>NW_027094086.1:132079854-132786755 GCF_029207755.1 Chamaea fasciata
AAACATTCGTTTTCAAATGCATCCACAGAGTTTCTGTGGTGTCTGCCATGGTACAAGTGTGAGTCTATTTTGAACTTCTGTCTTTCTTCCAGATACCATAAAAATTTAGAAGATGCTAAACGGATTGGAATAAGAAAGGCTATTACAGCTAATATTTCTATGGGTGCTGCTTTCTTACTGATATATGCATCATATGCACTGGCCTTCTGGTATGGAACTACTTTGATCTTAACTGATGATTACACTATTGGCAAAGTTCTTACAGTAAGTATTAATGAGTAAATTCTCAGTAACAGTGAGAAATAATAAAAAAACAAACATTAAAGTCTTTAATGGGAATTTATTTGACTGTAATGAGAATTATGTCTCAAAATTGGCAAAATAGCATCCCTCCTTAAGAAAAAGATTCTCACCAAAAAGCCTACATGTTGCTCCAATAGGATCTCAAAATCTATATGAACCCAAATAAAACACATATGA
The DNA here is from genome assembly GCF_029207755.1 of Chamaea fasciata. Classification (NCBI taxonomy): domain Eukaryota; kingdom Metazoa; phylum Chordata; class Aves; order Passeriformes; family Sylviidae; genus Chamaea; species Chamaea fasciata. Next base: position 132,080,335 of record NW_027094086.1, read on the forward strand.
TTTTCAACTGTTCCTATATATTTTCTGATTTTCATAAGATCAGACTGATATAGGAATAGTTCAATCAAAAACTGAAGTACAATACTCTTTCTGGTAGCTATTTGCTTTCAGAAGGCTGAGTATATTTTCAGGATGCAGAAACAAATGCATTTTTTAGCTGTTGTGCGGTCTAAGTAGATAATTTTCTTAATGTTTTGCTTACATTCTGCACCATGAGAGCTTGGAATCGCTTCCTAGTATTTTTAGAAATTGAGGGGGATAAAAATAGACTTGTGATTAGGAAATATGTCACCATCTAACTGACGGAAGAAAACCATAACCCTTAAGTCATAACTTAAATTCTTCTCTTGATGTGGAAACCATTCGAATTTTGTATGAAATATGAAGTGAACATAGTAAAAAGAATAACTTTGTTAACCATGATGAAATGCACCCAGGTGACCATATGCATATATATATATATATATATGTGTGTGTGTGTGTGTGTGTGTGTGTGTGTGTGTGTATGTATGTATGTATTTTTTTAACCTTCGTTTATGAATCACTGAAGTTTGTGAAAATATCCATTATGTGTTTTTGGCTCTTTTGAACCTTTTGTACAAGTTGGCATATGGAATCTCTCAGTAAAGTTCATGATCTTATGTGCAATTTATTCTGTTGAAAGTATTTGCAAATTCTATTGCAAAATGTCTTTGTTGTAGTTCACCAAACAATGTTTTTATAACATGGATGATGCATTATAATGTGTAAAATCTGTGAATAACCCCTGTTCAAGATGATGGGTGTGGCAGACTTTGCTCTGGCTACCATGGCTGTTAGGATCTCTGAGCAGTGTGGTTTAATTGCTTTTGTTCTGATACTAACTGAATGCAGTAAACTGTGCTATTCTGAGAAAATTGTTAATTTCTTTCTTCTGCTGTTGTTTCTTGTTTGCTTGCACTTCATTCTCTTTCATTGAAGCAGGGGATCCTTTATTACTTTGTGATGAAGCAGTTGGATTTCTGTACTTCTATTTCACTGTCTCTTTGAAAGCAGAATGTCAGTGTTTTGCATAACTGTTACTGTTCTGTTGGAAGATTTATAATACACTTTCTGGTCTTTGGCCAAAGAATGAATTAGTACAATAAATCCTGAGAAATCAAGTGCAATTCTAAATTTTTTGTCATAGATTTTAAAAGTCTGAGTCACTTTTTCACTTTTTCTCAATATATTTGCAAAATTAATGTTGCACAGCATCTCAGTTCTCATCTGAACCTCAAAAAGCCTTTTTCTTAAAGTTTTTCTCTGCTTAAGAGAGACCTTTGCAGTTTTGCTTTAATTCTGGATTCTTTAAATTTCTGTTAACGTACATGGAACCTCCTCAGCCAAAAATATGTAAACTAACTAACTAAATAAATACAATTTTCTGCTTAAATAAGAATAAATATATGCCTCTGTAAACATTTCTTTCAGGTCTTTTTCTCTGTACTGATTGGAGCTTTCAGTATTGGACAGACTGCTCCAAGCATAGAGGCATTTGCTAGTGCAAGAGGAGCTGCCTATACAGTCTTTAATATAATAGACAATGTGAGTATCTTTGCCCTCACTATCATTTCAAATCTTCTTTTGAAGGTAAGAGACCCTTCTTTTTAAAGACAGGAACTAAATTCACACAAAACTTAATGAGAAAATTTAAAAAGTATTCTTGCATGAGTATATCATCAATGTAGCAGTGAGGGAGCAAAACATCATGCAATTTAGATCTTTCAGAAATCTCACTTAAATTACTTAAAAAACACATTTAATGTTTCTGCAGAATAATGGTGCACTCAAGGACTTCTTTATGGAAAAAAAATTATTTTATTTTGTATAGGAACCTCAAATTGACAGCTATTCAGAGACAGGTCACAAACCAGATCACATAAAAGGGAACTTGGAATTCAAAGATGTTTACTTCAATTATCCATCCAGACCAGATGTTGAGGTACTGTAATTGAAGTTTTATATATATATATATCACAGTTAAACATATGGATCATGTGTTGGAAAAAAAATCATTAAAAAGTCACATAAATTAACTTTTATTGAAAATCTAACAATTTCAGGTTGATTCTCTGATGTATGTAAAACTACCTTGTCATCAAAGAGATTTTAGCTAGATTTATTTCCACCCTAGGTAAACATGCTAAGTTTCTTGAATAATTTTTTGTCTAAAGCTCTCATTAATGTGGCTATGCAAAAAACCATAAATATGTATTTCTATCAGAATCTAAGTTTACAATCCTAACTCAAGTATTTGTGCATAGTAATAATAATGAGATAATAAGTTTTAAAATAATTGCAATGCAGCTCTGCTATGACTGTGTCTGAGCCAGAAAAAAAAAAGAAAGCATCTCCAGCAAAGACTTGCCATATATGGAATAGAAATCAGAAACTGTATTTGTGTAGACAGAGAATGTTTCCTTTTTAAAGCACTGTCATATATTCAGAGTCTTAATGCAGTGATGATAGACAATGTATGAATCATTCCTGAAAATATTTCCATGGAGAGTGTCTTTGCACTCTGTTACTATTTCCTTCCTTACCTTCACTGACCTTGATAAAGTGACCTTTCTTACTTTTGATAGGCAGGAAAGAAATACACTCAGCTTTTAACCATGACTTTTACATAGCTTCTCTGTAGTCTGCATGATGCATTAAAGTAAAAGATGAGGCAACATAATCCAGAAATTTTGCATCATATTGTTTCTATACTATATTTTAGTTATGAGTAGTAGTAGTAGTAGTAGTAGTAGTGATATTTTGTCATATGAACTGGTTCATGAGACAGGTGATTGTGAAGTGTGTTGTATGATACATTGATACTCAACCAATTGTGATGTAATTATAAGGAAAATTAAGCTGAAGTCATCAGTTATCCAAAATTAAAACCCACATGTTTATAAATTTCATTTTTTACCAGATTCTGCTAGAATTATGAAGGTTATTTTATTCTAGCCTTTCAAATTTACCTTGACATTTCTAAATACTGTTATGTTTTTGACCAACCTTCTTATATGGACAGATACTGAAGGGCTTGAATCTCAAGATTAATTCTGGCCAGACAGTGGCCCTGGTTGGCGGCAGCGGCTGTGGGAAAAGTACAACTGTTCAGCTCATCCAGAGATTTTATGATCCCAAGGAAGGCATGGTAAGACACCTCAAGTGAGATGACAGCTCTGTATGTCACACATGTTGAAAGTCTAGTTCCAGCCTCACTGCTCTTGTCAATTTTCCAATGACATGGTGAAGTCTCCCCTAAAATGGCACATGCTGGCATGGAGAGAAAGGTTCCTTGATCAAAACATGTAGTAAGCAGTTTTTGTCTGCTCTCTTTTGTTTAGGTTACCATTGATGGGCAGGACATTAGGACCTTAAATGTAAGGTATCTGCGGGAGGTTATTGGTGTGGTGAATCAGGAGCCCGTGCTCTTTGCCACTACTATTGCAGAAAACATTCGTTATGGTCGTGAGGATGTCACCATGGAGGACATTGAAAAAGCCACCAAGGAGGCCAATGCTTATGACTTCATCATGAAGCTACCCAGTGTAAGCAGATCAGCTCTCCTGCTGAAATAATTTCTTCTAAACCTTCTTGTGCCAAATATCTCAGAAGAAATGCTTGTTAAGACAGGAAGCTATCCCTGGACCTGTGAATATGCAGAGCTGTGCAGAGTTTCCTCATAACTTTTGAGAATAATGTTAATTTTTTATCTTCAAGCAATGATTTGGCTGTCATTTGAAGAACTACTAGAATTCCAGGAACACAAATGATTAGTTAGGTTTATCCAAGTAGGTGTTTATTTCTGTAGAGAAAGGAGGACATGTTATTGAAGTGTCTGGCATCTTTAGTGGAAGGACTGTGCCACTGAGTGTTTTCAATACATGTATTTGTCTTGTAGAAGTTTGAAACTGTGGTTGGAGAAAGAGGGGCACAGCTCAGTGGAGGACAGAAACAAAGAATAGCAATTGCTCGAGCTCTGGTTCGTAATCCTAAAATTCTTCTGCTTGATGAGGCAACTTCAGCTTTGGATACTGAGAGTGAATCAATTGTGCAGGCAGCACTGGACAAGGTCAGTATTATTCCAAAATGAAGCATGTAAGCAGGAGCCTAATATTTACTTCTTTCCTGGTCTTTTGTTGAAAATAGAAGCACATAAAAACACAAAAAGCAAGCTTTAATTTGGCAAATATTCTTTGTACAGAGAATTTTTGAGTTCCTGCAGGTATTACAGAGAGAGATTTTATTTCAAATTAGAAGATGGAATCATATTTTCTGCGTTATTAAGCTTAAATCAACATTTTCTTGGTGTAAATACCATCCTTGTCCATTATGTGTCTTATTGCCATTCATACTGTTGTCAGTCACCTGTCCTTGTTGAGTTTCATGAGGTTCTCCTGGGCCTGCTCCTCAGGCCTGTCAGAGACCTTCTGAATGCCATCTCTTCCCTCACATGAATAAACTGCACCGCTCAGCTTGAGGTCAGCCGCAAACTTACCGAGTGTGCACTCAATCCCATTTATCAGTATCAGTGATAAAGATATTGAATAGCATGGCTCCCAGTACGGACCTCTCGAGGGACATCACTGAAAATGAACTCCACCTGGGTTCCAACAGAATTCCTCTTCTTGGGATCATTACTTTGATTATTTAAACTGAAGTTTTTTTGATCACTTTAAAACAGCCTCAAAATGACAAGCTGTGATGTTTGAAACATTAAGTGTGTTATGCTTATAAATATCCAAAGAGAGGTACTTAGTTGAAAAACAGTTCACATGAAATTTTAGAGAGTTTTATTTTTTATTGTAGTCACTTGAGTTAGCAATGACTTAGAGCTTAAAACACTGATATCTTTAAAAATGAGTGTAACATATTTTCTAATGTTTCTGAGTATAAATTCTCCATGGATTTTTAAGGTTTAAGTGGGCAACTATGGGCCTAAATAGAAAAAATTCTAGCATTTAAAAATTTTAGGGTTTGTAACATTCTAAAATTTTGTGTCTTGAGATTTTTTTTTTTATATTTTTGATCAAAATTTGATGTATTTGTGTGCCACGGTGAAAGATGATCTCTAATATTAAATTTCAAGCTTTAAATTATATTTCTGTTTAAGGAACTCCTTGAGATTCTTTTTTCTGAAAGTTATATTTTTCTGAGAACCATTTTAATGTTTCTTTTAGGTCTTATTCACCTCTGCTATGAAGATGAACCATTTTTGCCTTTAGTTATAAATACTCACACTAAGTATTGCTATTTTCAGGCAAGGGAAGGACGCACCACAGTTGTGGTAGCTCATCGACTGTCGACAGTCCGAAATGCAGATCAGATAGCTGTGTTCGAAGGTGGAGTCATCGCAGAGCAAGGGAATCATGCTAAATTGCTTGAGAGAAAGGGAATCTACCACAAACTTGTTAACATGCAGGTACTTTTGTCTCTAGCTGTTGCTTCATTTTTCTTTTTCCTGCAGCTGTGGTCATTATAGCAGAAGTATGAGAAATTCTGCAGCATATTTTGATAACAGCAAAAAACTCATGTACTTTGCAAGGAAAGTAATAATTTGAGAGACCACTAGTTTTGGTACAAGACTTGTTTAAAACTGGGATAGTACATTTTTAATCTTCTAGGTATTTAAACTTGAAAGATTATTTATGTTTTCCTTTCATGCAGGTAATGTAGAGCAGATAACTACAGCAGTTTGGTATTCTATTGCTTGTTCTTAGTCTGATAAAAGGTAAAATACAGTAGCTGACACTGGAGGAATAGGGGATGCATATTTTAGGGCATGCATGTTTAGTTATAATCCTTCATACTGAATTCTTTTTTAACAAAAAAAAAAGTGTTGGAATAGAAGAAAAAGGCAAATAATGCAGTTATGCCAAGAGCAAAAATATTTTCTTAACTTATAGAGACAGAAATAATATATTGCAAATGATAATAAATTTCCAAAATGTATTACTTATTAATTGAAGACCAACATACTTTGATACTTACACCCCAATGTCCCATGTGACCATTAAGTTATAGCAGATTTTCGTTGTAGCCTTTGTTTTACTGCTTGACCACTATGTCCACTGAAGAAACCGAAACTGCCATCTCAGTATGTCAGACTGAAGGGGTTAACCAGACCAATTTAAATATTTCTTCATGGGAGAATGCATTTGGTTACCTAGATTCAAAGTAGCTTTGTATCCACGCAATTGCGAATATGGGGAAAATGAGGAAACATAAAATGAAAAGAAAATTTTAAAACAATTTTAAAAGAAAATAAAAAATTGAAAGCAAGTAAAAAGAGATATTTTTATTAGTAGTGCAAAAAAGAAGTAAGAAAAAACTTCTGGAAAAAGCAAAATACAATTTGAAGGCAACTTTGAATCCAGTTGTTATCAAATACCATAGGGGTGGGTAGACATTTACTTATTCTCTCAAAGAGACTGGCAAAAGTACCGCCAAGGGTAAGGCTCTTTTCCAGGCTGCTCTAATTTTTCAGTCAGAGTCTCTTTTTGACTTGTTTCATGCTGAACTTCCTTATTCCATTTAAAGTCAAGAATTCTTAAGTGTGATCTGCAGTGAAGGCGGTAATGTTTTTTCACTTCATAAATAAACTGTATATCCCCCAAGAACTCATTCTAGAGGATCACAAGAGGAATGCAAAGGGTTTACCCTCAATTTAAAACTTTTTGTTTAATTAATTAAAAAAGAGCAGCTACTCTCAGCCCCCGTCCTCTACTTACTAATAGAATTTTCATGAGACATGCAAAACTCATATACGATTAAATCTCTGAAGATAGAGCTTTAATAAATATTATACAGATTTTCATATCTCCTTAAGGCATTATATGTTGTTTCCCCCATATCCCAGTCAACTGAAACAAAGTTACTTTTACTTTGATATAACTCATAATTTTGAATGTTTGAAGTAATAATATATGCACATTTAATCTTAGCTCGTGTTCTTCACACTTTTAGGCAATAGAAGCTGAAGCTCCATCGTCAGAAAATTATGAGAATGTACGTAGTGTCAAAAACAGTGAATCTGATCCAGAATTTGATGAATCCTTAACTAAAGGATTGAGAAGACGATCAACTCGGAGAAGCATCAAAAAGCCAGGAGAGCAAAACAATAGTCCTGATGAGGAAAAAACTTCACCTGTAAGTATCTTGCAGAGCTGTTAGTGAACTTAATTCCTTTAAAGAAAGTTTGGTAAATTCATTCTCCTGCTGAAAAAAGGTACAACAAGAAGGAGGCATTTGATTGGGATGAAGACAACAGGAAAATTTTTAAATACTAAATAGCTTTTGACTGATTATATTCATAACTTGCTTTTTTAGTCTCAACATAAATGACAATAGAAATAAAATGGCAATTAAAAAATCTATAACAAAGATGATGAGGTTATTATGGAAAATAAATTTCCTTTAAAAGAAATACACTTACATATATTTACATACCATACCAACATAGTCTATACAGGTTAAACTGACATTTTTGAATAAGGAACAAAATATTTAGCCCAACATACTCTTACAACAAAACTCACAAACTCTCTCCCCAAGATATGACCAAATTCTTATTTACAGCAATTATCTTGCTGTTATAAATTGCTTGATGAACAATTACTTGAATTAATCAAGCCATGGATTACACACAGCAATATGAGTAGTTCAGTCATCACTGACTTGGGGCCTGATACTTCTGAGTTTGAGAAATTTTTCCTTGGGAAAAAGTTAGGAGCTGCTAGCAGGCTAAAATCTCTCAGACCCAGAAATATCAGGCCCACAACTGACTGATACCAAAGTATTCTGAAACAAAAATTATATGGGCAAACTAATATAAAAGGACAAGAGTGTACAGATCTTCCTTCCTTATGTTAGAATGACAAAAAAAAAAAAAAAAAACCAAGCACAATCATTTATTCATGGTACTAAAAACTATATATTTTTGCTTCTCCTGAATAGATTCTGGGAATAGGAAATCAATTATTAATCTCCCCTTTTCTCCGTATTTCTCCAAAAACATTCATGTTTGTCCCAACTCAATTCACATTCTTTAGGCTGAAGAACTCCCTCCAGCTTCATTTATGAAAATCATGAAGTTGAACAAAACTGAATGGCCATACTTTGTAACTGGAACCTTGTGTGCAATTATCAATGGAGCTTTACAACCTGCATTTGCAATCATATTTTCCGAAATTATAGGGGTAAGTTGGAGTAAAATAAGCAAAAAACTGTAAGCCCAGAAAATTTATTTCTAGTAAAATTAGATTAAAAACAATCACTGCACAGTGAAGCTGAAGAGTGAAGCACTCTTGCAAAAATCTGAAAAATTGTATGAAATTTACAAAATGCTGAAAGTCTTGCTAGAACCTGAAAATATGCTTGTTATACATTAAATTGTATGTAACATATGATCAAATTTCACATGAATGCAATTGACTACCAAAAGAAGTTTACTGAGAAAGATGAGAGTATTTTAGATTGTTAGTTAATTTTATAAAAATGTTGTTTCAAATTTTATTTTATAGATTTTTAGCGAGACTGACAAGGACATCTTAAGAAAAAAGAGCAACTTATATTCACTGCTGTTTTTAGTGCTTGGAATCATTTCCTTTTTTACTTTCTTTTTTCAGGTAAGTTTTATTATTTTAACCTTATTATAATTGTTCATCAGGTTTTACAAACCTGAAATATACTAAAAATCTGCATCTTCATAATACATCTCCAACTCAAACCAGAACCTGTATTTATGGTTCTAGATGTGTCTTGTGCTGAAACTTTTTTGACCTAGAGCTCCTTTTTTTAAAGTCTTTTGAACCTATTTAGACCTCTTAACTTCAGAAATTCCCACCTTGTTCATCAGTTAGTATCTTCTCAGCATGAAACTCTGGATTCTCTCACCCTTTTTTCCACTGCCAACTAACAGGCAACTTCTCCAGCCCTTACATTCTACCTCCCCCTTCTCACCCTCAAGCTTCCCTATTTGAATCTGTAATTGAAAATCTATCAATCTCATGCCTTTGTTCTCCAATTTTTTACTTCCCTAAGCCCTTCATTATCCAAAGGAACGTCCCATATTTCTCCTGTGGGCGTCCCCAAAGACTCACAGGCCCAGTTAGTCAGGTAACACTCATCAGACTGATATTCAGTTCCTCCTGCTGAAGTACTAAGGGTTGTACCTGCTACAACAGTGACACTTAAAAAGAAAAAGAAAGTACTAATCATATTAAATATTTTCATATACAGTCTGGTTGATAATTTAGGAACATGTTGGTATAGTTTTATCTGTTAAAATAGCCCACAGAGTGAAATAATAACGTGCAGTTGGGGCAGCAGCATAAACAGTCTCTTTCAGAAGCGTGGTTTGTTTATGGAATTGCCTTGTTGCACAAGAAAAATAAAAAAGCCTTGAGTACAGAAGGCTGAGTAGTACAGGGCTGTGATAGGTTTGCTCAGTTTGTCAATGTTTTAAATTTGGCTGATGCATTTGACTTCACTGAACTTAGATTGCCTTACAAAGTCTTTAATCTAAAATGAATTACCTAAATGCTACTTTTTAAAATCTGACTTAGATTGACTCAGACATATGAAGTCAAAGGGTTGATTAGTGACCTTCTCCTCAATGCATGCTGGTGAAGCAGTGCTGGGAAATATTGCTATGCTCCCTATATTTTTTTCAGAAATAGTAATAGAATATCTGTATTATGAACCTACTAGAATTTATGTATATTAAACCTGGTTTTACATTTGCTTTCTGCAAACAGGACTGCAGTGTTTTTTACTTTGACATTGTAGAGGCAATTTATCGAAAATATTTATTGAATGAACACAAATAGTGTAATACTATACTAAGCATTGTACTTTTTCTCAAACAGGGTTTCACATTTGGCAAAGCTGGAGAAATTCTTACAATGAGGCTTCGATTCATGGCATTTAAAGCAATGCTTAGACAGGTAAAGATAATACATATTTTCATTTCCAGGGTTTTAGAAATAATTGATGGTATTGGTATAAAATAACTGTATTCTACATCACTCAATCATACAGAGAAGATTGTTTAAATCAGACTAGAAACCAATTTGATTAGTTACATGTGGTTATGCAAAGTGTCCTTAGAGGGAGAGTCTTAAATCAATACAAGAGCTTTTCATGTACTCCTTGCAAAGACTTAGTTTTCCAGCCAAGTTACAAGGGCCTGACAAGTTGATGTGCACCAGCAGTATCCCATTATCTGTTAATGTGCACCAGCAGTATCCCATTTGCCTGCTTTGCTTTTTTGAGCCCTTTCTCCCCTAAAGAAATTCAACACAACTTACTCTAACTCTTACTTCAAATGTCTGTTTTAAATTGTGATATGCACAGATGTGTGGTGTTTTTTTTAAATTTATTGGAAGTCTCTGTCCAAGCACCCGACTCCTTAATTGTTGTTTGTTAATGCAATAATAAAACTGTGTATTGAAAAGTAAAACCACTTTTAGAGAGTTAAAATATAAATAGAACATAATGCTGTGAAGTAATTCTAAATTGGCCTTAATTTGCCATTATTTCAGGATCAGTATTTTAGATTTTGAAATACAAACTGTAATAATTATGGGGGTTTAAGGCTTGCACATAAAGCTACATGTAGACACAGAATTTGATTCATGTGAACATGACTATTTTCAATATGACAGAAAACTGTTGTAGTCTGAAAAATTATGATTTATAGATCAGCCATACAAAAATCTAATGAAAAGGCAATCTTACAATTGAATCTTGAGGTCACAAATGCATGTGATACATTACCAGGACTTCATTCACTGCATATTACACGTGACAGTTTAAATTGGGTATTTGGTCACATGGTGAATAAATCACAAATTGTGTAGCTGATCCCAACAATTAACTTTGAACAGATAGACCAGTTTGATTTTTTTGGTTGGTTGGGTTTGGTTTTTTTGTTGTTGTTTTTTTGGTATCTCATAGCTTCTAAATAAGCCTCTTCAATATGGGAAGAAACAAAGCAAGGAATATTTTGTTTCTAACCTGAAAATGTTTTACGCTTAGCCCTTCCCCAAACAGTTTTGTAACCATGAGGAGTGTGATCAAAGAGTCCTCTCCTCCAAGGAGATTCAGTGAAGGTGCAGCAGTGAGGGAGGGTAAATTTTGCTTTTGTGAATCTCTCAGCTGCTCTCCTCCCTTCTCAGCAGTGACAATGAATACATCAATGATTCACAAGATTACACTTCTTTCTAAATATATTCAATGTGCAATGACAGAATAAAACTTATTTAAATATGCAGAACTGAGGCACTGCAACATACTAGATTTACTTAGCAGTTTATTTGAAATGTCCAAAATCTGGTCTTAAAAATAACTTTTCTTTTTATAGGATATGGGCTGGTTTGATAATCCTAAAAATAGCACTGGAGCATTAACTACAAGACTTGCTAATGATGCCTCTCAAGTGAAAGGAGTAAGTAAAATTTTGGGTTGGAAGTTTTCATATTTGGTTGAGCATGTAATGAAGTTGCAGCTTGGATTTGACTGGCTGGATAACAGTCTTGATTTTGACAACTAAAATATACTAAAAAACAATGGCTGGTAGAGAATGCACCGATGCACTTTATAAAAGTTATGGTTATATATATTTACAGACTAATTTCCAAACAATTTTTTTCTGAAATTTACTATTGTGATGTATTGTGACCTTCATTATTAAACAAATTTATTGGGAATCTCTTACCTAAGAAGTCTCTTTAAAGAGGTCTTATTCACCTAAAGACATGCAACTAAATTTATTCAGTTTACAATCTCCTGCTATTCTTTTTGGTTGTACAGATTTCCTATTAAAAAAAAAAAATAACTGCGAGCAACTGACTTCCTTTTATCTGTTACTTTTTGGAGATTCTTTAAAAGTAAATTGTTCACATTCAGGGGTCTGTAATTTCAAGATAAAATACACTGAATGTAATTATTTATGCTTGAGTAAATTTTTACTGCTACATGAAGTTATGTGCTGGGTTTTTTTCTGAACTGAAGAATTCTGACGTATATTTGGCTTTATTTCCATAGGAAAAGTTAAATATTTAATTTTCTTCTTCATTGGGCTCTGTGTAATGACTTGTAAAGCTATCTCTGTGACTTAGAAAATATGAAAGATTTTAATGCTTAGATGTAAATGTGAGTGTGTGATGATGGGTAAAGTTCAGTTTCAAGAGCGGAATTTAGAAATTGCAGAGTAAATTTAAGTTATCAGAATATGGGGAAAAAAGAAATAAATATGATCTAGATAATTTTTTACAAAAGCATTTAAGGAACTCTCGTTTTGAAAAATAGCAAAACTGAGTTAAGACTTTCTAAGCAGTGTTTTGAGAACCAGGAACTTTGTGTGTGAAAATGCTTTCCTTATTTAAAATGCAGCTATGTTAGTAAGAAACGCCTTTTTTCTTTCTCCAGGCAACTGGTGTCAGACTAGCATTAATTGCCCAAAACATAGCCAACCTGGGGACTGGAATTATTATATCATTAGTTTATGGCTGGCAGCTGACCCTACTACTTTTAGCAGTTGTGCCCATCATTGCAGTGGCAGGAATGATTGAAATGAAGATGTTAGCTGGACATGCTAAGAAAGATAAACGAGAGCTGGAAACTGCAGGAAAGGTGGGTCTAGAGAAATTAATCTATTTCCTGTATAATGTATACATATTTACCAAAACATTGTTAATGGATGTATGACTTCTGAATACAGAACATTTCACAATATGTAAGTTCCAAAGATAGCCAGGTACACTAGTAGACCCACAGAGCATCACAGTTCTTCAACAGCAATCAAAGACTTACATTATTAACCTATTAATATTTTTGTAGTTAAATATTGGAATGTGGTAAACACAATTCAGGCTTGTTCTCTTCTCATTCCTTTTCTAAACATCTTTGTTTTCCTTATTTTGCAACCATCCTCATTTTGACATTCTCTTTTTTTTTTTTTCCCCCTCATCCCTTTTTGGCATGCCATCTATCTTATGTTTATTACACTGCTCTTTTTTTTTTCTCTCCCCTTCTTCATCTTATTAATGTTTGCAGTGATAATATGTATAATATCCACTGGTTTCTGTTTGCCATTCCTTTGTGAGTGGAAAAGAAAGATGAGAACTGAAAAGCAAGAAGGCTAGACTATTGTTTAACAAATTAAATGAAGGCATTTAATGTCACTTCATTCCAAAAATCCTTTTGGGACAGAACAACTATTTCATCACTTCCCAGATATTGCTTTCTTCAAGGTAAAACTTTTCTAAAATCTCTTCCTATGTCCTACTGTTTTTAAAAAGTTGGTGAAAAGAAAATAATTTATCTAAGGTCATGCAATTCCATTCCTTTCCTTTCAACTGGGTACATTTCTTCTCCTTCTCTCTGAGGGATGAGCATTTATTTATGTTGTTTTGTTGTAAGATGTGACAGAAAATAGTTGACAATTCTGGGAATAGACACTAAAGGCTCTCTTAATGCTGCATGTTGTGAAGAATTAACACAGGTGTTACAAGTATTTATGGTGTTTTTTCAAAACTTAAAAATTTTTTTTTTTTCATAGTAATGTGAGTGTCTCTTCTCAAGGCCACCTGAGGAAGCACTGGACTATAGGCATTATATTCAATTTTCATTAAAGAAAAAATACAAGGGTTTTTTTCAGTAAAAATAGCATTCCACCTGGAAAATTTGCTTTCTGCAAAGAGTTGCTGAACTTAGGTTACTAAAAAAACTTGCTTTATGGTCTTAATTAAACTAAAATTATATTAAATGTGTATTTTAGCAAAATATATTAAAGTCTTGAGAGTCTTTTCACAGAATTATCAAGGTTGGAAGAGACCTTCAAGGTCATCAAGTCCAACCATCAAGCCAGCACCACCGTAATGACTCCTAAACCATATCCCCAAGTGCCACATCAATCTCTTGAACACTTGCAGAGACTGTGACTCCACCACCTCCCTGGGCAATCCATTTGAATGCCTGACCACCCTAACAGTGAAATTTTTAAAAAATTTCTAAAGAATTAGATTTTTTAAAATATCTAATCTGAATGTCCCCTGGCACATTTATGTAGATAAATGACTCAAGTCTAAAGAATTTGCAAGCTAAAAGAAGGTATCAGAGCAAATATCTACTGCTGAGATCTCAGTTAGACTCTAAGGCACCTAAGTAACCTCGACATTTTGATTATAGCACAAACTCAGTGGACTGGAAGTTAAATGCTAATATGCCATTTTTCATGTTGAGTATCTTCTCTATATTTTTTTATTGCTTTCTAATGTTTTTTCATCATTTATTTGTAGAACATTTAAAGACATCTTATCAGAAAATTCTGAGCATTGTAAAAAAATCTCATTGTCCTAAAAAGAAAAATATGAAAGGCTTATTTTTATATCAACAGCCTACGCTTTTAATAACCAGTATATAATATAAAATTATATTCCAAAAGAATCTTTTATTAATTAAGAAAGAGGAATTGCAACATACTTAACTTTTGTTTAAAACATTTCTTTCTCTATTGCAGATTGCCACAGAGGCAATAGAAAATATTAGAACTGTTGTCAGCTTGACACGAGAAAAAAAATTTGAGTCGATGTATGGAGAACATCTGATTGTACCATACAGGTATAATAAAAATAGCTAAGCTAAGAAAATCTGTAACAAATTGCAAATATTTACTTCGACAAAAATAATTTTTTTGTATAGTGTACGATTTAATGTATAATTTAATTATCTCAGAATTCATGCCAAAATGTTGCATATTTTTATTGACAAATGCAACCAGTCACCAGCCAACACTTTTTAAAATTTGATTTATTAATTTTCTGTTATAATATTGATATCTTCCATGTCACTTGGTTTGGAAAAATGTTGGTTTTAAGTGAGTTTTTGGAGTAGTCTAATCTAAACTTCCACCTGATTTGTTTTGGGTATTTATTTAAAACTTTTTTAATGTGAATTGAATATTACATTAAGCCATTTTTTATAGTGTTAGTAAGATGGAAAACATTTGAAAATTGCTTAACAGGTTTGGGGCTGAAGAGAAAGTAACATAAGTCTGTCTGGGCTAAATTAAAATTTAAAAGTCTTAAAGTAAACAACTAAATAGATTCTAACAATTAAAGTTTTACTTGTTCCAGAATGGAATGTTTAATTTTCAGACATCTATGAAAAAAGTAAAGGAAATTAAAGTATATGTACACAGATATAATGGGAAAGAAGCAGGGGTGCCACTGACACATCTGCCATAATAAGTGAGTGGTTAGAGCACAGTGCAGGACATAAAATATATTACTTGTTTTTTTTCTCAGGCTGCTGGGTTTTGAGTTCATATCTCGCAGTTTGCAGAACAGTTCCTAACCATTCTCAGGGTTGACACTGATGGGATTGCTCCAAGACTTTCATCTTTCTGTTTTTCTAGTATAAATAGGAACTTACTGCCCAACGAGAGAGATACGTTTTTAGTCAATGTTTCAGTGTATGTAAACTTTCCATTCATAACAGTATCAATTGAAGTAAATTGTTTTTTGTGTACTAGGACTTCAGTATGACTGCACACTTTGATGAAAATATGCATTTTTTTTCTATGCAGAAATTCTGTGAAGAAGGCACATATATTTGGCTTTTGTTTTGCCCTTTCACAAGCAATGATGTTCTTTACCTATGCCGGCTGTTTCCGGTTTGGTGCCTATCTAGTGGTAAATGGGCACATGCAGTATAAAGATGTATTTTTGTAAGTATCTCTTTTGCAATCCTTTTTCTGTGTGTCCAGAAAAATTATTTATAATTTAAGAGCAATAGCTAAATAGAAGGCTATGGGAACAAGTACAATAGACTGAGATCCCACCAGTGTGGATATCAGTGACCTGAATACCCAAGAAGGTCAACCATACTGAATTTTGTTGCCAACCTAATTAAAGATAGTTAGCACAGCTGATTTTGACCAGAAGATGTTAGAAAGTGTCTGCATCCCATCTACTATATGAACATCTCTAGCCAGCTGAATGAATTTGAGGTTAGATTTGAAAGGGAGGGTTTGAGCTCCCTTTCAAAAATTGCGTGAGCCTTTCTGGGCTGTTCAAATGCAGAATAAACCAGATCACTTTATGTAGCTCTGAAGAAAAAAGACAAAATTAATAAAAATGAGTCTATTTTACTTTGCCTTAAAACAGGTTAAGAGGTGTCATATGTCAAATAGCTTTTCTTGGTGATGCTTTTGTTACTATGGTGTGCGGCAGTAAGTAATAGCTGAAGACAACAGGTTCTTAAACTATTCTAATGTAGCTTATAAATTACATAAAATTCCGTAAAATGACATAAGAGTCATCAAAAACTAATAAAAGCATAGTTTTCAACCTTTATCGGTACTGTAAACCTGTAGCAGTGTATTTCCACACCCAAACAAATTTTTCCAAATAAGAAAAAGTTGTTTTAGTTACACCCCTGACTTTTAAAGAAGAAGCACCAGAACCTTCTGTTCTTCCCTTATTGCAATTGGCCCAATGCCAGCACAGGGGCACTGGTTGGGCTTTGGAAATGTTTCTTTAAATGTAGAGCTGCTTCTATTGGCAGCAAGCCAAATTAGCCCTCCTGAAACATTAAGTATTAAAGAAAGAGCACAGAAGTGCTCAAGTGTTTCTTGGGGTGTGGCACCTGCACATGGCTTTTATTCTTTTATTATTTTGTTTCTGTACCATTTGTTATTTTCTATTTTATTAAAACCTTTGCTTTGCAAAACATACCCATCTCGCAATATTAATAAGCTACTCTGGGAAGTTGCAGATCAACCCTCAGACTTGATACATCTTCACAGGGTTTATTACACTCTGGCCACGTGTAAGACTCTATCATAAACCCTGCAATTTTTTTCCAGCAGAGACGTGGTAGAAAATTAAGTCTTCATTGTCACCTTGTTATAGGCTTGATTTCTTATTTTCACTGATGCCTTAAAAAGTGATCAGTAATTCCCAAAGGTCGTTGAACTATAGAGAGGAAACCACAGTGATGATAGAACAGCATTAGAGTAACAATGTTGCCATCCATTGACCCCTTTCCTCCTAACCCCAGCTGAGATTTAATATACTAACCAGAATTAATAACTAAAGAAATTACTTCTAATAAGTAATGGAGACACTGAATTTGGAATGCAGGAGTATTTATCTCATATCATTAAAAGAGGGTTAAAAGAAATTTCTGGAGCTAAATGAATAATAAAAGCAATAATATTTCATTACTATTTATTCTTCCTAAATTTAGTCCTCTTTTTTCCTCTGAGTAAAAGTTGACAGCAGCCACATTTCCACTGTTCTTTTCTTCACTGTCTGTTGATATTTTTTTCCTGATCTCTTTGACAGAGTGTTTTCAGCTGTTGTATTTGGTGCAATGGCACTAGGACAAACCAGTTCTTTTGCTCCAGACTACGCTAAAGCCAAGATATCAGCAGCCCACTTGTTTCTGCTGTTTGAAAGAGTGCCCTCAATAGACAGTTACAGTGAAGAAGGAGACAAGCCTGTAAGTAAGCCGTGTGTGATGGGTGATAGCATTTATTGGTAATATGGATAGCCCTCTGCTCCCTCCCTTCAAACTGATTCTTACTCTCCTGATTACATCCTTATCACAATGCATCCTTGACACTATCTGAACACAACATGCACCAAGTTCTCTATTGTGAGTCCCGCTTTTGCACATAGAGCCAAAAGGGTATTTCTTTTGAAAATCTCTATTGATTTTGGGGAGTGGGGGGGTGGGGATACTTCTTCAATTCTATTTTAATCATTTGTGAAATTGTCTTAAAAATGTATCAGTGATAATATTTTAATTACAGGAAACATTTGAGGGAAACATAACAATCAAAGATGTGGCATTTAACTACCCAAACCGACCAGAGGTCAAAATTCTCCAAGGTTTGAATCTAAATGTAGAAAAGGGACAAACTCTAGCTCTTGTTGGCAGCAGTGGCTGTGGAAAGAGCACCGTTGTTCAGCTGCTGGAGAGATTTTATGACCCACTTGATGGGGAAATGGTAAGTATTTTTGCAAGAACCTGTCAAAGTGCTAAATGATGGTGTTCTTAATTGGTTTTCTGTGATGTGATAAGTATAATAGATATTTGTAGGTTTATTTTCTTAAGTACTTTTAATGTAAAGATCAACAGTGACTCATTTGGTCTCCTGAAGTAAATGAGATGTATGTAAATCCCAGTTTCCCACGTTACAATGAATCAATGAAGATCTGTGCTGTAAAAATATGCCTGATCCACAGACTCACAATGGTTTTAAATTCAGGGCAAATTTCCTGAGGTTTTTATAGTAAGAACAGTTTAAAAACTAATATATATATGTATCTACTTCTGTATGATCTAGCAATAAAATTCACCATGTTCTCTCTCAAAAAATAGTGAACATTGACAAAAGTAATTCTTTTCATAATTTTTAATTTTCAGAAACATCTTCATGAGTATGCCTGCTTATCAAGTGATAGATTGTAAATACTTCCAGTAATTTTGGTTTAAAATATATGTAGGGTTTCCTCTACTGCTCATTCAGCACCTTCACAATTTTTTCCACATAATGGTACTGTTAATTGCTGTTGTTCTTTGATGTAAATGTGCTCAGAGGTTTTGTCAGAAACAGAACACACATTTTGGCCTTTATGAGGTGAGAAGAGGATTTTAGAACCTGTCTCTACAGAGAGACAAAAACATAAAACAATACTTAAATAAAGCCTAGATGCAATGGAAACTATTTTTTTTGAGGTTAAAAGTGCCGAAAAAGGCTCAGTGTAGCAAAATGATGTGTAGAAAGAAGCAGCATAGGTGCCCCAAAAGTGTGTTTAACTAAGTGCAACTTCCTTACAAGTGTTTCTGACCTTACGTGTCCATAAATAACCAACAGTTTACTGAAGGGTAAAACACAGACCTGTGCCATAGAAACCACAAGTGTTGGACTAATTCTCAAGCTGAGTTGCACTGTGAACTGAGTGAAAGAAGTTTAGCTTAAAGCAGAAACTGTCAGAAGAGCTGTTCACAAAAGTTCCTTCATTTTAATTGGATTTTGAATCATGTTCATTTTGACACGTTTTCCTTTGAAGAAAAAGTTACACTGGCTGAAAATTGACTGTTCTAGCACCAACTGTGGAGTTAGTAGAATAATGTAGAATTGACTGTTTTGGCACCAATTGTGGAGTTAGTAGAATAATAGCCATGCTGTGAAGGGGGCAATTCTTCAACTACCCAGCTGATCATGTAACCCAACACAGAGCCTGAGCGCTGCGCTGGGTCACTCTAGTGGAGATTTAACAGCCCTTTTAATGTCCTGGTATTTGTCCCAGTTAAGGTGACTTGTGCAATTATGAAGCTGATTAAAAAAAGAAAAAAAAATCTGTTTTCATTTATCTAATAGAAAATGACAGCAATTCAACAGGCAAATTTAGCAGAAGTATGAGAGAGTTGCCAATAAAGAAAACTAGCTGCAAATGACATCTTAAGGAACACAGAAGTAAATTTCTTCTTTATAGATGCAAAATAGAGGAAAACTTTCCTGCTGAAGAAACAATTGAAAGAACTTTACCCAAAGGCCTTTGAAGTTGCCTTAGGATATCCTATCTTCCACTGTCTTCAAAATCCTAATTAAATATTGAATAAAAGGAATGAGACAGCATTCACTTCTATGAATTAGAAAATTTTGGAACATAGACAAGAAGGAGGGGAAGGGATTATGTGGGCTTGTAATTGGTAAGAAAGTGCTAAGGAAAGAGCTGCAATTGCACAACTTCTATGTACGAATTTACAGTAAGTCTCAAATTCAAATATAGCCATGTGACTAAAATTTAAAATGTTTGCTTTCTCAGCTTTTTGATGGCAAAAATGCAAAGGCACTGAATATCCAGTGGTTGAGAGCTCAGATTGGTATTGTCTCTCAAGAACCAATCCTATTTGACTTCACTATTGCTGAAAACATTGCCTATGGAGATAACAGTCGGCAGGTGTCCTTTGAGGAAATTGTTACTGCAGCAAAAGAAGCCAATATTCATTCCTTCATTGATTCACTGCCAGATGTAAGTTATTCCCTTTCTTTCCTTCTCAGAACTGAGTGTGAACTAAAGTAGCAGGGGAAAACTGTGTCTGCTTATAATTACCTGGGGTACAATAATTCTCTGAGATGAAAATAAATCTGAAACAATATTTAAAATATTTTTCCTTATTTAATTATGTTTGCCATACTTATTTTCACTCTGGGAGATTCCATTGTCAGGTGGAGAGTGGAACTTTTAAGATCTCAGGGAAAAAACCACACAATTATAACTAACTGAGAGCTGGTAGTAAGGGGTGGGGTTTTTAAAGCCGAACATTTCTTTTTAAGGTCCGGTCTGTCTGAAGCATATGTAAAAGATTCTGCTAGACTGATGAATTTTCACTTTCTTTCAGTTATACATAGCCAGAATTTAAATTTCAAGTATTCCTATGGTCTTAAAATTACGATGAATTTTTTCACCTATATATATGAGACAAACACATGATAATGTAAGACTGAGCATCTTGGGTCAGAAGAAAGGTCTGCCATGCACAAAATCTTGTCCTGTGCAGTGACCAGGAAGACATAATTACAAGTATTCAGTAAAAATTTAATCACATTTCCCCAGAATACTCATCTCACTTTGCATGATTTTTCAGAGTTTAAATCCCAGTATTGTCACAGACTTTCACTGACCTTTGGTGTTGCGTTGTCTGATTGAGAATAACGTTACCATTTCAACCTTACAGTGTCTTGTTGCTTTGAATTTATTAAACACTTGATGTTATAAAGAAGTCTACTAGTGAAAGATCTATAGATCTGTGGCAGATAGAAATTCTGGTTAGTTGTTTTCAGAAAGCTGCTGGGGTGGAATATGGAGATTATAGGAGGCTGGTGTCAGAGTTGATATGCTTCAATATCCATCCAAGCTGATTTTCATTCACAGGCTGAACTTAATTTGTTTTTTTCCAGAAATACAATACCCGTGTGGGAGACAAGGGAACCCAGCTTTCTGGCGGCCAGAAACAACGTATCGCTATTGCCCGAGCTCTTGTGCGTAAGCCCCAAATTCTGCTTCTGGATGAAGCTACTTCTGCCTTAGACACAGAAAGTGAAAAGGTAACTTAAATATGAGCCAGGAATCTGAAATCTAATTTTTTTTTTTTTTTGTATTATGATGACTGTGTTTACTTCCACAGTTTAATGCCAAAAGACGGAAATATGGTGTCCTATGCAAATTACATATTTAGGCAAATAATAGACAAATATAAATGTCTTACCCTCCTTGGGGGGAAAAAAAAAGTATTTTTTACATGTGTGGCAGTAGGCAGATTGAAGTTGCTATGAAGAATGCATTCCATAGCCTAGAAGTCTTCAGGCTTCAACTGAGAAAGTGCTATCAAAATTGAATCAGGATACACAAACTACAGAAGCCAAAAAGATTGAGGTTGCTGCCAGAGAACATTGAGGGTTTTTTTCTGTGAAATTGTGAAATGTGGCTTTCTTAGGTTTTCTTCCTTCTCCCATTTCTCTCTGGTCATTGCTACATGTTCATGGCTAAAATGAAAATTTCAGGTGAAAATTGCTAAAACATTTACTTCTTTTTTAAGCCCAAAGCTGTATCTTGATACTACAAAAGTGCAATCTAGCTGTAGAAAATTAACAGAGAGTCTACAAAAATACTTACTACTAATGAGGCAAATATTATATCATATATTATAATCTGGAAAGTTAAAATTTTCTACTAAGTTTTGATCAATTGTAGGCATGAAAAAGGTTTAAGGGGGAAATTAATTGATCCCATGATTTATTGTTTTCTTGATTATATGCCAGTTAGGTATTGAAATTCAACCTCTTACTTTATTCTGCATTAATAAATGTATGGAATAAATACAGGAAAACTGAGATTGTTTTTAGTATCTTTCTGCCAGTGATAGCTTTAAAAAAATGTGATTCATGAGACTCCATGTGAATTCATGAGAACTAGTATGATAGCAGTTGGCCCAAGAATATTGACTTGACTTCCACATACAATTAATCACTCATGAAAGGAAGCTGTGGAGGTCCCCAATTAAACCTCCACTTCACACAAAGGCCAATACTGAACTCCAGTTTAGATTATACTGTGTCTGGTAGGGTACTTGAAATCTCAAGGAAATTCAGTAGAGAGGTTTTTGTCCCTGTTCCAGTGCTTAATTATCCTTGCAGTGAATCCTTTTTTATAACCAGTCAGAACATCTCCTACAATTTAAGACCATTTTCTCTTTTTTTTCCTAAAATGCATCTCAGTAATGAGCCTGATTCCCTCTATTTCTCTTAGCTATGACTTCATTATCCACTCTGCCAATATGGGCTAATTCTAAGTCAAGGAGCTTGAGCAACAGATATTCCCTTCCCTTCATTGTCACATTAGAGTTTACAGATGGCAGTTGAGATATATCTCCCAAGAGCTGCCAGAATAGTTCACCTTTTGGTTTGTTGGTTGTGCAGATTGTCCAGGAAGCACTGGATAAAGCCCGGGAAGGTCGCACGTGCATCGTGATCGCTCACCGCCTCTCCACCATCCAAAATGCCGACAAGATCGCTGTGGTCCAGAATGGCAGGGTCATAGAGCAGGGCACCCATCAGCAGCTGCTGGCTGAAAAAGGAGTCTACTATTCCCTAGTCAATGTTCAAAGTGTGTAATGCAGCATCTCAATTAAAGGCAGTACTTATCTCTGATTAGTCGCTGTGGCTACTTTTGTCATTGTAATTCAACATCAACAGTCAGTCTTGATATTTTTGGTTTTCTTCATAAGTTATGAAAACCCTAGAAATACTAAGTAAATGTGTACCGGTTTCTCACTACTAGTTTTCATTATTCAAACCTCTTTTCTATGTGGCCAAAGCAGACGCCCATTGCACTCATGAAAGTAGAAGCATGCTAACTCAAATGTAATTAATATTAGCTTGCTTTGAACTCTTTCAAAAATCACACTAATTAGGTGTAAGCAACTTGGAAATATTTTCATACTCATTAAAAACAGTTTTGCTCTTGTCAGAAATAAACCTCCAGCCTTATCCTCGATGTGCCTGTGTAAGACAATCAGTCCTGGCCTATTAGGCTGTTATGAGAACTTGCAGGAGAGCTGAAGCTTGATGCCAGATGTCTGTTGTTATGATGTGAAGTTTCAGCCTGGGATGTCAGCAAATGCCTTGAAAATATGGGCACAGGCTGAAAACAAAGGTCCCAGAGCTGTAAGTAACTTACTGAGGGTTAGTTACTGAAAATTGAAGAGCTGCAACCTTAAGAGATGGAAAAAGACTGCTTGAAATGAAACAGAAATTAAACAGTAGTTAAGGAAAAAACCCAAGACCACAACTGATGGGCAAGACAAGGCATCTGCTGCAGCCTGGGAAAGTACTCTCTGCAAGTCTCTTAAAATCCTGGGAGTCAGAGGTCAAGGATTAAGAGCTCTCTAAAGACTGCAGTATTTTATACAAGGTGAAAATCCTGGCTTTGGACTTGGAGGAGGGGAAAGGAAGGCATCCTTTTCACTGTTGACATCCTTGGTTGAGAGCTCTTGATCCTGAGCACTGCCGTGACTGAGATTCTCAAGGACTGTAACCATCGGTGCTGAATTCTTGGCATCAGCTCTGGGTTATTGTATATTATTTGCTAATATAGGATGGCTTTATTAAGGGCTAACTGCTTTGAATATGGAGTAATATTGATTAATAATTATTAATAACTAAACAGTAGAAATGTATTTTGTTACTGAGTATTTATGGAGTAAAGTTTTGTTTTTAAGTTTAAAACTGTCTTGATTAATCAATCGTCCACGCTTCTGTCATAGCAATTTCTCATTCCCTGAGGTTTATGCATATGGTCTGTCTTACCTACACCTAGATATTTATTCACATAGAACGAGTCTGTAAGCAGATAGGCTCATCAACTAGGCTCAACCATGTACAAATTACACTCTACAGAATGTTGATTGATGCAGTCTCATTGTATTCCTCTTGAACCACATACCTATTTTCTTTTGTTCCTGTCTTAGATGGAAAACCAGTTTGACTGGAAAATTCGTTTCCTATTTATGCATTGGTTGATACAATAAGGCTCTTGTCTGTCAATAAGGATATTACTCTGCATAATAATATAAATCAGTTAGACTGGCAACTGTAAGAATGAAATAGGTGCTCTTCAACATTATAGTCTGAAGATTCAAGTAAGAACATATGAACATACTTAAACTGACTATTTTTTACTAAATTCTGGATGTTAGTATTTTGTTTTTAAACTAGAATTTTTAATTGTTAATGATACATTTTCAATTATTGGATTAGTAATGATTGGGTTATTTCCCAAACTCATTTCAAAGATGCTTGATTTACCAGACCAATTTAGGTCTCCATGAAAATCAAGATAGCACTGTAAATATTTTATCAGAAACATCTGAAAACAATATTTTTTTTTAATTTTGGCCATATAGTTTAAAATATATTTCAGACATTGACATCAAATGCAGAAACTTTCCAAAACAATCTATTTCCCCCCATTCTTTTCTTCTACATTTTAAAAGAAGTATTTGTTGAGGCTTATGCAAAAGTTTGTATAATAATTCCAAATCCACCATAAATGCTTGAAGAGCTATGCTGCTGCTCACAATTACATCCTTTTCAGAATTTTTTTTCAGAAGACCGTGACAGCTGTATTGCTAATACTGAGCGACCATTCAATACCTCATCACGTAGTTTATAGGCACAAAGCCAAAAGGACAGACAAAGACACCTCCAAAAATGTGTTCATCATATTCTATTCATACACCTTTAAATTGCAATGATTTACCCAAAAGAAGGGTTGGCTGAACGAGGACAATTCTGTTTTAAGGACCATTATTCTACCACATCTTTCGATGGGGCTTGAAAGGTCTTACTCCTTAGCTCTGCCATCTCAATTAGGCTCTGACCTTTCTGGTTTCCCTTGATGTCACAAGACACTTGTCTGAGCTCTAAGTCCTCCTTGTTGGAGTAATCAGCTCTTGTCTTTGCCCATAAGAAGCCTGAATGCAGGATGATATGTATATGTTGTTATTCTGAAATAATTGGCCTTTTTCCCTCTGTCTTTGACAGCCTGCAACAGTTTCAAGCAGCACTCACTGTTTTGAGGGCAGATAATTTAATGTTTTCCCACATATTTCTTGTTCCTCTAGACCCATTATCTTTAGAACAAGTCCGTAGAGAGATGTCAGCATTGACACCACCTTGGCAATCCTAACCACTTTGCAAGCAAATGCCACTGACTGTGGGGAAAGAGAAAGCAAGGGCATAAGTTCAACAGTCTGATAGCCCTCCTGCTGAAACAACTAATCAAAATAGAGTTCTCAGAAGAAAAAGAGGATTTAGGTCTAGAAAGTCATTCTTACTGCAGATTCTTATATGGCTGGAAAATACCAGTGTCCTGCTGCCCAGCTTTCTCCAGCATATTGACTCCTGCAAGGATAATTGGCTGTTCCTTATGCAACAAGTGTCGCATTTCTAAACTCTTCTATAATTTCTGACATAGAATGAGCACATGAGTAAACTCCATCATTCTCCCTAGCCTCAAGAGTTTCTGAAGTATTTCTCACCAATACCATAGACCATGTACTATGTCCAAAGGAAGACTATACATCAGTTCTGGATCTCCACTAGTCTCTTCTTCAGGCATTCCTTCAAAGTTCTTCCTGAGCTATCCCACATGTTGGGAAAAGTTCAATGGTATTCCTCCCTAAAACCGACTCCCCATCTATCGAGATTTTGTGGAACCAGCTCCCCTTTCTTGCAAGTAAATCTTTTGAATCTGATGTCTCTTTCGTGTTGCTATACTTGTCTATAAAAGCAACCTTCCTGGTAGCTTAATTTTTCTAAGACACTAAATATCTCCTTTAAATATTTGTTAATGAGTAATCCTTGTAATCATTCATAGCACAAATAGACATGAACTTAATTCTTACTCATGGTATACAGTCTATTTGTACCTTTGTAACTATTTGTCCTCCTCCTCTCCCTCAAAATCCAGTCTAACTTGTAGGTTTGGTCATTGAAAGGAAACAAGAGAACTTGGAGGAAAGAAGAAACTTGATGCACTGCTTATGAATACAGGGCAAAAACATTCAATTCTTGTGCAGAAAAAGCTACATTGTAAATGTATCTACGGGCAGCCGAAATAACTGTTGTTGTCAAGTACTCAGTCTTCTAGACAAATTGTCTAGAACAATGTCGTTTTATCATAAATTCATCCTGTATTTCCAAGAGAGGATGGTATCATTATTCTAGTTACCTTAAGGCAGTAAATTGAAAGCTGAAAGTAAGAAACAGGATTAGGAGCAACTTCAAATTCTTTGCTGTGGATTCCATAGACTGTAGAGCTATCAAACATACAGAACAGGAAGAACAGGAGGGAAAAGAGCAGAACTCACATGGGCAACTCACAAGGGTAACAGGCAATCCCCGTTATTGAAAGCTGAGTACATTTAATTTTGTCTATGCATGCTTATTCCTGTATATATTTCATTCCAGGTGTACTCCATTAAAGAGGGAGATCAGTGTCATAATGCTGTTGCTGTAGAGATCTAGCACAGCACTGCACGTAACTCACAGTGAGCACTGAAATCTAAGTAATTTCTCTCAGAAAGTCTGTTTCTGCAGGGTGAACAAAGATCTGGCCAATGAAGACTGGGGCACCTTTCAACTTCTTCTAGGGCTGCTGTCACTAGCAGGTCAGATTAACAACAGCCTTGTATTGTATCTCTTTATACGAGGGTGTGAACATGATTATCATAAATACCTACATTGTTAATGCCTCGGTGTAGAGGAAATGAATCACACCTTGAATGAGTGCCCTACTAAAATTAGCATCTTAGATTCTACATTACGTAATGTTTTATAAAAATAGATCCATAAACACTGGCTGCAGCCTTACATTCATAAGCCAGAGATATTTTTAATGGAAATACTAGAAATTGTATGGGGCTGTTTTAAAATGTCCCAACATTTAAAGTCATTGATGTTTTAGAAAACTTAAAAGTAAATATTGTGCTTATATATATAGTCTCTGAGTAGAAATGGTATCATGCATTTGATTAGTAAAGGAGACAAATATGTTAAGAATCTTTTTTGAATACACAAACACTTGTTCTAAGATAAATAAGTGTGGTCCTTACATCATCTAACTAACAGAAATAGTTTTATTTCCATGTTAATTCTGATTTGGTTCTCAAGTCACTGAAGAAAAAGGAGTAAGTGAATAACGATTAATCCAAGAAAATATTCAGTTCATTATATACAAGATGTTAAAAGGAAGCAATCTTGAGGGAGAAGGAATACGTATCTATATGACACAGGAACTCTGGGTTCCTACTTATGTTTCAAATGTCCATAATAAGGACAGCTTTCATTACAGCAATATATAAAAAAGCCAGGGCAGAACTTAGAAAGAATGAAGCTACTATAGAATCGTAGAATGACTTGGGCTGGAGGGAACCTTAAAGAACATCTAATTCTAACCCCTCTGTTGTGGTCAGGGACACCTTCCACTAGACTGGTTGTTCAGATTGAACAGTTCCAGGGATGGAGCATCCACAACTTTTTTGGGCAACCTGCTCCAGTGCCTCACCACACTCAGGGTAAGGGATTTTTATCTAGCACCTAATCTAAGCCTACTCTCTTTCAGTTTGAAGTCAATTTCCCTTGTCCTGTCCCTACATGCCCTTGTAAGTAGTGGAGGTGCACAGTGACCAGCACTATCTACTCTCTTTACCGTCGGGGCTATGACAAGCTGTTTGGTTAACACTGACACCACACTTTTTTCTTTCTAGGCACTCTTCTCCTTCCCCAGCATTAACTTCTTCTTACCTTCCCTTTTACCTAAACGACATTTTGTACAGCTTTCATTTTGGATTAATCAATGCACTTGCTTGTTGTAGAAACTTTTCAGCCATTCTCAGCATATATTTAATAGTGTTGTAAAGCAATACATAATTTTCATCTTGTTCAACAACAACAACAAAAATTGCACACATTCCAAGGGATGAGTAGGAAAAGGCGCTATGGAATGGTGACACATTTCTCCATCCATCAGATGAGTTCCTAATCTAAATTAAGTTTTCCCAGGATTTTCTTTTGGGTAGCTCTACAGAAGATATATCTACATGTATCTGTCTATTTTTCACTGTAAAAGAAGATGAGTTATTAAAGATCAGAGCTATTTACATATCTGCTGAATCAAAAACAGCTTAGACACTACTCCTCATGCATATTAGAGTTGTGAATTACAATTCAGGATGCTAATATTTCCCTGTTCAGCTTGTTAATGGTACATTCAATGAAGCATACAGCAATCTAGATTTGCAGATGTTTATAGTTTTGTTTCCTGCAATTTCCTGAGGAGCTTGATAAATAATCAGAAGCTTGGTTGCTTCCTTGGCATTTGTATGTAGACATGTGAAATCTTTCCACTGAAGATATGATTATTCCTTCTAGCTCTCATTTCCACACTATTACCTATGAGACTTTAATTGTAGAATAAAGGTATGTGATTTCCATCTAAGAATATTTCATATCAAAATGAAAATAAATTTAAAAATATTTTTCAAAATTTCTCTATAAGTACTTGTGAAAAATTGAAATGCTGGAAGCAATTTCGGTGTTTGAACTTTAACACCATTTTCCTTTGAGTTTATGATGAAAGGCGTGTATTTTCTTCTTTATTACTCTATTCTGTAAATCAACAACTTTTCTTCCTATGGCCATGTATTTAATTTGCCACATGATGGCCTCATTTGTTCAGAAAATGGCTACACTGATCTGCATTGTCTTTTTTTCTTTTTACTTCTTGATGTATGTCTTGTTCAACTCGCTATATGCAGTATTCTTCTAACCCAAACAGCAATATTCTCTTTCCTGCCTAAGGGATTAGCACATCAAATTTACAGTCCTGACAGCATTGCTGCCATGTCTTTTAAAGTCAGAATTCCTAAGACCTAGACTAAGGCTAACTAGACAGATACTAACTGCTCTTCCCAGCCTCTACTATGTCAAGCAGACCTGCTGGAGGCAATCCATGATGGTAGATAATGTTTATCTCCACATTCAAACCAAAGGCCTTTCATTTATTTCTTCCTAATTTAATCTAATTTGTCACAAAGCACATCAAGATAAAGAAGGACAAAGAAGAATCTTCCCACGTAGAAAGTATTTCAGAGTATTATGTGAGCAAAGAGGTTTTCATTTAGTCTGGGTAATTTGATTCCAGCTACAGAGTTTGAGTTCCATTATTTTTTCAGTTCTATTTTTTTCAGTTCCATTTTTTTAAGAGAAATTGCATTCAATACCAGTATCATTCGACATTAAATTTCATGTGACCTCTACATTTTACAGAACACGTAAAGGAATTTACAAAAGAGGGTTTTAAATGCCACATTTATATTAAAGTGAAACTGTTCACCCGTGAGAAAACAGGCATTTTACCACCAACAGCAGTATTTTATACTAGGTGAATTTAGTATTGCCTGTTAATAAAAGATAAAAGCACTTCATAGTTGCTTGATTTTGCAGTTGTGGACGGGAAATTCAGTGTTTGGTTTGATTTAGTATACCACAGACTTTAAAACAGATGTTCAATGCACTTTCATATGACCTAAATGAAAATCATTTTAAAATAATTTAACTGTCTAATTGGTTAAACTGGCTGCAATGAGGACACAGAGATGGTTTACTGCTTTAAACTGAGAAAATTCTCTTTCTAGGATGAGATTGCTTCACAAGATGAAAATAATTTTCAATAACACATCAAAGAACTTCTCATTGTGGGTGAATATGGATGTGCACAAACACTAATCTTTTTTTGTCCAGTAGCAGAAGAAGAAGCAATAGGCTCAGTTTCATCTGAACATGAGAAAACAGTTTATTATTGTGAGGGTGGATGAACACTGGAACCTTTTGCTTAGAGAGGTTGTGGAGTTTACATTCAGATATCTAAAACTAAACTAGTTATGGCCCCAAACTACTTCTTCTGCTTGGCGCTGCTTTAGCTAGGCTTTGGACTAGACAATCTCCAGTGGTGTTTGTCAGCTTCAGTTATTCTGTTTTTCTGTGCAGGAAAAATCATAGTCAACCATGTGGATCCAACCAATTAAATATATCCACTCCATATGGTGTCTTTCAGTATGCAAAACCATTCAATACATCACAAGCTGTATTAAGTAGTAAATAGTTACCAAAAAATGCTTGAACATACCTTCATAGACTTTTGTACAAAGAGCATGTAAAAGTCTCCCATGCCTCAAAGATGACTATAACATGACAAAAGGAATGTTATAGAAACACTTTGTGACCTCTGCTGACAGCCTGAGGCAAAGAATCAGATTTGGATTGTCTGCCAAAGGAGAAAAGAAGGTTGTTTTTTCACTCTTACCAAGAAGCCATCATTTCTAACAGAACATTGTTTCGACATCATGACAGTAAGCCATGACTTTACCCGGTGAAAGCCAGGGACTGGCAAACCTTTGTTGTTAGGAATTGCAGATAATTAATTACAGGACAGTCACAGGCAGCTGGAGAGTGGATGCTGTGATACTGCCATGGCTACTTTTCTCTGCTCTTCTGAGACCAGCTTTCCCCTTCCCCTCTGCCACCTTCTCATGCTACTGCATTGCTGGAAGACCCTCAAAGGCCACCCTGAGAACTCATAGTGAAAGGAAAACACTAAGTTCCTCCAAGTTTCTAAGAGCTCCCACGTTATCAAACCTCATTCTGATCAAATTTTTTTTTGGTTTAATTTTTTGAGCTTTTCATCCCTTCTCAACCAATGCTATCAAACTCTGAAAAGGCAACATTGATTTTCTAGATATAAATACAGCCATCCATTAAACTAATTCTAGAGAGAAAATATAGCAGAATTTAAAGCTTATTGTAAAACTCTCTGGCAAATTTTTCTTTATCGGAATATCAATGAATGATTTTTCTAAGAGATTTTCCTTACACTGTGATGGAAAAGCTGGAGGAAGAAATGACCAGGTAATAGGGAAGTTTTCAGTCAAGTCATGGCTGTTCTTTTCTTGTAATAGAGACCTCAAGTGAATATTCTCTAAAGATTATTCTAATATTTGGTTAATTTTATTATAAATATATCACAAACCTGCAGAATTTCAAATTTTGTTATGTCTTTGAGCTAACATCATTTTATGAGTGAGGGAGCACCTTGTATTTTCCCACCCTAATACCTGTCTGTGCCAGATTGCTTGTACTCTTCCTCCATGCCCACATTTCACTCCTCATTGTCCCCTTGCATTCCTCAGCTCCCATTCTGCCACCAGCCCTGCCTGATTTGCAAACTGCAATTCTCTCCTTCCTGCCACAGCTTTCCTGTTCACCCTTTTTCCTCTCCTCTGATGCTTTCCCTCCTCTGTCACTGGGTAATGACCACAGGAGGGCAAGGCATAGTCCAGTGCATGAATCTCTGCCACCTGTCTTGTTCTGAGGGGGGCCCTGGGGGAGGGATCTCTCACAACTGGGTTTTTTAGTGCCATGTCCAAGATAAGAGAAGGAATGGGGGGAAAAGTGCAATGTCCATTCAGGTGGTGGCTACCTTTCTAATTGCATTTGGAGTTGGTTTTACAAAAGGCTGGAAATTGACACTTGTGATTCTGGCCTTCAGTCCTATTATGGAAGGACATAACACAGCTCTCTGTACAAAGACATGAAAAACATATGAGCCATATCTTCTATAATCCCATTTGGTGTCTGTAAGATTTAAAAATACAATATGTCTCAGCAAATTTAGATCTTGTCCACCTACAGAAAGGTGTGAATTGCTGCATGATGACACTGGTGCAACTGAAGAAGAGCAGTGCCTCCAGCATGTACTCAGATACAATGCTGCAAAGTTTCCATATGTTGGCTGTTTTTATAACAGTGGCTAAAGAGGGTTTTTTTTATTTTTCTAATATATTTTCGCTGTTGATTTTTTATTTTCATTTCTTTTTAGTAGTTTAAAAAAGCATCACAAAACATGTAGAGATGGAATCCCATTCTTAAAGAGAATATGGTCTTACAAACCTCACAAACCCAGTGAGAGTTACAAACTAAAAAGACAGGCACGTGGCAAAAAATCCATGAGTATAACACTAAAATACCAAGGTCATTCACGTGTATTTATTTGTATTACATTATGAAATGCCAGTCTTGCCATCTTTTTGATCTTTTATCTAAATATGAACAGCGGGATCACAAAATCCAGCAAGTTTTGAAACTCAAAATTCAATAACAACCGCCACCCACAGAAAACGTGTTCCACCCCTTCACAATCCAGCTGCCACTGTTACATAGCTTAGCTAAGGAACAGCTTTGGGTACCTTCACTTGGCTTCCCAGTTCAATACAGCATCTCTCTTTGGTTACCCAGTGTTCTTCACTACTCTTCTAACTCTGATTATCTCTTTTTTCTGCTCATCTTCAAGGCACTGTTTGCCAGCCACTTCCTGCCACGAGTGCACTAAACCTGATGTAGGTTTTTCCTCATGGCTCAGAAGTGGGAAGGACCTTCCCTGTTACTGAGACTAGGTCTCGTTTCTGTAGAAAATGAATGTATGACCTGAGCTTTTTAACTCCACTGCTTCAGGAAGGGTATTCTACTTGTTTGAAGGTTGAACATCTCTTTCCAAAAAAGAATAGATGTGCAGTTCCTGTATATTGATTTTTTCCTGGACCAACACTGAGCCTTTGCTTTAATAGCTCACTCCTATGGGTTTACTTTCCTATGCTGTTTATAGAACTAAATCTTAGATTCTCTCAGATGGCATTTTGCTAGACAATTGAATTAAGTAATTTTAGTTTGCTCATACACTATAGATTTTCACTGATCATATTTTTCTTCCATTGTGTCGTATTGTATTTCACATAATTATGGTTCATCTGCTTCTTTTATTACTACTCTCCAATATCATTTACCTAATTCTGTTAGGTATTCTGGTATTCTTTTGTCCTGGTCTTCTCACTGATTTTCTGTACTGATCCTCTCAGTTTTGTACCATCAGAAAATGTCATTATCATGAGTATTGTTTGTATGCCCAAGCCATTAATTTAAGTAAGAGCAATAAATCCCAAAACTGAGGGAAGAATTAATGTTGTCAGCTCCCTTGGGTATTATAACCTCTCCATGCTGAACACCTCTGTCTTCCTTCAAACTCTTTTTTACCCTACTGTTCTTCTATTACTTCACAACTATGGTTTAATAATTTATCTCATGGCTTTAGGATAAATTGGCATTAAGAGGCATTAATAAAGTCCCAATGGATTAGTTTTACTGGGTCTAGCCTCTCTAGAAAAAGCAGTACCAAAGAAAAATAATTGGGTTAATTCTTTGCTTCCCTAACTCATTACATAATCTATTGCCATTTGTTCTAGACTTTATTATTTTCTTTAGGACTTGTTTGCAAGCTTCCTGAGCTGTTTTTGTTGATATAAAAGTGCAATTTCTCAGGTTACTGTTTCTGTTGCAACTCTTCAGCCCCATGTCTCTATCCACAATTTGAAAATAATCACTAAAAATCTCTGATACTGAACCCGTATTATGTCAGCCAGGTTATTCAATACTGTGGAATAAAGAGTTCATGGTCACCATGAGAAGAACATTCCTTCCTTACCATTTTCCCTTTCAGGTCAGACAAAGTAATTAAGATACCCCAAATCACGTTTGTCACCCTGCACTTTTGTGGGGGATTTTTACTGAAAGTTGAGGCTGAATGGCAATTTCAAGGCCATCCCTGGTGGAATTCTTATCTCAATGCTTTTTAATTTCTAAGACACGTGAAAAGAAAACCCATTGTGGCAGACCTTTTCTCTGTGTGTTCATCTGTAATTACAATAAGATAAAATTGCTCAGTATATCAGAAATAAAGAGAGGCAGTCAATGCATTTTCTTCTACTCTTGGCAAGATCTTTCTTTGGGCTTGGATGACTGCGTACAAAAATATTTTACACATCTTCAATATTTTTCAAGGGAAATTTATGCATATACACAGTGAAAGAAAGGGTAATATCTTGTGTGTTCTGGGGAGTTTTGGAGGGTTTTTTTTTCCTTCCAGGTACCAAAAAATAGAAGACGTCAAACACACTGCAATCAAACAGGCCATATCAGCCAACATCTCTATGGGTATTGCTTTCTTTTTGATATATACATCATAGGTCCTGGCCTTATGGTATGGAATCATTGTGATACTTTCTAATTTTAATAGAGTTCACAACTTGTTGCTTGATGAGCCAACATCAGCTTTGGAAACTAAGAGTGAATCAGCAGTTAAGGCAGGCAGCACTGGACAGATCAGCCTTGGTCAGTGCTGAAGTGCTTTTGCCAGTGTCCATGGAATTCAGTTAATGATGTTTTGGGTAGGACTGAACAGCAGCAGGCTCCCCAAACAAGCTTTAGTCTTTCAAGCACCAGAGACCTCAATGTGTGCTGAGACCTAAATATTCCCCAAGCAGTTTTGGGGATCCCTGTGGTTTGTGCTCTTATTAACACCCAGCAAAGTAATTGAAAAACAGCTTGGGGGTTTCTGCTAGAGCAGCTGCTACATGTTGACTGCCGTCTAGACCTAACTCGTAAACCACACCAACAATTCAAAGCAATATCCAATCCTGTATTTCTTGCTGTCTGCTCTAAGCATGTCTGTGAACCATTTACAAAAGAATTCCACCTATTGCCCAGTCTGATTCAATCATATTTGCTGATTTATTCCTCCCTCTGATTCTCTACCTCACTATGCATCTATGCTTATGATCTGGATGAAAACAAATTCTCACCATTGCATAAACAGTTTCAGCAATGATCACAGTTTCTCTATGGACAAAACATTCAGAGAACATTTTTCACAATATACTGTCACAGGAGAAATGCCAAATCTACCTTCTCATTGTCAAAGATCTTTTAATCCCTAATGTCTACTTGGACACCTAATTGCCACTAATTACAGCAAGAACTGAACTCTTTGTCCAGTAGTTCTAATTCCTGATAGTTCACACTACCTTGTGAAGCTATGCTCTCTGGCACATGCAGGGATCTTTCTCCCGTGACCTGTAAAGTGAATCCCAGAGACAGCAGGGCAGAGAACTGCTGATAGAGACGTATTTGGTGGGATTCCCAAATAAGTGCTGCAATATAAAATTTACAGAGCTTGTTTAAACAAGCTACTTAGCCTCTCACCTCCCCCACATAGCCTTGAAATATGCTTTCCTATTGATATTTCTGGCAGAGCATGACAGAAAGGCTTGCTGGAACTAGACTAGCTCTGATTGCCGATGTTGAGCAAGACAAAGCTAATCTGTTGTCTGTCAAGCATTCATCTGTCCTCCTCTTGCCTAATTTTTCTCCACTGTGCTGAGCATGTACCTCCACAGGAGGTTTACGTAAGATGTAGACTAGACTCTTTCCCCTGCAGGCTTCACCAAACCTCTAATGAAACTCTGTTTACTGTTTTTGTGAATGGTACATTCTGATCTTTAAAGTGAAGGATCTTAACTTGATTTTCTTCTGCATTTGAGGTGATTTTAACTTTTTAGTATCACCTCAGACATAGCGAAGCTTTCAAACTACCAAGAAAAAATCATACATTTTTTTATATGATGGTTTGAATGGCTGTAATTTCCAGTTCTTAAAATCATGTTACAATATAAAGATACCAGGTTTATCTACAGATTCATGGACAATGTCCCATACATTACAATTTTACCTTTTATTTCCTAATTATAAACCACATATTAACCCATTTATATTCTAGCAGTTCAAAATGTTCAGTGAAGAATTTTAAACTGAATTATACAAAGTTTGTATTCATCTCTTGGATCATTAGATATTAATACAAAGTTATCCCAGCAGATACTGTCACAGTGTGCCTGTAAAAACATCTTTGTCATGACAAACTATATACTTCTAAGATTGATTTTATTATTTCTGAGTAATTTAAAAGATGGAAAAACCAATATGAGTAACAGAAGTATGATTTCAAGTACCATTTTAGATAGGTATTTTCAACTAATTTAAGCAAATTATTTAGGGGAAGTAAAATTGTTAAATGATAATTTTTTTTTTGTATTTGTGAAGTGTTCTGAAATGGAATCATCTTGAACATGCTTAATGGTAGATAGTCTCTTTTCCAGTGAAAACTCAACACCTAACTGGGGAGGATATTGAAGGGGAAGTCTCAAAAGTATAACCTTCAGATATTTGTGTTTAGAAAGTAATAGGGCATGAAAAAACCAGAGTACCTTAACATATATTTTCATTGAAACTATATTTTGCAGTATATTATCTAAGTTACACTTTTGCTTTACTCTACCTTGAAGAAACCTAGAAATATTGTGAAATTCAAATTTCTCAGCTGCCTGTTTTGTTTTTACTAGAACACCATTTTAAAATTATTTGTTCAACTCTAATATGAAGAGAGGAAATATTATAGGTACCTGAAAATCTTCATCTGGAGCCACAGTTTCACTGTTTCCAGGTCAGGAGAAGATGCTACACATAGCTCAATGGCTCAAAATGCAGATTTTATAGCTGCACTTGAAAATGGTGTTATCACAGAATGAGTTCATAATGAATTAATGGAACAGAATGGAGTTTACTACAAGCTTGTCAATATGCACGTAGCTTTTCTTATAGCTTTTATCATATTGTGTTCCATTGACCTAACTGGACTGAACTGCTCCCACAGGTACTTCCAGTTTTGCAGTGTTTTCTCAGTGAAAAAAATTCAAGGGAAAAAAAGCTCCCTTGAAGAGTGCTAAACCTCAGATTAAGAAAATTTCATATTAAGTAAAATGTTCAAGTTGTGAAAAACGAGTTCCACTCTCTTAGAAACATTTATAAATTTAATAAAAAATAAAAATAGACAATTTAGGAGACAGAAGAGCTAAAGTTCCAGCTGGGGTGCCTCACCAGAATGCACACCTACTCCTTCAAATTCTTTGCTTTTAAGGATTAACCTTTTACATATTCAATAGATTTTAATGCATGATTCAAAACATTCTTTTCGAGGTTTTTTTTCTGTTTTCAGGTATCCCCAATCATCTTATCTGGTAGATTTATTTGTGGGTGGCTCAGCTCTGGTAACATGGGTCTTTTAAATCTTTCTCTTGAGGTTTTTTGGTTATTTTCATTTTGATAAAAACCAAAGTTAGCAGTCTTTATGCAGGGTTACAAGGTGATGACCCTCTCCCCATACCTTCTGGTTTGGTCAATTTAGATGTTACAAAGAAGAAAAAAAAAAACCTGTCATTTTACTGTTAACCTTCTGGTACAATAAAAAAAAAACAACTTTCATTACCTTTCTAAACTCTATTAATAAAACATAATACCATACCATTATACATATATTATTCATGTTAATATTTGCAAAAAGCCAAGTATATAGTATGCATTTATAATAAAGTCTAATTCAAAGCTGTGAATTACAGGAATTCTAAGCTTTTTTTTTTTTTTCCAGAAGTGTGACATTAAAAATAAAGTATATGTGTAGGTAAAAATTAAGGTTGTAGCAAAAATGAAGTTGTGGAGCTGATTGCATCTCAGACTACTTTTCCAAATCATAGGATTATTAAATCCTCAGGTTGGAGATGACCATCTAATTCATGGTTGAAGGCAAGGTGCACTCTGAGGCCAGGGCAGGGTGCTCAGGGCTGTGTCCTGTTGACTTTGAAACAGTTCCAAAGATGGAGACTCCACACCCTCCTCAAACCCTGTCCCGGTGCCTCCCTCCCTCATTGTGAAAATTCAAAATCTTTTATGCAAGTATCTTTTCAAATCAACAGCATCTTAGTGACTCAGGCTCCTGAAGTTTTGTCAATCAGACATGGTTAATCTTCACTATTTTTATTCTCTCCCGAGCTGTCTGCTGAACTTCTCAAGCGCTTTCTGTCAGGCCTACACTTTGAAATAGCTTTAAGTTTCATTTCCTATTCTTTTTGGCTCCCTCCTCACACTGAAAGTCTCTCTCATTGATTTTCTGATTCTCTTTTAATTTAAGCTTTTTAAATTTTAAATAGACTTTCTGGCAGGTCTTTTCCATTAACTTAGTTCTGTATATTTTTATAACAATTTAACATAATAAAATAATGAGAAAAAAATATCTGTGGCAAAAACACACACACAGACAGACACACACCTCCCACCCCACTTATGAGTGTTAGTGTAATGTCAAGGTTTTCACTGAAGGTACAGAAGACAATGAAACTCGGTACTTAATTTGGCTTTGCAAAAATACTCAGCTCTTAACCAATCTTTGATCCTCTTGACAGGAATTGTAGTTTCCATCACTTGAAAGTACAGGATAAGATAGAATCATAGAATCACAGAATGGCTTGAGTTTGAAGGGATCTCAAAAATCACCTATTTCCAACTCCCCTGCTGCAGGCAGTGACACCTTCCACTAGACCAGGTTGCTCAGAGCCCCATCCTACCTGGCCTTGAGCACTTCCAGTGATGGGGCAGCCACAGCTTCTCCGGGCAACCTGTGCCAGTGCCTCACCTCAGTTTTCTTCCTAATATATAAGTCTAGTCTCTTTCACTTTAAAACTGTTACTGCTCATCCCATCACCACACTCCCTCTTCCAGCTTTCTTGTAGCCCCCTCTAGGTACTGGAAGGCTCCTACAAGGTCCTTCCACCTTCTCTTCTACAGGCTGATCAAACTCAATTTTCCCAGTCTTTCCTCATAAGAGAGGTGTTCTGTAGTGTTGTGTTATTTAGGAGTGGAGTTGGAGCTTAGATCCCAATGAGCCTCTCCGGTGAAAAGGCCGCTTGGGCAAACTCAGGCGAAGCAATCAAGCTCACATATCCACACATGTCACGTGGCTAGCATGGTTGGGAGAGGCAGAAGGCCTTGACAGCAGGTCAGTCCCAGCAGGCTTATTTCCAGGAGCTGAAGGAAACCCAGAGTCAAGAGCTGGATCATCTGCTTGTCCCCGCACAAGTATGGGGCTCAGCAGCCAGTGACCTTGAGGTGTGGGGGGGAGCAAAGGGCAGGGAAGGTCAGTGTTCCATAGGGGAGACAGGACTCGTGACCGAGTCCCACAGCCAATGGAGGAGAAACCAAGGGCCAGAGGCCCTGGGGGGGAGGAACTGAGGCAAAGCATGTGTACAGAGCACCACTGGGAAATCCCTCTGTCAGGCTGGGGAGGTAACTATGATCTGTCCTGCCAAGCCAGACCCTGGGTATTACGTTGAGGGGCTGCAGGGATTCCACAATGGTCCAACCCTCTGATCATGTTTGTGGCCTCCTTTTGTCCTTGCGCTGGGGGCCCCAGAGCTGGATGCAGCATGGGGTCTCTCTCACCAGGGCAGAGCAGAGGGGCAGAATCCCCTTCCTCTCCCTGCTGGCCATGCTGCTTTTGGTGCAGCCCAGGGTGTGGTTGGCTTTCTGGGCTGTAAGGGCACATTGCTGGGTCATACTAAGCCTCTTATCAACCAACACCTCCAAGCCCTTCTGGGCAGGGCTGCTCTCAACCCATTCTCTACCCAGCCCTTATCCATGTTGGATTACCTCAGTGTGGGTCAGGACCTTGCACTCGGCCTTGCACTGAACTTCATGAGGTTTGCAGGGGCCCACCTCGAGCCCATCAAGGTCCCTCTGGATAGCTGCAAACAACTTTTAGCATCATACTGTGTTTTATTTCAGGCATCAGGAACTGAGGATCAGTTACAGAAAGAAGTCAGTGCATCAGCTGTCTCAGAGGAAGCACAGAAGGGATCAATACTGACTGGACAAAAAACACCATCCACTCAGAAAAGCATAAAAGGGTTCAGAAAGCATCATCACGAACTTGATGTAAAAGCCTGTGTCTCTGTATTCACACCTGCCTGTGTTTTCCATAACTAATGGGATAAAAAAGGAACACAATCCCACTTGAGAGTGTGTAACTTTTAAACAAGACGTGTGAAGGCATCATGTGGGTCTGGGTAAGAACTCATAAACTGACATCATCCTACAAGAGTTCTGTGGAAACGCCTTTTCCTCTGAAACTAAAATTTTTTGTTGTGATACTTAAAATAGTTTGATTCATATTTTGAAACAAAATTTTTTAATATGGGAATAGCCTAAGTAGCAAGTTAATTGATTTAATTATAGAACAAAACCATGTAATTAGTCATACAACTGAAATAACACACCCTGAATAGAGAATAATTACTATTTTTGTCTAAATGTTTTGATATCTGTTGTCTAAAATGCCTGTGTTAGTAAATAGATTCCTGGAAATCAAGATATAATTATCAGGCTGTCTAAGGACCTAAACTTGCAAGAAATCATACTCAGCAACAAGAAAGAAACAATTCTTTCAACACTCAATACTGTCAAATCCAAAAAGTGGTTTTAATTCTCAACTTCTGTTTCTGGACAGTTCCGTGAAAAGTAAGTGACTTAATGTACATCTCATTTACATGCGCTAATTTCTTTATTTATTGCTCAGCTACCTTTTCTTGCCCAGTCCGTAGAGTTGTGAACAGCACCTTGCTTCCTTCTGCCTGATGTCTCCAAGAAAATGGTGCCTTTTCTGAAAAGACATCCATCCCTTGCCCTCTCTTCAGGCAGAAACAGCCTCAAAATTCCCAGTTCTGTGATGCCCTTGGAAAAGAAGATACTGATATAGCTGTTACGGATGTTTCTCAACCTAATGTGTCTGTCTCTCTCTCTCTCATCTCACTCATATCTCATCTCATCTCATCTCATCTCATCGCATCGCATCGCATCGCATCGCATCGCATCGCATCTCATTTCATCATCTCTCTGTAGTCTGGCCCTGCACAGCCCTGCCCCAGGAGTGAGAGATTCACCAGCACAGCTTTGTGCACACAGAGCTGTGCTGTAGTCAGTACCTGAGCAGGGTCAGGGGCTTCCTCTAGAAAATAACCAGCAGCACTACAGGTTTAGATTGTAAGCTCTTAGAGAGAGAGGGGGAAACCCTTGGTACTTGTACAGTGCCTAAAACGAGCACAGGATCTAGTGGGGCCTGCAGACTGCTACATGATATACACTTAGTTCTTCAAAAATAATGTCTCATTTTCCCTCTACCTTATAGGTGTTAAATTTAGGTTTCAAAAACTTGGATTACCTCAGTTACAGCTTGAATATTTTTAAATGGTAATATTATTTTTTAATTGTATGCACATTGTTGCTTTACTTATCTGAAAAAGACAAAAATATGATAAGGTAATAAAAAGCCTTTTTTTCCTCAAACAGGATTTCACATTAGGCAAAATTGGAGAAATGTGTACAATGAGGCTTTGATCCATAGTATTTAAAGCACTTCTGAGTCAGGTAAAAGCATTATACATTTAGTTTTATGGAGCTTTAGAAATGCTTGTTTGTTTACATGACATAAATTGTCTTTGTGTTTAATTACTGCTGTGATACCCATAAAGATACCACACTGATTTCTTTAGCTCAGTTTAGAAAACAACTGTGCTAAATCTTGAGAAAGTTCAGGTAGATATTCCAAATGGTTTTAAAATGCAACTGTAAGTCAAGTGTAGAAAAACTCAAAGATAATTGTGGTGTTTAGGTGTTTTAATAAAATCAAAGCACCTTTGGATGGGGGACCAGAAAAAGTAGACTGTACTCTAAAGGACTGAATCTGAAATTCAGATCAGCCTTCAAGGACAGCTAACTCCATGTAAAGACTAGGATTCAAAAAAAATTACTAGTGAAGGGTATGGGACCTGGATATGTGACTAACTGCACTCACTAAACTGGTGGCTGCTCCCCTGTAGCAGGCACAGAGCCCAAGACAGTCACCGCAGGGATCAGGTCTAGGAGCAGGACTCTGCTGTCTGTAGAACAGTCAGCAACAAAGTTAAATCTTTTAAAAATACTCAGCCCGAAGTGCAAGCGGGACTGTCTCCAGTTGCTATGCAGTGAGTAGGACAGCAAGGCTCCCACGAGAGTGTGTAACCAGCCCTGTCACCACCTCGAGCTGGAGCTTGGCATCACCATTTGCATTGGTGCAGTGGTGAGCTGCTCTGCTGCTGCACGATGTGTAAGATACCAGGGGAAACTGTTAAACCCTACCTGGGAGGCAGAGCCTGCACTGGTACCTGCCCTGAGGACTGGATAATGTTTCCAGTTTATATTTTAGCACAGCTAGAACTAATTCAAATATTTTTATCCTTCTTTTGTTGCTATTCTTACCCTTAACAGTTGATACCCTAACAAGTATTCTTTGTAATACATCACAAATTTTAGGGAAATGTTAGTATTCAGCATATTATTATCAATCCACAGCATAACTTCAATCCTTCTCTGAATTTCTATTAAATTTTACTCTCACTTGACCCAGCTGTAGGCATGCTTGTGATCCCTGAAGGAGTAGAAAGCAGAGCAATGTGGGACTAGACCAGACACCTCATTCCGTTGTCATTCTCTCACTACAGACAGTGGTTTACCCCAGCCACACCAGTCTCACACATCCACAACCCCACTACTTACTAAGCCCATGCAGCTGAGCAAAGTTTTCCTGGCCTCCAGAGGGTCATTTTCTCCCTGAGAAGTTCCCAGAGCCAACCTGGGTGACATCAGCTTCACTTGTTAAGCCCTATCCCTAGCAACCCAGATGGCCCTTCTTTCTAGTTTATATGGGAAGGGATTATAGGTCACCTCCTTGGAAATGAAGTCTGATGAGACTTCTTTGACCAGTCCAGGAAGAAAGAGAGGTCTCAGACTGTGCTGAATCTCAACAAAAACTCACATCTCATGGATGTGACATTTCAGTTTTGATATTTGGCAAATCTGGAGGAAAGATAGAATGAATATTTTATTTTTGCTTCCTGAATATAGATAAGACAAATGTCTTGCATTTATTTCAGACATTTCAGTTTTCAAAGATGTGTTTTAAAGTCACTGGTCCCTCTGACCAATTAATTTGAATTGTTAATGAGATAGAAAAGTATATAATTGACAAGTTATTTTTCCCTAAAAATAGTATCTTCCAGAAGAGGAAGAGGTGGTGTTGAGAAATCTCCCAGTACTGCACACTATTTCACATATGTGCTCTCAGACACCACACAGATTTTGCAGCAGCACTCAGAAACACTTCACAGCAGAGTTACAGCTCTCACAGTACTTGTAACTGACAGAGAATGAAGACTTATTTCTAGTTTTATAACAGGAGAAAGTATCTTGTTTAGTAATCTTTGCAGATGCATATTATATATCCAAGTAATTGTCCCTGATTGGCAGCTTCCATGGCACGGTTTATTGAGCATCTGATTGTGAAAAACATGTTAAATTCACAGGAAAAAAATCTTGTAAAACTGCATTTAATATGAAATAATGTGGTGTTTGTGCTGCTGCAAAAAGGAGTTTTATGTTCTCATATCTTTATTAAAATTTTAGAGCTATTGCATTTATTACATGCAATGAAAACCATATTGTGTGTGTCATCCTATTGTAACCTGAAGCGATTAAGTTCTCTTATGTAACCTAATTAGGTGACGTGCAGACTGAAGTTTTGGTATTTATTATTTATTTATTAAATTTTTATTTAGGTACTATTTATTTCAGTGTCACAAAATATATTTTATAGATAATTTCCTTCTAGTTCATATCTACATTCAATCCAGTTATCACTAGTATAAATGAGTCATCCAAGGAGGCTGTTGACCTTAAATTATTTATCCAATCTGCTTATACGTCTAGACAGCATTATGATTTCATGCTAAATATTGCAAATATTAACAAAATGTTTAATTGTATGCCTCAAAATGGGAATTGTTCTCTTTGCAGCACAGTTTCTCCTCTGTTTAAAGTGGTCACAAAAAAAAATAGTCATCTCAGACTCCAAGTTAGGAAATTTCATGTTTTGGGATCTGGCAAGT
The DNA here is from genome assembly GCF_029207755.1 of Chamaea fasciata. Classification (NCBI taxonomy): domain Eukaryota; kingdom Metazoa; phylum Chordata; class Aves; order Passeriformes; family Sylviidae; genus Chamaea; species Chamaea fasciata. Next base: position 132,124,246 of record NW_027094086.1, read on the forward strand.
TTAAAGTCATAGTTCTACACATAAAATATATGAGATTTATGAAATGCCACTGTGTTTTCTTGGTAAAACCTAAGAACAAGGACTGTAAGTCTGAGTGAATATATGGAAGCAGTGGAGGAATACTAGCTAAGATTCGTTAAGCTTGAGGGAAACATCTGTACAACTGACAAAAGACAAAGCATCCAATTCTGCAGAATATTTAGACCAAATTAAGCACTTTCAGACGGCTTCTAGTGAATAAATCTCAGTTGTCTAGGTAACAAGTATTTCCTGTTTAGTTTTCAAATAAACCAAAGTAATTTACAATGGTTTCATTCATTTCCAGGCTACAGGTTCCAGATTGGCGCTAACTGCCCAAAATGTAGCTTTTCTTGGGACTGAGATGTTTTGTAGTTGATCTGTGGCTAGCAGCTGATTAATCTGCTTTCAGCCACTCTGCGAATTATTGCTCTAACTGTAATGATTCAATGAAGATGCCTGCTGGACAAAAAGATAAGAAGGACCTGTAAATCACAGGAAAAGTAGGTTCCACAGCATTTTTAGGTTTTTATGTTGTACTAAACTGTGTTGCTTAATAGGGACATTGGTGATGGATCAAGAATATACTCCTCAAACAAGTCAAAGTCTACCTTGTTCTATTATTCTGACAAAAGGGTGATACAGCAAATAGGAAGCTGAAAATTGAAAACATGAGTTATTCATTTGTGTCCTCAAAGACTTTGTAGCATTCAGAGCATACTAAGCATTTTAAAAGTACTGGGTCCCTCATGCCTGTCCCAAACCTGCGTTTGGGTTCCCTAGTCTTTCCCAGCACTCTGTTTTCTTTCCCTTTTTGTCATTTTTTTCCAGTCTGTTCCCTTTCAGAGCCCCACTCTTCTACCTCTCTTTCTCTCACCTTGCAGTTGTGCGTGGGTTTAAGATGAAAAAACACTGTATAGAAACTATCAGTAACAAGCGTGGGTGAAAATGTGACAGTGTAGCTGACCATGCCCTGCAATTTCTTGCTTTGATTTTCATTCCTTCCTTTCCAGCCAGGAAGAGAAACAGGAGCCTGGGAACCTGTTTCTAAGGAAAATCCTGAAAGGATATTTAGTGAGGTAGGAATCAGCCTTTCTTCCCAGGTAACAAGTGAGATGACAAGAGGAAATGACCTCAAGTTGCTCCAGGAGAGGTATAGAATCAGAATCATAAGATTATAGAATGGTTTGGATTGGAAGGGACCTTAAAGATCATCTGATTCCAATCCCTCTGCCATTGGCAGGGACACCTTTCATTTCACCAAATTGCTCAGAGCCCCATCGAACCTGGCCTTAAATACCTCCAGGGATGGGGCATCCACAGCTTCTCTGGGCAACCTGTTCCATGGCCTCACCACTTTCACAGAATCTCTTCCTAATATCTAATCTAAACCTACTTTTTTTCAGTTTGAAGCCATTCCCCCTCATCCCGTCACTACACGCTCTTGTAAAAAGTCCCTCTCCATCTTTCATGAACGTTTTCTTCAGGTGCTGGAAGGCTGAAATTCAGTCACCCCCAAGCCATCCCTTCCAGGCTGCACAAACCCAGTTCTCTCTGCCTTTCCTCACAGGAGAGGTTCCCCAGCCCTTTGGATCATCTCAGGAGACCTGCCCTGGACTCGCTCCAGCAGGTCCATGTCCTTCCTGTGCTGGACCCCAGAGCTGGGTGCTGTGTTCCAGGTGGGATCTCTCTCAACAGAGCAGATCAAAGGGGCAAAACCTCCCTGCCCTGCTGCCCACGCTGCTTTTTGGTGCAGCCCAGGACACTTTTGGCTTTCTGGGCTGTGAGTGCCCGTGGCCAGGTCATGTCCAGCCTCTCACCCACCAGCACCCCCAGGTCCTTCTGGGCAGGGCTGCTCCACATCCCTTCATCCCCCAGCCTGTGTGGATACTGGGGGTTACCCAGGTTAGCCCAGGTGCAGCACCTTGTACTTGATCTTTTTGAACCTCATGAGATTCCCATGGGCTACTTCTCGAGCTTGTCCAGGTCCCTCTGGATAGCATCCGGTCCTTCAGGCGTGTCACCTGCACCACTCAGCTTGGTGCACCACTGCAAACTTGTTGAGGGTACACTGGATCACACACTGTCATTAATGAAGATATTAAATAACACTAGTGCAAATACAGACCCCTGAGGGGCACCACTGGTCTCTGATTCCCAACAAGACTCTGAGCCCTTGACCACAGCTTTCCTGGATGTGTCCATCCAACCAATTTCTTATCCACTTAACAGTGCTCTCATCAAATCCATGTCTTTCCAATTTAGAGAGAAGAATATTCTGGGGGTGTGTCTCAAAGGCTTTACAGAAGCCCAAATAAATGACATCTGTATCCCTTCCCTTGTCCACTGATGCAGCCCCCACCCCATCCTAGAAGGCCACCAGACTGGCTATTAGGAAGCATTCCTTCACTGAGAGGGTTGCTGAGCATTGGAACAGAATTCTAAGGGAAGTGGTTGAGTCCTCAATCCTGAATGTGTTCAAAACAAATGTAGGTGTGAGACTAAGGCATGGTTTAGTGGTGAAAATGGCAGTGCTGATTACATGGTTGAACTCAATGACCTCAGACGTCTTTTCCAACCTTAATTATTCTGTGATTCTATGGTACTTAGTCTGTTGTGTTTCTTATTTGTAGATTGTCTAAGCATTTATTCTACTTATATAGAAGCAGTGATGTGGAAAGAAGGATTTACTAACTGTATGGGTAGAGTTAAGGTTTTGGAGGTTAGCTCCCTTATTTAGAGCTTCGAGGCTTTTCCTTCTTCTGACTGAGTTGGAGGTTGAGTCATGTTTGCTGTTTTCTACATTTACAGTAAGGGCTGATGATTCACAAGCCTAGAGGTGTTCTGTCACACATTAAAATAAGAAGTTAGAAAGGTTTCTTTTTAGAATATGCGTTAAGAAAAGAAACATATTCTCCTTTACATGACAGGGTAACCAAGAAAAAAACGCATAACACTATTTCTAATTATTCACAAAGTTTTGCCAAATTAGTAACCTTGTTGAGTACATTCTAATGCACTGAAATGTGTCAGTTATTTCATAGCCACATTGTTTACAGCTGATAATCATCTCATGCCACCTGCCTTGGAGAGTATTTGTAAGAAGAGTTACATGATTGTTAAGCGATGACCTGAATATCTGGTTTTGGCAGACTATATTAATCAAAACAATTTTTTGCAGATCATCAGTTTCTGGCAATATTTAAAACATGTCTTTCCATAGCAATTCAGCGAAATGTTTCACTCTCATTATATCAAGCAAACTTGAAGGAAAACAAGTCTCAAGCATTTCTTTTTAGCTCTAGGTAGAAATCTACTTTTTAAAAAGTGAGGTTCTTCCTGGAATACTGCCTATCGAGAAATACCATCTTCACACATCAGAGGTAAAAATAAACTACTCTCATTGATAGGCAGTGCAGAAATGACAGTAAAAGAATAAATGAATTTTATGCCTTCTTTATGAGCAGCAAAATTTGTCACACACTTATCTAATAAATCATGTAGCTCCTGGTACAGTCCATAAGCAACAATTCAGAGCAGTACAGACACTATGGGGAGCTTCTGTGAAGGCAGTGGGATTCCACAGTGCACGAGTCTGATGTGGGTGACAGAAAGTGAGAAAGAATTGAGCTTCAATTCTGTGTACTGATTGGTTTTCTAGACATACCTAGTGATATATTCATATATCCAGTGGAAAATTTTTAATTTTCTTCTACAAAATGAGTGCTTTGAAACTAAATAATGAGCTGTAGTGAACGTAGTGCTAAATGAATATACTTTACAAAACTGATTTCCAAGATACTTTACATATTGAGTTTTGAGTTGCTAGATTCCTGACCAAGACTAAAGCAACTGCTGCTACTATAAGACTTGCTGTTGATATTAAATAGCTAAAACTAGGTTATCTTAATATTTGGGAGCATTAAGAAAATTAGGACATAAGCTTCCTCTAGTTTTCAATCACAATTGAAATAAATTATTAATTGTAAATAATTGTAATTAATTATATAATTGTAATTAATAATTTTTGAGAACTTCTACTACTTTTCTTCTGTGCAAAACGGGAAGATTTTCAAAGATATAAAAAGAATAGGGATTAGATGCCAAACTGCTGTATGAGCTAGGAAAATGTGTCTCTACATTTTTAGGAACAAACAGTGCTTCTCCTTTAGGTTTTTTATATGACACTGGGTTTGGAATTTTCCTTTAGGAGTTTGGATAAACTCCTGGTTTTCAAAAAATGCTGAGGATATACCCTGTGAAAGATAATTTCTTTATGGGCAAGCTCTAAATCACTGGTTGCTTTTGACAGTGTAGGATGTATGCTTACCCTGAAGCTTCCTTGGCAGGTGATGTGGGCTTGTTCAGTATATCCCACAGCAGTGACAGCCCCAAGGCATTATCTTCGTAACAGCTTACACAAGACCAACAGAAAATCAACTCTCATTGCTAAAATGTGTGTTGTCTCCACTTCAATGCTGTCATTCAGTCTATTTGGATATATTTAATAGCAGCATATCCACAAATGTTGCAACTACACTCTCAACAGGATGTAGACACACTTCTACTGCAGTTGTCCATTGGATCATGCGTAAAAATACCCATAAAATTGTTTTTCTGCTGATGAATATCTGCTCCCAGACACAGACTGCTTCAGCAGCCATAGAAAATACTTGCATGTTGTTACTTTGAATCAGGAAAAAAAATTAGCTTGTATCTGGACAAAGTTTGCAAGCATCGTACAAGTTACAGAATGCTTCTTAAAAATGTATTCAAATATTCTTTTAATAAATGAACATTAACACCAATAAACTGATGTCCTGAGTGGGTGTTAAGTGTGTATACCAAGTACACGCTTTCTTAGTGCTTAAAACTGAAAGACAAAATTATCCAGCATGTTATTATATGGAACTCTGGTGGATTATGTGGCAATTATTGGTGAATTATGTTGCAATTATTTAATGAGTGGGACTGAACTTGGAGCAGTTTTCCCCGTTGCTAAAAGTGACCCAGAAAGTGTATCACTTGTCAAAAGAGCCAGGCCAATTTGTTTGTGACAATTTTTAAAACTAATCAACTAAGAGCTGCTTGCAGCAGTAAAGATTAGAGGCACCATAGGTGGGGACAGCTGCTGTATTAGTTTTAAATTCACCTTTTGGTTTTTCCATTGTGCAGACTGTCAGGAACTGTCAGATAAAGACAGTAAAGGTCACACATGGGTCACAATAGCTCACCACCACTCCACCATCCAAAATACAGATAAGATTGCTGTGGTTCAGAGTGCAAGGTTGTAGAGCAAGAGAATCAACAGCAGCTCTGGACTGAAAAAGGCATCTACTCTCCTCTGGTCAATGTTCAAAGTGGGACACGAAAGGCATGAGGGTGGGCAGTACCAGCTGCTGAAGTGCAGCTACACAGCAGGTTCAGTCTTTTAGATAAAGATTGATAAGGAAGTTTCAATACGTGTGATTTTGGTACAATCCCATAAATAGTTTCCTTAAAACCCATAAATAATAAATAACTGAAGTACATTTGCTTTAAGAACCCAGCCCTCTTCCACCAGCACAAAATTCAGAGTTGCTCAAATTAAAGAATACAAAGCAGTCCCGAAAAAGCCTCACTGACTTGCCAAACTGAAAGCAAAGGAGTGGGCGGAGAGCTCCAGGCACTGAGATCAGGTCTGCAGCACAGAGCATATGTGCTCCTGGAGAAGGGCACAAAAACAGGGAGGCTTTGAGGGCAGAGGCACTGGAGACGAAATGCACTACACAACAAGGAAATTAATACCACATTCATGAATTCATGCATCCACAGGACATAACAAACAGCTCTAACAACTCACAGAATTTAAATTTATTCTCCCTGGATTCTCTTCTGGCTTCAGTTTCTCTAGGCAAGACTCAGATTGTGTCAGCTGAATGGGAAATTCTGCTTACGCTGGTGACTGAATGCCATTTTCTCAATGATTCGCTTTCTGAAAAAGTTGCCCTTTTTCTGCATTTCAGTCAGGATTTCTATGTTCCCAGAAATCCTCAGAAAGGCAGGAGTAGGTGTATGAAAAATAAATGCAAAATCACACCCTTCATCAGACTTCAGGCTGTTTTGAATGAATGTTCAAAGTAAACAGTTCTTATCACAACTGCAATCAAGTTTACTGAACCAGTTGAGGGATGAAAGGTTGTAACTATCAGATAGAATTTATTAAAACAAAGAATAATCACATACAGCTTGATCCAAAATTCCAATCTATCTCACAGAAATCACAGCATCATAAAGACACAAGGCTTCACTGCCCATGAGATTTCAGAATGTCATTTACCTCTAAGAAAGAGGGTGGGTTATCATAAGCATTGCAGAACAGGGATGGACTCTTTCTCTATATGAGTTTTGGAAGATCTCAAACTATTAAACACTGAATGGTTGTCAGATGTGATTGAGACAAGACATACAGGTAGCTCAGTAAAGGCAAGGAAAACAAAGGCTGAAACGAGGAGACCATTTTTTGAGGCAACAAGACACAGTGTAACACACCCTGCAGAAAAGTGTCAGGCACTGAGGGAGGAAATCAAAAGGGCAAGTGTTCTTGCTATTTGGACAAAAAATATGCAACAGAGCTTCCAGAGGGCAGAGAGACTGGTTCCATGTTAGCTGAAAATTGAGTTGTTTCTGTAAAGGAAATAAGAGTATTTTATCTCTCTGAAACTCTAAAAGCTAGAGAAAAAACAATGGGTACTTCAGAATCTCTGTTTCAAACTCACCTATCACCAAGATCATCTTTCTCTCACAATGTTGCTACACCATGTTAAACAGTCCAGCCATAAATTAAGACAAGGTTGATTTTTAGAAAATTTTATTTCTATAACAGGAAAATACAAAGTTGCTCAGAGGAATCAAGTATTAAAATCCTGAGAACCATATCAAACTGCATTCAGTGCTTACTTTTGTTGTGCATTATTAGTGTAAAGCAGCAGATATTCACAGTTCACTAGAGAATGAAAACTGAGAAATTTCAAACTCGGCTGCTTTCTCTTTTTATTATTGAGTGATTCTTTTTCAAAATACTTTGAACTGTAGTGCTCTCATACTACAAATGTAGTGGGAACATCCCCATTCATTGACACAACATTTATTTGGTATAATCCTGATGGCCAAAATAAAAGGTAACTTATAAAATACCACATAACCTGATGGTTAAACCCTTCTGTCTCATTAACCACTCTGAATAGGAAGCATAATCACATAAGAGGATAGTGTAGTTACTTTTAAGTACACAGTTCAGTGCTCCATAGGCATAAACAGTATCAGTGGACTACAAACTATTCTACACGTGACTACTAAGGTCATAAATACAGGTCTCCCATCAATTTTCCACTTCAACATCCCATCCCTAAGTATATTTGCATTGTTCTGGCATATTTTATTATTGCATAGTTCTACACAGATAAGGTACTACTGCTTGCATTGCTGTTGCAAATGGCTACATTATTCTTAAATGAGTACTGTTACCACAGTAAATTTCATAAAAATAGATACATGTCACATAGATCATTAAATGTCTTGAATGTAACAGTACACTTGAGTAGGGTTTCATTTTTAAGTACTACATACAACTTGAGCTTGCAAAGCCTCTTAGATCATTATCAAGCTTACAGCTGAGCTGTAATTGTTAACTGCAGCACGTCATGAAAACACTGGAACAGAGTTCTGCACAGCACTTCTGCATCAGTCTCTGGACAGGATTTCCAAGAAGAACAGCTAGCAATGATCCTACCAATACAGAAAACAGTGAAGTCACTGTGCTTAATTGTCAAGGTCTAGAATAAAGTCACAAGAATTGTCCTGAAACGTGGAATTATTGACAAAAATTCTGAAGTAAAATTGTCACATAAACATATTGTCTCAACACTAAAACAGGACTCAGCTCCTCAGTGCCTTCAGTAAGCAATAATGTTGACAGTCTTTGAAATCAGACACTTTGATTTAAATACCTGTTACTTCATATACAGTGACACAACTTTTCTGTTTATATTTGAAAATGCTGTGAATTATATTTCTTCTTTTTCTGCTATTATTTTAAGGTTTTAGGCACTTCTTTTTTATTTATCTAATAAAAAGTATATCTTGATCTAGTTCTATTCATTTAAAGAGAGCCATAGATCAAAGTATTATTGGCTTGTATTCTCAAACTGATTTGAATGGGCACACAGCCCCTGCCTAGCTTTAGGAAAAAGTCATTTGAATTACACCTAAACTAGCAATTTATCTATACACATTCTAACCAAAGTAACTTTATATTTCATAAAAAAAGCAGTAAATTTTTGTCCATAAGACCAGTTAAGCCAAAATTGGATCTTTTCAAATTGTATGATTTTTGTAGAAGTGAAGCCAAATGTTTTAGCCTCTCCTTGGCAAAAAGGTCTGGTTTGAGTCAAGATGTGTGTCACTGCCAAGAATGATGGGCAGTGTGCTCACCTGTCCTTTTATCTACTCTAGCTCAGCCAAAAAACACCTTTACATATTACAGATGATCCCTAAAATGACAGCCTATTTTGAAGTTAACCTATTTTTAAGTCCTTTTGTTGCTCCCTTCTTTCACCTTCCTGACTCTTTATTTCTGCTTATTGTCAGTATCTTGGTGCTCACTTGCCATCCACCACTCATTCTTCCTCCCCCACGTGCCTTCCCAGAACGCCAATGCCTCTGTTCTCATGTACCTCATTTCTCAAACTCTTCTGACACATTCAGCAGTATTTCTTTGGTACTTTCCTTCCCTCATTCTAGCTGTTAGCTGCCTTTTCCTCTGTAAAAAATGCAGAGCTATATCCAAAATGAAATTATATCCTTACCTGTCATCTCTAATTGAATAAAAAAAGCCATAGCCATGTTGTACCATAGGGAGTGCACATCCACTAAACCTAGTGTAGCCAGTCAGACTAGTTGAAAGGACAAAATTCCCACCTCCTCCACTGTGGAACAACACAAAACAAAAGCAGCACTTTTGAAAATAATTTAAAACAAAGTGAGTTTTACAGAACAGTTATTTTGTTGTAGAGATCAAGACATCAGCACACATAAGGCCAGTGTAACAAAGGCCTTGGCATCAAGGAATACAACCTCCCATGGGACAAGAATATGAATTACCTGGCTGTGAAAGCCTTATCCCCATACAGTTCTGGCACTGGCAGTCCTTGCTCCTGTGCTATGAGAAGGAGACCCAGAAGATGACGATCAAAGCCTGTCAAATAAATGCAAATACTGAATCATTAACAGCAGCATTCCCAGTTTTTCTGCCTCTTCTGGTCTGGATAGCTGAGAGCTCAAACAGCAGCTGAAAGACAGATAAACGACAGCATCATGTTGTAGCATCCAAAAACATCTCCCACATATTTCCTCTAAAAGGCCTTCAACACTTTCAACTTGTAGCACTGAGCTCAAAAGCAAACGACTTAAGTAATAGAGATGCAGCACGGTTCCTGTGGAAAACAAAACCCAAGAAAACTCTCACTTCAGTCAAGGAGGAAGAATTCCACACAGTGGAAGCAGTCCATGGGCAATTACGTCAACACAGCAAAAAGTTTTTCAGGGCCATGACTGCACTGAATTGTGATAGCACACTAAGAAGGCTGAAGAGATTATGAAATTCATCAGGTTCATTTCCCAGCTACTCTTCTTATCCACAGAACAGTGTACAGCATTAACACAGCTAGGTTAGAATCTCACCCAAATCTCTCCTGTGTCCTAAAGACCATCTTTTTCATTTTTCAGCCAAGCATATATTTGACTGAAAGATATACCAAAGTAATGTTTAGCGGGACAGAAAAACTGAATAAATATTCCAAGTGAACTATTTTTGGGGTACAAGGATGGGTGCAAGGACTAGGTTTTAGTTCTTCTCCCCAAAATTAAAGTATAAAATGTTAAGGGTTAGTTTTTATTCAGGCTGAAAATGAGGAGACAGAGAAAATATACTAATATAACTCTTTTCACCCACATGAAAAAGACCCAAAAATTTTGATCCCAGAATACCTTTTCCATTTTCACATTCTTTCCTCATTTTATTGTGCTTTGCAAATGCCTTATGCATCAGCTGTAGGCGTTGATAATTCTGTAAAGCAGGGCAGAGACAGGATTAAAAAAAAAAAAAGAAAAAAGAAAAAGAAAAATCAATCCAAATGAGCAACACATCAGCAATCACAGAGCAGCAGGTTTTTCCCTTTTATAGTTTCTAACAATTTCAGAGAGAAGAAAATGGAGGAACTTGAAAGGTACATTAGCACCTCTCACAAACCTTTTCTCCCAAACCAAACTCCCTTTCCAGGAAAATGTGGTAATTTGTTTCCTGTATCTCTGTTCTCTTACTCAGATTACTTTTGAACTGAACAACATTCTAAACCTCATTCTCTTTCCCAAACAATCTGAAACAATGGAAAGGAACCAGTGTGAACTAGAGTGATCAAACTCAAAAACCTTCTACAATAACATTTATTCAAAAGGACACTAGCTACTACTAGGTGCATTCCCAAATTTTCTCTGCTGATTGTCAATTCTGCCCAACATTATGATTTTTTTCAAGTTTATATTAAAACTTATATTAAAGTCAGAGGGAATATAAATAACATGTTTTTTGTAAAGGAGGCCTTGAGAAACAGTCCTAGATGCTCAAGATCTTAACTTCCAAGACCTTAGATCTTGATAGCTCTTTGACTACTTAAGAGGCACTATTCATCCTTTTATTCATCACACAAGAGGCTGCAGTAGAGAATGTGAAACAAGGACAGCTGCCACTCAATTTGGATAAAAATCAAGCTACCAAGCTGATAAGAGGCAAAAGAAAATTTAATACAAAAGGATTATTTCAAAACATCTGCCTTTAAGGTATTAAAGATTACATAAAGGCAGACTTTAAAGCATGTTAATTTCAATACTACTGAACAGATTTTTTAAGCTCCAGGACTTAGTATTAAAACAAAACAACAGGGAGATATTTGGAGATACTATTTAACATTACAAAGAGAAAAAGGCTACATTTAGGGTTGAAAGTAGTAGTAGTAACCACAGAAGCCTGACAATTGGTTAGAATGTAACTGAGGAGAAGGGAAATTATATGAATCCATATCTGCAATGGGAAAGCAGTTTTGGAAGATGGCCAGAAAACTGAGTTTTAAAACTGCAGTACACGCCAAAAGAAGCCAGTGAAGAAAAGGAAAATGTGCTCTTAAAGGCCAGAATTATTAATCACACATGCTTTCTGACAGCTGTCTTCCTCTGTGTTTTTCAGATGCATTAATAATACAGAACCTTTGATTTTTCTAAAGATGTGTTGCTCTTTGTCTCAAGAACCTTCTCCTTGCTTAATTTTTCAGGCTCTGAGAAATGTACAGTGAGGGCAAGAGAAAGAGCTTTAGCTAAGCCCTTGCTTGGCAAGCAAGGCATGACCTGCTTTGCCAGCCAAGCACCAGAGGGTAGCTGCTGGGAAAAGAAAAGGTCTCTGGTTCAGCTACTCAGAGACAAACTCTGGAATACACCCGTTACCACTAGGACACAAACACCTTTCAATTTAGCTCTCAGATGCACCTATTAGATAAACATTTCCGGATTTCACTTGAAAATTAAAACAACAGAACAACTGCACAGCAGAATACTTTGGTTCCAACCCAATAACTTGTTGAGGTGGGAAATAAATCAGTGTGAATGTAATTTGAGACAGTTACATTCTTGAACCCAAAAGGTGAATAGCACAGAAAACGAAGCCAGCCCACACACGACAGCACATCTCAATCACAATGACCAGAATCAGAGTTCAAGCAACCCAACATTTGAGATTTGTCTCCCTGGAAAGGCACCAACTCCCATCAATGAGACAACAAAAAAAACGAGTTTGAAGTGGTTCAGATGACAGGCCGTCTAAATGCATAGTAATTAAAATAGGATTTCAGTACTTACACTGTCAGAAGGATCCAGCATGGACTTGCACCATTCCACCGCTTCCACAGTACATGGCCTTATGGTCTCTGTGCGGCCATGATAGAAACGCCTGGTCATGGCAGTTTCGTAACAGCAGCCCGGACTAAGAACAAAAATTAGGGAAGAGTGTCTCATTAACTTAACAAAACTATTTTCTATCTCAAGGACTAAAGAAGTCCTGCAAAAGATCTTGCACATCTAGCTCAGTTACAGGTACCAGAAACCCATTAATTTTCTTTAAGTTATATGTCTGAAAAAGAGCCACAAAGCAAAATTTATGTGCTTTTATGGGACAGATGACAAAAAAAGTGCCAGTACTATAATCATACCTTGAAAAGACTACATTGCCATGGATATTTTCTGCAGACTACAGAATCTACAAGCCTCTAGCAGAAATAGCTACACATGCTAATTACACAAGCTTCAGTTTCACTGTGTACTTCCTCCTACACCATCCAAACCCTCATAAATTAAGAGGCACATTTGAAATAAGCAGTGTGTTCCAAAGCACTTAGAGGGAAAAGGTCAAAACATTTTCTGCTGCATACTGACAGCCATCCAACTTCTACATGAAGCAACTCCAGCTCTATGACAGTCTACTTAACATGAAATATACTTGCATGTTTACAACAGACCAAGGCTATTTTAGTCAGATAATTAATGTCCTCGTGTTCAGCAAACCAAGATCTACTAACCTTTGTTATAATGAGCTACATTTCACCAGTGACTAAGCACCACACTCCTATGATGAAACCTTCCTCCTTCTGAAGCAAGCAAGACTCTGCTGGTCAGTAATGACTTACACAAGCCATAATGAATGCTAGTTACCCAAGAGAAATTCGGGAACATCAATAACAAGAAGAACGACACCTTTAAATCATTAATACAGAATTAAATGCCATATCCAAAAATGTAGAGGCAGGCACTTAAAGGGTCACTATCTCCATCTCTATTATTCTGCCCAAACCTTCACATCCAATATTGCCAAAGAAAGTGAGACACTAAAGTTTGTGAGGCTTTTTACAGGCTTAGAAGACTAAACATCTTACTGATGTCTGCCACATGCTACAGACTCTTTTCTACACTTGAGCAACTATTTGACATTATAGAATAATGACCCACTGTGCATTTTGTGTTCGCCTAAGTGTTGCCTTTGTACGGCCCAAGTTCAAGTTTTCACAGACTGTGTTCTACCATCCATTCCATAATACGTAGAAGTACTATCCCTATGGGCACAAGAACACAATTCTTCTGAAGCAAGTATGGCTCTATGCAACTGTTACTGTAAAAATCCCTCAGTTCTGCCTTCTTACATGGCAAATTACACAGTCACATTACAAAGCCACTACACTCTTCTACTCAAGAAACTAGTTTATTATTCCTAATCAGGTATTTTCCTACCGTCCGTGGCATTTGTAATAAGCCAGCTGAAGGGCAAGCTGCACAAATGTATCGGGATGAAGTTTCCTCTTTCTAATCAATGCTTTTCCAAAGGACGTGAAGGCGTAAGTCACCAGCTGCAAGTCAGATACCTGTCATACCAAAGGAGGAAAACCAACAGAAGTCAAGAATTATCACAACTTGGTCCATTGTGAACAAAACAAACTCAACATAAACCACAATGTAACTAATCTAACCATGGTATTAAATTCAACAATTAATCAGCAACATATTCATTCCTGTTCTCCAGCATGAAAAAAATGTAAATAAACTAAAACATGTAAACAGAATGAAAAAACCCCTAGTATCAGTAACAACTGAGAACCAGGAGTAAATTTCACCTTCTTGTAATACAATTCTTTAGTACATCCAATTTCATTTATAATTTTTGGATCCACTGTGAATACAAGTTCCTCTGGCTGTGGAATATCCCTCACATTATCTGATCCCTGGGAAGATGAAGACAGAAAGAAAGACACAAAACCAGAAAATGTTATCCATAAGAAAAGACATGTTAACTGATGAGCTTGAAAGTTTATAAAGGATAGATACCTTCCATCTTCCCTCATTTTCAATAATCTTCTTTTCAGCATAGGATAGCATGGTAATTAAAGCCATGGCATCAAAAGGAGAATGCTAGAATCAGATAAGAGGACATATTACATTACTTTGCATAACAGCAAGAAGATCAAACTCTTCTGCTTTTTTCCCTATCCCGCTCTTTTTCCTGCAAACCAACAGCTTTACTGCACAATGTTGGACTTGTTTTATAGTTCTGCAATAAATACTGCAATAAAGTAAGTATTTTAAGTCCACCCACCATTTTAACTGCTCTGTAGCTGGACAGGGAGGCACAATGTACTACTGCCATGAAAAGGCAGATTTAAGGAAAAACATAAGCCCTTCTAGCCGTGCAATAATGAGGTTAAAATAATGTAAGTTTAAAAAACACAGCTGTTCAAATAGATACATCAAACAGAGTTAATTTTAAGCATTCTTGTGCATTGTGTTTTTTTCCTTTGAAATTCCTAATCAAATACTTTCAGAAATAGGATTATGACTTCAGATCCCATTGTTAATTCAAGTATGGTGTAATAGCAAACACCATGAGAGAGTAAGAACATGAGAAAGCAGTCTGCTCTTGGAAACTTACCAGGCCAGGCAAGTGCCAGGTAAACAAGGCTGTACTAAAGAGTAACACATAAAGCCCTTAATACTCTGAAGAGGCAAATTCAGTAAATAAATACTCAGAAGATGGAAAAAAATAACTTACATCACAGAATGCACTGCAGGTTCCATTGGAAAAGAATATGCTATTGTAGGATTTATCTCCCCAGCGCACAGTTGGATCACCTGTTAGCCCCAGCCTTGTAAGCTAAAGCAGAAGAAACATACTGTGAAGTCTAAAAAACACCAAGAGCACTGCTAAGCTTTGTAAGCTAAACCTAGGCTTCATTAAGATGGCAAGACTCCCTGACAGATGACATTTTCATCCAGTTCAAGATGAAACATGATTATAGGGTCAAGTTATTAGTTAGAAGTGTGATAAAAAGTTAATGACTATGTCTTTGAAGACCCTGAAGGATATAGGGCTAAAAAGTTATGAAGGTAGATTTCAGCCATTGCTACTTCCAATGTCCTAACAATTAGAACTATTGAAGTTTTCCTAGGGATCAAAAAAGCACATTTTTTCGCATACTTATCTGCTTTATTTTTACTATTCTGAAAGAGCAAGAAGTGCTACTTCTCTATATTTGCAGGTGAAATTTTTATGTAAAGATGATCAGATATGAATTACCAAAAATTCTTAGCTACCTCGGTGTAGTCCTCAGGAGTTGCATGAGGACTAGAATCATCAAGCCCAACCACAAACAAACTTCTCTGAATTTTTTCCAGAAGCGTTAAGTTCTTTGGATCAAGATGAATCAAATATTCCCGTAACTGGAAAGCATAAAAAGACAAAGCTAAGTGAAATAATGTTTTTCCAGTGAACACAATGCTTTTCCCAGGAACCAGCTGCCGAAGTAGCCCTACCTCTGCCCATTTGGTCCTTTCGTTGCTTGTTAAAGCTGCCAGTCCTGGTCCATCTGGTTCACTATAGCATCTCTTCTGTATATACTTAAGTTGCCTTTAAGAAGATTTCAAAAACTGAAGTTAACAGATGGAGAGAAGGTAAAACTCACCTTGCATCTCCCTCTTTTTTGCAAAGCAGGAATTTTGGTTCCACAGTCACAAGCCAAAGTGAATTTTCAGGAAACACGAATCAGCTCCCCTAGATTCTAAGGACAATTGAAGACCTGCTCAGTTTTCAGTCACTCAGCACCTACAAGCCCAGTACAAACACACAAACAATTGTAGTGCTAAAGCGTTATTACACACTTAATTTAAAACTAGATTTAGACTTCAACAGTGCAGGTTGAGACTTTTCAGAGCAGCAGACATCTGCCATACTGCAGCTTTTACAGCAACTAATCACATACAGAGCAAACCTTCCCCTCAAGATAAACCTTAAAGCAGAACCCTAGCTACAGTACATCCTGAATGTGGAGTCTGAACTACACAAGAGCAATTCTCTTCCTACCTTTTCCTTAAGAAGAACAATTAACAGAGGGGTAAGTTTTAGTTTGCAAATTCAGTTCTTCACATGCTGCTCTCGATGTTAAAGAAACTCCATAAATTACAGACACTTAATCCGGCTTGTTCTTTGTTCTGGCACTTTTGCCTATTAAATTTCACTATTGATCATTAGTTACATAGTATCAAAAATAGAAGACATCCATTATGAGATTACAAAAATAAAGCCAAACCAAAAAAGCCCCACCAAACCAAACCCAACCTGCCCTTCCCATAGACAATAGATTTAGTGGGTTTTGTCTGTATTCCAAGTGTTTATTTCTTTGTTACTGGCTTGACTTAATGAGTACCACCACAAAAATTAGAAATGCTTACGCAAAAATATTAGGTATTAAAGTACCAGACTATTTTAAAAATGTGATTTTTAGCTTCACTAATTCGCTTTGTCTTGCCTGAGGAATTTGGCCATCCACTTTTCGCCAATTTTAATTACAAGCCTTCTGTTGTGCACTATAAGCAGCATTTTGACAATTGCATTAAGTTATTCCCTGGCAAAATTAACAACCCTTCATTAGTAAGGAGATGCATATAGATCCCAAATCAGTCACAAGATACTTACGTTGAACTCTCCTGTTACATACAGTTATAGCTTCAGCATATGAGAGTGCTTCAACTTTGATAATGATTAAGTAGCAATGCAGATTGTACATGGAAGGAATGATGATAGCTGTAATCCTACTAACTCCACGTAAAGAAGGCATAAAAAATAGTTATTTACGACTGAAGTATCTTCTTTCAGCCCTTTTGTATGATGCTCAACAGATGTATTACAATAGTACATGGAAAGAAATTGCCAAACACTGAACAAGGATTTACTCAAATCTGAACTTTTCAGCTAAAGGAGAAGTTGTAGTCTCTCTCACACCTAATTCTTTGGGGTCAAGGAAATGGAAAAAAAAAGCACCTCCTTGGAATGTAGCTTAAATAAGACAGCTCATTTAAAATAAACATTTTAAAAACCTTAGAATCTCTGGAGGAGTTAGCATGCTGCCTTCATGCATAGCATCAAATGCAAATACTCGACCTCGACACAGGACTATCAAGTGAGACGGACATTCACCTTCAGCCTCTGAAATGAAAAACAGGAATAAATGAAAATCCAACCTTGGGGAATAAAGGAACAGATACAAAAAAATCTCAGCAAGTCCTACAGACTCTTTTTTTTTTCAGTTCTGGAACCTTGAAGATATTTTATCCGTAACTTTCACTGTTATAAATTACTTGAAGTCATTGTCATTATCTAATAGCAAATCTCATTTATTTGTGTCTCTTGTAGGCAGGAACTCCCTCTGCTGAAATGAGTGTATCTTGCTGAGTCCACAAATATTTATAACACAGAGAATTTGTCTTTCATCAATTCTCATTGTTGGCATGTTTATTATAGGCATCAGGCTGGTAACACACAACTTGAAGCAGAACTTTCTTTTACTCTTATTTGATAAGGACTAAATATTAGACCAAAAAAGGGTATTTGCAGATGAGATACCCTCTTTGCTTCACTATATAAACACCCTACAACCAGTAGCTGATTTAGTGCTCAAGAAAGCAAGAATATTATGGTTAAACTGACCACTCCTTTAGCATATTAATAAAAATCATTTGCTTGTATTAACCCCCAATTTTCATTTGTTTACCAGTTTTAAAATAACTGTCAAGGGAGTCTCTGGTACGTCCAGGAATTTTGCAAGTGCAGAAGAGCATTCGAAATTGGTTCATGTCCAGAACAGTATTCCCAGATCTCTCTATGGCAACCTTCTCTCTGTAGTAACAAATACAGCAACATCAAGCAAGAGAAATTGCAATGATGGAACTAAATCAAGGTAAGACAAACCTGTCTATCAAGGCAAAGAATGCATGCCAATGGACATAAACACACATATGCAATTAAGAGATACAAGGACCATCAATATTTCTTAAAGTCTTACGTTCGTAATAGATCCCAGTATTTCAGGGTGTGCCATATATTTACACATGCTCTGTCTATCTGAGTGCCCTCTTTTGGTGGCCAGCAGTGTTCAATATAGGGACCAGGGCCTCCCATATTACAGTGTATTTGTGTTGAGATGCGAAGATCAAGATAAGCCACATTCAGCCACCAGTCCTCCAGCTGAAATGAAAAACATTTAACATCAGAACTTATGCTATTCATTAATTCTTTAATAATTACGTGACTGTTCAATGGCCTGATTTTTACTTTTTTATTTTAATACTCTGAATAGTAGGTCCTATATAACACAAGGCAGGGCAGTGATCCAAAACTAACTGCTGAAGATAATGACACATTCTACTCTTCTGCTTTCAAGCTTGAAATAAAATTCAATGCTGCTTAAGAATATTAAACTATAAATGATACTATTTCTTCCCTAATAATCATCATCCTAAACTCATGCTGCTGTGAATATCACAGACTACTCCATGAAGAACAGAAGGAAACTAGACTTGTGTTGAGAGGGGATCTGAGAGAGAACAGTACATTTTCTGCCACCATCTGAAAATCTCCACTCTGGAGTGTGTCTTCTCAGGATTTAGAAAGTCTTCATGAATTCCACTTGGTGGAATGACCTTCCTTGTATCTCCTTCTCTGCTGAAAGACAACTTTAAAATAGGAAGAAAAAGAAAGAAACCAAACTCTGAATTCCAGGGTTTGTTTTGTTGGGGTGGGTTTTTGTTGGGTTTTTAAGCTTCTTTGTTTGTTTTTGCTTTGGGGTTTTTTACAGGGTGGAGAGAGAAGGGACAGATGTCACAGAAGGAGAGACTGACAGATAAAGCATTCAAAATCTGGTAAATAACTTTAAATTTCAGTTAGTGAGCTCTCTTAGCCACTCAGCTTTGAAAAAACCCAAATGACACATATGTAAGTGAATGGGTTCATATCCACAGGTAAAGTGGCTGATGTAAGGAAGATTTAAAGATTTAAAAAAGTGAAACTATTCTTTGAGTTACATCCTGAATAACCAACTTTTCCCAAGCTGAATTAAGATTTCTTACACTGAATTATGATTTCTTACATATCTAAATACGCACCCAATTCCTTCTCGCTTTAGCTCTTTCCAGTAATTTCTGATGCAACTCTTTTCCAATGCCATTTTCAAATTTTTTAACTATATCCTCAGTTCTTTGATATTCTTCTTGATTTAGAAATGGCTTCACTGTAAAAAGAAAATGTTTTTATTTTAAAGACAACTATATCCTAAGATTTATTCCAAGATTCAGATACCCACAGTCAAGGCAGTGAATGAGAATTATTTTTTCTAAAACAAGTATTTGAAGGGAAAACACCTTTTAAACACCTCTCAAAAATCTGTAAATAAATCACTATATTCTAATAAAACATAAATACATACTTGTAAATAAATACAGATGATAGCAGACTAAAGTAATTTCTGAAAACCTGAACTATTTAACAGATAACTAAATCAAATATATTTACATCTGTAAATACTATGGAGTTCTTCCAAGTAATTAACAGGAATTCTGTTTGTAAATTAACTCATTGACCATATATGTCTGCCACCCTACTGCATCAACTACAAGCTACTTGCCTGTATTTTCAAGTCATGTTCTATAAGCAACTTGCCCATCAATTCTCATTCACTGTCCCTGTGAATCAGTCATTCACCTTTTACTGATAGCAAATGCAGTTACTGGTAGACAGTTTTTCTGGTTTTAAATCCTTTTGGATTTTTCTCAGATCACGTGCATTATAGGCCAAAGTCCTCCACAAACATCTACAAAACTAGTCATTATTTTAATCTAAACACTCCTTAAAGACTTTTTACCATGAAATCTATGGCCAGTAACATGCACTGCTGATGTCATTTTCCATACAGGCACATCTCATTTTTTTCCTGTACTCACCTGGTGTATAATGTATTTTCTGTTATATTTAGATTGTGAAGTTGGTGGGAAACAGAATGGAGGGTTGTGTGTGAGGTGTGTTTCTGGTGATTCAATGCCTACACAATGAGGTAGTAATTTTTGAGGCTGCTGTACACTACCATTAGTTAATTTCTTGCTTGCCTTGCTATAGGTAACCCTGTAATGGATTCACAGCTGTTAAGAAACAAAGAAAGATACAAAATTACAAAAATTTAAGTATCTGCATCATCTCTCATCTACCTTTCGCAAGCAACAACTGAGTTTCAGCAGGGCAAAGTCTTCAAATACTTAGTAAACTTAAGTATTAAAACTTAACTTCATCTTGCTGCAATCACGCCTGCTTGCCTGCAACCACTATTTTTCTCTTTTTCACAAATCTAGAGATGATCTTGTCCAATGCGTCATCTCTGTAGGGTCAGTTGCAGCAAGTTGCTTAGGACTGTGTTGGGTTTTAAGTATCTCCAAGGATGAAGACTCTACAACCACCTTGGCAGCAACCTGTTCACTGCTTGACCACTGTTGCAACAAGAGGAATTTTCTTTTGTTTAAAAGGAATTTCAGTTTGTGCAATTACCTCTTATTCTGTCACTGGATACTACTGTGATGTCTGACTCGATCTTATTTACTCCTCCACAAGTAATCATATATATTACAAAGATCTGAACAATCCTAGCCTTCTCTGTCTCTTCTCATATGTCAGATAATCCAAGACCTTAATCACTGTGATGGCCCCTCTCTGGGCCCACTTCCGTATGTTCATATCTCGCTTGTAGAGGGAACCCAGAAACAGACGCAAAACTGCAGATACGTCCTCCCCAGCACTGAACCAAGGGAAAGGATCACTTCTTCGTACCTGCTGGCAATGTTCTTTCAATAAGGAGCCCCGAAGACTACTGACACGCCTTGCTGCAAGGCCACATGCTGGTTCACGCTCAGCTCTTCTGCATCCAGGCACGAGGCCGCAGCTTGTGCTGCTGTGGCAAGTTATTCTCTCCTGGGTGAATGATTTGGCATTTCCCTGTGTTTGTTGAGCCTCCTGAGGCTCCTGTTAGCCTGTTCCTCCAGCCTATAAAGCTACCTCTGATGGCATAACCACCATCTGGTATATGAGCTACTCCTTCCAGCTTTGGAAGCTCCAAAACTCAGAGTACATTCTGTCCCATCACCACTAATGACCGTATTAAAAATTACTGGACCCTTGGTGTATGCCATCAGAGACTGGCGTACAGCCGGCATGTCTGTTGCTGATCACAAACCTTTGAGCCCAGCAGATGGTAGTTTCCATCCCATCTGACTGTCCTCTACCTAGTCCATACTTTATTAGTTCATCTAGGAAGATTGTTTTAAAAAGCTTTTGATGTGCCAGAAGCCTTGCTAAAGTCAATATAAACAATATCCATTCTTCTTCCTTCATCCAGCAAGACAGTTACCTCATCGTAAAAGGCTACCATGTTGGTCAAGCAAAATTTCCCCTTCTGAAACCCATGCTGCCTATTCCCAATCACCTTCTTGTCCTTGGTATGCTTAGAAATGGTTTTTATGATTATTAGCCAGGGATTCCCAGGAATTAAAGCAAGATTGATCAGTCTGTAGTTACCGAAATCTTCTTTCTTGTCCTTCCTGAAGACAACAGTGACGTCTGCTTTTTTCCTTTCCTCAGGAACCTTCACCAGTAATCATGATCTTTCAAAGATTATCAGAAGTGGCCTCCCAAAGACAAAGACCAGCTCCCTCTGCATTCACACCCCAACAGGACCAATGTAGTTTTTCTTACCCAATCTGTTCAGTGCTGATCCTCTTCTATCAAGAATAAGTCATCCTCACTCCTCTCCAAAATAATTAAATTTTAATCCTAATTATATAAGGCATTTCAGTATTTTGCACTACCTGTCCTAAGGTGAAAGATAAGGATCCATTTTCAGATACATCCTGGTTTCCTTATGGTGCTCCACAACAATAATACAAGTCCTAGTGATATTTTTTCTATTCCACAGGACAAACATGGAGAGTAAGGGCCAAACATTACCTGCAAATGTGGTTTTTGAACACATCCAAACAACCTAGGGCAGCAGAGAGAACATCTACTTTCAAGCATTATCATACAATGCTTGTGTTTAAATTGCATTGGGACCTCCAAAAATTCCACTATAACACCATCACAACTGGAAAGGTACCAGCATTCCTCTTACACATCCACCACAAATGATCAGCTATGGACATTCAGGCACACCACATTCAGGCCTACCACATCTAGATGCAGCTTGAATTGCACACTATCAGTTGTAAACACAAATGAAAAAAGAAATAACAGCAACAGAGCTATTCACCTTTACCCTTTTGCAGACTACAGTTTTCACCCTGAAGTTGAAAGCCTTCCCTGACTGAGGGTAGTCCAACACTCAGGTTTGAGTGACGAAAATGACCTTATTATCCCGTACTATTGAAAGAAAGGATGATTACCGTCTGTTATTATTTAGGTTACTAAGTCATTACAGAGCAATATTCACACAGAAAAATGAAAAACAAGCAAAATTATTTGTTCTGGTCTCAATTTATAGAATCATTTAGGCTAGAAAAGACCTGCCATTAATTTAGTCAAACCACTAAAGGGATGATTGTAAGGGGACTGGCATGCACAATGAGATAAGGCTGAGAACTGTGTTTGTTGAGCTTATGAAGAAAATGCAAAGGGAAGACCTTGCTGTCCTCTTCAACTGAATGGAAAGTCCTGGTTGAAGACAAAGCATAGTCCCTCTAAGAGATACAAAGAATTAGGATAATAGAAAATGGAATAAAGGTGGAATACAGAAAATTTCTGTCACGGAAAATGCAAAGTTTTTGGGGTTTCTTGGTCATTGCTTTTTTTCCAGTTTGTTGGTTGCTTTTCTTCCCCCTCCCACAATCATGAGGGTGATCAAACACCAGAACAGGTTACAATGAAACAAAGTAAGTAGTTGCAAGTAAAAAAAAAAAAAAAAAAAAAACCTGGCTAAGCAAGGCTGGAGAAACAGGCTGTAGGTTGGATCAGCTTTGAGGAGAAATTTGGTCCCAATGAACTCCTCCCAGCCTACATGATTCTATGACTACAGGGCCTCTTTCCATTTAAAAACTATTTAATCAGATGTAGAGGCAGCACTGTTAAAGAGCAGAACTTGGCCCCTTTCTCACCAGAGTTCAGTGAAACTTCTCCTGCATTTCTCCAGCCCACATTTCTTGTCTTTCTTTCTTTCTCATTAGGAGATCAGCTCTGCCCATGAACAAGAAATATCCCAGGAAAGACATCTTCAGCTGCATAGTTAAGGAACCCTCTGGCAAGCTGGAAGTTTGAGTTTTCATACTTTCATGTTGAGTCTGTGTTTCTGAGTCTCAGCCTCTGGGCTGGAAGGCTAAATAACATGGCTATGGCCACCTTCTCTGCTCGAGGCTTGCTTTCAAAACCGGGTTACTCCTTAAAGAAGAGGTAGCGACTGTAAAGCCTTAAATAAGGCATATTCTGACATATACCTTGTCCAGCTTTTCTAGCTGGCTGGCTCTAAACTGACAAGTCCTCTACCAGCAGGCACCCTGACTAATGTCAAGTGCCCAGAGTCCTCCTCCAACCAGTGAAAGAAAGTTTCCCAGGACTAATTTAAAGCCCCTATGAAGAATCATTGGAAGGTTCTGAATTATTCTTCTGAAGCACTTCTTTTCCTTCACTCACATTTACAAATTAAAATGACAAGTGTAAGCAACGAAATTCACAGAGATATGTCTAGAACTGTGCCCTGCACACTTTGACATTAATATATTTGTAAAAGGGAAGACTGTGGCAAATGCTGGGCTAACTTTTCTCCACCACCAGTGAGACTAAAGAGCAACAGTGATCAAAATTATAGAATCATTTTACACAGTAAGCAGCAACTAGCTTCAGCATGAAAAAGAAAGGGACATGTCATAAGGTATTTATGAAAACAGATCAGAATTACAAAATAAGAGCGAACAAATTCACTGTAAGATTTTCTCACTCCATGAGAGAGTTATTTATTAACCTGGAGAGTCAGATAGGCTTACAAAACTAAACAGCAATTTTGTTAGTGTAGGTTCTACTCTTGCAGCACAACTTTAGTTAATCTACAGATCAACAGCATTAAATTACAGCAAAAAGACAGTGCATTATTTTAGGCACACATACACACACTACATTTTTGCTCAAAACCCACCAATTCAGTATTCTGCACCGAAAAACAAAAATGTAAGGAACACCCAAGGGGGCCATTTCTAGTACTCAGAACAAATGGGAACTCAGAGTAAACTTCAGGAATTCTACTTTGGAAAAGGGAAAATTTGGTGTAGCGTGCTTCTGCTAAGGAAAGAACTCCAAGTCTTACTTTATTAGCATTTGTGTAATACCTGTAAGATGGTAAGATACAAAGTAGAAGTTCCAGAAAAAGCTCCATGTTTCAGAGTTCCAAAAATTACTGAAGAAATAGAGAAAAGTAATCTCAAGATACTCCATAATGTATTTTTTCCACTCCCAATATATAATAAAGAACTAACCAGTCATTTCTTCTTTATAAACAAAACTAGACACACATGCGCTGTTGCTGTTTTCAAAACTTTTCTGTGATATTCTTTACAATAGTCAACATGTCAAAGCAGAAAGTGTCCAAGCTAAATGATGTAAAAATGCTCACCAATGCTTTTCCCTATTACTGTATAGTTAATAAGTGTTCTTTCCCACCAACATTAAGTATGAAAAGTTTTAAATAACTGGCCTTTTTAAAAAATCCCAAACACAGTTATAAAAAGCAATTATGTGAACCAAACCAAAATTTGTAAGTGAAGAGTCTTTCACAAGGACCAAGATTTTTTGTTTGTTTGTTTTTTAAGGGGAAAAAAAAAAAAGGGTAAAAAAAATCCGCTGTTAAAGCAAAAAGTTAACCTTCCCACACGCCAAATTCACTGGAAGAAAGCCAATTAGGGATAAAATGGAAAACTCCTACTCAAGTTGTGCTGGGCAATTGATTTCCAGTTTTGAGCCTGAAAAAGACCTTTGGCACTGTAAGTTTGTCTGTGTGCCACGCCCCAATTACATTACAAGCTGTCTCTACAATCACTTAGCAAACATCTTCAGATTAGCCTGGTTACAACAGCACATGACATGCTACCATTACAACATGAAGTCATTACCTGCATCAAGATATTTACTCAAAGATTCATCAAGAGGAGGTACTGGCAGGGAAGGCAGAGAATCTTGGTACTGAAAGGTTCGCTCCTCTGAGGATTCAAGCACTTGCTTGTCCATGTTGCAGATTTGCAGCACAACCCAACAGACTATTCACGAAGCCCACGTTCGATGACGAATTTCCCCACACTGTTCTCTCCCCTGTTCCGGCCTCCTGCCATTTACACGGTGAAAGACAGATATCAAGAAACGTTCCCCGACTAAGCACGAACCGAGGGTTTCTTGTTGGCTTGCAGCCACGAGAGGCACACACACAACAGGGGGAAACGATGACCAAGGCGGCTATTGATGCTTTCCCTGGCCTGTCGCGATTAACCAGCTCAAGGAGTCGCTTTCTCTCCCAAGGAGCAGCCACTCAGTCCTGGGACACCCGCCCGAGACTAGAGGATACCTGGGAAAGGGGAAATCACTCCCTAGCCCGGCTGGAGGCCCCCGCCTCGCCCCCTCGCAGACCCTGCCTAAGGCCCCCGCCCGAGCCGCGACCCCAGCGCTCCCCGGGCCGGGCCGGGCCGGGCCCGAGAGCCGCAGCACCACAGCAGAGTGTACAGCGGCTCAGGGCCCGCATGGAGGAAAGCCACAGAGAGCCCCAGGCGGATGGGCCTGGGTGTAAGGAGACAGCCAAACCGAACCGAGCCCACCTCTCCCCCGCCGCCGGGCACTCCCGAGGAATGAGGCCGACGGGAACCACAGCCCACCCCGTCCACACCAATCCCGAACCCCTACCCACCTCCCCGGCCGCCGCCTTCCCTGCTGTCCCACTTCCCAGCGGGTCCGGAAGCCGCGCGGGGCGGGGCAGCCGCGGGGGCGGGAGGGGAGCGGCCTCGCCGTGCCCGGCGCTCTGGGGGCCGGCGCTGGAGTTAAAAGACAGTTTGAAGGGGAGTGGAGGGGTTGACTCCCTAGAAGGCAGAGACGCCGGCCGGTCGGAGGGCTGGGCAGGCACCAGCTGTGTGAAGTTTAACAAGGGCCGGTGCCGGATTCTGCGCCTGGGAGAGGGCAGCTGTGGACGTACGTACGCAATGGGGAATGAGAGGCTGGAGAGCTCATTTCCATCGACCTGAGGTTCCTGGTCGATGGAAACATGAATATAAACCAGCAGTGCCCTGGTAGGCAGGAGGGCCATACGTGTCCTATGGTGCATCGGGCACAGCATCGCCAGTCGGGCAAGGGAGGGGATTGTCCCGCTCAGCTCTGGGGTGGCCTCACCTCGAATGCTGCGGGCAGTTTGGGGCGCCACAGTATAAAAAAAGAGTTTAGGCTATTAGAGAGCTTCCAAAGGAGACCTATGAAAATAGTGAAGGGCCTAGAGGGGAAACCACATGAGAGGCAGCTGAGGTCACTTGGTCAGTCTGGAGGAGACTGAGGGGAGACCTCGATGCAGTTACAACTTCATAATAAGGGGAAGGGCAGGCCCTGATCTCTTCTCTGTGGTGACCAGTGATCGGAAATAAGGGAATGGCCTGAGGTTGTCTCAGGAGTGGTTTAGGCTGGGTATTAGGAAAAGGTTTTTCCTCCAGTGGGTTGTTGCACACTGGAGTAGTTTCCCCAGAAGATTAGATTACATTGCCTAAGTGGCCTACAGACTGACTGGTCTGTTATTGCAGGACTGCGGACACCAAGTGGTCAATGTCCTGACCTGTTAAAGTTCCCATGTTCCCAGCCAGGTGTCTCAGATACGTGTCTAGCTGTGAGCAATCCAGCAGCTTTGATAGCAGACTCCGTACCTACCATCAAGTGGATCATTTGACTCCCAGGCTCACTATTCCACTGCTGTGCTTATTGCTGGGAGGTAAATGGACTGCCTTAAATCTAGATTTTGTCAGTAGACTTGGATCTACTTGCCACCTGGGGATAGGGTTGCTTTTTACCTGGCTTACAGGATCTGCAGACCAGGGGTTAGCTCATGTATGCACAAATGAGACAAGCCTACTATGTAGGGTTTGCAAGTGCCTGGATACCTCAGAGGCCTCTTAGGTCCTGGACTGCCCTTCTGGCGAATACCACACTCCTGCAGTTCAGAAAGACTTGTTTCACGGAGTTTTAGACTGTGTGCCATAGAATATATTTTTCTGGGGGAGATATCTTGCAGCCCTGTGCTGCAAGCACTTGGTGTTTCTCTGCCTTTGGCTTTTGGTTCCCTGCAGGGTGGGGCTCTTGGCCCATTTGTCCTAGCAGCTGGTCAGTGCGAAAGCAGTTTTATTGCTGCTTGTGTTTTCAGTTGTGCTTTTCGATTAATACTTGTCCACCTACTATAAGGTGATGCCATGACAATAAATAAAGCTCATGTAAAAAGTTCATCATGCCCTGAAAGCTTGTCTCAAAAACATGTTTGGCAAATATTCCAAAACTTCTTTGGTATATGACATCTGTGTCCATTTTTAATTCTGCTGTATTAGAAGGACGTTGAAATACTGAAGTGAGTGTGGCACGGTCCCCTGCTATTGTGACTGGAGCAGGTGGTGTACAGGAGAGTCTGAGATAATTGGTTTTATCTTAAAAGGGGAGTGCCAAATGAAGATATCTTCATTAATACGCTAATAGAAGGACATGCCGAGGATGGACAGAGCCAGACTCTTCTTGAATGTACTCAGCAAAAAGACAGAACACTTGTAGATACAAGGGACAACAAGAATATAGATAGAAAGAAAAGTATCCTCACTATGAGCCATGGTTGTACACTGGAACATGGTTACAAGGGAGGTGGTGGAGTCTTCATGCTTGGAGATATTCAACACCTAACGAGAGGAGATTTGAACTATATGATCTCTAAAAGTCCCCTTCAGCCTAAGTTATCCTGTGATTTAAATGTTGGCTCTTTTTAATCTTTTATACAGCTCTCTATCAAACTAGAATTTTATTTTCAGCTTATTCTAAATGTGAAGAGATAAAAGCCAGGAAATGCTTTCTTAAAATTCAGGTTTGGTTTTTTTTTTTCACTGACTGAGCCATTTCTTTGCCAATAGTTCAAGAAAGAAATATTCTTTTTCATTGTGAACACTATCTAAAGTACATTTTCCTGCCATTAATTCATCAGATCATGCATCTAACTTAAAATTTATAGGGAATAAAATAAAAGCTTGTTTCTCTTTAAAAGTGTACAGTCTAGGAAAATCTTGATTCTGCAGAAGAATTCTTATGTATCCTTTCTTTGTTGTAATAGGGTCTAAGTTAGATCTCAGTTGTAAGGCCAATAGGTGAAAGTAGATGAAAATATAAAGACAGTTTGGAAATAATCATCAATTTTTAAAAATTGCTATCTTGTAAAAAATGAGAAAATTTAAAGATATTTCCCTAACCAGATATGCTTAGATTTCAAATCAAGATTCAACTGAATGTACACCAAAGATTATTTATTCCTGTAATGGTTCTTTCTTGTTTGTGGCCTTTTTTTTTTTGTGAATGAAAATTAGATTTGCTGAATGTATCTTTTAAACCAGTAAGACAGACTCTGCAGGTTCTTTGTTTTAGGGAGAGTTGTATTATAATGATTGTTGTGGTCAGTGACTGAGCAAATTTTTAACTAAGGGTATTGCCCAATACTATTCTACCATCATTTATAAAAGCAGAACTGGTTTACAGTGTTGTAGGAAGATTATGTCATATCTAGCAGATACTTGTTGTAGCATAAGCAGTTTGGATGACAGAGGTTACTGCACCCTGTTGTTTCAATTAAGACTTAATTCACTCTAATTTTCCTATATCTGAAGAGTCTTGTTCTAGAATGATGTGTTGTTTTCTTGGTGTTTCTGGTTTTGTTTTGTTTTTTTTAAGAAATGGAAAAGCTGGTTGCTTGTGTACAAAAAAAGCCAGGTGCTCTTTGTAGACTGATTTGCTTTCCGTGGGCTGGAGGTGGAACTTCACAACTTGCTCGATGGGGCAAACTCTTCAATGACTCAATTGAAGGTTAGTAATTTTTGTAGTTACAATAGAAATTAAGCAATTCTGAAATACACAATAGCCTTTTTTTTTTTTTTTAATGGAATACAATAGTCTTGAGAGCACCATAATCTTTATCCAATGTGTATTCTCCAGTAAGGAAGGAAGTAGCATTCATTAGGAACTAGCATTTCCACTAGTGTACATTTTCTGTACCACCTTGAATCAAATTACATTAGATTGGTGAAAAATTATATCCTCAGAGCTACATTTCACAAGAGGATAGTATTCCTGACTGCTTCAGAAACCATTGGTGTGATTCAGAAACAGAAATGCACTGCATATTGTTGATAAGCCAGTCTTCAGCAAGGTTAACAGTGAAGATATGAGAACAATTTTTAATTTTGAGAGGCTGCAGAGTATCTCTTATCCTGTGTTTGTACTTCTTGTATCAAAATTGAAATTCAATCTATGAATTTTATAACAGTAAAATGACGTTTAGTTTCACTACGAGGTAATGCTCATTGCTCAGAAGATATATCAGCACTAAAAAGATCAATTGCTTGACCTATGAAGAGGGACCCTTGAAGAGGGACCAAGGCCATTTTCCAGACCTTCCACAAAGAAAAAAATAATTTCGTATTGTTGAGCAATGCCATTGCAGTTTCGCCAGTCTTCTAAATGCATGTATACTTTCAAGTAAGCAGTTGCAAATTGAATTTTCCTTGAAATAAGGGGAAAAAACAAAAAAGAAGTAAGAAAAAGTTTTTGTACACTGGAACTACTTCCAAGAAAGCTACTAAGGAAATGGCCTAGGACCAAGTGCAGATGCAGATGAATAAAGGCAGGGCACAGGATGTTCTTTGAGAGATGGCTTCTGTAGAAAGTATAGAAGATGCAAACTTTTCTGTACTGATATCTGTGGTATTAGAAAGGCATGGCACTAGGTTGGGGTTATTCTATCTCTTCTAAAATACTTTGTGTCTGACCCATTACTTCTACATAACTGGCAGTATGCATGATGTCCAGGAGATTTGAAAAAATCAGCTTCTTTTCCTGATCTAATAATTCTTTACATTCACTAAACAGTGAGAGGAAAATCCTGAATTTTGAAAGGAAAATAGTAAAAGCGTGTAAAATTTCCTTTTCTATAAATATAAATAATTATAACTATAAATATAAATATCCAGCAATTTGCACTATGATTCCACGTTTTCCAATGTGCTGTACTGAATAACTGACAAAGAAGAAACAGTTCAGCACAATTCTAATATAGTTTCACTTAGTAACACTGCGCTTGAAAGGATATATTTTACACAACCCTCAAACTTATTATTATTGAAATGAATGAATTTGGAGTTGTTATTAAAACTTATAACAATAAAATTGCTTTCAAACCTCAGCTAAAATCAGGATCTTGTGGATTCTGACCCAAGGCATTTATCAGTCAAATCAGCTGGAGGGGCAACATTTGAGACTAAAGTAAGAGTGGAAACCTAATCTCTTGCAGGATTAAATCACAGTAGCAGCAATAGCAAGCAAGTGCACAGTAACAACTGTAAGAAGGGTTAATTCAAATAGTATGTATATTCTGCAGAATAATTTAAAAAATTAAAATTATTTCACTGTGTCTGTTTGAAATAACTATAATTCTTTTCCCTCCCTTCACTTCTTCTGCAGTGTTCTGTATAAGGCTTCCTGGAAGAGAAAGTCGTTTTGAGGAGCCTTTTGCAAGCGACATGACAAGCGTCGTTAATGAAGTTACAAGTGTTTTGTTAAAAGAATTGAAAGAAAAACCATTCGCATTTTTTGGTCACAGGTAAAAATATATACATTTTTAGATACCCTGGTGAAGGAGCTTCTATTTCTGGGCTCTAGGAGTACAGAGTTACTTGTTTTAATTTGCAAAACCTTTAGGAAAAATATGCTTCTGCAAGGATCTTCTGTCAAGTCATCCTAAAACATGCAGTTGCTCTCAAAACTCTGCTTATTTATTTATTTATACCTTCAGGCACAACATCTGAACATGTGTTTCTAATCAATATAATTACATTTACTGTTAATATTTGTGTCAGTGCTTGCTCTATATGAATGCAGGGAGTGAACCATTCATGAAACAGATTTTAAAGATTGCTAAGTCTCAAGTATTCAAAGTAACTGTTCTTACTGAAAATTAAGGAGACTATTAAAAGAAAGACTGAAAAGGTCTTATTTGCAAAAATTATACTGTGTCAGAATACACTTCATGTCAATTAACTAATGTCATTATAGTCAGCATGTCATGTACGGTTTCAGCAACTGTTCAAGATAGCCAGTTAGCACTGAAATTTAAATTATATTTATATTTTCCAGTTTTTATGTATGTTTTTACTTACTTATTTTGCTTTAATTTCTTCTTTTGCTGCAGTTTTGGAACTTACGTGAGTTTAGCCGTTGCACTTCATTTGAAAGAAACGTACGGACTGGAACCAGTCCATCTTTTCTTGTCATCAGCACATGCCCCAAATGTAAGCTACAGAATCATTAACATTATGAAACAGAACCATAAATTAGCTACTAAGAGTAAAAATAATATTTTACAGTATGCTATGCAGAGTAGTTTTAATACAAAATCGGCTTTTCTTCAGAATCTGTGGAGTGAAAAGTGTTCTGATGTAGATGCAGAATACATAATATTCACTACTGCTACCTTAGCCTTGGGAGAACAGTCTCCTTAAACTAATGCTTGAACTAATTAATTCTTAAACTAACTAATCCTTAAACTAAACTTTTTTGATTATTGTGTTATTTAGTATGGCCACTGGCCTAAAACTTAAAAGCAATCAAACCAAAATACTAAGTGGTCCTCCTTACCGTGTAATGTGTGAAGTAACTGTCTTGACCTAGTCTTTCATAAACTTGCTGCATCAGCCCTCAATACATTTGTCCATTTTTTTTCTCTCCTCATTCTTTGTGGGATTTTTAATCAGTTTTTTCTGAGATTCTGCTAATTCTGCTAGTCTTTCTCAGAAAAACAGTAGTGAAGTGGCATTTTTTCAGTCCTGTCCTCAGTCAGCATTTGCTATTTCTGTTCTTCAGTTTCTAAGGCTTCTTAGCAGACCTGAGTATGAGCTAGTGATTCATGGAAGCAATTGTAATTCCTGCAAATTTGATTAGTTGGTCTCTTCAGTCCTACATTAGCCAGGTTTATGTCCAGTGCTAGGATTTTCTTTCTCTTAGATTATTTTACTAGTTGTATTTCAATAGTAAGTCAAACTTGAACAAAATAATATTAACATTTATTTGTCTGTATAGGTTTCAGAAGTAGACAGCACTTGGCTCGCTCATAATTTGTAATTTCAATAAGCACAGTCCACTGACCCTTTCTGTGAAGTGTTCTCAGTGAATGCTAAATGAATCAGCCATCGTATTCTGGAGATGGAAAATTATTGTACTTTTTACTAAAATAATTTGAATGAAAATATTGTTTAAAGTATATTATATACAACACCTGATCTCTTTTGTTTGGTACTGACAGTCTGCAGGACATCTTACCCTCAAAAATGGGACCATACCTGATGACGATGATGACTTTCTTACATGTATGGAGATTTTAGGAGGAAATTATAAGATTCCACAAGATGAAGACATTAGGAAAACTATTGTGGTTACCTCCAGAGCAGACAGTAGAGTTTTTCAGACATTTTCGTAAGTTTTACAACTTTGTATTACTTTCATATTTGTATTTTACATTTTTACTTCTGTCTGATCATGTTAGGCTTTCTTTTTTCTTTCTTAGTAACTTGCTCTCATTTCTGTTGTAAAAAATAATAAGAAACAGTAGACATAGTTCTTTTCCTTTGTGTGCTTTTGTATTTATACTCTAGTATTTAAGCCCTAGGTGAAACCATTGCATACTGCAGCAACCACAACTGTTACTGCAGTAGTGAAGCTGTCATGGCAGAATTACAGTTCTACCTAGGATCCAAAACTAGCAGCTACTAAAAGGGAATATTCTCGTGTCTTTTATTGTTTTCTGAGGTTAACAGTCTCAGTTCATCATGCTTCAGGAACACTACATTCAGCCTCCAGATCCAAGGTCCTCTAGCCTAACCAGAAGAAAAGAACCCCTGTGTTCTGGGCACCCAGACAGCAACCAGCTTCCTGTGATTTAACTGCTCTCCCCACTGGATGTTACACAACAGCTCATGTAGCTGAGTGGTTAACGCTTCTTACCTTGGCAAGAACAAGGACATTCTTGGATGTGGGACCCATTTTAGTCTTATGAACCTGACACTGAAAGATGTTGAAATGTTTGAACTTATATGTAAGTAGGTAACATCAGTATTAGTTGTAGGTGAGAATTTTTATTGCAGGTTCAGGCTCTTTTTTTTCCTAACTATTGGGTCATTCTTTCTTTACAATTTTAGATCTAATTGCAGTAGGGTAAGGAGCTCAGAAACTTCAAGATGCAGTATTTTCTTCTCCTGATGTCCTGTATAATCTAACTTCTGAAATTTGTTAAGTTTTGGAGAAGAACAAAAACCCTTTTTTGTATTTGGAAGCAAATTCCAAATATAGGTATCTTGTGGAATGTTTTATGACTACTTTTTATATTCACAGATTTGAGAAGACAGAAAACAATATCCCCTTCTCCTGTGATATTACCTACTTTTATGGGTCTGATGATAAAATATATGATGCACAAGGTACTTTGCTTAAATGGTGTTCCCCTTATACTTACACATTTTCTTGTTGTATTGCACATATTAAGAGTTTTCTAGGCTCCATCTCCTTCTTAAAGGAAACAAATCAACAGAACAGTTTCAATGTGCAAACCAAAAAGTTGATATGGGATTTAAAATAGTTATTAAATAATAAATTTGAAATAGTTATACAAAATGATCACAATAGTTGACATTTCTCTGACACTTTAAATATATTTTTTAGGATGGCGAGAACTAACGTGTGGAGATACTTCCTTTTATCAGCTTCCTGGAGATCACTTTTATCTGCTGAAACCATCTAATGAAAGTTTCTTGATAAAACACATCACAAGATGCATAGAAAATGCCGGTCTATGAGTATTTCCCTCAATTTTAATAGCAGAATATGTAAGGTTAGTCCACAGAAATTTGTAATAAGTCAGTTCTTTCTCTACATTGCATGCAGTTATGCCTAAAAGATACTCTGTTCCTCTTCTGTAATCCTTTATATTGGGGAATTTTCCTGATTTTTTTGAAAACAAACATTGGCTTTGGGTCTTAAAAAAGGTTTCATCTGTTCCTTCTTCTCTTGCACATGTACAAACTCCTCACTTTATTCCATAACCGTGTTTGCAAAAAAATTATGTCTGTTATTTTACTGTTAGAGCTTCTCTTCTTGTCTGCTCCTGTCAAAATGCTAAATATAATTTAATACCCACAAAAATCCACAATTCTCACAGAAAGCTTAATTTATTCAGTTCAAATTTATTTAGATTAATATACTAGCTAAAAATAGATTATATATGTAAATACACTTTATGGTCAAACAGCTTATGCTTAAAAGACAGTAGTGTCAGACTACACAATAAGGAGTTAGTATTGCATGTTTCTCAACAGGGTTAGATCATTAGCTACTGAAGAGTTAATAATTAGTGGGAATTATTTTGAATATTCTAGATCCCATATTTTTCTACCATTGCTCTTGCTTTAGAGATATAGGCATTCATGGCATCCTCCTTTGATAAACCTGCAAAGGAAAGTAGGAGTCATTATCTTTCCTCATTTGTCATCCTACAAACTTGACTAAAAGATGTAAATTTAATTGGTGTAACACCTTTTTTCAGGTTCCATGCCTCCCATTTGGCTTTGCCTTTCAAATCAAGCACTCCTGGACATTCTGCCAAAATAAATGCATAGCTTTGGTTATCATGCAGATTTACATAACATGAGCTTGATTTTATCAAGATATGTCAGTAAATGTGAAGTATATATGGTAATACCAATATTAATATCTCCAACAGTAGCCTGTTTGTAGAATCCATATAGTTCCTTCAGTTCTTCATCAGTTGGTCTTGTTTTTAATTTTTTTACATCTTCTGCAGCACCATTGAAGTCAGCCTGATGAAAGAACAGAAAGTGTTCTCCTCTCAAGGGGTGTATCTAAAACATGAGTTATAAGACACACAGTAGGATCATTAGAAATCCTCAATGACTCACTTTGGTTTAGCAATCAGACAAGGCTTTTTTTCCCATGAAAGAAGCTTCATAAATGTGTTCATAAATTGTTAGGGATATAGGCTTGTATGGCTGATAGGGGCAAGCAGCCTCCACAATTTATGTGGCATATATGTCTTTTTCAGTCACACTGCAGGTATGAAGCCTTTCACTGAACTTTACACCCCACAGTAATCTCTGAATTGTTTTGACCCTGCCTACACTGTGTTGGCTCAAGTGATGGAGCTCAAATCCCCTCTGAGTGGTACTGCCCAATTCATCTTCCATTTCCACTGCTCTGCTGACAGGGAAGTAGGAGACCAACAGCTAGCACAGAGGTGCCTCATGGAGATGAGCTACTGCCAGGACCACCTTCCACAGCCAACTCTGAAACACAGGAGAGCACCAGAGTAAAGTGTAAATTTACTTCTTTCATCACACTTTTTGAATCACACACAGCAGCCTGAGGCTGGAGCCATTCTCGCTATAAAGCAGGTCTCAGGCTAAGGTTTGGAGTTCAGTTTCATGCCCAGAATGTTTCAGAGATAGATTTTCTATGGTGACTACAGGCCCATCAGGTCACTACACTACTCTCACGCAGAAGGATACAAGCACTTAAACATGCTATATTTTGGTTTCAGCAATTATTTTAGCTTTTGAGTTGGATCTGCATTTGCAGAAGCACAGTATATCCTGCAGACGTTATTTAATATGTACAAAACCAGATGTACTGGTTTTGCATGGCCTGGGTTTGGGGTTTTTTTTTTGGGGGGGGGGGGGTGCTACAAAAGTGGCTTCCATGAGAAGCTGCCAGAAGCTTCCACCATGTCCAGCAGAGCCAAGTCCTGGTGGCTCCAAAGATGGATGTGTCAGTGGCCAAGGCCAAGCCAATTGCAAATGGTGGGTAACACCTCTGTGGTAGTAAATGTAGGAATGAAAATAAACAAAAAGTTGTTGTGCAGTTGTAACAATGGCCAAAGAGCAGAGCGAGAACATGAGAAAAACAGCCCTGCAGACACCAAGGGCTGTGCAGGAGGGGGAGGAAGTGTTCCAGCTGCTAGAGCTGAGATTCCCCTGCAGGCTGTGGTGCAGACATGGTGAGTCAGCTGTGCCCCTGCAGCCCATGGAGGGCCCCATGGGATACAGGGATCCTCCCACAGCCCATGGAGGAGCCCTACGCCGGAGCAGGTGGATGCCTGGGAAGAGGCTGTGACCCTGTGGGAGGCCCATGGAGACAGGGGCCCTGCTCCCAGGCTGGAGCAGCCTGTCCTTGCAGGAGTGCAGCCTGTGGAGCAGTGACCCACACCGCAGCAGTCTGGGGAGGACTGTTCCCCACGGGATGGGCTCACGGTGCAGCAGATCACAGGGAGCTGGGGCTGGTGAAATGAACTCACGCTGGAGAGGTTCACAGGGGAACAACTCCTCACCTAATGCATGTTTTTCTCCTTAACTGATGCCTTTCTACTTGGCAAGTGACTGTGCTGGGTGGACCAGGGGATGGAAATAAACAAATATGAATGAGAGCTAGGTTCACTACAGCATTCTGTGTTTAAACAGAGAGAAAGTACAAGAGAAAGGTTATTTCTGGTTTTAAATTTAAGAAGGAAAAATAAGTAGCAATTTAATTAGAGAGTGATGTCCAAGCATCTTTCCTCACAAAAAGGCCCCTTCCTGAAATCACGAAACTACACATTCATTGATGTAAGGACATGCCAGCAGGCAAAATAGGGTAAGGACAGGTAGTTGAGTGCACTGCGGCTTCCTGCACAGAACCTTGGCCATTCTACCACCCAATGTGTCACCTCTGCCTCCTGAGATGGAAATCACTTTTTATTTTGGTCTGTAAATTTAGTTTGGCTAATGAGATTCACCAGATACAAACTTCTGAGGAATTTCTAATTTTTTGCAAATTTTGATTTGGTATATGAAACCCACAAAGGGAAAGCACAAGTCTTCTAAGAAGAAAAGTGCCCACCACGGGAGAATGTACATCTGTAACAGCAGTGTTGCAACAAGGAGCAGCAGGCAGAGAGCCGCATTTAAAAGGAATGTTTCAAAAAAATAATGATGTGTGATTAAAAGGGCATTCCAGCTCCCTGCAAACAGCAATTAAATCTTGAGTATTCTTTAAACTGCATCTGTAAATTCACAGAAAATTAGATGGGAAGGATTCATGATGACAATACACATCTCTAGGTCTGTCAGTTCATTGCGCCTTTAATGTGAAATGAAAGGAAAAGATAAAAATCCTGCAGCAATGCAGATGCTTTTTAATAAATAATCTTCAACTCAGTGAGAACCTCAGTGTTTGCATAACTGACAAGCAGAAGTTTCTGGGATATTCCCACTAAGGCCTCACTGAACCAAATGCCCAGTAGTGGATGGAGGAGTACAGAGAAGAATTGGTGTGCTAAAATTGATAAAGACTATATTAAGTTTGAGAAATGCTGCTGTTCTATTTTGAATAAAACAACCCTTCTGAGAATTAAGCATATTCCAAGTGCCATTTGTCTTCCTAAAGATCTGACACTTAGTCATTTAATAAAGTGTATGATTTGGCAGTTTCTGCACTAAATTCTAGATTAAATTCCTTCCCAATTATATTCTTAAATCTAAAACTTTATATACTGAAATATGTAATTACTTGTTACTTTGTCTCTGTTTTAATAAAAGTAATTCTCAATATTACTAAAATACATCTATACCATTGAACCATAGAAAAACATGTAGCTTTAAGTCCAACTTTTTGTGTCTGATTTCTTTTAAGAACACTGTAGATTTAATTGTTTTTTAACCAGCCAAGTATTTGAGAGTGCTGCAAAACAAATACAGGATTTTTCTAGAATAAAATACCAAAAGGGTCAATACATTAATATGCTATGTATTTATGTTATATGTAATTTAGATAAACCAAAATTGTGTGCTCTAGACTACATGTAAAAGCTGAATAAATAATGTTGAAATGGCCTTACAGCATCCCTTCTCAGGTTTTGTTTGTTTGTTTGTTTTTGGTAACATTAATATTTGCTTTCATGAAACTCTTGAAATTTTTATTTTTCTTCTTATGCTGTCTTGTCTCTTGGTCTCCTTCTGCACAGCAACTGTGCCTGGATTTGCTACAAGCACCTGAAATGCACAAGTCCAGATGTTAAGCTCATTTTTAAATTTTCATCAAAAATTGCAAAGGGCCTAGTAAGTAAGTAAATAACTACTCTTCTTTTCAGCAGCAAACCCAGAATGGTGAAGCCATGTGTTTGAGGCCAGGAAGTCCCACCAGCACAGGGAGAGAATTGGGCAAAAGCACCTTGTCCTGTGTCTTAGGCACAGCATGGGTGCCTTCAGCCTGGGAGCAGGGAGGGGACAGACACACTGCCACAAACAGAAACTCACAGTCCCTGTGAAACTGCTCCTAGGGCTTTTTTTGACAGCCAGGTGCCTTATCCTTCCATGGAAAGAGACCTGTTCCACTTTGTGCTCACCTTGGGGAAGAGGCAAGGACATGGGGATTGCAGAGGAACTCACATGCTCTGAATTTACATCCCAGCCTACCCCTGAGTCACTCCAGCCATGCCACGCTGCTGCACAGTGTTCCAGGCATTGCAGCACTAGGGTATGAGGGAGTTTTGCACTAAGGCAGCAAGACAAATCTAATTACACAAAACCTCCTATACACTAGTAACAGTATTTTTGATAGATCTACAGCATTAATAATGAAGAGGCATTTAACAAGGGGGAACAAAATCAGCAATGCAAACTACCTTACCAAGGAATTAAAAACAGTGGTCTAAAGAAACTGGAACTATATATGTATTTGATGATCCTCAAAGAAAAGCATTTAAAGTCATACTGTTGGTACAGATGTGCAGATCCCAAAAGGGATGGACATTTGCTCTCAAAAATAAATGTGATGACCTACCCAAGGTTTTTTTTATAGGTGCAATTTTATTAAAGTAAGTATTTCTTTATTTATCCAAATATCAGAAATGTGACATTTTTGACTACACCTATGACTGACTCCTCCATCACAGACATCTCTTAATATTATCCACACATGTGCAAACAAAAGCAGGATTCATGCTCTGTTGATGGTAAGATTTTAAACTGTATCAAAAATAAACAATAACTGGGTTGCCACATTGTGTTTAGAGTTTAAATAAGTAAATACTGCATGTGAGCCTCAGCCAGCACTGATGTACAAAGACCATTCAAATCTGTGGGAATATTTCACGTCTGGAATTTTTTTCTGATCTAAACTTCTGTCTTGGTTTTGTCTGGGGTATAGGTAAATTTCTCCCTAGTACCTGGTACAGTGCAGTGTTTCGGATGCAGGATGAGAATAATGTTGATAACACACTGATGGTTTGTTTGTTGCTGAGCAGTGCTTGCACTGAGCCAACGACTTTTCAGTGTCTCATGCTCTGAAAATGAGGAGCTGCACAGGAATCTGGGGAAGAAGGGGGAACACATCTGGGACAGCTGACTAAACTGGCCAAAGGGATATTCCACATGAACATCTTGCCCAGTGTAGAAACTGAGAGGAATTGGCCAGGAGGGATTTATTGCTGCTCAGGGATGGGCTTGTCCTTGGTCAATGGGTAGTGAGCAGTCGTATTGTTCATCACTTGCTTCTCCTGCATTTAATTGCACATGCTCGCTTGCTCTCTCTCTTTCTCTCATTACTACTATCATAGTATCATATTTTACTTTTTAAAAAATTATTAAACTGTTCTTATCTCAGACCATGAGTTTTTGCTACTTCCCCCTTCTCCTCATTGCCAGTTCTCCTCCCTATCCCACTGTAGGTGAAGGGGGTGTGGGCAAGTGACTGCATGGTACTTTTTTGTTGGGTGGTGTTAAACAACAACAACTTCACAGTAAGAATAAACCAGAAGCCCTGTTCAATTGTACAAGACAGAAGATAAAAAAAAAAGTTAAGGAAACCATTAAGTTAATAACCTTATCTTCCTATAATTTTATTCTATTTGCACCTATAGGAAAATATCAAAAGATAGTTTAAAAATTTGCAAATGTATATCTTACAGAGAAAGAAACATGCAGAAATGAAATCTAAATACTAAACTTTTCTTTCTTTATTCCCCTCTAGCCAATCATTCTGTACAGATTGTTGCTTAGGATTTGCTGGCTTATGAGCAGCCTGTAAAAATATAATTTACTTTTAATTATGTGCCCATAAAATTCCCTGTAACTCCTCAAATAAAAAGCATAAAAATATATACAGACATAAACATATACACGTGCCCTAAAGATAAAAGCACAAATTATCAAACTATTATCAGACACTGCCTTTTTGCAAAAAAAAAAAAAAAAAAAGAAAAAAAGAAAAAAAAGAAAAGCTTGACTGAATTCTTCATTTACAGCAGAATATTTTACCAGTTTGCAAAACTTATAAATATTTTACAGCTTCACTAATGAGAACATAATTTTATTCATTTGTCCTCATTCCCATACAGCTAGATTCAATACATTTATGGATATGGTTGGTGACTGTCAACCAAACCAATGTGGACAGACAAGCTCTATAATGTCTAGTGCAGAATGTGTACAGTATCTTAAAATTTCAACCACTGATTTTTATGTGAAAGTGTAATTGTGAACAGCTATGGAACATCATATCATACTGCATTCAGCTCTTTCTTATGATTTATGGCTCATTGCTTAATCATCAGGCTAATAAATTCACTTTCTAGAGTGAATTCAAGGCAGAATAAAACAAACTGTCATTTCAGCGATTATTAATTAACCAAAGGTTGTGTTATGTTTGGGATTTGGCAATTTTGACCCGCTGAAGAAAGAGATTTCTTCCTAGCACAGCACAATGAAACCTCTGTGCTATTCAACTTAATTGCAGCTCAGAAGAAAATTGCTAAGCTGCTGGCAGTCCCTGCATCTAGGTCAGAGCATTGTACTGCTCACTCTGCAAAATGCACACTAACTAAGCTGAGACAGACATAATGAGATGGGGATACAAGAGCTTGCAAATCTTGAAGTGAAAGGGATAACAGGAAAGCCTAAAGAAGAAAAAACAGCTTAATCCAAGACAAAGGAAGTATTCATGGTTTCCCACAAAGATAGGAGGCTAAAAGCCAGCAATAAAGATCATTTCCTCAACAGCTATTGAAGCTACAATCAGAGAGAATGTAAAAGGAAGCTCTCACTAGCCAGAAGGTAAGAAAGTAGAAGCCCTCCTACCAAACACAAACCTATCAAAATGTAGCAGTCCAAAGATGCATACACCCAAAAAATTACACGCGACTTCCTTAGAAATTATTTATGCTTCCCAAATGCACATATAACACGGTCTCAGTATTAGAAGTTTCCCTCCTCCTTTAATAGCTCCAAGCAACCAGCTAGATCCTAAAAACATAAGTATGTACCTGTCTTTCCATGTCTAACTCAGTCCTAGTAAATTCAGATCCACACCTGAAGAAACATAATTCATGCATGCTCTAAACAGGTAAGGCTGCAATATATTACTTGACCTATGAAATAGTTCAAATTAACCAGCATACTTCTGACCCTCCACTTATGAAAAGTAATGCACTATTTAACCTCCAAGGGTTTAGGCAGATTTCCCTTGCCTCAAGGTAACCTTGATTTTGCAGTACAAATCCTAATGCTGAAGAAATACCACAGTCTCCAGCACGGCATTACACTAACGCACCGTGCATCCCTCTCTTCTCGTGTCTGTCTCAGCATTTGCAGACGTGCGTACCTGAAGAGTCATGATGCTGCGAGGATGCGCTGGGAACGGCCTCGCTCCTTCTCCGGCGGGGTCGCGGCGCGTCTGCCAGCGGGCTCCGGTGGCGCTGGGATGGTGCCCGTGACCTCCGCTCGGCAGCGGAGCAGCGCCGGCAGCGCACAGGGACTCGCTGCCGCCGCGCCCCTCGGCACCGCCGGCACGACTGAACAGCGACAAGCGCCGGGAAGGGGCGGTGGGGGCAGGGAGCATTAAGCCCCCGCTCGTTTCCGCTGAAAACCCGAGCTCCAGCCATACCACTGAGGATTAGGTTGAGAGCAGTGATACGGAAAGATTCCCGGGCCGTTTGTTCGGCAAAGGGATTTCTCGAGTGCTTTAACTGCGACCAGCCCAGTTATTGGTACTGTTCCTTCCCTCTGCCGCAGTCCCTGCCCATGCCCATGTCCAGCCA
Source organism: Chamaea fasciata (assembly GCF_029207755.1). Lineage (NCBI taxonomy): Eukaryota > Metazoa > Chordata > Aves > Passeriformes > Sylviidae > Chamaea > Chamaea fasciata. The sequence goes on from NW_027094086.1 coordinate 132,166,626, forward strand.
ACCTGGGACCTCGCACCCTTCAGCTGCAGCTCTGAAAAACACGTGGGCCAGCCCAAGGGTAGCTCACACAAATGGCTACACACACAAAATACACGGTGAATGCTGGTTTTTAATTTGGTCTACTACGTACAAAATGAAAAGAATATTAAATTAATTGATAAACTACCCTACCGATTTTCTTACAAATGTAAGAAAAAAAAATCCATCCCTCTTGTATCAATCAACTATTTGTATTCATGTCTCTATACGTGTACATCATTCCCTAAACATAGTTTAATCTATGGTAGGTACTTCTGCATTTTTTAACCTGCTAACTTCCATAAAACCATGCCAAAAAAGTAATTTGAGGAGAAGCAAGTCCAGATTAAATCAAGTCACGAATTAACGAGAAAACAATCCAAATAAATTTAAGTAAATAGGAGACCTAAAACAAGAAATGAAAACATCTCTGAAGGACGGGTGCCCTGGCGAAGCAGCTCTGCTCTTTCAGGGCCCAGAGGCTGTGCTTAACCATGCTGTGCACTACGGCGAATGTGGAAAATGAACGTGCTTGCGACGATTTGTTAAAGGCTGCGGGCATATCGCGGGAAACGCTGAATGGAGCCAGTTCTTACCTGACACCTTGGTCACAGAACACAGTGTCCGTGCACAGCACGGTGCATACGGCACTGCAGCGAGGGACACCCCCGTGGCTGTCAAGACCCTATGAAGCACCTGGTGACCTGGCCCCGACTGCGTTAACTGACGTACGACTAAGCAGGTCTGCCATAGCCTGTGCGCCACTTTTCGGGAGCGCTCGAGCCCCGGGAACGCCAGTGGTGAGCCTGCGGTGAGCCCTGCCAGGGGCAGGCCCCCGGCACCAGCGCTTTAACGCTGCTTTGCACTAACGCTACGGCAGCTCCGCGATGCGGCTTTGAGCGCAGCCCGGGCACCGCCTGCCCAGCCGCCACAGCGGCACCCGCCCGAGCACCGCACCGCTCCCTCCGTCCCCACAACGCCCACGATGCTCCGGCCCAACCCACTCTGAACACCGCCCCGCCGCGGAGACACCCGCCTCGCCGCGGCCGGGGGCGGAGCGGACCCGGGGGCGGAGCGGGCCCGGGGGCGGAGCGGGCCCGGGGGCGGAGCGGGCCCGGGGGCGGAGCGGGCCCGGGGGCGGAGCGGGCCCGGGGGCGGAGCGGGCCCGGGGGCGGAGCGGGCCCGGGGGCGGAGCGGCGGGACCCTACGTTCCTCGGCGTGTTCCTGGAGCGTGGGACGGCCGAGGTAGGGCCGGCTTAACGTGGCGGGCGCGGGGCAGCTGCGGCCAGGGACCCCCGGTCGGGCAGCCGGAGGCCGATCCGCTCTCGAGGCCGCCTGGGCCGGCCCGGCCCGCTGTGCTCCGCGGGTGGGGGGCGGCAGCCCGCGATGCGGGGAGTGGGTGCTGCGATCCCGGCGGAGCCCCTGCCAGAGGGACCCGGCTGCGGCCGCAGTGCGTTGTGCTGGGGCCGTGCTTAACCCGCGTTTCCCTGTTGCCAGGCGCTGGAGGAACCCACGGAGCGCTCTGGAGCGGAAGCGGCTGGAGAGAGTTCCCGGAGGAGGTGAACGTGGGCGGTGTTTCCCCGATCTCCCTTCCGCCGGAAGCGAGCGGGTCGCGACTGTGGTGCGAGTTGGAGGAGCTCAGTGTTGGTTCTTTTCACTCATTGCTTTGTTTCCTTATTCCTGCACGCTTGCTTTCCTCAGGAGTGCCCATTTTGAAAAGAAAACTGTAATCTTTGAACGGTGAACATGTTCCATGTTTTTTTTTTTTCTCGTACACGTCTTGCTGATTTTGCTTCTCTAAGGTCATCAGAGCATCCCTAATTGAAAGCTTTTAAAAGCGATAACCCAGGGCTCATTTTTTTAAAAAAATCACAAGCTTCCATTCTAATTCAGTCACATGTAAGAATTCTTGTGGTCATTTCCATTTTTTAGTTGTCACTGTGATGATAAGTAAAAGGGATTAGATAACTGCATGAATGATGGCTCCATAAAGGACTAATAGGTTAAATTGGCACATCTTTATTCTTCCATCCCGGATGCAACCATTCTGGGTGCCTGGGAGCTGAGGGGAATGCCAGCCCTGTCCTCCCCAGATGGTTTCTCCAGTTTCCACTGTTGGAGGCAGATAAGTGGGTTGGATGGACCATTGTTGAGGTAGCCCAGGGTATTTCATGGTTTATTCTGAGACTACTCAAGAGTGCCATGGTGGTTTTTTTGTACTTTGGAATTCTCAGTTTTACTGTTCTCTGAAAACTCCTTCACTGGTTTTGACTTTCATTTTGGGTAACAGTTCACATTGCATTGATACAACTCTGTTCAAGATGGAATCACAGCGTATAGACTATCCTGAGTTGGACAGAATTCACAAGGATCATCAAATCCAACTCCTGGCCTTTCCAGTCCAATTCGTGGACCGCCCCCCCCCACACCATGCACATCTTTCTCCTGCTGTCCTTCTGATGAGTTTAACTGAATGAAACATGTCTCCAGATAGATGTTGCTTGGTGGAAGTACACTGGGGTGAAGATGGTATTTGTCTTTTTTAATCAAGGTGGCTCACTACCAGTACACAGAGAACTGGTATGACAAAATGGTATCTTTTGGGTGGCAGCCTCTAGATGTTCATAAGCTGTACATAAATGCAATCTGTATGCCTTCTTGGGTAACTAGGAAACCTAGGAGGGAGTCATGTCATGTTTCCCCTGATCAGAAACCTGGGCTGTGCTTATTGTGTAAGCTTGCAATGAAGATATTACTAGTTCCCAAGCAGGAGCATGGGGGCTTTGCAGTTTATCAGGGACTGTCATCAGGCTTGACCTCATATCTTCATTGCTACTCTGGACAAACCCATCCGAGCAAGAACAGTTACAGTTTCTCTGCTCCTGGTTAGTTTTTCTCGTCCATGAAGGCATTATCCAGGTGACACAAAAGACCCCTTCTGAAATTTTGGAGGCCTGTAGGGGATTGCCTTCCTTCCCTGAAAGCATAATTTATTAAAGAGTCTGCAAGTTTCTATCATACCTTCCAAATATAGAAAAACACAAAGGCATGGACTAAAGACTGAGAAGAGAGATTTGTAAAAATCCTAAATAAATTCAGGAGCTTGTTTCATGTTGTGATACAGTTTTTGCCTTTCTTTTTTTTCCTCCCATGTCACGGGGGGCACTGCAGCTGTGCAACAGTGAGAATGGAGTGGTCCTTCCTGTGATTCTGGGGATAGGTTGTTGTTTGGTTGGGCTTGTGGCTTTTTTACATCTGTAATACCTCCAGCTGCTTTTGTTCAGCTTTAGGAGGGTCTGTTGTCACTGCTGTTGCCTTAACTGTCCTGTCCAGCTTTTTTTATTTATTAAAAAAAAAAAGCAGCTTCACACCTGTCCTGTGGAAGATGTTGTGAAGGATTGGTGCCAGTGTGAGGAGGCTGGCAGATGCCAGGATCACTGACATACAGTGTTTCTCTTCTGCATTCCCAGAAGCTTCTCGTAACAATGTCCATAGCACACAGTACAGTATTTGAACTAATGTCTTGCTCTTTCTTCCTTAGGGTGACAAAACACAGAACCACCTCGGGATGTCTGTAATTCAGCAAGGGACGGCAACGCTTCGGAAAGCAAAGAAAACCACTGTAAAAACAAGTCTAGATAACCCTTTTGTTTTCCAATGGAAAACCATAGATGGAGAAGATATGCATTTTATACTGGAGACCTTAGAAGAAAGGATTAAACATATTGGACTTAAAAAGATTGAGAGTCCAAGAAAGAAAAAACGTTCCCTTACAAAAAAGCAAACTGAAAGAAAGTGTGATGCTGGCACCAATGAACTCCCTACAGAGGAAGCAGAAAGCCACCAACAAAAACCAGGATGGACTGACATAATTATCAGAAGACAGCTCGCTATTGGAATTAATGAAGTTACAAAAGCGTTGGAAAAAAATGAACTTCTTCTCTTGCTGGTGTGCAAGTCTGCCAAACCTGCCATGATCACGTCGCACCTGCTGGAGCTGAGCGCGAGCCGCGCCACGCCGGCAGGGCAGGTGCCACGGCTCAGCGAGACCATCGCGCCCCTTCTCGGCCTAACGTCCGTTCTGGCACTCGGCTTCAAGAAGCCGTCCGACAAATTCACTGAAGCAATTGCAGCAATAACTCCAAAGATACCAGCTTTGGAAGTGCCATGGTTTCAGTACAGAACTGAAGAATCCATGGCTTATGCAGATACAGATTCTTCAGAAAATCTGGAACCTGAAGAGCTTACAGAGGTGCTGGGGGATAAGCTCACAAGTCAGAAGCGGAAGCATACGGAAGGCAATCAGCCTGATCTTTCAAATGTAATTTTGCAGCCTTTGAAAATCAAGAAACTCGTCCCAAATCCCAGTAAGATAAAGAAACCACCTCGCAAAAAGAGAAAAGCTTTTTCAGCGTAACTGATTTGTTTGGTTCTTTCTATTAAACAGATTCTTTAAACGCAGGATGGAGTACAGTTCTAACTGAACAATTTTTTTAGGCTTTACAATGTCAGGCTCTTCAATACAAGTTGAACTTTATGTTGCATTTGGCTGATGTACTTCCTGCTTTAATAAAGAAAATTGCTCAGATTTGAGTGTTAGTGTAGTAAAGACTAAGTATTTTCATTTGCAGCTGGAGATCAGAGTTAAAGCGGTAATGAACATGCCAAAGTAATTTCAAGACATAATTTATACTTCTCTGGAATTAATACAAAGCCTTAAATGAACTTTGTATTTACACAGATGAACATGCTTTAAGCAAAAGAGATTTAAGTATAATTACTCAAACAAATAAATACCAAAAGTGAAAGTTTATTTAAAACAAAGGTCCATGCCAGTATAAGTCTTTTAAAGCTGGGTTCAAGTAAACAGCACAGGCAGATTTCCCTTTTGAACTCTATTATTTGTTCTGCTGAACAACTTGTTTTGGTCACAAATGTATGCAGACTTGGGTTCCATCTGATACTTGGTGCATGGTATGCTAAAGGAAGAGCTATTTCCAAATACAAACCAAATTACTACTACTGCAGTATTTAAAAAAAAATACTTCTAAATGAAGTCTAAAATTATTTCCCAGGAAACTGACATAAGCCATATATTATATAAAGTAGATGAGTACTATAACTGCTACGAGACTGAAAACATACCATGTAACTTCTGAATTTCCTTTAATTTTACTGGGGACTATAAACAATTTCCTAATGAGGGAGTTGGGTTTTAGGAAGGAAGGGAAATAGCACTGCAATTCAGGCAATCAGCCTAGGAATTTACTTGTAGAAGAAAGCATAAAATACCTTAACTGGTAACTTCTGTTGTTCCTTAAAATTTACATGTGTTTTTCAGAGATGTTAATCTAGACTTCCACTGCCATCCAATAGCTCATCTGTATTTTGAATTTATTTAGAAATTACTTTAGTTCATGATACCAACTACGAAGGCAGGCAGTAGCAATGAGCAGTGATTGTGCAGTCATAATTCTTGAAGTTTAAACAAAGCATTTAAAGCTACAATTTTTGTCTGTGTCTGAGGGTGCAAGAATAGGTGAGATTCCTTTGCCTTGCTTCATAGTCCTTTATACCTGTCGTTTTTTCTGGCTTTTTGGGTGCATAAAACTTGGAAGGCATGCTAGCACTAGTGTGTTTCATTCCCAGGCTGGCTAACCATAGCATAAGTCATAGCATTTACACAGAGCGTAAGGATTAGCTTTGGTAAAGAACATAAGCACTGCAATCATCTTTTAAGCACTTCACTGCCTGCCCAGGTCTTCAGGGATTTGGGCTCCCTCTGCAGATAGGAAGTTACTTTGGGAAAGAAGTAACAGATGTTTAAAAAGCCAGGTGTGAAAGGTGGTGGAGCAAGCTAAACATCTGCCAATCCTTTGCAAACACCTATTAGGTTCTGAAGAGTCTTACCTTCATAGCAGGACTAATGCACACAGGTCAACCTTGGCAACAACAGAAGGGTCTCTCCTATTGAGCTCCTGACAGTGGCCCCACACAGATAGTTACCCTTTGTTTAGTACCTGCTTAGGAAGGCAAAGTGAGTTGCCACAATTTTCACCTCCAGAGTAACTGTTTTGTTATGTGGGTGCCGCCTTGGACACCTTCAAGATTCAAGTCCTCTTGATGCTGTGATACTTCAGCAAAACACTACAGGTGAAGAGCACTCAGCAGGGACAGAAGAGGCCATGCTTAACACATACCAGTCCATGAACAGAACTCTCCAAGAGCTGCCCCAACACTCAGGCTTTAGATGCCTGCTTCCCTCATTCTCTGGCTGATAAATTTTCTGTCTCAGCTACAGTGCTGCTTCTACAGGAGCATGTCTCTGCCTCCAGCCCCTCAGTGAACATGCAGAGTGAGCCAGACAAGACAGAAGTTTATCCCTTGGATTCAGAAGCAAATGGCACTATTTTACTAGAAGGGAGCACAAGACTGGTCACACTACTTCCTTCATGTGCCCTAACATGAAGATTTAGGCAGAAGCCAGGCTGCAGGAAACCCACATTCAAGTCTGTCTTCTACCTGGACATACTTGGTCCCATCATGGCCTCCGTTTTACAAAGGACAATACTTGGGAGGATCTGCCTTCTGATTTCAGAGGAGAAAACAAATCATCTGCCTAACATTTCTTCCACTTCCATTTTTTTGAGGGGAAGGCAGGCGGAGAATCTGCCTGAACATATCCTTCACCTGGGCTGTGATCACCTGGGTTGTCTCAGCAAGGAGGTGTCTTAGCCATGAGGACAGAGCTATGTCCTGCTGTCCCACCTCACCTCAGGCAGCCCTGAGTGAGGACTGCTGAGGCTCTGCCTTTAAGAGCTGAAGCAGAACACAGTGAACTCCTCAGTGAACCTCATCCCAGAGTGCTCCATGAGAATGCCCTGCCAAGGAGGCACTTTCTTGCCTTTCAGGAGTTAAAAACTTAAGTCTTTGACCGGGTCAAGATTAAATCCTTCTTGTTACCTCAGGTATCGCTACCATCAATTACATTTTCAGGCACTTAATTCTGCTCAGGCCTCACACAGAGTCCAAGCTGTCTCTGCACCACCTGTTTTGACTGCCACTAGCAGAAAGGTATCAAGAGTGGCCAGAGATGTAAAGCCCAACTGCACCATTAGATCTCCTTTGAAGTCCTTTCAAATTCATGAGGTCCCAAGCTGGTGCACAACCAGGGGTCAAACAAACCACGTTCAGTCCCTTCCTTTGTTTGAAGGAGGTTGAATGCTTTAATCAGCTATAATGCAGTAAGGGAAAGTATTTATCACTGTTTCTAGGGCAGAATCCTCCCACCACAATTCAACAAGAAAAAGAAACCAAACCACAAACCATTCACACAGTGGAAAAGGAGCGGGAAGAAAGAAAAACCCCACTGCTACAAGGTGGTGGGTAGGGCTAACAGTTATGAAGGACAAATTTATCTTCATGTACAGAATTAAACTTTCAGCAAAATCTGCTGTCAGAATTACAGGCATGTTTAAAAGGAAAGTTAGACATTTGCATTTCATGAGATATTCAAGTCACATTCAAAAGATGCTCACAGCACAGAGGCTTCACTACCACAATTTGGCACTTTCAGCTAGAACAGTTTCTTAACACAGATTTTCTCAGTGCTCACGACTCTGCAGCATCCGTGAGCTGAAAGAACTGCTATCATCTCTAGCTATGACGCTATGCTGGAATGCATATAAAGTGCTTCAGAAGCCACTCCCATTGCCGAGCATTCATGAGGGAATTAAAATGGCTCCACCCAACAACGAAGATCAGCCCTCCTACATTTCAGGAAGTGCAGAACAGAGACTTCCAAGGACTGAGGGCAGAGCATTTCTCTTCTGCTTACCAGCCACATATATAGCAAAACTTCTTGTTCCAAAGTCAGGATAAAAACATTACCAGGAACAATTTATGAATACATATTTACACAAGGTACTTTTCATTAGAATTACAGACTTCATAGGAAATCAAAGTAGACAAAGGAATATGTGCAATTTTGCAGAAGCGTTGAAAACATTCAAACTATAAATATCCTGATAGCACTACTAAAATTCTTAGTTTTACACACAGGCTGATGTTATTCTACTGAGGAAAAACTAAGGTATTGTGCCACAACTGTAAATTAAGTACAGTAATGTATTATCATTCTGGCAACATAGATAACACCTGCACTGAACAGTGCGATACTGTTAAATCAATCCACTGATCTATTGAAGATCAAAGTACAAATCTGTATTTTTTATTGATTTGGCAGCGTTGCTTATGGAGAAACAAATGCACTAGTTAAACCAGTACATTGTCATACTGCTCCAGTTACAAAAACGTCCAGGACTTTCATAGAGCTACAAACGTATCGTACTTCGTGATTTTTCCCCCAAATGATGATATCCATGTTAGGTAAATAAGCAAAGATACTCCAGTTTGTATCCTTCATTCTGTTACACTGACATACATACATCACCACTTAATAAATAGAAATGCAGCAGTTCATCCACATAATAGCAAATATTTTTGTACCCTAATCCACCGCTGAAGTTCAGTTTGTACAAAACAGTCTTTTCTACAGAGTGGAAAAAAATACCTTCTTCTCATCCAGGTGCAAGCTAAGCTTTGAAACTTAAATGAATGTGCTTTTTATTCTTTTCATGGACAATAGAAGAGTTTCATGGACTGTCTGATCTATCTGAAAATGCATAAATTTGGTCACATGTGGATGTCTTCATTGATCAGATTTAATGGACTATTTCAGTATCACTGACGTTGTGCTTTTACTCCTCTTGAACAATACCATTTCAAGAGTTATGGAGATCAAATTAACTCAAACGATGACCTCAAGAGTTCTAGAAACATAAGTGTTCTCATTGTAATACAAGACCAACCTGAAGGAAGAAGAAAAACAGTACTTTAGTTCTGGTATGGCAGCAAATCTGAACATCAAGAGTCTTCTGCATCTCAACTATGGATCATAAACAAGGCCAATTACATTATTTTTAAAACTTCTGCCCATTTTTGGCCAGTGTGGATTAACGTATCATTATACGTAACGGAATTCAGGAACTCATTTTTTCTTCCTTACCTTTTCAGATTCCATGCCTGGACACCTCCAATTGTACAAGTAATACTGCAAATTTCCATCTCCAATCCCAAACTTGAGTTTTTCCAGGAATGTTTTGTTTTCCATTAAGTCTAGCGCATTGAACACATCAAATCCTTTCTGGCAACAGCAAAACATTTTAAAAATTTTACTTATGAAATTTTCAAATGACACACAAATGATACTTTACAGAGTGGCATACAGTATCCAAGAAACTTAGGCGAATTAAAAGGAAAAATACAATTGAATACATCTTGCCTTTTAATTCGGTACATACACAATGATATTTTCCCAATAAAAACTAAAGTATAATGCACAACTTTGCTTGAAGATTAGTTCCAAAAGGGTATGAATTTTAAAGCTATTTTCAGGGCCTAATGTCTGAAGAGTCCCTAGAGCATTTTCCATTATTTTATCCTTACAGATATGCATTTTTTTACGGTCACATACAGTGTTTTGACACATATGGCCTATTCTAGTTGAAGGTGCATAAATACAGCTTTTACTGTGTTTTTCAGCAATTTATCATTCTGTTAATGATAAACATATTTTTGTGATTTAGTCTTTTTCTGAAATGCCGTTCTCTTTAGAACTCAAATCTTTCATGTGATTCTCCCTCCCCTACTAATGCACCCTCTACCAGCTCCTCTTTTCATAAAACTCCCAAATTCACCACTCAAACAGACATTTTTTGTTTAAGAAGAGCCACGCGGCCAAATCAGTCTCAAGAGTTTTTTCTGCATCAACACATACTCAAACCCTAACTCCTCACTGGGAACTCTTAACAAGCAGCATACACCCAAGGTCAGTTAAGACACTGCAGCAATAATCATCATGTACGGAGAGCTGAATTTGCTCGGGGGTGTGGATATAAAAGTCCATTTATTTGCAATTAACTACAAGGGAGTCGGACCTAAGCTCCTGGGGTCTTAACAGCACAAAGGTAGTGCACCAGCAGGACATGATACACTTTTAAGACAAGAAGTACAAAACAATAATGCTCAATTACTTAAGCACAAGAAGATGGGGTAAGGAACATTCTTTGCTCAGTAAAAAAATGATTTTTTTTTTCTAAATGAGCTTCCCATATGAGGAAAAAAGGGGTTTGAAGAGAAAAAGCACTTAAGCTCTTCATCAGGACTATTTAAAAGAAAGTTACAAAGAACAGACAGTGAGTTTAGTAAGGCTTCCCACTACCTTACACATAGATCATTCTGTGTGCAGATGACGCCATGCTAAGTTAAATGTGCTGTGAAAAACACACAGAAATAAGACAAACGACATGACAGTATTTGACATTGAAAGTAAATTTTGAAATATTCCAAGTTAGTAAGTAACAGTAACAGCAATCTCAAGGCAGGAAGGGAAGTGGGGGAGAATAAAGACACTCTAGATACAAGCACACTAAGCTGTGCAATTAAACACTCAAAAATCAAACAAAATTCTACAACTGTAGCTTTAATTCAGTTTCTAAACATCAGCAAATTAGTTTCAGGTTAGTATCTTCTGAGAGGGATAAAAAAGCTTCTGCTTAAATGTACTTTCTCCACAGCTCTGACAAACTACTGAAGCAGACTCAGAGGACAATTTCCTCCCTGGGTTCTAGATCCAGAAACTTAGTGTCAGCTTCAACCATAAAATATGCAGGGTTTTAAAGGGATTATCCTGATGCAAAATCTCTCTCTCTCTGCATGCAGAATACATAGAATCTAAGTTAATAACTCCAAATTTTGGGTTTTACTTTGAAGGTCACGTGTTTTGTCCTGTAACTGCCAAACTAATTCTAAATTAATTTTATATAGTGTGATATGAAGATAAAAAAAAAAACAACATTAGTTGACATGCAAGCCCTAAAAGCAATTTGCTGAGCTGAATTTGTACCTCCAAAATCCATGCTTTGGAGTTAAAGAACAGGAAGGAGACTCTGGTGGGCTGTCCCCAGACAAGAGCCAAACACCCACACAGCCTTTGGTTTACTCCTCTCCCACAGGATGGGGAGAAAATAGAAGGAAGGCAAGATGTCTTGTGAATTGAAATAATGACAGTTTAATAGAGAAAGCAAAAGCTGAAGGCACAAGGGAAGCAAAAATTATTCATTGACTACTTCCCACTGCCAGACAGATGTCAAACCACTTCCTGGGATGCAAGATCTCAGCATGAATAATCATTCTTAGGGAACATAAATGCTATCACTGGAAGCATCCTCCCTTCCTCCTCATTTCCTTCAGCCTTTATTGTGGAGCAGAACATCATACAGTGTGGAACACCCCTGTGGTCAGTTGGGGTCACCTGTCCTGGCTCTGTCCCCTCTCAACTTCTTGCCCACCCTCAGCCTCCTCACTGCAGAGGAAAGAGAAACAAACACACCAAAACACTGGTGTGTTATCAGTGACAAAGTGCAGCACCATTTGGGCTGATAGGAACAAAGTTAACTCCATCCCAGCCAGACTCAGTATATTTGTAAACAAAAGGCTGTGAATAGGACTGTATTTATCATCTCTCTTCCTTTGCCTTACCTCTCCTCATGTAAAACTCAACTGCCATATCTGCAACTATAATTAGGCATCTAATGATGCATTACAGGCCCAGCAGGTACTTAAGAAATCCACAGGTGTCTAAATCCCAGTACTGCAAAGGATATAGGATGATCCACTCAAAAGGATCATCGTGGAGTTGCATGTCACATTGAGAGAGAAACGTATGCAGGGGAAGGTGCAGAGCCCTGTGGACAGACCATGGAACTGCCTCCTCACCCATCCCACCCATGGCCAGAGAAAGGCCAGACACACAGCTCCCTGTGCCACACTTCTAACCGAGACCAACCTCTTTCCACCTTGACTTTTAAGAATAAATACCAGTATTTTTAACCACTCCTGGAAATTATACTAGCTTCTCAAAGTCTGCCTCTGAACTTCCTTTTGGATCCTTCTGAAGCCTGAATAACAGTATTTCCCACAACTATTTGGGAGTTTTCCCTGACAAATACTTACTGAACTGCTTCTACGTTAACAAACCTCAGCAAGCAGTTCCTGTCACAGATGGCAGCTCAGTTGCAGCGCTGCATGAACATGGCTGGGACAGACAGGTTGAAGATTGTGTGGCTGCTTTCATGCAGCCTCAAGTCTGAACAGACAATCTTTGCAGACCATCACTGGGTTCATCCAGAACCAACACAGAAATCCCTGTGGCACGTGCAGGCAGCTCTGAGCACAGCCTGCTGGAGCACTCCCCAGGAGGCTGTGACACCACCAGCAGTGCAGCAGCAACACCTCAGTAGGAAGTAGGAGCAGAAAACACGTCTGCGCTCTCCAGCCTGCTGGGAATGGTTGCAGAGTGGATGCTATGGACTGGATCAAGCCTGTGCAGTGCTTTTAACCACCCAGGGCAAACAAGTCCCTGCAAATTCATTCAGAGTGCTGGCATGTGCCATTGGTGTTTAGCACTACACTCCCATGAAACCCTAGTCATTAAGAGCTGAGTGACAGCTTTTCATTAGACAGTACTAAACTCCCCAAACTCTTCTGTTTAAGAACTTAATTTATTGTTTTTTTTCTTCTATCCAACCAAACATCTATCAGTATAACTCCATATCCAAGGGTATGCTTAAAAGCTACACAATTACATCATCTCCAGCACTTCACACATAGCAATGATAAAATTATAAAGCTCACATAAATAAATTTCTACATTTTTTAAGAATAAAAAATAACTTTAAAAAGCAAAATGTATTTGATAGTGCTTGTTAATTAATTTCCAAGGGAAATTATTTTAGTGATACTTTTCATTCTTCTGATACTTATTGACTATGGTCATCAGTGCACTCTTGGGTGTTTCCACAGTTGAAGCTATTGCAAATACTTTATGCATTTGTCATTCCCCAGCATCACTCAAAGTAAAAAGGAAAAACAAGCATACTGCTTCATATTTTGATATATATATATATGTCTCATCAACTGCACTCTGTGCTGTGAGTAGTAAAACTGAATGCACTGGCATGGATAAATTACTCCAGTTCTTACCTTGCCACTACTCCTAAGAATACTTTTGTGAACGAAGGAAAAAAACCCAACCTACAACTTACCAATTTAGCTATAATGAGTGCATCATTCATTAAATCCAGCAGGGGAGTCTCTGTATGAATATTGTAAAAGGAATAGGCAGCTTTGAGGCTTTTATGAACAGGATGATGCATCACTGTTGAAGGTAATGTGTAGAAACTGAGGAAGTCCGTTAAAATACCATTTGAACCCTATAAAAAACCAAACCAAAAAAGTCCATTAATAAGTAATCAGTTACTGGTTAGGCTAATGTGAAAATTCTACAAAAAATAATAAATGCATCAAGGTTTGTGCATTTTAAGTACTATGGTATAACAGCTAGTCTTAGCTAAGATTTGAGAAAACATTCAGATTTTTCTAGTCTATTACACCATAACATTTTGACAAATAATTGTCAAAGCAGTAGGTTGCTATAGACAAAGCTGACAAAGCTCACTTCCACTGAAAGTGTTGAAGCTTTTTTCTGACTGAACTCATTTTTAATAAAATATTCTTAAAATATTACAGATATTTTAAAAATCTGATAACATTCACATCAAAGGATAATTTTCTCATCTTTCAATAACAGAGAAAAAATATCCTGTGCTGGTATACAAAGTATATTTAAATATTACTCAACAAGCACAACGTATTTGCTGGACAACAGTGCTAAATTACACTGAAATTCTAATAAAACCAGTAGTCATTGAAAAAGGCGTTTATACAGAAATCTAAAGTATAGTACATAAAACTTCATAATTTCACACATCTAAGAAGTTTGACCATCTTCAAGAGTATGGATTAGTAGGAAATAGGAAATAATTATTACATGGGTTATAAAATAATTATTACATAGGTTATGACTAACATGCTGAGCACAAAAATTCCCCAGAGTATCTCCAAGAAAATAAGGCAAAGGAGACACACAAGTACTTCTTCTTGCTTGTTTGCTTTATTTTTGAATTACTAGTAACCACGAATTAGAGCTCAATGAAGGACCTCACATGGCTCCCTAAATTAATAGCACTTCTACAGTAAAAACAGTTGAACATACCACATGCAAAAAAGCTTTTGTCTTAGAGCAGGTACAGATTCTGTAGTAGAGTAATACTAACTACAAGGAACAGAAAAGTTATTGAGTCACTCACTAAATACAGTAAGGATGACAAAAATATTAACTCATAAATTATACAGAGTATTTTATGGTTTTAGATCTGCACATTACAAAGATGACTTAAAAGTCTGACAGTAGCTTCTCCAGGTCACACAGGTCTTCAAAAGATTTTAAGCAGTAACAAACCTACATTTTGTGTAGTAAAAAACTAGTCCAAGAGACAGCATAAGACAATTAAGAGAAGACTCTGCTGTTTAGTTAGTATAGCACTGTTATTGTCACATTCATGCTGATCCTGGTGCTTGTGAAACTCTCCTGTAGGCTTCAACTCACAAAGCAAGCCAAAAACCAACTCACGGAGCAGGGCAGAGGTCAGGGAGAAGAGGGAGTGGAGAAAGAATGTGGGACTACTAAACTAGACCATGAAAAGTCCAGTGAGCACTAGACCCACTACAAAGCAAGCAAAAAGCTAAGCTTGGACAATAAAAACTGATGGGCAGGACCACTCATCTCCAGCAGCACTAGGTTTCCTAATTCAGCTGAGGCTCCTGCCCAAATTCAGGTGACAGTGTGGGAATGCTGAGCTTTATAACCTAGGGTTTCTGTGAGGAGAAGGTTTAGGGATGTTAGGGCTGATCATTTTCAAATAATGTTATCACTTTAAGCAAGGTAATACACTGTCTAAAAATGCTGTCTACAACTGGTATTGTATGGACTCAGAGGGAAGGGTATATCTTTCCACTAGCTTTAGTGCACCCATTCCAAACACGTCTGGGAGATTTCCAATCCAAATGCTAATCTATTCCTGCACTCCTTATTTTGAGAGAAGCATTATGATCAACACTTGGGGGGGGGGGGTAGATGTGTATATATATTTGTGTGTGTGTGTGTGTATATATATATATATATATATGCAAATTCATACACATATATACACACTTTTTTTTTACTGGAAAAAAACACACTTTACTGAAGCAAACCATCAAAAAACATAATTCCGCCCACAGGGAATTATGCCTCTAAAATAAGGTTTTTTTAAAAAAGAATTTTCTAATGGGGTATGGCAGAAACGCGTACACCTGGGAGAATGACAGTCAATTCAAATCAAATCTTTATCTCAATCACAGAAGCATTTTTCCTTTTCCCTAGAAAAGGAGGTTTGAAGACCACTGCTTAGTATCATGTCATATCTCTCTAAAAAAGTATCAAGAAATGCAGTTGATCTTAAAATATATAGGGTTCTTGTCAAGATAGTGGTATTTTGATATTTCATAACTCTTCTTTAAGATATTCTATTATAAGAGCACTGCAGTTTGTCACAGCCAAATATTTTCTTATTAACAGAATGTAATACAAAGAACAAAGCTTGCACTCATGGTATCAAATTCTACCTATAACACACATATTTCATACTGCCTGCATTTCAAAAACTTGATGCTGATTTGAGCTACTGTCAGTGGTACTCACACATACATTCATATATGTTAGTGCATATTTTACCTCTACCACGTAAGTGTCAATAATATGATCCCGAGGCAGGAACCAGTGGGCCACCTCTTCTTCATCCATCACAGGAGCAAGATTAAACTGTTTCAAGTAAGTATTGATTAATTCTTGTACTGCTTTAGTATCTTTCTGTTCCATTGGTCTCAAACCTGAAGTCTTTGTGGCCTTAATGTAAAAAAAACCAAAAAATAAATGTTAAGATGTTGAAAGGAAAATTGCAAATACAGCAAAGGCTGAAAGTAGGCTGCAGAGTCACTCCACTTGCTATAATGCATTCATTATTAGCCTACTTTATCCCAGCCACCTAATTCATTATGCTATTTTACAAAAGGCTTTCAATCAGAATTCCCTCTCTTCTAATTATTGAGACAGTCTGGGGCACTTCAATCTTTTTACTTCATTATCGAGACAGCTTCATTTCTCCAGAGAAAGACATATCATTTGCCAACTGCCTACACTTTGTGCAGTTAGTATTTTTTATTTTTTTTTTTAGGTCAATCTATTTCTTATCTTTTTCTAAACTACCTGGGCCCCAAAACACAAAAAACAAAACAAAGAAACTTGCATATCAGAAGTTACCTCAAGACAAGAACACAGGTAATTCAAACTTATGGAAATTACAGTCAAGCTATACATCAATGTCAGCTGATTAGGCTTAATTAGAAATTATTTAACAGAAAAGATTCTACCTGTTTTTAGCACTTGTAAACTTCCTTGCTAACCTTCTATATAAGCATAACTGCTATTCTGTTAACAAGAAAGCTTATCATAAACACAGTTGCCAGAAATTAAAAACCTATTTTAACAAATAAAGTTATTTTTCTAACTTTAAACATCAGAAATGGAAAAAAAAACTTTCCAGTACTATGCAATTATTGTTTAAGCAAGCAAAAGTGATTAAAGTTTTCTTCCCATCCTTTGCCAGCCTTCCTGGGTATTTCCTTTTGGGGAGGCTAATGCTTGCTCTCTTCAGTGCTCACTTATCGTGCCTCATCTGTCTGAGCTACAAACTCGGGCACGTACCACATTAATCATAGCAAAGTCGATTGCAAGAGCAGCCAGGTAGAGACTTGATTACTGGAAGCCTGAAATTAGTGTAGCTGATTATGCTTTGCCCAAAAGGCATTATTCTGGGGGAGGTGTTTATTCACGCGCTCTGGGAGTCAGCAGCCAGATGAGAAATCAAGGCACATTTTGCCATAGCTCTGGCCTGTGCATCACATTTCAGTCTTCCTGTTTTTCTAGGCAGCCTAGGACTATGGTTTGACTCCACAACAGCACATCATCTATATTTTTAAATGCCCTTATTCCAGAAGGGTATACACTTTACATACAGGAAGGATGGAGGAAAAGCAGCTGGAAGATCTTTTCCCCACAGTAATGCTCAGAATGGCCACCAGTAAGTAACTATTTGTAATCCCAGTGGTGAGGGAAAGTGTACAGAACTGTGCTAAAATTTGTTTCTCTGCTGGACTGGGCACGTAATCATGTGACTGTCCAGTGTTAGGATCTCAGCTGATCAGGAAAAGACAACAGAGACAAACATACTCCTGTCTTGACTCTGAACACAGACAAATTTTACTTCTTCCAGAAAACTCCTTGCACAAGAGATGAAACACTTAGGGAAAAAAACACTTCTTTTTTTTTTTTTTTTTTTTTTTTTTTTTAATCTATAGGTACATGCACAGCGTTTAGGGAAGGTGATATTTATTAATTACAGTATTTATTACACCTGAAAACCTTTTTAATTCAGGCTGTTCAAGTGATTAGGAATGATTAATTCTCTTAAAGGGAGATGAGTTCCTAGTGGCAATGATATTCTAAGGTCACTAAGGAAAGAGGTTAAAATGCAAGAAACAGTGTTTGGTCCTGAGAACAGGATAGTACGGCCTGAATGGACAAATTTGTTTGACAGGAGTGTT
This sequence comes from Chamaea fasciata, assembly GCF_029207755.1. Taxonomy (NCBI): domain Eukaryota; kingdom Metazoa; phylum Chordata; class Aves; order Passeriformes; family Sylviidae; genus Chamaea; species Chamaea fasciata. The sequence goes on from NW_027094086.1 coordinate 132,184,308, forward strand.
TATAACAGCCTGAAACTAAGGAAAAAGAGCCTCAACAGCACTTAATCCCTTTCTCAGGAGAAAAGAAAAGGCCTCCAAATAAACCCAAAGTACAAGACCTAAAGAGAAAATATCAGAATAAAGATTAAATCTTTATTTTCCACTGAGATGCTCCCAAATCCAACCTAAAAATAACAAAAATCCTGAGGTATATGGACTCCTACATCACTTAGTTTTAGAAGCTGATTTTGAAAGCACCTATTTTCTATTTGCACTTCTATGTACAATTTATGTTTTCCTTAGCTATATTTGATGGATGACATATGATATATTACTTATTTTCCTTAATTCACTTCTCTGTTGAAACTGGGTTTTATGATAAAGAAAAATCATCAGGATACAGCTCCAATTTCTAATGATTCTCTGCAGTTAAACCTTTGGTACTACTAGTAAGATCCTTAACCTATTGACTTCCTGAGTTGTTTCCATAAGCAATGTTACTAGAGTTGCCACCAAAATCTACACTTGAAATTGTATATTGAACTCTTCAAACTGTTAAAAATGTCTTCAAGATTTGATGGAAGCTATATTTAGCTCTCCAAGATTAAAACCCAATTAATTTGGTTATTAATTCTTAAGCTCTGCAAACTGCCGCCCTGCACACAAGGGAGAAGCTGCATGTGCAGGCACAGGTGGCACCAGGCAGAGCAGGAAACGAGGCTCTCTGACAGCAGCAGGAGTACAGATCAAGGCATGGCATGTGCTTTATTCCAAGAGCTGTTCAGCCTACTGCTCAAATATCTGAGCAGTAAGAGAATCTGCAGCATCAAGTTAAATATAGTAACAGACACAGTTCTCCAAAGTCAGATAAATCATTATAAAGTGTGAGTGAGTGAGGAAAAAAGTGCTGTTTATAACCAAAAGAAAGGGTTTGTTTAAATAAAGAGAGGTTTACTGATAAGGTACAGGTAAGGGATACTCTGCAATCCCTTCAAAATGTAGCTTTTACAAGCAAATAAATTATTTTCAGCCATAAAGCTCACACTAAATTCTACAGGCTATTAATTACAGCAATGAGATTTTTTTTAAAGTACGTAGTACTTAAAGTGACTTGCCCTGTCATGGAAATACACCCTAAGGCTTTTTGCAAGCCTAACTATTAGCTGCAAAATTGAGAAAAAAGTATTTTTAACTAACCTAGCTATGCCAGAACACTTGTTTTTCACTAGACCATGCAAACTAACAGTGCACAACATACGGAAGTGGCTTTTCTTGAGCCTGCTCAATGCAGAACACTCTCTGACACTACAGAAAAAAATGTGAATTAGAGTGGAATCAACAGTACGACTGTATCTGGCCAAGTTGCTGATAGACTTCTCTGAGAATTTTAAGACATGAACTGTTGATTTTCTGTTCCAGTAATCTCTTATCAGATTAAACATACCGAGAATAGTCTTATGCATCTTCAGCTCAATCCCACATGTTTGTGAAGTCAAGCTTTCTGATTTTTTTTTCCTTTGTTTAAGGATTTTAGGTCAAAATTTGTATTTTCTCCATAGAGATCCAGATTTCCAGCAATAGTCTCTTCTGTTTAGTATAGCCCTTAAGGTCTTTTTCATCAACCAGAGATTATTTTTTTTTATGTCCTGCATGCACTGCCTTTACACAGAAAAGCCTGTGCTGTCAGAGACAGATGGAAGGTTATTTTGGGCCTCACAATAACTGTGGGGATTCTCTAGAAGTCATACTGCTTACATCAGGAAGTCTGTAGAGCTTCATTGTTCTTTGTAGAGTCATGTTTCTACTCAAATGTGAAAATTTCACCTCCACCAATTTTCTGGGATTTAGTGATCGATGCCAATACCTGGAAATACAACCAAATAATGAATTTAAATAGTATTTCAAGTGTCAGCACCACTTGCATCCATTGCCCTGCTTTCTTGCTTGCTCCTTTTCTACTCTCCAAATTTGTTTTAAAGCAAGCCTGTACTATGTCTGTAAAAAGGCTGATTAACAAAAAAAAAAAAAAAAAATTAAGGAAAAGCTATATCCAAGCAAAAGGTTTTAAACAAGCCTGCTATCACACTATTTTCAATGTAAGCAAATGTTTTTTGATACAGAATGAGTAAGCACAGGGCTAAACATTTTAGCATTTGTCACAGCCCTGAAAAACTCACCATACGTACATAGTAACATCTATTTTCTTGTGCAGACAGGACCCTACGCTCATGTCAAAGTAGTTTTGTTTTTTTTTTTGAAGGAGCTCTCCCCTTCCTGGGAGGTCATTGTGCAACAGAGCATCTCTGGTTGTTCTAACACAGTGTAGCATTTTTTTCCCCCCATCATTCCTTAGAGAAACTTAAAAGATCTTTGGCGTTGATAGGTACAAAACAATTTCAAATCAAAACGTACTCTGTCCTCCAGAAGTCTAGAGGACCAGCTGGACTAAAAGTGCAGGAACTGAACTTTTCCTAGTAGAAATAAAATCCATTCCAAGCAAATGAAATTATATTTGACTGTAACTCTTCCCCCATGGTAGTGTTCCTGTATTTAACCAATGCCAATAAAGTCCTCCTTTCCCCAGGAAAGACCAAAGTATTTCACAAAAAAGCAAATCATACAATTACCAGAAATGCTCTGCCATCTCTGGCAAGCAACCAGATTAACAGGGAAGTGTTCCAGCAGGAACACAGGCCGCTTGAAAAACACAGGTATACAATGTTGTCATTGCTAGCATGGCTGCCACCAGAAGGTCAACAGAAACATCTGTTAGTCTATTTAAAGTATGCTAAGCAAACCACAAATGAATTTTAGTGAGAGAAGCTGTTTTATCCGAGGCACTGGGAGGGGAGGGGGGAAAAAAACCCCAACACCAAAAAAACCAATGCTCAAGCCTTTGGGTTAGTCAAGGCCACAACATTTAATGCCTTTGAATTTTATGTGTTTACTGTTTTTAGACAATTACGTTAAATTTTCTTAAAAATAACTGTTACAGGAACCAATATTATTAAGAACATCACCTAGGTTACCTGCAAGTGGCCACAGGTTTGGGAAGTACCACTCCAGCAGTGTAAACAGCCTGAAAAATTCCTTCCAAGTTTACTCTTCTGGTTATTTCCCGAATCAGTACAGGTGCTACCCGTTTAGATCTCAGTTTCTTATGGACACACAGAAAATTGATTTCTACCATTTTCTTCACACTAAAAAGACATTAAGTAGTGGAAAAATTAAAGAGAGTTACACATTGCATGTTTCCATTTTTATAATTACAGTTTTCCATACTGTGACAGAAGATACTGAAGTAAAATAAACTTGCTTGTGCCAAAGTACATCTGCAGCAAACACTAATCTATGACAAACTCTGCAATATGCAAGCTATCTCTAAGGGGTTTGCAACAGTCCAAATAATGGACTGTTTGAGCTCTATCAAGACTTAACTGATTGCTTTACTTTAAGTTGCAGTATAGCATCCAAGCAATGCTAGGTATCAGTTGCTTTATGCAACAATGTTTATGTTCATCAGTGTATGAAGACTTGGCCAAGAAGTCCAGCTGATCAACAATAAATGCTTTTCAGCAGGGTCAGAAAATTGTACGACATTATCTGTATCATCCTAAGAAACTCTAAAAAAATTCTCTACATAAATATTGATGCTCTTCACCTCGTTCTCTCTTTTTAGGTTCTCTGTATCAGTGGATACCAGTTTAAGGTTTGTTTAGTGGCATTATTCTTTTACAAACACAAAAGTACTGGTGCATTTTACCTGTCATAAATACGAATATTTGCAGGGATGGCACTTATGAATCCTACCAGTTTTTTGTTTGAAGACACTCTAACCCCACAGTGCCACTGCGGTAACCAGCCCGGAGGACGTAATGCCCTAGAATTGATGACAGAAATAATTACAAATTACTGCCTAAGAAGATGTAATAAAAACACCCTTCATTAAACTCCAGCCAGAACAGAATGTGGAACTTGCTACTCACCACAGAAGAAATTCAGGTGAATAATCAAACCTAAACATATTATCATCATCTTCTACGTAATTCTCATTTAATAGTGTGTATAACTCCTTGAGCTGAAAACACACACAAAAAAAATCCAAACACTTATTCACATATCAATCAGAAAAAACCTGCATTATTTTAGATACATATAAAAATTGTTCTACTTACAACTTCAGCATTGCTAAGATCCAATGTGTCCCACATAAAACCTTGTGGCAAAGAATATGGCTCTAGGCGGACATTGTCCTTATCTGGTTCAATTGCACCATGTGAAGTTATAACTTCGTCTTTTGAGGGAGAAGGAGGAAAAAAAAACCCAAAAAAACTGTTACACTGCTAGCTTTCCTGACAGTTCTGTAAACTGCATTTAATATGCATCATGTATGTCCTCATAATTATGTGAATGGAACAAGAAGCTTTTATAAAATGCTGAAAAAATTAGTATTATTAGTTTACACTACTTCTCATTCTCGTAGACCACATTCAGACTAATGACTGTCTTATCATAATATTTATAGATATGCACAGAACCACTCTATCTCCACTGATAACCCTGCATTTCATAACACAAGAGACAACAACTTATGAGCACACACAGAGCATTTAGCCAGCCATAGAGATCCACAGCCTCATCATGAAAACATGTACTCACAGCTAACAAGATATGGCTCAGATCCTGTTCACCACTGACTTGAACAGACCTGAACTCAACAGGATTACTCGGGAGCAGTGACATAACAAGGCCAGGGCATTTAAGAGATACTAGTGGTATGTGAAATGTGTTCTTAAAATCCTACTAGAAGGCATGCTTTCTTCTCCTCCCTTACTTTACAGCTCCAGTCCTCAGTATACACTTACAAACTGCAGCTGTTCCTCTTCTAAGGAGCAGCACCTACCAAATCATAGAATCATTTAGATTGGAAAAAACCATTAGTATCAGTCCAATCACTAACCTTACACTGCGAAGCCCACCACTAAATCATGTTTCTAGGCATCATATCCATATATTTTTTCAATACCTCCAGGAACAGTGACCCCACTGCTTCCCTGGGGAGCCTCTTCCAATTTTCAACCATCCTTCAGTGAACAGATTTTTCCTAACATCCCCTCTCCCTTGGCACAGCTCTCCTTGAGGTCATTTCTCCTTTTCCTATCGCTTGTTAGCTGTGAGAAGAGGCTGACTCTCCCACCTGGTCACAGCCTCATTTCAGGTAGTTGCAGAGAGTGATAAAGTCTCCCCTGAGCCTCCTTTTCTCCAGGCTGAACAACCCCAGTTCCCTCAACCTCATCAGACTTGTGCACCAGACCCTTTACCAGGTTTGTTGCCCTTCTCTGGACTCAATCCAGCACTTCAATGTCTTTCTTGTAGCACTGTCCTTTAAGTCAGATTACATTGTAAGGGCTTTGGACCATCTGATTTTCTCCCTGCAAAACCTGAGCATTCTTGCAGTCCTCATCATTGCCTGCCTCTCCTTCAATAGACATAAACTCCCACTTTCTTTCTTGAATCCCTCTGGTGGTGAATCTCCCCATCTATCCTTGGGTCTGCTCCAGGATCTCAGGAGTTCCCAGTTAAGCCTTGACCAAACCAGTTGGGCAGTGAAACGTCCCTTGACTGTAACAGGAGCTCCTGCACAGTAAAGGTGGGAGTGACACTCACTGTATCAGGATCATCATTTGCCTGAACAAGGTGGGGAATAAGGGATAATCAGTTATTCCCTAATAATCAGCTATTCCCTGACAGACTTGGAACACCATTCACCTGAACTGCAGCCCAAGTGAAATGGTACCATTGTTACTGGATGGGATTTTTTGGCTTTTTTTTTTTTCAATGTGGGTTATGGCCATGATGGAAACTTACTGATGACTAAAGCAAATTATCTTGCAATCCTATGAAGAGTGGTCTTAAGTGAGGTCCTTTACAGGTCCCTGGACCGCAGTGGGCTGCACCAGCTCCTCCCTCTGAGAGGGATGTCTCTTGGAGCTTGCAAACCCTCAGGCCTGTGATACTCTAAACACTTGCTGAGGACGAGGCCTACCCTGACACCCTCCACTCCTCAAGGCTCAACTCCTGCCTGCTGAGAAATGCAAGGGACTTAATGTATGTCACTGGGCTCAAGGGGAAATTTTAACAGGCACCTTTGAACACATAAGCATGTAAACAACTCTGTGCCTGTGTGCATGCATGTGAGTTGAGTATAGTAGGAATGCTATTATCTAGAAACTATAATTAAGTCACACTTAAAATTGTGTAAATCCTATTGAATCACTTCATAAATTAATGAATTAACGATTAAGTACTGTTAAACTGTTTCGTAGCCTTGTATTTTTGTACCTGTATCCTTGGCACCCTGACTTTCCTGCATCCCCACTTTTCATGTAAATAATTCTAAATTGCTGCTAATTCTGTTTTGCTATGTGTGCTTCATCTATGCACTAAGTAATAGAGAGAACCTTGCCATCAAACTCTCTTAAGCTGCACTTTCACAAACATACATTAAGACCTGCTTGTTGCCATTATCTTTGGTGGTGATTCTTTAGGAGGCCCAAACCACTCATACACAACAGTCTGAGCTAAAGTCCTGGCACGCTGGTCCCCGTCCCCATTGGCTCATCCTTTGGCACATGGGGAAAGCCTATTCTTGCATCTTTCTTTCTGAAAGTACTTCCAGTTGTCCTGGACATCTCTGCCATTCAGGACTGTCTCCCAAAAGACTCTGTCAACCAGTCTCCTAAACAGATCGAGGTCACTCCTCCAGTTCTGCTGACCCACTCCTTACTTCTCAGAGAATCAAAAATTCTATCATTTTATGATGACTGGGCCCAAGATGGCCTCCAACCAGGACATCACCCACAAATCCTTACTTTTCACAAACAACAGGTCCAGCAGAGCATGCTCCTGGTTAGCTCACTCATGAACTTTGTCAGGAAGTTCTCTTCCACACACTCCAAGAACCTCCTAGATTGTCTCCCCATAGCTATTCTGTATTTCCAGCAGACACCTGGTATGATGAAGTCCCCATGAGAACAACAGCTAGCGATTTTAAGACTTCTGCCAGATGTTTAAAGAATACTTCATCTACCTCTTCATCCTGGTTGGGAGGTGTAGAACTGGCTCACACCACGGCATCTTCCCAGTTGGCCTTCCCTCTGATTCTTACCCGTAAACACTCAACCGTATCGTCAGCATCATCAAACTAGACAGTCAAATGTTCCTTTGAGCACGAATTTTTCCAAATGATGCAAAATCCTGACTAATTGTTACAGCCTGCCATCCAGTTTGGAAGGTCATAAATACTAGCATCTTTAAGCAAACTCTGAAAGCAAACTCTATCAACAGCCCAAATATTGATGCCACTTCATGGCAGGTTTGGCACAACCTAAAGGATCTATTGGTAATAATTTTAACTTGAAGGTCAGAGGATTCTGAAGTAAATTTAATGCAAAGTTCCCTGCAGCATTTTCTTGAATTTACAGACTATTTTTTCCAGCTAAACACATAAAGCATATCAACTAGTGATGACATTTCAATCTCTTCATTCAGCAGATAAAGGAAAGTTTAAAAAAAAATCTCTGGGATTAAGAAGAAATTCATAGATGCTGTTGGACAAAACCTCACTGACCAAATTCAACAAAACATATTACTGCTGAACAACACTAACAAATAATTTTCTGATCCACTGTATGGGCCTTCTTAGACTTGCAAGTGACACTCTCCTCTCTATCCAAGTGCTGTAAGATACAATGATTAGCCTAAACTGAACTCCTGGCACTACTGCACAGACACCTGAACTAGCTCTGGAAAAGCTTGATTATGGCCATGTTTTGATTTATACTTCAACTTATTTTGGCTGGGTCTTTCTCCACTTAGGCTGGATTGCTGGTGACGATTATTACCCCTAATTTATGCAGGTATTTGGATAGAGTTTGTACAGAGAAAAGCCATGGCAGGTCAATTCAATCCAGTCCAGGGGAAAATATTGTATCCAGGGACTCTGCTATGGACTTCTCTATGCACAAGAAAAGTCAGGAAGAAATGAGATTGCTTGCAGGCTAAGTTATAGCCACAGATTAATGTGAAATGCTGCCTGTGGAAACGGAGTGAGCTAAGTGCTCCTATAATTTAGACTCTACCTTATTTCTGCTTATTCTATACCAGTCTCCAGCACAATGGAGAGAAAACTGCAGGACAGAGCAGCACCAGCTACTGTGCTGAGAATGTTTTACTTGTGGGGCCCCCACAAGTTCTAGCTGAAAAGCTAGAACTGCTTAACCTGAAGATAATGAAAGCAGAAAAAGAAGGTTCAGAAAGCAGTGCAGAAAACACAAGACAGTCAGCAACTACTTTCCCCAACAATGAGAATATTTACCAACAGTGTTATCAGGGATCAGATCAGTATAAAAATAACTTCTCAAATTCATTACAAATTTAAAGGCAAGGAGAGATCACCTCATCATCTCACTTGGAATCAAGAACAGAGAGCAGAATCTGAGAAAGCATGTCTTCAAGGTAGTGTATATTGTGGAGAACTTGAACACACAGCAGAGAAAGAGTCTGTGTGTCAGACAAGTGCCATTATCCACTTAAAGCTGTATGAAAACAATGCAACCTATGGCAGGAGAGTCATTATTTCTGTGATGGCAAACCCATCAAGTGAAAAAAAAATTAAGGAAATATAAATAAACAAACAAAACAAATAATAATAATTAAAAAATTAAGGTTTACTCTTTGTCACTACTTAAGAGTTCTTACTTCACCTAAAGTGGAAAAGACTTTTATGTTCTATTGTTCAAGATTTCAGACCTAGAATATACAAAATAATGCTGTTTCAATAGCATTTCCCATTTTTTCAGAGGACATCAGAATGAGACTTATTAACACTGTATCTTGAATATTATCTGTGGGGAAGACAAGCACTTCCCTGGAAAACATCAAGAATTCCACACAAACCACACAAAAGTCTAAGGATCCCTACCACACACAGTCCAACTTTATACCCATTTTTGAGAACATGCCACAGAGCTGGCACCACATTTCTTTAGTGATCATAAGACAGATCTTTCACACAGATCCAGTTAAACTTACTAAGTTTAGGTACAGGTTGCGTATCCCAGAACTGGTATTTACGTTTGGTAGCCTCATCAATATTCTTTGCTGGGCCCTGGCATGCAGAGAGCAGCTCCATTGCTCTCTGGATGTCTTGAAGCTTCTGCATTGGAATGGCTGGATTCTGCACACATAGACAAACAGAACAGGAAGCTTATTGAGTACATTTACTTTGTGAACAGTTGTACAAACATTGTTATTTCTTTTACTGTTACCTATTCTTACAGGTACTCTTGTCATCATGGCTAGTTTAGGTACAACGTTTGTAGACAGGAGGGTGGAAAATAGTTAGGTGGGCAACAGGCAAGCAACTTCACAAAAGAGTTGTCAGTAGCACTTGCATTTAACCAAGAAACAACAACATTTTAAACACAAATACAGCAGCACTAAGGCTGCTGTATTGCAATAATAAATGCTTCTTGTATTCCCTGTTCCCCTGGTAAAACACAATAAAATACCAAAAAAAACTTGTCAGTTTAGGTATTTAACAATAAAGGTACCATTGATACGCATGGAGTTGTTTGAAGTTGTACTTTACATATACAATATAAAATAATATTTATATTCTCTCTGGTTCAGTAGTAACTGGAGGTACACTGATGTGCTACAAATATCTGCTTTTTAACCTTAGTTATATTGCTATGTATTTGTTTGCAATTATTAGAGCAGATAATACCTTTCTGCATCATACATGTAGGAGTTAATCACCTTGCTGCTAATGTCAACTGTGCCAACAACTGACAACTAAAGAGAATTTTAACTGAAGCAGACAAAAAAAAATCTCACTTTCCACTTAACAGCTGAAGAATCTTTGCAGAAAAGTTATCTTAAAACCATAAACCTAAGTGTTTCTAAGTTGAGCTGTTGAATCCTCACTTTTGATCACTCTGAATAAATGTAACAGGAATGAGTAAATGTAACAGGAATGAGAATTTTTCCTCAAAGGACAGTACAGAGGAATAATGGTAACAGGCCTCTAAATCTAAAGGGATTTTTCCCTCTCTCTTTTTAAATCTTTTTGCTATCTTCCTAGTGGTAAGTCCTGTTCTGAGGCATATTAACAGCATGCTTGTGCTCAGGTTTCCCTAGACTGCAGTGCAGTAATGCATCTGAAAGAATAGTCTCAAATGTACTGGAAAATTTTAAGCAATTCTGCAGAGAATATCAAGCCAGACTGGCCTTTTTTTTTTTGTTTTTTTTTTTTTTTTTTAACTGAATAGCAGTGGACTACTATTTCCATATTTCACTTTCTTTCTAGGATTCATGTTGAAAAACCAGCACAAAATAAATGCAATAATGATGGTAAAGCTTAATTTGGGTGATCAGTCTCTGGTATCCTTAATCACAAAAGGAGCAAAACTCTGTGCCTCGAGCTCAAGCAGCCCATCATTTACTATTTATAATAAACTCTTTTATTATCTAAATTAATGAAACAAAATGCCTGTTTAAGTATTGCAAACGTCACCTATAAGTGCGGCTTGAACACCTGTCAACTCAGCAACTGTAAATTAACGTGCTTACAAACTTTAGAGCAACACCGTTCCAGCCCAAAAAGCCTAACTTATATCTAGATCAGGATAACAGAGACATAAATTACTAATGCCACTAGATGAATTCTGAAATCTCATCAGTACATCATGAAATTGTACACAAATGCTGACATACTCTAATTTATTCTGTATATTTATTCAAAGTCTATCATATGTCTTCTACATTAAAAAAGCAGGAAATATATATATATTAAAAAAAAAAGTTCCTAAGAAAGGTATCTTACTAGCATAATAGTAAGTAATGTCCAGGTACTAAATAGACCATGGCTAGGGACATCAGGAGGAATCCCCTTTCATTTCAAAACATTCAGAGATCAGCCTGACTAAAAAGTTTACTTTCAGCACTATTTGTTTTCCTCTTATAGAAAGCAAGAAAAACCTACACAGACTTCACAAGAATAAGAAAAACAAAAAACAGCTCTTTTATTTAATTTCACTTTAGGGCAAATCTCTCTTCACAGCACAAGATGGCCCTGTCATGCAGTGGGGCTGAGGTACGAAATAGTATTTTTCCCTCAGTTTTGTTGATGACCTCAGGCCTTTGATATCCCTGTGCACTGTAGCAGTCAGAGACAAAGTTAGGGAATGTTGAGCAAACTAATCATGCATAGGTCCCTGAAAACAGATCAAATGCATGTAAGGATGCTAAGAGAACTGGCTGATGTTAGTGCAACTAACATTTATTAAATTTAAAATAGCAATTGGTGGAAGTTTCCTATAAATGGATAAAAGGAAATGTCACACCCGTTTTCAAGAACACAAGGGGGGGGGGACTCAGGGTCAATACTGTTTAATGATTTGGACTTGACAAAGAGTACTCTTTTTGCAAGTGCACAGATGATACCTAGCAGAACAACTTCTAGAACTGTTGATATGCTGAACCACAGAGCAGCTATTCAAAGCTACTCTGACCAGCTGGAAACAGAAACTTAAGTTTGACAAAGGCAAATGCTAAGTCCTCCATCTGGGATAGCAAAAGCCCATGCAAAGGCAGAGGCCAGCATGGACTGGCTAGGAAACAGCTTGCAGAAAAGAACTTGGAGGTCCAGGTGGGCAGAGGGCTGGACATGAGCCCTCAGACTGCTGGCCAGCAAAGGACAGCTGCATACTAGGTAATACCAGTAAGACTAGCCAAGGAGTCCTCCCCTTTATCTGGCACCCCAAAGGTCACACCTTTCAGTTTGGAGTTCTCCATTACAAGGAGAACATTGACAGAGTGTTGTGAGTTCTCTGGAGGGCACCAAGATAAATGGGGGGCTGAAGAACATCACACACAAGGAGAAGACAATGAGAGACTTAGTTTGTTCAGCCTTAAGAAGAGAAGGTTGAGAGAGTAGGAGAAATCTTATTACTGCCTAATAGGAGGGTATAAAGAAAGCTGAGCCTAATCTTTTCAGAGGAACACAGTGATAGGACAAGAAACAAAGGAGACAGGTTGCAAACCAGCAAAACCCATTTAGATATAAGGAATTACTGGGGTTTTTTTAACCAAAAACTGTAGTCAAACACTGGAATAAGTTACTCAAGAAGATCATGCAGTCTCCATCCTTGGAGACCCAGCAACCTGACCTAGGCCTGTGCGACCTAATCTAGCTGGAGCTGCTCTAAGCAGCAGGTTGGTCAAAAAACCTTCAGATGTCCCTTCCAATCTACTATTCTGTGACTAGGTCGTGTAGGCCACTAGTGACTAGAATAATGACTGGTAAGATTGCAGATATGGCAAGCTTTCTTTGTCTCAGTGTGGACAGCTTACATCACTGGAACTTGTTACAGTGACAGATGGACAATGAAGCATCCTCAAGGTCACTGTAAGCACACAATGCTAACAATCATTTACTGCTCTGATTACACTCACACCAGTGTTCAAAAGGTCTACTATCACATATAAGGAAGGCAGAAGCCAAGGAGGCTCACTGTTCTGCTTTACTTATCTCCAGACTGATACATCTGTTTACAAACCCACATGACCTCAAAATCCTTCTCAGTGAGTTCAGGAGCCCCACTGAGTTCTACCTGATGATCTTGCATATATCCTCTTAGAGGTAAGGTGCACAATGTCATTCTCCTCTAAAATACGGTCTTTTCAACCAAGAGCAAGCAAACACTAAAAGCCTGTTTTCTATAATATATTTCATATAGCACAAGAATACAAAATCTAAACATTACTTGACTAGCAGACAGAATAAATATACTTTTCCACAGTGATCTAGATCAGCAGTCCAAGATGCTTTCAAAAAATCTAAAGCAGAATAGTAGTCTCAAACAGACCTGCAACCCAGCAGAGAAGGCAAAATAACCCCCCACGCAATGTTGATGCATTTGTGACGACAGAAAAGTGAAAGCCATAAAAGACAGCACTATTTTCTTCATGAGCCTGTATCTCCATGTTTGAGATTACCACATTTTATGTACGAATACATGCTGCTTGCTTGCCCTAAAGAGACTCTGGGTTAGCACGGCAGGCCCACCTTCCCTCCTGCTAGTGCTGCTGCTGATGGAGCTTCATGCTGCACAAGTGACCAAAACTGCAGTAAGCCAAGTTAGATGGTGGCTAAAAACTAAAGGCAAATCATCAAGTACAGAATCTGGTTAAAACCATTACAGATTATGATTCTGTCCAATGAGGCTGTCACTAGCCTGAGTTCTAACTGCTCAAAGAGAAAGACAGAACTCCTTCTCTGCCTTTCTCACAGTGCACCACTGTGGGGGTGACAACAGCTCTGAAAACACCAGGTCTTGGCTTGCTTCTCTCTGTTCAGGACAGGAACCATTTGCTTGATTTTCACACACTAAGGCAGAACTTACAACTCACTTTTACAACAAGAACACGCAAATTAAAATTAAATTAGAAAGCAAGCATAAATTAAAAAAGAACAAGGCTCTCACTTTTGAAGGTTGTTGAATTTTAATCTCCTGGGAATCAGATGCAGAATCTGATTTGGTGCCTCCAGAATTTGGTTTCTCCTTTTTTCTCTTCTGCTTCTTTTTCTTCTTCTTCGCTCCCAAATCTCCTCCAGGACTTCTGCCAGAGATTCAAAGAATGTGCAATGAGAAAAATAAATACCACTGAGCCTCAAATTTAAAAAAAGTTAAATTTGGAAAACGCAGCATTTGGATATGAAAAATCTAACTGCAGTTTGAATGTAAAGAAAAGGCAGTGGAAAGAAAGGAAGGAAGGGGAGAACTGAGAGGATTGACAAAAAACTTCCTGCAAGTGCTGTCTCATTTGTTTAATACTCTGACACCAGCATAACCAGACATTTTGACATACTCATGTCAAATTGTGACACTACATAGAAACCAGTGCTTCTCTCCTGTCTATTACCCAGCACAAGCACAAAATGACCAAATTCAACAGTTTGGAGGAATAGAAAGTAGGGGAACTGAGAAAAGTAACCTCCTTGGAAACTCAGTAACTATGAGTGCCCCAATACTTCTCCCCCTTCATGCTCAACCATCAGATACATCTGAATTTGAGAAGAATCCAGATGAAACATTCTGTTTTCTGGAAATTTTGTTCCTAACTTAAGCTGCAATGAAAGTCCTGCTGAAATCCCAGTAAGAGACAACAAAAAACTAACCAAATATTTGTGCTTTAAAACAATAAGCACAATGGAGTCAACTTTAATTAAAAAGCCCCAGCAACAAAGTAAAAATTGTACTTGAGGATTTTGGTGTATTTTGACTATTGATAACATAAATTATTCTTAAAGAAGATTTTTATTTGACAAATAATCAAGATACAGAATCAAGATTAGATCAGAATTTGCAAAGTGTGGGATGTGTTGGCAACTCTCAGACAGAACAAAAATAAGGAGGCAATGAGTCAGTTAACACTAATTTGTCTTCAAGAGGCTAATCTCTCAGCAAAACCATATGCACATAATGGAAATGAAGACAGATATCAGAGTTTGGGGGGCTTGGGTGTTTTTCACTGGAAAAGAAAAAAAGTCAATGCAACAAATAATTGTTTAATCCTGGAAGGGGAAAATCCCCAGGTATCATACGGACAAACAAAAAGAAAGAAAACTCAGAAAAACATAACTAAAGTTATTACGATCAACATATTTGACATATTATTTGCTGTAACATGCTCACTTGCAAGACTGTGCTGACCAGTCCTAGCATCTATACCTTGTCTCAGCTGATATTTTCAAGAAAACACCCTCCCTCCAACTGGGAGGCCCAAAGCCTGCAATTAACCCAACAATGTAACTAAGCAAAGACTGATTTTTGTGAGATCATTACTGTACTTTAGAATAGTCTGTAGCGATCAACCTCGAGAAGTCCTTAACATTCAAGGTTACACTGGGTTATGCCCCCAGAAAGGAAGTGTTATAAATGCTGCAGCCCCTAGAATAGAATAGAACCATACTACTACTCAATGGACAACAGTAGAGCAGACCAAACACACTGGAGAGATAAGAGAATTTGAAGCATTTACCAGAAGGCTGCAGAAACAAAAGATGGACTTGTGTAAGTGACGCAGGGAGAAAATCCTTTGTTACAGAATAAGCATCCTGCTGGAGCACCTACATGATCCACAATGAATCACAGTTTGACTGAACCACAGCACTTAGGTTGGAAAACACCTTTACGATCATTGAGCCCAGCACTAACCCAAGTCCACTACTAAACTATATCCCTCAGTGCCACATCTACACGTTTTCAAAAGCCCCAAGGATGGTCACCCAGCCACTTCCCTGGGGACTCTTTACCAATACTCAACAACCCCTTCGGTGAAGAGATTTTTCATCACATCCCATCTAAATCTCCCCTGGTGCAAGTTGAGGCCATTTTCTCTTGTCCTGTCATTTGTTACCTGGGAGAAGAGGCTGACCCTCACTCGCCTAAAACCTCCTTTCAGGCAGTTGTGGAGAGCAATAAGATCCCCCCTGAACCTCCTTTTCTGCAGGTTAAACAAACCCAGTACCCTCAGCAGCACCTCATGGGACTTACTCTTCAGCCCCTTCACCAGCTTTGTTGCCCTTCTTTGGACATGCTCCAGCCAAAAGGCCAATGAAGGGCTCAAAACGGAACCCAGGATTCAAGGCGTGGCTTCACCAGTCCAAGTACAAGGGTACGATCACTGTCCTGGTTCTGCTGGCCACACACTGTGTGATACAAGCCAGGATGCCACTGGCTTCCTTGGCCACCTGGGCACAATGTTGACTCATTTAAAACAATAAAATTTAAGTCTATCTGAAGGCCTGTATACCAAGCTCTCATTTTGTACAGAATTTAAACACAGAACAGACCCAGAAGCCTGGCAAGTGGTTATAAATACAAAACAGTAAAACCTCACACACATGTACAAGACCTAGGACTTCACCACCTCTATCTGGCAAAACTGGGATAAAAATACTAGGGGAAGTGATTTCACCTGTGCTGAGATTCATTTAAAGAATTTATTTTTTTACTTTCTGCAACCATCCACAAACTTGTCTTTCCCTGTAACACCTCACATATAGCAAACAAATGATGCCACTGTGTCCCTGAGCTGGGTCCCCAGGGCTTGTGTGCTGAACATCAGCCTATCCAGTGTTCCAGCAAACACTGTTCTTGAAAAGACACCCTCAGCAGGCACCGAGCCCTGAGCTGCACCAGTGCAGCTCACTTGTCTTCTTGTCTTTCAGGAGGATCCGGCATCACGTACACCACAGGGGAATTTTGCTCACTAGGATTACCTGAGGGTCAATGTTTTATTTAGTTCAGTGAAATAAGGAACAACTGAACTAAAAAAAAAGTTTGGCAGCTATGGAGAAAAGTCAGCTTTGCCAAGCCTTACTAATGTTATCCCCAGTCAAACTGTACTTTTACTAGGACAATCAGAGAACCAAAGATTGGTTCTTTGACCAATTCAAGATCCTTTACATACAGAAATGTATATTCTTCAGCTGGGAAAGAAGGAAGACAGAAGTAAATTGCTGTAAAATATATGTGCAATTTAAAACTACACTACTTGTTTTTTAATTTTTTTTTTTTTAGTCTTCCAAAATCCCAGTCCTTGGTTTATGACCTTCAGGTTTAAATTTTTCACACTGTCTTTTGCAAAATAAACACCAATACCTTTGTTTGACAGGTTATCCAGGGATCATTCCGAACTGTTATTTATGCACAGTCTCCCGCTTGGGTCAGTTTATTTTTTACTGTTACAGTCCACACAATGTAAAAAGAGGATTTAAATAGAGTTCTACTCATCTTACTATTTAGGCATGCCTGCAACCCAGATATTTGGCAGCAGGCAGCACACAGAAACTTCTACTCAGTAAACAGGTTTGTCCAACACAAGTTACAACCAGAGATACCAAGCAAATCAGGGCAGTAGCAAAACCAAAACATCTCAGGATTTTTTGTCCTTCTCATGCTCTGCCTTGACAAGAATTGAAAGGCTCTAAAACTGGAAATGAGAATGGCTGAGAAGGGAGGAACTTTGTTGCTCAACTCGTAGTAATTACGCTGGACTTGACAGCACAAAGGATAGGCAAAGGTAATAAGATTGAAACCAAAGGCTCCTATTAAAAGCTTTGTGTGCTGACTAAGATCTGAATTCTCCTCTGTCTGCTCAGATACACCTATATGATGGCTCATTGAATTATATCTCACACTCAAAAGCTGGGAGGAAGAAAGTTTCCCATTTTTATGAAAGTTGAACTTTAAGTGTGAAATCTCTTTTTCCAAACTACCCTGCACCTGTAAAGTGACACAACTCTGAGCGCAGGTCCCATGTGGGAAGCAGAAAAACAATACAGAACTCAGGGTGCTGCCATGTCAAGTTGGCAGGTCAGGAAACACAACCTTTTCACACATCAGATCAACACATCTGCTCCAGTCTAGCCCACCACACAGACCACAACAGACTATACAAAGAAAACCATTCAATGTCAGCCTTCAGGAAGATTTTGACTGTGTCAGTCTAGTGGAGACACACTTATACCAGGAGAACTTTAATGACAGGAGGGCAAGTCTATACAGTGAGGTTCAGCTATATCCAAGAACAGGCTCAGTCTAAGGTATTTTAACTACACCCACAATGACAATTTTGTCAGTCTGATGAATAGAAAAAGGTGAGGCCAGCACAAGTGACGTGCAAATCACAATTCAGTTGAGGTAGAAGGGTCAAAAGACTTTATTCTGCCCCAAAATGACTGAACCCTGCCCCAGAAACTGGCTATGGATAGGACTCCGAGATAGTCACTTAGGCCTACAGTTTTATGATTTTGTCTGCAAGTCACAAATGCAAGCCCATGATCCCACCCACATACCTTTCCACTTATGTACACACATCTGGTGTTTTGCATAGATGTGGGAAAAAAATACATTTGCTTTTCCCTGCATGTGGCAGTGTTTTGGTTGGATTGGGTTTTTTTTTTTTTTAACTGAAAAATGGGAATACTTACTGCATTTGGGGAGAAGTGTCGCAAAGATGGAGATACCTACTTTGTGAGGCTCAGAGCAAATCTATGAAAAGCCGAGATGAAAAAATCATGAGGAGCATGACAATTACCTTATTCAGGTGGTCAAACTGTTCTGGTTCCATTGGTTTATCTTTCTCACTGACTAATCGTCACTGTTATTTTAATTTCCTTTTCGAACACTAAATTCTGCTTTACCAGAAAGCCTTTTGTCATATCAACATCTGTTTTAAGTTACATGGAATGGTAATTTCAAGTTAGCAATTTCTCAAATTTAAAACCAAACATGTACTTCAGATGTTTATTTTTAAACTCCAAAGGCCTGTGTGGGGTTCTTGCCTTCACAGTCCTTCTCTCTCTGTGAGTAAGTGAGGTTGCAAAGCTGCATTTCTGAAGATGTTACACGGATCGTTTTGATCACAAAAATCAGGTCTCATGTATATGGGCAAGACTTCAAAAATTTTTAAAGCAGTATTATTTATACTAGGCCTGTCCTTGGTTCATAAAGAAAATGGAGGTTTAGGTGCAAAGGGCTTTCTCACTGCTGTGAAAAACAACCACCACTTCAAGACAATATAGAAAAGTCTTGACCAGAAGGGTCTGTGCCCTTCAAATTCCACTTACTAACAAACTGCCACTCCAAAGAATCTCCCTGCATGAAGATTTCATTTGTATACATTTCAATACTTGAGAATCCGAGGTTTTTAGCATGAAAACCTGGCAGCAATACCTTAAATTGTATTCAGTTATTCCTCAGATCTGCACGTTTCCTTTGCCTCACTCTCCAAGTCTGTAATCTGTACTCTGAGATGTAAAACTCACCTGCTAAAACCAAGGACTGCTTCCACTACCTTAAAAATATTTGCTTCTTTTTTAAATCAAGAGGCAGCATTTGTTATCAAGTTGGCCTTTTTTAGCAATAATCACAGGGGTATACTACTAAAACATTCAAAGCAAATGATCTGTGAGGGCTGGGGGAGTTGTTTAAAGGTTGTACCATTTTTTCATCTGTTTACTAAATGTTTTGTGCCCAAGGCCTTTCTGGCAGTGAGCATAAGGAGCTACTTAGAATATGAGAGACCTTATAAGGCTGGGTGTAGCAGGGTGGATGCAGGTGCAACAAATACTTTTTTTTTCTACATACACACAAAGATATTTTGTAAACCACACTTTATTACAATACAGAACAAATACAGCACAATGCGTCTAGCAGGAGCAAACTACAGAACAGGAAAACAGCAATGAGTCACACAACATACATAACCCTGCATTTTAAAAACAGGAGCAGAATCAGAGGACAAAGACATTAGCACAGTTGAGAGCTATAAAATGGTTATTTTCTGCTGCACTCATTCGGTGCTCAAGCACAAAAAACCTGCGAATTAAAAAAAAAAAAAAAAACAAACAAAAAACAACCAAACAAGTAAGTCCAATATATGTAAAAATCATGTTTTCTTGTGGGTAATATTCTAAGGACCTATTTTCAAATGACAAACATCTTGAAAATAACTTAATTTACATGACAGTCCAATAGAGACTGACACACAATATTCTGTCTCCTTCTAAAAAATTGCAGGTTAAAATAGAATGAGATTAAATACTGATCAGCAGCAACAGAGACCAAGCAGAATTTAGCAAGTCAGTTGACACAGTCACAGTCTCAAGTAATTGGACTGCTCATAAATTGCTCAAGTATATAAAACCTAATCTAAAATCTTAAAAACTTTAGGTAAACCTTAATGTTACCTCAAGAATTAATACACAATGGCAGGGGGCAAACAGGGAATAATTAATTAGGCTCATGTTACGATAGGTTTATCTCTCAGATCAAGAGTAGTTCTTGCATGCTCTGCTGTGAGATTTTTCATTTGCTGGAATTCATTTGAGTATTTCAGCCTACAGATAAAGAGTAGCAAACAAGATTTTTCAAAGATCAGAGGAAAAGAAAGCAATTCAAGAGTTAATATGAGACTTCATGCAGCAGATATTAATACTTAAGAGGCTTTTTCTACAGGAATGATCTACCACTAATTTAACTAAACTTCATATTACTTGAAAGTATTCACTTTCTTATTCACAGATGCACAAGGCAGCTTTTTTTTAAACACTCATTAAAATACATCTGGGATATTCAACAAAAACGAGTTTTGGGTAGAAAACCACACAGGCTACAGCTGGTGTCCCTTAGAGAGCAGTGAGACCCGTGCTGGAGTAGAGCAGCAAGCTGTGATTCCGAACACACCAAAGTGCAACTCTTTGTTCCCTGGCTGCTCCTTACACACTGCACTCGCTGTCACAGCAGCCCGGGCACAGCCACACGCAGAGATAAGCCGCAGAGGACAGCTACAGCCCGGGCACGCACACAAACAAACAGCAGAGGAAACTGAAGTAGGAATTTAACCCAAATGAATTCTGAACAGGCATTACCTGGCTTTCAAACAATCCCAACCAGGATGCCAGGTCGGTTCCTATGAAGAACAATAAGTAACAACTCTCTGCTCTTAGGAGTTTACTTTCATGTATTTGGGAATCACCAACTGTGACATATTTACTGAAACAAATGTAACAGAAGCCCCAAGACAACAAAACACTATTTCATCCCTTTTAGAATACCAGATTTATATTACTGTAATTATTTCTGATGCAATTACTCTAGTGTGCATGCCATTAACTCAATGACAGAGCAGCAAGCATCAAAGTTTTCCCCCTCCCTGCCTTCTAGACAAGTCAGCCCTCCCAAGTCTCTTCGGTTTCTCTTGGCACATTAAGATTGTTGTCAACCAAATCCTAGGGGCAGGAGACAACAGAGTACATCCTCGAACACCAATCACCTACAGAAAGGCTCCCAAGCAGATCAATCACAAATTCACGAGGAACATATTTGTGTAGCACTGTATAGATTAACCTAGTTCTATTTTAGGTTACTCCAGCCACTCCTAGCTGCGACAACAAAGCGCCTTCTCTGCAATCACGTTTCTAACCCCTCAAAAAACAAAAAAGTTAAACGAAGCCGACTTCTGATACACATTCCGCCCACTCCCCTGCCCCAAAAGCCTGCAGAGCAAGCCAGAACCTTGGCACCTCGTTCCCGGACGGAGCCACACTGCAGCCAGCCCGACACCGCTCGGGTGGCAGGGGCCGCAGCTATGCCGGCTGCCTCTCCCATCAGCTCCCCAGGCAACTGGAAACACCGCCTGATCCTCAGCGTGGGAAGATCTGAGACGCGAGATCAGCGGAGAAGGAACTACAACCAGACAACAGCGTCTGCCCGGGCTACTGCCGTGCTAAAACGCACTCTGCTCTCCACAGCGTGTGGATCTGGAAGCAACATCTCCTGGAGGACAATGGGTGACGGTGAGGAGGAGTGTCCGCAGGACAGGCTGACACAGACGATGCCCGGAGCGGACCTCGGCCGGGAGGCAGCGGGCGCTGGGTGCGGGTGAGCGCGGGGCGGCCCGCGGGAGCCGCTCAGCTGGAACCACGCGGAACCACCGGGGGGACACGGGGGCATCTCCCCGCTACAGGGGGTTTCCTGACGGCCAAAAATACCCAGAAACGCCCCCGAGCCCTAAAAGCGCCAATATCAAGGCAGGATTTACCCTCGCTTGGACGGCACGATTTCAAGGCCGGTGTCCGGCGGGGAACCGCCAGCCCCGCCGCCCCCACACCTCGGGCCGGGCCCGGCCTCCCGCCTCTCCCGTTACGGGCAGAAGGGCGCGGGGCTCGGGGCCGGGCGGCAGGGCCGTCCCACGCCCGCACGCTGCGGCGGGAGGCGGCCCGGGCTGGGGCCGCTCGGCAGCGGGCGGCCCGGCGCAGGCGCCGCGGCAGAGCCGGGCCGGGCCAGGCCGGGCCGCGCAGGCCGCCCGCCGGCGGGCAGGAGCGCCCTCCGCACCCGCCCCGCCGCGGGACCTCGCCGGGCATCAGGGGAGCCCGGCCCGGGCACCTCCAGCCCGGCCTCTGCCGCGGCGGAGGACACGGAGCTGCCTCCCCGAGCCCTGCCCGCTCCCCAAGCGCGCCCCTACCCCTTGGCGTGCTCGGTCTCCTCCTCATTGTCGCCGTCGATGCCGCAGGTGTCCTGGTCATCCAGCTCCAGGCTCTGCTGGCTGGCCGCGGACTCGCTGTCCTCCGCCATCACGGGGGAAGGAGGGAGGGGAGGGGCGGGGGAGCCTGTGAAAGAACCGGGGCGCACGGGCAGACGCGGTCCGGAGCAGCTCCCTCTAGCTGCGGTCCTTCCCCGCGCCAAAGCCGGGGGACGAGGAGGCGGCGGCGGCCGCCGGGGCTGCCCGGCCGCTCCCGCCACTCGGCGGGGACCGGGGCGGGGCCGTGTAGGGAGAGCTCCGCGCCCTGTCCCGCCCGGCCCGGCCCGGCTCGGCCCAGCCCAGCCCAGCCAGGTACACTCGGGCGGTGCCGCTCCTGGGCCCGGCCCCGCACTGATCCCCTCATGCCGACATCCACGCCGCTTCCCCGACGCTGTACCGCGCCGGGATCCCGTCCGTGGGCGCTGCCCCCGCAGCCGCGGGAGACCCGAGCGCAGCCCCGGCGTGTCCGACCCGCGGAGCCCCTGGGGCCGGGCCTGCAGCCGCAGGGCCTCGGCGGCGTCGAGCGCGTTCTGCCGGCTCCCCGTGTTGTTTCCTTCTCGCACCATAAACACTCGGACGCCCAAGTTGTTTTCATAGGTCTCCTCAGAGCTTTAGTAGAGACTCTAGGTTTCCTGCTAGATGTAGACAAAATACCCAGCTGCTTATGGCAACAAATTGGAAGAAAGGAAGAGAGAAAGACAAATAAATTACTTCACGTGTAGCTCTGCCTTGCTGCTCCCACTAATGTCAACCACCAAAAAACAGAGCAGTGTCTAGGGGACCCACCATCCCACCATAAATCTCAGCTTTCTGGATCCTTCCCCATTCTACCTTCCAGGTTCTGTCTCTCCTCAGTTTTCCATGACAGAGGCAGTCATGGATCTGTCACGGCTACATAAAATTAACCTGTGTCTACAATTCAGAGATGCTTTGAGCCACCTCAAATGCATTTATGAGCATAGGTCCAGATGCACAAATGGACTTTGCCATTGCTGTGTTTAACTTTTTCCTAGCTGACTCCCAGAAGAACCTCTAGGACTTAAAACGAAGCTCTGTGAATAAAATTTGCTGCTGGTGGAGGCTGCTGAGGCCACCAGGGCAATCCCAGCACCGTGGGATTCCTGTGCACTCACAGCACTTGCTGTTTTCCTAAAGCCTTTGTATTCTTACAAGCTTCATGCTAGAAAACCTGGAACTGAATGGTAATGATTTATACCCAGGAAAACAAATAAAGAGCAACTTGTGTTAAGTATTTGAACGGTTGCGATTTCCAGGGTCATATCAAGCTTTCTGAATGAGATCCAGAATTTCCAAGTACTTGGTTTGGCAGTGCTGCCAAACACCACATTAAAATGTAGGAATAGGGTTCATCAGTTGTAGTTTCTCCTTATCTTTGCACTCTTGAAAGCAATTTAATGTGAGGAAGCTATTGCTTCCGCCCTATTTGATTTAAGGTTCGATCGGGATTACTTTTTTCCATTTTTGATTTGAGGTGGCGTCATATTTTGCTCTGTCATGTATTGCAGGTGACAGGTCAAGTAAAAGATCTTGCTGGCCAAGAAGAAGAAAGCTAACTGTCCTTCCAGCTGTCAAACTCGGATCCTCTCTGTACTGAGCACTAGCCTGGGGCTGCCCTTTGTCCCACTGTACTTGGTCCTTTACAGCTTGTGAGTTGCCACAGGAACTTTTGATTCAAATGCATGAAATGGAGTCTATAATTTACACTTGGCCAAGTCTGACTTCCTAGTGTCAAGCCCATCGCTGTAGTGTAGAGGGAAAATATTTCTATCACTACACTTTGAAATGACCTTTAGGAGTAAACTTTCACTCAGTTGTAATGCATAGGAGAGAAAGGAAATATCAAAACAAAGGCCCAGTACCCAACAGTTTTCAATAACAAAAAGCAATTGTGAAGTTGTCCTGTAGCCTGGAGAGAAGTTAGTCCAGTGATTATGAATGATTTCTTTCTCCTCATAATAATGTGTAAGAGAAAGTGAAGAACAGTATGTCAATGACTAAACAGCTGTATTGAATCACTGTGCTGGAGAAGCTGTAGATTTCACTGTGTTATTTCCATTACCACAATTTTCCTCACTTCATTGAGACAAATGGAGTACAGGAAGCCTGGATCCTGACTCTTCTTGCATTTTATATTGTCAGTTGAAGAGGCAATATGACTTTCTCCCAGCAAGCTACCCTGCTAGGCATTCTCCCTGGAAGGGGGACTATAGGTGCAGAATGGTGTCTATTCTGGACTTCATAGCATGTGTGAAGAATAACCTTAAGCATAGTGCAGTTGACATCCTGAGATTATTATCCAGGTTTGACTGCTGCAAGGTCAAATGACAGCACTGGATTGTGCCTTGCATTTCATGAAAATCTGACTTTTGCTTATACCACAAGTAGAGAAGTTCACCATAAGTGAGAGTTAAGCACCTGTCCTGCACTGTGGATTTCTGAGGTAGCTCTGCATCTCTGAAATTACGAGACATATTCCCAGAGCATTTAAATTCACTCTGCAGACACTGCTCAGCAGTTACACTACTTGACAGATGCTGGCTATCACATGTATAGCTGTCTTCCAAAAACAGAGCAGCAAGGTAAAAAAATGTACCTCTGAATTTCAGGACTCCAGATGCTCAGCCACAGAGAGTTATTGGAGTATGTAACATTAAGACAGCAAGCAGCAAACATGGCACCTCCTGTGCCTGAAAAGGCTCCCTGTGGGCAACTGTACCTCCAATATCTCTGTTGTTGCATGTGGGTATATGCAGAAACCCCCCAAAATGCTGCACGCCAGTACTGCAGACACAATCCACAGACTCACACCAGTCTAAGCAGACCATCAAAAACCATCAGAAATGTTTAAACTTCACCAGGTAAAGAGCTTGTGTTTGTGAAAGTGCAAAGTTACTGCTTTTAATTGATAAAAAAGACCTCTTCCTAGATGTACAGGGAAGATAAAAGCAAAAGCCTTTTATTTTATGAAGATTGAAAAGAAGAAAGCAGAGTCATTTTGCACAAAAGCTAAAAAATTATTAACAAAGGAAAATAGAGTTCCTTTGCAGGAGACACACTTCACTTAATACTAAATGGCATATCATGAAATCAATTAAAATACTTCCAGCATATCATGAATTATTCATCATATGGTTATTTTCATAGGTCTGCTTAGAGCTTTAGTAGTGACTCTAGGTTTCCTGCTAGATGTAGACAAAATACCCAGTTGCTTATGGCAACAAATTGGAAGAAAGGAAGAGAGAAAGACAAATAAATTACTTCACGTGTAGCTCTGCCTTGCTGCTCCCACTAATGTCAACCACCAAAGAACAGAGCAGTGTCTAGGGGACCCACCACCCCACCATAAATCTCAGCTTTCTGGATCCTTCCCCATTCTACCTTCCAGGTTCTGTCTCTCCTCAGTTTTCCATGACAGAGGCAGTCATGGATCTGTCACGGCTACATAAAATTAACCTGTGTCTACAATTCAGAGATGCTTTGAGCCACCTCAAATGCATTTATGAGCATAGGTCCAGATGCACAAATGGACTTTGCCATTGCTGTGTTTAACTTTTTCCTAGCTGACTCCCAGAAGCAGCTCCAGGACTTAAAATGAAACCCTACAAGCACTCAAATACTTTGGGCATCTTGATGGCCAATATGAGTCCACAAAAATCCCAGGTTACTGAGGGAGGAGCCATCTAAGTTTGGCAGTAAGCAATACTGGGGCCTGGGAAGCCTAAATTCCCAGGGCTATAAAGGACTGGATGAACCATCCGGTGAGACTGTGCAGTATGTGGGCAGGGTGGTACCACGCTTCTGCTTGCTCTTCTAGAACTCTAAATGAAGCCACCCAGGCACAGATACTGTTTCTCTAGAGCAGCCAGGCATAACCCAGGTTTGTTTACCTGCCTAGCAACACATATTAATTACATCCCCGTGAGCTGGTGATATATAATCCAGCATTCAGGCTATTGGCATCATCTGATTAGTCTGTGTTTTGAGTATTAAACACTGCAGAAGAAAAGTATCTAAAATTTTCATGCAGTCATAGGACTGCTCCTACCTTTACACATCACATTGAAATATTCATGGCATTTATAATTTAAAATGGATTTGGATTGCAAATAACAACTTGGTGTAAACATTTTTAATCTTGTAAATTGGAAGCAAAATGGGTCCAATTTGAAAATTAGCTAATATTTTAGTGTTTCCCCTATTTTTCTTATTAACATTAAAAAGTTATTGAGCAAACAAATAGACTTTGGCTCATTCAAGTGTCTACTACCTCACATTGGTTTTTTTTCTAATTGGCTGCTCTTTATGGTGAAAACTTAAATACTATCTTCCTCTATTCTGAATGAGGGGCAAGGGTAAAAGATTGAAAATAAACAGAAGAAATGCACCGAAACACTTCTGAGTAGTTGTTACAGTTTACAGCAGCAGAAGTAGAAATGGTTAGGGAGGGAAATGAGCTTGTGGTCCCACATGCTGCACACCAGTATCCATGTGAGATCACACCTCTGGTCTTTGTGGTTTGTCTCACCCACTCCGCCTCTTTTTCACCCCCCTGCATACCATGCTTGGGGAGCTGCAGCCTCACCTGTTCCCACAGCCCACTTGCTGACGGCCTGTATTGGCTGCAGTGGTCAAACTGGGGACAAGCACTCTCAAAGCATCCCATTCTTTCTGTTGCACTCTCATTCAACTTTTTTTTTTTTTTAATTCCATACCTTACCTCTTCTATTTTACAGCTTACCTTTGGACAGAACTGTCTACTTCTCCATGCTGGTGCCTGCATTGCCAAGAGCCGTGGGCTATACAGCACTGAAGAGGGTTAGGCATTTACATGCACAGAAAACATATCATAGCATTAAAAAAATGTGTATGATAAATACAAACCTTTGTGCTTAAAGGTATAAGTGATAAGGATAAAAAAGACTTTCATCCTTTATTATTGCTTCATAGAGATTTCGGTTTTCCAAAGCATCTATTTTTGATGATTGTTGGAAGTAGGATACAAGACTTACATTAAACACAGGTTCAAACTGGTTCCAGCACTGCTCAGTTCCTCAGTTCCTAGGGTCTCAAGCCCCAAAAGGTAAAAAATACTTAATACTCAGAGCTGACAATTAAATAATTATTACAAATATATATATAATTTGCATTTTAATGTCTATTTTTATTCTGATACCCCTCTCAACTATGTATGTGAACGAGAATTAGTGGTGACAGATTTTTTGATAGACAGTGTTGACACGGGTACTGCAGGAGCTCTGACTTATACCTAGCAATTACTTCTGCCCATCCAATCTCCAAATCAATCCATTTTACTCCCATCAGCTCTACAATCAGTTATCCCACTTGCTTTTTACACTTCCCCCTACCAATGCTGTTTCCTTCTCTTTGCAGGGAGGCTGCAGGTACAGCCAAGATGCTTTATTTCCCTCATTCTGGATAAAAGGGGGCAATAGATACTTGAATTTTTATCTCTTGATCAGTTCAGTAGTTTTTCCAAAATGAAAGTTTTCAGAGTTTTCTTTTTGTCTGTTTCAGATAGTTCTTTACTCACAAAAAAAAGAAAAAAAAGAAAAAAAAAAAAGAACTCTTTCCTGTGACAGATGTGCCTTCTGGACAGTTAGAAACAGATTAACAGCATGGTTCAGGATGCACACCTATGGCATGGAGAATTACACTGAATTAGGAAGTGTCCCATAGAAATAGTGTCTTCCCCATGAAGACAAAGGAAAATTAGACTCTACTACAACTCTTCAATTTCTATGCAGAGTTTTTTTAGATTTTATGGTAAGATTTTACCCTTCAGAATTTTACAACTTTGTGCAAAAGAAAAGACTCTGTCAAGTTTGCAACAACTGCAGAGTAACTTACTTAAAATATAGATACAAGTTTTAATCACAAAGTTTATACATCAGGTCTAGGTTAGAAGGCAGATGTGAATAAATCTCGTGGAAGTTGGAGGCACAGCAGAAACTCAGCATCAAGCATGGTTTTGACCCTGCAATGTCAGCCCACAAGGACAATTAAGTTAATTAATACAAGCCTTTATGGGCTCTCATGCTGGTTCATCCAGTCAGTCTGGGCGAGCGACCTTTACTTTGGCATTGCCTGATGTTGAAATGCTGAAACTAGTATTTAAGACAGGTTTTATATTAAGTGCACTTATATACATACATGTGAATGTGTATCCATGGATGTGTGGATACTTATGTAAGAATATTTTCAAGGATTTCAAGGAATGAAAGAACAATCCAGCTGTCAAGACAAATACATTTCTCATTGGGGGAATCTGGCTATGATGTTTTGTTTCTGTCATTTTTATTGTTATTTAGTGCAGGATTGCAAGGTATTAAATACAAGTTAGAGCAAATGGCATAGATACAAAGAAAGCTTGCCCTTGCCAAAACCTAAAAGTAGCTTTACTGAAACATCTCATGTTAGGGTGTCACACTGTATGTCCCACTGATGTGTGGCTTCACAGCATGGCACAAAACTGAAAGTGGAATCAGGGAGCTGGGTTTATAGAAGGGGCATCCCTTGAAGAGAGAGGAGAGAGAAGCCAAAGCCCATAGCTTCTCTCATCTCCAACCTTTAAAAACTTCCTACAACCACTAAATCACCAAAGCCCTCTAAAAAAGAGAGCTTGTAACAGGACCCACTTTAAATAAGTTCTTTCAGTTTTGATGCCCAACCTCTCTTGCACCAGGACCAGCTGTTCCTTTGAAAGTAGGATTTCTCATCTCACAGCATTATTTTAAGTACCATTTCCTCCCTTTATAATATAAAACTGTCAGGAGCATTCCTCAGTTTGGT
Organism: Chamaea fasciata; assembly: GCF_029207755.1. Lineage (NCBI taxonomy): Eukaryota > Metazoa > Chordata > Aves > Passeriformes > Sylviidae > Chamaea > Chamaea fasciata. The sequence continues at coordinate 132,213,276 of NW_027094086.1, forward strand.
TTATTGAGGAGTCTGTCTTTCTAATTATGTAAACACAAAGTCCTTCTCTACAGAATTACAAAAATAACCTGTAAACAAGTACTTCATTTGTACCTCCCTGTTGTCATAATTTTCCTTCCCTGTGGCAGTAAGTTTCTAAGGCAGAACAGCTATTTAATGATCAAACAAACTAACTGGCACTGTTCATTCCTAGAAGCACATCAATAAAACAAGAAATACTTCAGTTAAGTGATAATAGACCAAGTGCCACAGTTTGCAAACTAATTACCTGTGGATGCCAGAGGATTACAGCTGAAAAGAACTAGATACCCTTTCTGTTATTACTGACAAATAGAAGATGGTATTTGGTCTCAATTTAACAGTTGGAATTACATGAGTAAATGTAATAAAAAATGCTCCCCTATTCTGGAAATTGCACTTGACAGCTACTTATTTGTCTTCCTAAAGCTCCAATTCCAATTGTTTTACAGCATGGAAATGAAAATAGCAGACATGATGAAAATATAGTGTATGTACGTATCTATATGGTATATGATACAGCATACTATATATATAATAAATACGTGTGAGTGGATATACGTATATAATATATACATAATAATACTAAGGTTAGCATTATGAGTAAGGTTAGTGTTGAACCTGCCAATTTGTCTGTAAGCAGAGGAACAGGAAAAGAATAATCGAGTTGCTCCTCTTTTTCTCAACTTTGGAGACAGTTAGTAGTTAATTTTTTTATTTCTTTATTTTAATCTAAACCCAAGGTGCTATTCACAAGGCAGAATACAGAGCCAGTGATGATGCACTTTGATTTGAATGGAGATGTCGTAAGCTGAATACTCCCCCAGCAAAGAGGCTGGGCAAGGTGTCTCAGCTGACAGGGATCTCTGCACTTGGACTGACAGCAGGCCCAGTAAACAACTGATGATCCTGTGCCAGCTGCCTGCTGGTGTTACTGAAGTTGTTAACAGTGCTTATATTGAAAGGATAAACTGCTTCACACGCAGCACGTCTGGAGAAGCAGCTCACCACCAGGTGGCAGATACCACAACTTGAATTTCAAATGCTAAAGAGACCAAACAGCAGCACTGATTCATAAAAAACCCCCTATCTGTCACACACGTGATTTAGAAAAGTAAACAGACACTCTTCTCCTTTGACCAAGTCCAAGGATGTACTGCAGGGACCCTACCATGCTCCAAGTTACAGACTATTGATAGTTGATTACTGTGTTATAATAAATTTTAACTCCCAGATGAATTATTGTTAAGAAAAAAAAGCCTTTCTGATTCACTATGGACCTTTCTAGAGTAAATATTTCATCCAACACACCAACACATGCTCATTTATACCTGTACTGTTCTATAGGCTAAACCCTACAAAGGACATTCAATTTCTTACCAATTTCAAACATATTGGTTCAGAATAGTGAGATTAAATGGGTCCCTGAGAGCATTCACGGATAGAATGAAGGGCAGAGAACGAATATATTGCCAAGGTATTTCAAGAGTGCTTAATTCACTCTACTAAAGCTACTCAGTCCTCCCTGTAACAAAGAAACGCGTTATGAGCAATTTCCAAATGCTGGAAATGGGCTTTCCTTTGTAACCTGTTCATCTCAGATCAGTACCACAAGTTTGTATAATTTGTCAAACATGTTAGATGGCAAATGCTCGAGGCAGTAACCAGTTTTTGTCCCTGTATTTGCAGAGGGTTTAGCATGCTGGTACCCTGACAAAGCACTCAATCGAATAATAACAGGTCATTATCACAATAAGTGAAGGTGCTTTACAGATAGTTTAATAAGCTTTGAGAAGCAAGTATTTGAGCAAGAACAAAGTGGGAGCTGGGGAACAACCATGAAGTGAATGGAGTCTTAATGTGTGTATTAACTCCCAACAGTGCCAACGGTTCAGAAAGTCTGTGATATAAATTAACCTGAACTTTGAAGATTTGTTTCTAGTATTTTTTTTAGACAAACATATTTTCTTAATGTTTGTAAGCTTTGTTATTAAAAGCTTGAGATTTTTTCCCTACTAATATCTGCCATCATCAAATAAGAAAACAATTGTTTTTCTAGGTTATCTTCTACATGGACTTGGAGCTGCTGAGGCCAAGACCAATTCAAGTTATACTCTGTTCTCTGTGTTTTATAAGCTTTATTGGTACTTGCTTCACTGTGCAACTGCAATATACAAGCAAGAAAATTTCTTTGTATTTTACTGATGTATCTTCCTCAGCAAGTTTTTGAAAGTTAAAATGGAACTGATCACTGGACTTTTAGATTAGGCACAGCATACTGTAAAATCTTAACCTGTTACCTGATCTGCGTTAACTCTGTAGCACTTTCATTTAGCATATGGCCCAGGTATGGATGCAGAGAAATACATTTCATTAACTATAAATTTAGCAAAATTAAACTATCACACCAATTTAAAAATGCTATTTTAAAGAAGATTTGAAACGTACCCACATTGTTTCTGTTCAAGTATATTTGCAGTATTAGGACCACAAATCATCAAATGAAGTGTTTTGAACATAAAACCAACACAATTAAAGAAACAAACCACTGCAATTTAATAGCAACAATCTCACTTTACAAGATAGCAATGATGGAAACTTTGCAAAGGAATGTGAAAAAGAATGCAATTAAAAATGACAGACTTAAGACAACAGAAAACTTGAAATTAAATAGCACAATAATTCTAGTATGCGGAAATTTTATTCAGAATGTTTACTTATGCAGCATTCTGATTAATAAGTGACACTGTATTACCAGCACTTACTGACATCTGATAAATACTATGCCCTTAAAGTAGTATTTTTCTGTTCAGTGACCTTGCAAAACTGACAATAAGTAACCCAGAGCCCAAAACCAGTTCACAGGTGGTCAGTACAAAATTCCCAAACAAAACAGGAAAGAACCTGGCACATACACAATGAGTCAAATGTAATTTAGTGCTAAAATGATGATTTCAATATTCAATGCACTCCACAATATTTTAGATTCCTTTTACAACATATACCACTTTCAAACATGAACCAAAGCAAAACGGTGATCTGGCTTTGCGGCTGGAAAGGAGCATTGACCTGGGAACTAGGACACTGGGATTCTACTCCTGGCTAGAGATCAGGTTCCCAGGTACATACAGTACGATGGAAATTACAAGACTCGCTTTCTATGAAAACCTTGAAATTTACTGAAAATAAATCAATGAATGTGAGTTGGGGCTTCTTATTACAAATTAAATAGGAACTATATAGCACTTAAATCACTTTGGAGATTACATATTAACTTTAGTGAGCATGACTGCTGCTAATCTGCATAAAAATAACTGAATGAAACATGATAAACTGAATGCATACGAAGGATTCCATGGAAGTGGAAGTCACATACTTCCTCTTCTTTGAAGTCAATTCATGAAAAAGTGAGAAGAGTGCAGTGAGTGTGAATACCCATAGAAATCTCAGAAAGAAAACTGGCCAATGGGAATTGTGACTCCACAGGGGAATTTTGGTGATACCAGGATTTCATTTCCAATGTCTTCAATGATACTTAAGCAAATTATTATGTACTTATCAAGATACAGAGGATGCTTTTCTGAAAAGGGGTCTAAATTTCAGTATTGACTTAAGCTCATGAGAACTGCAAAAGAAAGTAAGTCACATGAGCATAAATATGCAGAGGAAAAATGAAACCAAAGTATTTTTCTTCTTAAATAACATAAAATAATGTGATAACCACTAACAGAGAAAAAAAATCCACAAAGATACTTTTTGCAGTTTATTTTCAATTATAATTTTTGGATAACCAAGCAGCTCTGTATGGAAAAAGCACAGAAGAGTAATTCTGGCACTTTTGGATAGTACATTTGTTTTTTCCCCAAATTTTTCTAGACACATTCAGTCTACTTGCTCAGTCGATAGTCCATTTTATATGAGCATGATTAGCTCATGTGATTCCAGAGGAAACTAACAATATATACAGTCAATGAAACTATCCTCTTGGCTACTCTGGGCCCTTTAAAATGTCTTCTAAGTCTATCCTGGCTAAACAGAATCCACAATATACATGATAGCTACAGAATACACTGTATTGAAATGAGAAATGCTCAGCACAAAATGGGACTCTTGGCATGCAGCTTAAAATAAAAGGTAGAAGTTCAGAAGTTTATAAAATCTCAAATGGGGTCAATTAAAAGGACTTAGCAAAAGAAGGGACTGTTCATTGTTACTGTAAAAAAGGCACTTTGAGAAAATGGTACCAGAATTGGAGGAATCTTAGTCGACACAAAGTTCAGTTTGGTTTCATAAAAAGGCTTCAATGCTAAGGGATGCTACTCAAGTTTCCTGCAGTTGTACATTAAAATAAATTGCTGAGTAGTTTATAATAAAGGACATAAAATGTTTACAACCAACTTGTAAAATTAAGAAAAGCATAGTATAAGCAAAATATTACTAAAAGCAGCAATGCATAGCCTTTCATTGAGATAATGCACAATTTTGGACACCATGTGTCAAATTCCTGTTTTTAAGATACTTTCAGTAGCATTATCAACATAAAATTGGCGTACAAAACAAAAGCTTTACCAGCTCCCATTCATAAGGAGATTGAGGTCATAAACCAACCAAAACAATTTGTCAGTATTTTCAACATCCTGGATGACCAATATCAAGTATATGGAATAACAATCACACTCTTTGTTCAGCTATCTCACTGGAGGCAGCTGTTAAATCAGAGGAATGATTTTAATTCTTTTCTAACATTTACACAGTAATGCATTTAAGTTCTTTCAAATGTTGCTCACCACAGTTTGTTTTTCTCTTTTCTCTCCACAACATAAAAAAAGAAGAAGAAAAAAAGAAAAAAAAATATCAAGCACTTCCACAGAAAGGATATTTGGCAATTTTATACTCCACTGAAGGGTGGATTTTCACAATAGCTCACTTTAGATTGAAAGTCATTAGTGGTCTTTCCTCTCGTTTCTGCCAAGGACTCTTCTTATCTTCACCTTGGTCATCTTCCTCATCCTCCTCATCTTCATCATCATCATCTTGAACGGATGTTCCATGTTCAGGACTAGTTAATGGCTCTGGTTTGGTGTCCACAGTTCTGGTTTCCTCCTGCAGGCTGGGCAGCTGCACGCCACTTCTCTTACTGGTGCCTTCTAGGAGGCATCGGAGAGCATTGTCCTCAGGGCTACAAACTGCTGTTCCACACTCGCTGCCACTTTGGTCCATATCATCCAAGTACACAAGCTGTGTGTAAGCTGTGCTATCTGAAACCTTCCGCTCTCTCTGCTGGTGCTCCTGCACTGGGGGGTGACTCTGTGGCGCAGACAGATGATCTCCTCTTCCCTTCCGGGCAGATTTTGGTTCGTTCATGTCAACACCAGAGTCCAAACTGGCATCGTTACTCCCGTTCCTACCAGCTCTTTGGAGATCAATGTATGAATGTCTAACGTGAGCATTTGAACGCCCATCTAGAGAAACAAACCATGCTCGGGGATGAGGCAATGGCTTCCCACCTCCTAATTCCATCAAAGCCTTTTCTGTAAGAAGCTGCACTTCGCTATTCATCTGAGCCAGGGATGCATCGTTCAGAGAGGCAGGAATGGAAATAGATTCAGACATGGAAGCATTTTGCTGACTCCACTCAGCCGCACCTGCATCTTGCAAATGTTGCTGAGATATTGCTTGGGATGCCAACTGCTGGGGCTGCAGCTGCTGGGCAGGGTGCGGGAAAAGCCGTGCGTGAGGGTTAGGAAGCTCAGCCTGAAGTCTTTCTAGATCAATCTGCTGGTCAGCTGGGACAACCAGGGGCTGGCTAACAAAAGGGTGTTCTCCGGGCAGCTTCATGTAATGACCTGGGATGACCAGTGCAGGCAAAACCTTTCTGTAAACACTGTCATTGACTTGGTCAACAGAATTGCAGCAGATTAACTGACCTGGTCGAGGGAAAGACGTAGGTCTTTCAAGGTGATCAACTGAACGAGACATCATACAATCAGTAGGTCTGCAGTCCAGCAGCTCTTTTTCAGGGGCTGAAGGTGTGGGGTATATTTGTTCCTGAATATTGTATTTACTTCCAGTAGCAATATGGTTCATAGATACTTGAATTTCTCTCTCCTGCTTTTCAAATAAAGGCTGAGACAGCATAGCATTGTAACTTCTCCTATATTCATCTTTGATAGGGGACTCATAGCTTTCAGATGTTTCTGTAGATTTTCTTGTCTTTAGAGGAAAACTATCTGCTGACTTGTGGTAGTCTTTTCTTAGAGACCCACTGGGAGTCAGGTCATCCAAGGAAATTCTGCTCTTGTCTTTCTCCTTGTCAGAGAGCAGTTCCTCTCGGGAACTAAACTCCTGGGAAGTACTGAAGGAGTGCTTGAGCATAGGTGTATGCATATCTGCTTCTCCAGTAGGTGATACCATCTCCATGTGGACAGCACTGATTAATTCCTTTGCCCCTGAGTTTTCAGCGTGTCCATTGCTGGCAATGGACAATCCACCTGGAAATTCTGACTCACGACGTGAAAATATTAAATTTATATGGGACATTGAAGTTGCTTGATCCTTCTTAGAAGTGTCCAGTGCTGTCGAAAGCTGCAGTTTCTTATGATGTTGACGGGGTCTTAGACATTTTCTTCTATAAAAGCCAGTAACAAAAGAAGTTATACATTTATGACTGTTGTACACAGAAACAAGAGAAGCAAGTGTGTCTTAACAGAAGATTTTTAAGCAGTGGTTAGTATTAGGGGAATTGAACTTTTATTACATAATCTAAAAATTAAAAGCTTATCCCAGCAGCAAAGATAAAATTAAAGAATAACTAATGTCATTTGGGAAATATCTCAAGTACCAATTACAAACTGGAGTAAATGTCTAGAGAAGGCAAGTATAAAATCACTCATTAGTAGGCATTTGCTGATAAATTAACATTTGTTTTAATACAACGCCAATAGAAAGACCATTTGCAAATGCTTAACAGGTACAGAGATCTTGAACCTATGTCCATTTTTGACAGGAAATTACATGGAGAACACAGGTAATGATGTGTGTGATTCACTTAACTACCATCCTCCCAAAGGCAGGGATTCATATGCTGCATGTAACCAGGAAGACAGGAAATTTAATCTCACTGTTTCTTTCTTTTTCAAACATTTCCTTGCCTTTTTTCCCCCCTTCAAAGGAAAAATGTTTCAATACAAAAGTTTAAAATTCCATAAGCACAAAAAAAAGCTTGTATTTTCAACATGAACTAAGTAACCGGGATGGTGAATCTTACCTGCAATAATACAAAAGCAGACACAGCAAGACTAGAAGTATGAGAGCCATCCCTCCTAAAATTGCCAGAAGAAACATTGTGTGATAGCTGGTAATGTCGTGTGTCACAACGGGACCTGGAAGGCCAGAAAAGAGAATTTAGACCTGTAATAATCTGCAAATAGGAAGAGGAACAACAGTCGAACAAGGAGAGGGACACCTTCCCTTATTATGAGGGTGCTAAGCAACACTGCTGCTCATAGCCCTGGAGCCTACTGAGCGGCCCATCTCTGGAGAAGGGAGCAAGTTGTGGAGAAAGCATGTGCTGATTTTCATGACTGCAAGTCCAACTAGGTCATTCTAGTAGAAAAGCAGTTAGTTTCAATGGGAGCATGCATCAGTGAATGCTGGTTTTCAGGTCCTAATGCTGACAGTGTGTGCCAAAGCTCTCACCACTGTAGAAAATCCATCAGAGCATCTCCCAGCACAGTAATGCACGAAGCAACACTGTGGGCAACAACTGCTTTTTAACGTCTCTTCACACCAAACAGTACAGGCACTGCAGTCTGATTTGCTAGAAGATGTTGGTGCTCTGAAGTCTAGATCAAGCCAAACCAAGCAGACCTTCAGTAGCTTTAATTAACAGGCCACTAGTGAAACAGTGTTGTAACTCCAGGTTTAAATAACGCTTAGTAAATGTTCTAATACACAGAGGAATGCATACATGTGGACAACATCTGTTCACAATTATGCACATGTGACCCAGCTGGTTTATAAAATCCTTATGATGATTTTGAAATAAAGACCCAAATTTTCTTCTGCAGGCAAGGAGGTACAGCACCAGCTGGCAGAATAACATGCATGTACTGTGAAGGACAGCAAACTTGGCCAATTTAGAGGGCAAAACCTCATGTGTGGATCTTGAGTGGTCTGTAGAGCCACTGCTAGGAAAACGAAGATAATTTTTGTCCATTTTTGAGATAGGAAATCAAATACATTCAAGTTGGAGATAAAATATGCAAAAATACATTGAATCATTAAAAGTAACATAAATTATATTGCATTTGGGAAATCTCAATATTTATACATTCTGTCCCACCACTACCATTACATAATTGATTTTACTGTTGCTTTAGGACATTAAGCAAAAAGAAAACAAGATAAATCACTTGAATTTTTCATGAAAATGTTGTTCCCATTGTAAGAATGTTTTAGAAACTCAGATCTAACCCTAAAGGGAAGGAAAAGTAAAATACAGGTAGAAACTCTGCCATACAAGGTAAATCACAGGGACAATTAAGCCTTCTCCTGTTAAGAGTAACAGGCCTTATAACTCGGAGTTACAAGCACAATCCAATGACTAGTGGAACTTCCTTGCAATCTGGGACAGAGTTGTTCTGGGAAATGTTTGGCTCAGAGCAGTTGCTTTTTCTTCAGGAACAATTATTTTGTAAAATTCCATTAAATTTAATATGATAGCTTATTCAGATCTGCACCTGCCTCTAAATTCAGCAATGAATCAGCTTAATATCCCAGCATTTAATATCTATCATTTAATAGAACTTCAAATAAAAAGCTCGCATATTATGAAACAACTTCATGATATGTATAAGTAGACTTTAAAACCTGTCTTTATGTAGGAGTTTGTTTTGTTGACTATTTTTAGTTTATTGAGCTTACACAGCCAACGCAAGCATGTTTTCATTTCTACTGGATTAGATTTTTAGCTGGAAAACCTAATAAAGAAAATCTGTAAGGAATTCTATGTTGGTATTTGGGGGGTTTTTTTGTTTGTTTTTGGGTTTTTTTTTGATTGACTGGCTCTTTTATACACAGAGATATCTCAGATTATTGGTGGCTGAAGAGCTAATACCAAGAAATCTGAGGCAGACACAGACAGAAGAAGCAGAAGTTGCTAATTAGAAGTTGTTAATAATCTCCAAAACACATATAATTAATGCCTAGTTCAAAGCCATTTTTTACAGTTATGCCAAGAGGTTTGCAGATGGCAACTACTCAGCTCTGTACTAATGCCATTCTAATATACCTCCTAGAACTCCTAGCCCAAGTTATTCAGTGTAAATTAATCAGTCACCAAGATGATGCAAAGCATAACTCTGGGCAAAATGGGCATCCTCAGTGCAGAAAGAAAAAAGTCTCAATCAGTCAATCAATCCACATATACATTAGTAAGTGTCTAACCCAGGATAATGCTGGTTTTAGGTAAATCCATATCTCTCTGAGTTTCTGTACAGAAACTTCACAGCACCTGTTTTTCTACCTGCTGGAACACCAACACACTGATGCTGTGACTCCCATCATTATCTAGCAATGGCTGTACCAGGCAGTGGTGACACAAATGCATCACAAAAGCAGGAACACTTTGAAATGTTCCCCATTGAAACGACACAGATATTTTGAGCACCAGGGTTGGCCCACACAATCCTGAAAAGATTTTAGCCCTTCACTTTCAGATTTCTCTTTTCTAGTAATAGATTATTGATCAAGCTGTGGCATATCAGATGAAGTAGTTCTGAAAAATATTAACATTATATTTGAATAAATAATTACCCAGTGCTGCAAATATCAATAAAATCCAATCTTACCTGGGATAGTAGGTGACATAGCTGCAACCCAGTAGCCCAGCTGAGGTGCAATATAAGTCCAAGTCAACTGATTTCCTTCTTGTTGTACAATGCCCAAACTACTCTTCAGCCACGTCCCTGTAAGCGTACAAATTGTAGGGAGATGTTACAGATATTCACACATTCCTCTGCAAACAAGAGGAAAATCAAGCAGTAACAAAACCTATCCACGTGCAGCAGAGATTGTGTGTGTTGCTGTGAAGTGGGAAGTTGTGCCTCCTGGTCACTTGGCATTTGAGAGTGCCCATGGCTTTCTCAGAAGCAAAAAACCCCCAAACTCAAAACCTTTAAGATTAAATAAAACTATTAAATCTTCAAAACCTGTTCAAAGAAAACATTATTATATTGGGTTCCCCTGTTTTGAAGCTGGATATTCCTGAAGCTGATTATATGTAGACAGCCCATTTAAAAAATGTAGTTCAAGTGACATCACATCTCTTAGACCACACCTGAGCTCTACACACCACCTTTCCACCAGGCCTGGCTGTCGACTTTTACAAGACAGAGGACAATGTTTCCTCCAAACGGTTTTCCTATACAGAAAGCAAGCTTAGTTACTGTCAATGACTGGAATTACATTGAACCATCACCGTGATTATCCGTTAATCATTCAGTATCTGTGTAATACCCCCAGAAATACTGTTTGGTAACAGATGATGAGTTTTTTTAAAACATGTTTCTCAAGGAAAACAAAATACTTTTAAAAAAAATGATGAAATGATAATTCCAAAATAAGTAAGAGTAACGATTTGAAAGCAACGTGTTTAAGTTTGCATAACTCTTGAGTCGTCCAGATTGACAATCTGCACTAGTTGAGAGTTTCTCTACTTCCTGAAGACTACTTTTATTTAAAGGGTTGGGTTATGAAAATCCTTACAACTGAACCAGCCTTTTTGTAATTCATTAAGATCCCTGATTCTGGGGCTGTCACCTTAGTTTCTGATGTAACAATTGCCCAGAATGGCTTGTAGATTTAATAATTGCTCAGAATGTTCCTGTATTCATCCTCTTTGAACAAAACACAGAACTGCTGGCCTTGATATAGAGAACAATCACTGAAAGGCCACCTCTGGTGCCAGGCAAGTGTTTCCCAAGCCTGCAGTCCTGGCTAGGCACCTCCAGTGGGTGCCATAATAGAGGGCTTGGTCTCCTTAAGGCCTCATGTATTGTGGTGGCCACCACCAGGATGATGACCTGTGTAGAGAGAAGGGTTAAACCACTGTGCATTTCTGCAGTGCAGTTCTCTATTTCTGTGCTGAAGGGGGAAGAATGCTGTATTTCCCTTACTCAGCTTCAAATGCTCACTGGAAAGGTAAGCTGCATCATGTACTTGTGATTTCCCTCCCTTTAAATAAGTCTCCTGCTTGTTATTCCCAAAATGGTGCTTTTCATCAGATGTCACTTAGGATTAAGCAACAGCATTTTGGATGACAGTCATCTGAACACTCAGCAGTGAGTATAGAACACACAGAAGAGGTGCTGCAGCTGGGTTTGTTTTCATAATACATTAAAGATCCTCATGATTTCTTCTGTGTTCCTCAGATTATCCACCCGTGCAAACCCTCTACACATAAGAATGGCTTTTCTGAGTATTTATTTCCTCCTTGCTACTGATTTTTCCTGTATAAGACCACCATCTTAGACTAATAATAAACCCACCTGAATACAGTGAAAGGTTTAAAAGAATACATGGTTGAGAGGATTTCTAGATCTAGGTGACTACTACTGCCAGACGTCAAGTGTATTTGCAACCAAACTGAATTTGTGGGCAATGGGGAAAAGGAATTACTGATATAATTATCAGTTTTTCCAAGTATCATTTCCAGTCTGTAGAGGATAGCAGTCACCTGTTATTTCATAAAGAAAGTCACACAAGACAAGTAATTTTGATTTACAGTACTAAAAGGGCCCAAATCTGTGTACTCAGATTTGCATTCATGGCATTCATAACTGCTGTAGCAGAACATCTTGACGTAGTCAATCATTTACCTCTCTTAGGGAAACATTTTTTGGAAAAATAGAATGGAATTGTCCACAGTTATGTGTGAAATTTCTGGAAAAACTAAGAGAAGTAGATTTATTCTTCTCCACTAATGTGGCCACTAACCCTTCAGATTCTCTATCCATACACTTTCACGGAAGATGTCATACTAATAGCCCTGAAGGTGAAAAACAGTCTTTAAGGTCACAAATTGCTTTTATCTTGTCTCGAAAATATCATTTGGTTTAAAAATTCTGTAACCTTGAACCTTGTCATTTTTCTTTTTCTGCAAGATACACACCAACTATTGAAATACACAACAATGTGAAATAAAACTTTAACAGAGAGATAAAGTGCTAATACAAAAAAAAAAAAAAAAAGGAAGGCCCTGGGTGATGAATGCATCAAGTTTCCCATATTTTTTTATCATCTCTAAGCCCTTTAAATTCCCACGCAAGCAGAACACAGACGTAAGTAATATAGCGAAGTTCGGAACCTTCCATGTCTATTTCCATAGCTGCCTCCCCGAGCAGAAGCTATTACCGATCCCCTCACTAGGGGGAACTTGTGTCCAGCATGCCTTACCCACATGATGCTGCACGCCAAAGAAGGCAGTCCCGCTGCCTCCCGAACAGCCTTTTGCTCAGTAATGCTCTGCATCACTCAGCGATCAAGAAGCTCAGAGAGGCTGCAGGCTTATCGCCGCGAGCAGAGCTCTGCTGCCGTCCTGCCCAACGAGCAGCAGCTCAGGTGGGAACAACAAGAATCCCTTATTTGCAATGGAAGAAAACAGGAGTCTACTGCACAAGCCTCAGAGAGGTTTCACACTTGTCTGCTGCTCACTTAGTTCACCTGTTCTTGCTAATCACTGGACATCGTCCGGGCAATGTGCTGGTCTCCATAAACTAAGGAAAAATGTAATTCCCTCTCTCTGTTATGGGTAGTTAAGAATTTCAAAGGCATAAAAGATATACCAAATACTGGTCATCTTTAAACAGAAGTGATGCAGCTTTTGTTGACCATACTCTACAAATCGGTGTATTATGACAGAAAATAGTAACTTTTAAATGGCACTGTGCCAAGCTCCTTCATCAGGACAACACCAAGTGCGAGTTCCTATGAACCATGAGAACACAATCTCATCATCAGCCCTTTTTTAGTATTTTCATTGTCCAACACTTTGGTGCTAAATTTGCCTCTTAAACTTTCACCATCTCTTACCAGCAGTCCACTAATAGAGCATCCTTGCACATCATGGGATGAAGAAAGTAAAGAACTCCACCCTTTACAACAGCAGCAACAAAAAAAGCTTTGAGTGGAAACAGCTGAAAACATAAAGTCCTGTATTGTTTCTTTTGTGATCAAATAGCTGAAAGCCAACCTAGTGTTACTGGAGGGAACTGACATACCTCCAGTATTCTGCAAATCCATCAGCATTTCCAGGTTTCTTATATTCCATCCTTTATAGTTCCTAATTTCCTGGTTGCTTTTCAAGTATCATTAAACAAGCAGTGTTCTTGCAGCTCCTTCCATGCAATGCCTTGCTGTAATGACTAATGTTGGACCTTCTATTGAGCTAAACCCAATTGCCTGGTCACGACTGGCTGTGCTCCTACCATTTCACACTGCCTTACGTGACCAAGAGTTCATTGCTGTGCAGCCTTGAGAATGAATTCCCTATCCTGCCTCAGATTCCTCCCTGGAGTGGAAAGCAAGATGTTTTCCTGTACTAAAAATGAAGCTAATTACATTTTATGTCCTCACACACTTGCTGCTGTAAGCAAAGGAGAAGACTGGGGCAGTCAGTAAAGAACTTTGTCTATTTTTCTATCCATTCCTATGCAGTAGCCTGCAAATGGAAGAAGAGCAAGCAGCATTCATTCTTTCTGTGTTGTCAGGATTACAACTGCAGAACTAAGCAGGAGAATTTAGAAGGGAAGAGAGGTCTTTCCTCCCTGTATGCTGTGTTCTAATAATTTAATTTGTTATTTTCCAAACATCCTGTAACATCTACTTCTTCTCCCCACCCAAGTCAGCAAAATCAATGAGCTTCACTGCTTATTAATATTTGCACTTGATTTGTAATAATTGTTAAGTAACAAGCATACAGGATTGTTAAAAAAAAAAAATCCGAAACCAGTAAAAAAAAGCTGGATGTAATGGAAGTGATCATTTTCGTTCAAGACTGTGTCGTTCCAAAGGAAACTTGTCAATGCCTCTCTGGAGCAGAAACAGCAAGCTCAGTATAGTTTGTAAGCAATGCATGATTTGGGCCAATTCACCATTAATTCTTAAAGACCTTCTGGTGTTTCACGGAAAACTTCTATATATAGAGACATTCTTGCTTATAGATCATTTTTACATTTCTCTTCCTCTTTTTCCTCTCTTACTGCTCAGTGGAGCCAACACGCTGATCCAAGATTCAAGTCAGGGAAGCTGTCTCCTGGCTCAAACTAACAGCAGGGGGAGAACCTAGGCACTTAATGCTTTTCTCACCAAAATTATACTGCTGGTTATGACTTTTTGGAATAAATGATGTAATTTAACAAATTTATTCTTCATTCTTTCTTAAAAAGCTTTTGAGGCATCTACCCAACACTCATTCATATATGGAACTCAAAAGCCAGGTAAGAGAACACAGCAAAGAACATAAAAATCAGAGTACTTTACAGATACAAAAAACTATCAGATAAAGAAAGCTGATGTCCATCTGACTGCAAAAAATATCAGAGAAGTTCAAGATTTCAGCAGAGCAGGACAGATAAATTCTGCTGGAGAGAAGCATCTTAATACTTCGCAGTAACTTTGACTGTGATTAACACATTTATCTGAGGCAGCATTTAGGACATGCCAATGGAGGCCAGAGGGGGGTTATCACGAGCAAATTTAACAGCAAATGGTTTGCTCAGTTTTGCTCATTAAATCCCTATTTCAAGACACATTCAACATTAAACAACACCTTTTTGTAACTCAATTTGATTTACTTCTGAATCAGACTGAAAAGTGGCACTTTCAGCAAGGGGAGTGCCCAGATGGACAGCTGTTGCAGAGAAGCCACTTAAGAACAGCTATTCTACACTATCCCCCTGCACAATCAGGTCACTGCAGGTATGGCTGGTTTGCCCAGAAAAGAGACATCCTGTTTTCTTCAAAGACATCAACTATTCCATGTGACAGCTTGCTGGAACCCGGCAGCATGAATGGATCTGCTTCCATAGTCTAGATACATGATGGCTCTGAGTAAGACATTGCTTCTATATTTTAAAGCTAGATTTTATTATTTTAAATAGATCTGTAGTGAAATCTGGGAAATCGTATGTCCCTCTGGCTTCCATGTGTGACTGTGCATGCTGACAATCCCATGCTGCTCCAGCTCAAGCAAATGGCAAACTTCCCCCTTGGCCTTCGTGAGGCAGGAGTGCCCCAGAGCACCATCTGCACTAGGAGAGATGCATGGGACTCTTGCTACAGCCAAGAAGGAAGGGGTCAACCCCCCCTCCTGTGATCTGGCTGGGAGGGGAGTTCTCTTGCTGGCACCCCAGCAGAGAGCTTGGCTCTCTGGGAGGATGTAAAATGCTGCTTGCTTCAGGCTTAGCTTCCCAAGCTGACCATTTCAGAGCCTTCCAGATCAACACTGCTGCAGGGACTTCTGCTGATTTTGATTGTGTGTTCTTTCTATCACTGACCAAAATAGTTCTAGTAAGTAACTGTCAGATCAGTGTGCTGCAGCCAGCAGCTTCCCCCAAGGACAGTCATAAAGTCCAAATATACTTGTGCTTAAATATATGGTAGCTATGGTGGTTTATTTCTATAAATTACTTTTACATGTGAGCTTTTGGTAGAAAATTCTTCCATTGATCAAATACTGTTTGCTTTTCCTTTTGTTTCTTTTAACTGGCAATAGGATCATCCAATCCCACTCAAGCAGGGAACCAAAACTGTTTTATTTACAACAAGAATTATTTCCATCCAAGCGGATTGACAAGTAAGAGAATTTAATAAGAAGAAGAGTAAATTAAACATAATCCCATTATATGAATTTATTTTTAGTCACAAAACTGTCTTCCCTGGACAAAAGCACTTTGGAAAGAAAAGAAAGGTACTTGTAACTGTACTGTTCTAATAGCATAGATGTTTTAAATAAATATTCCTTAATGAGAAGTGCTTTTCTTTCAGCATGGATCTTTTTTGTGCTGTCTATGATGTCTTGTAAGATTGCCCTGCTTAGGCAGAGATTCACGGTTAAACAGAGATATATGTGTCAAAAGGAATGAGGCAGGTTGTTATCAGACAGGATAGGACAGCAAAGGATATTCAAAATATAGCAGAAGTGCTTCTAGAAGTAATTGATTTAGACACTGCAAATGGCAGCCTTATTATGAAGAGTTAATCAAGGGCAAGTTGGTGAAAAGAACTTCCTAAAGCATGTTATGACATACATAAATTGTAGCTTTTCATTCTACCAGTTGAAAGCTTCTTATCAGATTTCTTCTTCCAACTGAAAATCACCTCTAATCTGCATCAGGAGGGGAAGTTCTACTAGAGAGGGATGGGATTTTTGGTTTTACTTTTGTTCATTTTCTAAAAAGCTAAAAGCTGAAATGGAAGTTGAAAATTCCTTCCTGAATATTGGTGGAGCTTACTCTCCTCATCACCTTCCCCCCAATACACATGGGTTTAAAAATTCATAGTATTTAAGTTAATATTACAATTTTGTTTTCAGGGTTGCTAGGCAACAGCAAAAAATAAACGTCCCTGCTCTGAGAGCCCATACCCTCATTATTCTTCCACTCTTACAGAATTTGTTACACAACCCTTCCAAGGCTAAATCCTGCTCCTGTTTTAGCAGCACCATTATTATTTCATTAACTAAAAGGGAAATGCTTCTACCATCATACCTTGAAGATTTGGCAAGGAAATACACGAGTTCAATTTATTATTGTGCCTGAGAAGCTCTGTGGGGTTTTCCATCTCTTCTCATTTTTCCCCTTAAATCATCTGTCAAGTGTTTAACAAAAGAACACACCAGTTTTCATATTTAATAATCTTAAATATATCTGGGCAGAAGGCAGGGCATTTTGCACACAGAAATGCTCGTATTGCTTTGGTCCCCTCAGTATTTCCTTCTAGAATGCCAGAACAGAAGTGACTTACTAAAGAAAATTACTTCCATACATAATTACTGGTTAATAATTGTATTTCAAAAGGAAAATCTTAGTTATGCCTGTTGGATCACCATCGCTAGTTACTGGTATATGTGAAAGATACCACCTCTAGAATTTGCTTTACCATGTTATTAATCATATTCAGCCAGTTACTGACAAAATTTTTAGAACAAGTAATAAATAAAAACACATGCACAAAACACTGCATGCCTTTTCCTTCCTTCAGCCTCACATCACACATTCAGTTTCTATTTTTCAAACTGTAAGTGGAAGCTGAGAGAGAGGTTTTCCCAAGTCCTCAGCCTCCTTCCAGCCCCATCCAGACTACCCACTCCTGCTTGGATTCCCACCAATCTCCAGGTCCTCTTCAACTGAGGCAGTTGCACAAGCACAAAGGTCTTTTCTCCACTTCTGAAGTTTTGATGCCTGCTTCTTCCTACCTTCTCCTGCCATGGCTTCTATAGGTGGAGCTACAGGGCTATCTACACGATACTGCATTATAAAAACCTGCTCCCAGAAGCCAGGGATCTGTTTCCAGTTTTATTTCCTTGACTACATACTAGTAGATTATTTGCACAAAGATCACTACACCTTGGCACCAACCTGATTCCTTCAATATTCCCTTAAGCATCGCCATCATGCCATACCTCATCTGCTTTGCTATAAATGCAGCTTAAAGGGTGTACATGGTCGGCAGAGAATTAAACAATCCATTCATTCCCTTTCCTGTGTGTAAGCCACAACATCCATTTTGAAAACACACACTAATAAATAAGCACGACTATCTCCTATGATCCTCTCCAGAGGGATCATGAGAGTGAGAACATGCCTCAGTGAGCTACACTGTGAAGCATCAGAGGAACAGCTTCTTTTCCTTTCAATGCTGAGGTCTGTCTAATACTCTGAAATGGTGTCTGCACATATTATGTAGACATTTTACGTGGTAAAAAGCTGAGTTTGGTAGCTGCCATTTCTATGGCAACACACAAAACATGAAATTCTTCGAGAGCAGTTAGTTAAGAACCTGTATTCTTCGGTGTACTTAGTCTTAAGAATAATTAAAGCTTTCCAGCTGAGATTAAAAAGGAAATCAAAATCAAATAGTCAAGGAATTTTTAAACTACAGAAACAGCTTAACTTTGAACTTCTGTGGTTTTCACCTTTACAAACCAATCTGCATATCACCACTGAATCTGGTCTAGAACCACGTGTTCTGGATCTGATTATACCAAGCTCAAAACTTTGGGGGCAAGGAATGTGATTTCCTGGGCACATCCATTTCTCATGCATAGAAAACCCACTAAAACTCATGGAGAAGTGTATGAAGTCCCAGGCCATGTGTGCAGCTGCATGCACTCCAAATGCACATCATCTCTCCAAGGTCAAAGTCACAAACTCACACCCAGTGTCAGATCAAGCGACAGGTTGCAAATATTTCTGTAAAATGATTATTTTCTGTCAGTCACACAGGGTTATGAATGTGCTGGCAGTCAGAAATTAATCAAATTCACAACAAAAAGAAATGTTTTATTTTTAAACTATAAGACAGTATTTTCTTTGGGTGGATTATCACTGCTGCCACATGGGAAGCTTAAATCTGAGACTTATAAATCATCTTATTTGTGAACAATGCACAGTGAAGTAGACAGGTAGATGTACAGTAATCTGCTTACATTTTCTGCCTGACAGTAGCTGTCCCTCTCTCCCTATAAACACTATGAACAAAAAACAAGCATCATTTCACCTGTATGAAACTGTAACCAAGTTTAAGTGGGCACCAATACTGCTTACACGTAAGTATATCCTCGTGATTTCTTTTGAGCACAGAAAACGTTATCTTGTTTTTGCTGAGGAAGGAACATCTGGAAATTCTGGTTCTACAAAAATCAATACAAATTTTACCACCGATGGCAGAACATCACCCAGAAAAAACAAGTACCAGACTTTTAAATGCATTTAGAAATCTATTATGGCATTAAGTGCAGTCAGAAAGCAACAACCAAGAAGAGCAGAGTACATATTGTTTTTTATGAAGTTACAAGGAGTTCCCCAAGATACTTTTCTCCATATTCTGCCATCACTTTATTTGAACACATGGCCGAAATTTCAGGCACTGGGGAAATATCCTCCTCTGCAAAGAAGCCAGTCACTTAAAAACAACAAGGTCATATCAAAGACGTACAGCCAAGTGTCTGGGGAGAAGGAAGAACAGAGACATGGTATTCCAAACTTCATTTACATGTAGTGCACAAGCAGTAACATATTTTAGGGAGGATGAACAAAAGAGCTAAGGTTTAACCCTTCCACTCCAGAGTCCTTTGCCATGCAACTGAAAACAGTGTTCAAAGTATTTTCCTATTATTTGATGGGAATAATTAACTAGCAGCTGCATCATATCAATAAATCTCATTTTCATATTCTGAACATTGGAATATTTGGTAGAATTTTGAAGTCCTTCATACAGCTCCAGATGTGGATCTAGAGGTCTAGGTGCAACATAATGCGTTCATACCACATGGAATGAAACTGAGGACTTAAAATGGAGAAGGCTGGACTTACAGTTCTGCTCACTGAATCCAATGAAAACCAGACACCTTAACATAATCCATAAACCATTTAAATGGGGGCTGAGGAGAATACAGCTGAGCAAGTACTGTGTTATTCAGTCCAGCTGCTGGAAGCTGGAGATGACACAGGAGGCAGAAAGTTTCATTTCTACTGGGATCTATGGTATTTCTGACTGAGGAGGACAAGGCCAGAAAGTAGTTTTGAAGAGAAATTTGGTGTCCAAGAATAGAGAGATTAATTATACTGCTGTAAATCCTACTGACATCAAGGCAAATATACATGGAAGAAGTCATGATCCCAACCATTTGTTTATGAATAAAGAAAAAATGATTTTTTCAGCCCCCTCAGATTTTGAGAAAACCAACACAGCACTTGTTAGGAAAAAAACAAACAAACAAACCCCAGAAAACCCCACTGAGCACTCCTGATTATAGAAATGAGAATCCCTGTCTCTATGTTGAAACCTTTTAAGTGTATACTGTGAAATAAAACCACTGTCCCACAGTAGTGTGAAACACAAGACGTGAGTATGCCCACAGCATGGAGTGGTTAAGTTGCATTTCAGCATGTAATGTCTCCATAACATCAATGCATCCGTGTTTATCATTGCCAACACTCAGAGATGCTGCAGGAAAACGGTGGTGGACCAACACAAAGCAAGGTTACGTGTATTTCCTTACCCTTACAATATCTCCAGGGCATTGACAGCTGATCTTCATTTTATTAATTATTCAAAATGGCATTATTGCTTTAATTTGCTTGCTGTGCACACAAGGCAGGTTTGTTTCACAATGAAAAATCTCATTTGGAACAGTATGAAATAGATGCAGCAGATTGTCTTGTTTTGATGTCAGCCTGTTTTTTCTGGCTGCTCGTTTCATCAGTGTCAGTGAAGCCACTCTCAGCCTTAAGCAGACTATGCTGCTTTTCCTGCTTCCTTCCCAAGGATGGAAAGCATGGTCATGAAAATACAGATTGTTTATGGTAAACATCCTAAAAAGCCATTAGTTATTTTTGGCTGCCATAAGATGCAAATACGCCTCATTTTTGTGAAAACTATGAAAATCTCTGCACTTCCAGTCAGATGCCTCTGGGTTCATATTAGTTCATCATGAGCTCAGCAAAATGTATGAGATACCAAGGATTAAAATATCTCTGTAGTATTTCTGTCACTTCTCCACATCCTCTAAAAGAGAAAAGTACTTCTGCTTTTTAGAGCAGAAATTGTATTTGATGCAGTAATGATGACAACCACATGGACTTTAAACAAAAATAATGGCTTGCAAATGTCCACTGTACTGCTAATCCACGAGAGAGAAGGGCTGGAAGTGCCTGGTAAGATAGTCACAGTTTTCTATCTGTGGCATTTACTCACTGTTCAGAAAAAAGCATGAAAATTTAAGCCACTGGAAATCTACTGGAGAGAGACCAAAACATAACCAGCACTGAAAAAAGCAGCCATGAAATGAAAGGCAAAATCAGAACAATAAAGTTAGAGGTCCTGTCCTGACAAGGCACAGATCTGGCACTGCAGATGGGTTACAACAGCTTATCCGCCAGCTAAGGATTTCTCCAGTAGGGAGCCATCCCAGTCATTATCCATCCATCTCCCTTCATAGTCCAAGCACAACAGGGATGTGGAATTACAGGATACCACCATGTTCATGCTACATATGGCTAGTTTGACAGCCTTAGGGTGTTAAAGTAGCTTGCACAAGATAGTGTGGCTGCTCTACTTATTAAATTAAGCTACTCTAATTTAAATTGGTTGGGATGTGGCCAAAATTCTACTAGAACTGGCATGCTGCAGTCAGGGCTTAAAATGCATCTTTGTTCAACATCTTTGGTTGCACAGAAAGATGCTTACTTCAGCTGAAGTGTGAGCTGGAGCCTGAGCACATCATCTTCAATACCTTGCTCTCTACAGCTTTGTGAAGCCAAGTGGCCTGACAAAGACACATTTTGTTTAGCAGTCCTCATGCCTTCTCCTCCCAATAACACAAGTGCTCCAGTAGTTTGCCATGAATCAAACAAGGCTGAACTTGTCTCAAGATTGGGAGCCTCAAGCCTGCAACACTAATTAACCAACCCATACTATCTATACTTTTATATACATATATATATATATATTGCACACAATAGGGTAACTAGCTCTTTATATACAAAATTAAAAACTGTATTCCATACTAAGAGAGAACTTTTGTGGCCCCACTGCAGGGGAATGGAAATTTGGCCATAAATGAGAAGGTTCCATAATCAAAATCAGAACTATTTACTTGCAATGAGTAACTAGCAATGAGGCAGACTGCAGCTCTAGCACAGCTGACACGAAGGACTAGGGAAGGACTCCTTCTTATGGGGAAAGTAAGCTAAATCTTCCCTGTCACGTTTTTGGGGTTTTTTTTTGAACGAGGGAAAACAAAATAGTTCCTCGAAGAATTATTCAGTTTCAGGAAGAATGTAGTGAAACTTATTTCCAGGTCAGTACAAGAGAAGTGTCATTTCCACAGTTAAGGGAAAAGCCAAATCCATTCATTGCACTCTTGTCTCTACCATTCTACTTTATATCATATTCAAATTTACTCTTCACTAAATCTTACTGCTTTACCCTCTAATACAGGCAACTTCTGACAGAAGATTCATAGGCATGCTGTTTGAAAAGACATCACTTTTTTCAGCAAACAGAGGAAGGTAACAAGCAAAAACATTATTTCCCCCTTCAACTCTCTCTTCCTCCATTCCTCCAATACGCTGCTTTCATGCTTGTTCCTCTACTTCTAGGTGTAATCATCAGCTGACTCAAAAGATTTGCTTGCAGGACAAACCTCCACTGATTGTCTATACAGACCCATACTTCTGGCTCCTTTTTCTCTCAGCATCTACCTTTCTCACCTTCCATTCTCCTTCTTCTTAACAACCATCTGGTACATGCTTCAGAAGACACAGTACAGTAACGGAAGGGGGATCACTAAGACAAGACTTATGCACTCCTTTGTCCTTTAAAATCTGAAGGTGTAAAGAAGGCCAGTATAGTGTACCAGCCAGCAACAAAATAAAGAAAATAAAATAAAACAAAAACAAACAAACAAAAAAAGCCTAAAACATGTATTTCTGGGAAAACTCCTGTTCACAGTGACAAACACTATTCTGTAATACCAAAACTTAAAGTGCATTTTACAAATTTTATTAATTAGTCATTCTGCCATTTCAAAATACTTCATTAGTTTCTCTTTTTAAAAATTCATTTAAATCATTTACATGTATTTTCCTGACAGTATTAGTAAATCTCAAAGCGATTTACCAAAGTCAGTACTATGTTTCCTATCTGGCAGGCAGGAAACAGAGCCTGAGCCAAGAGGGGGACCCAAGGTCAGACAGCTGGCTGCTGGCAAAGATAAGGCAAGTTTCCATTTCTACACACTTCCAATTCAGTGCTACAGTGAATATGTCTCTCTTCTTCTGTGGCTGAAATGCAGTTCTTACAAGTTTTTAAATAAAATATTTAATAACTGAAAAATAGTACATTTACAAAAATTTTTGTTTAAAATTGGCACACAATGCTAAGTCAAGTATATTTGTATATATACCATATATTACTTGATCAGTAAAACTCAATTGTCTCTTCTTCTAGACAGAAAACAAAAGCCATCTAGGGAGCCACACTGAGATGACACCTACCAAATTTTTGGTCAAACCTCCATGCTGGAACGTGTGCATTGTGTTTCAAGTTGCTGTCTGCTGGCAGAGGCACTGTTACATAGATGGGGCCATTCACGGGCACGGGGGTCCCATCGCTGCTGAGGAGGTGGACGCTGACGGCGGTGACAGGGGTGAGGTCATACCTGGTGCTGTTTCCTAGTAAGAGAGGGAATGAACACTGTCACTACAGAATGTACAGAATTTAGGGGATACCTCTGTGGTTCAACACTGCAGTATGGCATCCATGTAATTCTCAACGGATGGTAGCAGCAATTTTCTCCCTGCCTTAGAAAATAACTTTAAACCAACCAGCCAGCCAGCCAACAATCCTCCCCTGCCAAAAAAACCCACACCCAAGCCATAAAATTGAAGGAAGATGTATTTGGTCTATTTTTCACCTAATTTTGGAAAAATGTGAAAACAAAAAAAACACAGTGTAAAGATCTCCTGCATGTATTTTTTCATGTTAATTCATCTTAAATAAACCTGTATGAGTAACACACTTTCATGGCAAAAAAAAATTATCTTACAAGTCTTTACTATAACCTCAACTGCCCATATTGTTAACTACCAAACACCAAAATAAAACAGTGGCACCTCACAGATGATCAGTCACATGTACAAGAATGCCAAGTTGCATTCCCTTTGGCCTTTCACTGAAAAGAACCAAGCTAAATGGATTATTAGAACAAACAATGTTATCTTCTTATCTACGACATTAATTAGTCTTTGTTTAAACTGAATGCCAATGAATGTAACTTCATAAGAGCATACTTCTAAAAAGCATTATAATCCTTCAATGATGTAACCAAATGAATCAATGACAGGAATCAAAATCTCAGATACATGTACAGAGGTGAAAAAAACCCCTTGAGTTTTAAAACCGAGCTCTGGAGCTCAAAACAAGAGCATGAGTAGTACAAATTGGAAAAGATGGAGCTTCCAGTTTTGCAAGAGGCTTGAGCCCCCCAGGCCCATGCAGCTGCTAAGAGCACCATCCCTGCTTCCTCTGCTGTGCTGGCTCCAGGGCTCTGCAGCTGCTCTTCCTGCCAGGGGGCAAACTGGGGAGAAGGAAGAGGGATGCCTGGCAGGGCACTGTAAGCCTGGTGCCGCACACTGCCTGTGAGGGCATATTTACACCCAGCAGTGGTGGCACACCACTTTGGGTATCCTGAGGTATCCCGGCAACAGTGCTCAATAGGATGAGTACACTTGAGGGAATGGTGGGAAAGCATTGAGACCTTTATGATTTCCTGTAACTCTGGTTAAATCTCAAGGAATGGCCTTTATTAAATTCGATGTCTCTGAGTAACAGTTCACCATGTAAAGACATTACCAGGAAAGGGCCTGGGGAAGTGGTAGAGCAAAGGGAAAAAAAGGTGACAAAACTTCACCGCATTTTAAATTCCTTGAATTTTGCAAGACTGGCTATCTAAAGAAATGGAAAATAACCAGAAGTAATGTGGCTCATTTATGAAAGCATCTAGTCTGAGGCACACTTTGCCCAGGTTTCCAGGTGGGTGTCAGTGTTACACAGCTGATGTGCAAGGGACACACATGCTGCCTTCACTGACTGTGAACAGAGGGGCAGAAGCTGACCTTACAGAGCGATTAAAGTACTGAGAAAACAGGCACTCTAAAGGTGGCCATGCAGGAGAGACACAGAGCCAACCGATCAAAAACCAGACAAGTAAGCTTTGAAAATTCAGCTAGGGTGTAGGGGAAGGTTGCCAGCCTACCTATGCATCTCTAAATATAAGCTCCAGTGGTGTACAATATTGTCCCCTTAACAGCTTAGAATATAAAACAGCAAGACAGAGGAAGGAATTGGAGGAAGGAGAAATTGTTTCTTTATTCCTGATCATTTAATACACTGCCTCTGCCATGCACCTATAACTTCTGTCAGATTGATGCCTGACCCCAGGACTTGGGCCACTAAGGTTCTCAGGCTGGTATCAGAGAAAATCCTCTTGCCAAATACTGTCTCCTGAAGACATTCTTGTGTGTACAAATTCCAAATGAAAAACGGTGTAACTTCAGATTCCAGATTAATAGAAAGGATTAAATAATGTTCTATATTTTGCATATTTTTAGATCTTGAAAGTTTTGAATTTTTCTTTTATTACTGTCTTGATATAGCGTATATCTGTAAAACTAACTTTTTAGTCCCAGAAAAACCATTCTGATAGTGAAACACTATTTTTAATTAAGATGCACTAATACTTTGCTCAGCACTGGACTGAACAATCTATATTAGAAGAGGAAGAAATTTCTGAAATCCACTGACCTCTAGCAAGAAGAAATAATTCTCCAGTTTGCTACCTTGTACAGTATGTTAATGCTCATTAAAAAGACAAAATGTTTCTCTTTTTGGTTGTGAAGGCAAATTAAAATCAATGCTTATGAAACTCTCGCATCCTACAAATCCGATAGGCACACACACAGATTAAATGGAAATGGACTTCGATAAATGTCAGCTTTCATTTATTTCTTGTCATTTTTGACATCTGGTGACCTGTAAAGAGCTTTAAAAATAATCAGATAAAATTCACTGTCAGTTCAGACATGACGCTTTATAAAGAAACAAGCAGCCATGAAAAGCAAGAGGAGTGATGGTTATCAGCCAGCGTGGCCCATTGAGGCAGATGATGGAAAGTTTTGTTTAGTTGGGTTTAAAGGACAAGATTTTGCGAAACCATCCTCCTGCTCTCCAACTGGTGATTAATAGAAACAATAAGACACTATACAGGCTTGTCACTACTTGCAGTGAAATTGTTCAAATTTTTATGCTTACAACATGCTGATTCATGCAATGAATTTTCACTGCTCTGTATTATTAATTCAACACCCAGTTGGGATTTTATGAAAAATGCTGAACTCATAGAAAATAGGTTTTAAGCTAAAACTACTGTAAAGACACTCCAGACAAATACTGAGGGACCTAAATGAAGGGACCTCACCAAAACACTATAGACATGTAAATAAACTGTGAAAGAACAGAGATGAAATTGGGGGGGAGGAGGCAGAGAGGGAAGAGACAGTGTTCTGCGGAATTCCAAAATTTCCCATGCATATCTGTGCTAAGTTTTTTTAGAACTCTAAAATTTGTAAGTATTCTTTTTCTCCTGAGAAAAAAAATATTAAAAAATCTCCAGCAGGTGTTGACCTCATTTTTTATGCTTTCAAAAGTTTTCCAGGCCAAGTCTTCACCAAGTTACCTGTAGATGCAGAAAAGGATGTCAATCCAACTTAAGGATTTTAAAGTTTCATGTTTCCACATCAGGAGAAGCTTCTACTAGAGACAAAGGACATTTCACTTCTACTATATACTGCATAATAAAATACATTGTATTTGTAGTCTGTGTTATACCATACTGAATACTACAGTATTTGAAAAACAAGGCTCTTCTCAGTCTCTTAAACACCATTTCTTTGCCAGTCTTTTTGGACCTTTACAATACAGTTTTACCTGAAAACTAAAAGTCAAATCCAGGGTGCCTGGGCTCAAGTAGAAAAGTTTCTGTCATGCAAGAATACAGAAGACTAAAAAACCTAAGGCTGCATTAATCTGTTTTAGAGGGGGCTAGGAGGTAAAACAGGAGAAAGACAATACCCTGGTTGTGCAGTTCCCATGAGATGGGATCACCTGAAGCCTTGGCAAGACCTGTGATCACTAAGTAAATGCAAGAATGGGAAGCTGGGTTGCTGAGTACTTAGGAATGATTTGGGAAAGAGCAATCCCACACACACTGCCAGCAGTTTGTTCAGTTGGTTTACAGATAAAAAGAAAGGAGATGAGGAAGTAGACAAACGAGGGAGATCAAATGCATTCCTTCATTTTAAAAAAGTTAAAGAGGTTTTGATCATGTCTGAGTATGGAAAGTCAGAGAAAATGGAAGGTTGAAGATGAGAATAGGAAAATTATAGGGAGATAGAACGAGATAGGATGAGATGTACTCACTGGAGCAGACAGAAGGATCTGAGTAAGGTTGCAGACACATTTCTTGTTGTAATAGAAAAGGAAATGTGCAGATTTGTACAAAGGGAAGAAGGGGGAAGCTAGCAAGTTACTATTTACACACATGACCTAGCATTCAAAGTCACTTAGATCAACACATCAGAAGTAAATGAATCCTGAGAAACAGCAGGGAGAGACCTCAAGGGGATATTCAGACTGCTTCAAAGCAAGCTCAGCTATGCCTCTGACATCCTCACAGGTGACTGTCTAACTCTGTCCAACACCCTCAAACAAGTAATTCTACAGCTTAAACTACCCTCTCCACAGCAAGCTCTTCCTAATCACTAGCCTGAATCTCTCTTGCTACACTGCATGGCCACTGATTTCTTTCTAACCTATTACAGGCACAGAAAACAAATTATTCTCCTTTCCACACAAGCTTTTTAAGAATTTGAAGGCTTCTGCTCTTCATTCTGCTATTTTTCTCTTACCTATGAAACACCAATTATTTCACTCAAGACCAAATGAAAAGTGGAAAAAAACTAGCAGGCAGTTGCAGTCATGAAAATGTATTACAACTTTGAATTTAACAGTGGTTGTGTTTCTAAAATGAATATTCATTGTTCTCTCTTTGGTGCTAGACGAATTTGCACATTTTGGCTACATTCAAAAGTATCAATGAAGCCATTGAAACAACACAGTATTAAATCCTTTATATGTAAGCATTTTATTTATTTTTAGAAAAAAAGATGAAGAATTTTATGGCATCCTTAAGTTAAATTCTCTCTTGTTCCTTCACATTAATTTCCATCTTTTATGTGCACATGCAGTCCATTTGGAGACTCAGCTCAGAACTAAAACTGTGACCAACTCATCTGATCTCCCAAGGCCAAGGAGTTTTCATCTTTGCTATTCAGTGGCCCCATGTAAGGGATAGCAGACCTTGCCCTCCTGCTCACTGGAACAGCATATTGGTAGGGCACATTGAAAATATCAAGTCACTCAAATCTGAAAGAATCTTTGCTGGAGTGGGGAATGGAAAAAATTATAGGATCAAAAGTCAAGCCCTGGACCAATATGAAATCAGAGCAAAACCAAAGTAGTGGGTTACCTGTTCCATTTCCATCTAATCCCTGCAAATAAGGGAAACTGTCCACTTCCCAGGGTGAACTGGCTGCAGTCAGATATGCTGTCAAATCACTGTAGCTAGTGTTCTCTGGCAATTTCACAGATCTTCTCTGAAAGTGAACTTGTGGCTGAGTCCGTGCACCTAAAAATATTAAAAGTGACTTTATATCCAAGGTGGGCAGAATATTGAGGTGTTCATATTCATGGAAGCAATTTTACATTTTTTTCATTATAAATTGCAGTAACTTGAGAAGGACAGAGACATTAGAAGGCCATTATGAAAGATGGAAAATCAGTATTTTTACATTTATTTTTCAGTTGTCATTATTTCTCCACAAGTATTCCAGAGCAAAATTGTGGAAGCACCTACTGTCAGGAGCTTTTCTGGCTATGTTGTTTCTCCTTCACTTCCATTACATGCCTCTTTAAATGAGCGTAACTGAAACCAAAACTAAGTTCAGAGGCAGGGTATGCAAAAGCTTAGGAAAGCATCCAGTTCACCATACTTGTTCAAATTTTGCTTTCCCTGAAATATCAAGATAAATGTAGTTTATACTTTTCAAAATTATTTTCTAAGAGACAGTTCTACCTGTAGTCTCAATTAAGTTATGGAACTTCTGTATTTAGATTTTGCAAAGCTTTGGCCGTGAAAACTAACTCTAGAATTGAGGCCGGTTACTATTGAAATAACTGGACAAAAATATTCACTTGCCAAACCCTGGGTGAAAAGATTTTCCATATTTTCCCATGCAAAGAAAACATCTAAATAGAACCAGATTACTTGGCATGTAGATTTCTATCTTTCCCTCTGTCTTGTACAGTGTCAGCATTTCTTTCAAGCTCACTAGGTGTTAATTGAAGGGCCTTTGCTGCAACATGATTTAAGACTGTTTCATGTACTACGGCATTTCATGTCTCATTTAAATCCCAGCTTATAAAGTCAATAGTCTTTTTCAAAGGATACTCACCATTAATACTGTTTAGCAACACACAGCAAGACTCCATCTGAAAGTCTGTGTGCACAACATGCAAATTAATTTTTAAATCAAAAGCTGTTGTATTCTCCAGAGCTCATTTTGAATACACACAGAACACTTCCCACACAGCACAAAATCAAGAGGCAAGCAGTTTTCTTCTTGATTCACATTGGACTATGTGATTCAAAGATGTCAACTCAAAACAACTTTGCATCTTTTCCCCCATTAGGCTCTAGCAGCACTTTTAGGTTACATGCAGCTTCACTGTGAGAAAGAATAACAAGCTTGACTTGCTCCTAAGCTTTGTAACTGCCAGTGTCATTAACCTAGAGACTGGAATCTTTTCTTGCATAATTTTCCAGCAGGAGCTCTAGCTGTTAGAAAACAAAACTCAACAGAACAAAATGTTGTATTGGCCAAGAAAAATGTCTGTGTACAGGAGTAAGCACCTCCAAAGAGCTGATTGTTGTTTAGCTGTCATTTCTTTGGCAATTCTGCACAAAAAAACCCTATAAAATTACTTTTATTTTTTAATTTCTGAAACATTTAAATGTTTACAGCAGGCTCTCAAGACTGACAGTATCCTTAAGTGTTTAATATAGTCATTAAACAACACCTATGTGAAATGGGAAGAAATCTCCCTTATCTGATTGCTAGACATAAATGGAAAACTATATAAAAGATTAAGTAAATTGACTGCAACAAACTCAGGCAGGATTTATCTCCTGTGTGCTCTGCAGTACTGTAGCAGTTTGCTGCACCTCGGGGACTGATGTGCTCAGGCACTCTGGAACCCCCTGACTGCACTGCTGAGTGGGCTCCTACAGCCCATGGGTATACGTACCCACAGTAACAATGCAGGAAAAAAAACCCCACAACAAAGAAACTGACATTAGGATTATCACCAATAGTTCAATGCAAAATTGTAGGATTTTCTGCTGTCTAAATCTCTGGTTAAGATGCATTATTCAGTTTGGCAAGAATTGGTACTTTATTACCAAGAACACAAACTAATCAAAAGTTAGAAAACAAGTAACTGTTGTTGAATCTGTGATACAGTAGGTCATGGGTTTTCTATAAAAAAAAAAAATTGGTGGATTTTAGCACTGACAGAGCCATGAGCTGCCAAATTTTCACTAGATAAGGAGGACCCAGAAAGCCAGCCTCAGTTCCTTCAATCCTACAAACAGTACAAATCCTTGGCTGAGCCCCGAACTTGGCAGGAAACCTGTGCAAGAATGAACTCAGATACAAGACTCGAGGGTGAAAAAACAGTTTCCTCTGTGATAGTGCATACACAGACATGTAATAAATCAGTGCAGAATAGGTAATTCACACCCTAGAAAAACAAATTCCTCCATACTGATGTTCACCCAAAACCTGCCACTCACCCTGACTCTCCCCTCAGTTCCTCAGTTGGGTCTCCCATGCCTGGTGAGAGACTCCAAAGGGGCAGAAGACTGGGAGCTTCCAGAGAAAGGCTTGTGAGGGAAGCAGCTACCAAGGCTTTCACCTTTTGTCACCACCTTGCTGGAAGATAATCCAACGTTCTCCTTTACCAGAGGCCATAGTGGATTTTGGGGCATATGTCTGAGGATAAATTTATTGAGGGAATTGGAAGTGGTACAAACCTGTGCTGACCAGACTCTTGAGAGTATTTTTCAACAAGTCATCACTTATCACTGGGAGTGGGTTATTAGTGTTGCTTCTATTACTGAAGATACCTAGTTTTTACTTCTAAAACCTAAGCACATTTAAGTGTAAAATGTCCATGTGAGCTCTTTCTACATGGTTTGTGCCATGAGGTAAATATTGCTGAGCACTGATCTTACCTTCTTTAAACAGCCTCTTGTCAACACATCAGCCAGATTTACATGCTGTCAGTT
The DNA here is from genome assembly GCF_029207755.1 of Chamaea fasciata. Classification (NCBI taxonomy): domain Eukaryota; kingdom Metazoa; phylum Chordata; class Aves; order Passeriformes; family Sylviidae; genus Chamaea; species Chamaea fasciata. The sequence goes on from NW_027094086.1 coordinate 132,244,546, forward strand.
CCAGTTTGCCAGCTCACTCCTGAGGATGCAACCTCAAGGAGTCCCTGTAAGTCACCTCTTGTCACACTGAATGTGTCACATGTGGCACCACATCAGCATTTGAGGTTCAATCTGTGTGAAGTAACACCTGAAGTCTCACCAATTCATGCTCTGATTGCTCATAGGTCAGAGACAGATAGAGAGTCCTCATACAGCTTCCATTCACTGAACGCTGAAATTCAGCCCGTCACTGTGCTGGTATTAAATAACTTAAATGACCCAGTGGTTGGCAAGCCCCATCCCTCACAATTACTGACAGAACACAGCAGTGGATTGTAATGCCATCATGAAAATGAAGCTGCCTGCATCAACTCAGACAAACTTCTCGACTGCATAATACATTGTTTGCTTGATTAATTATTCAAATGCAATTGGTAACTTAGTGTACCAAGACAGGCCTTTCTTTCCCTTTAACTGGTGCTTCAAACACCAGTGTTCCCAGCCTGTTCCTGGTATAATGAGTTCTGGTTTGCTCTCATTTTTTCACTAAGGTAACTTCTGATCAGCTCTTTTGAAACAGTGTGAGGTTACTGGGAAGTAAATTAGAGAAATAACAGAGAAAAACTAGGTCACAAGGATTTTGGATCGAGACTAGAGACGCTCCATTCAAATACTGGAACAATGTCTTTCTTTTAGGCTTCATCACAAGACAAGTCCCAAGAAAAGAAATGTGGACTGGACCCATAAAATAGATTTTACTGGGCAAGACTGCAAGTTCAAATCCCGATCCTTAGCATACTCCAGGTACACTTTCTCCCTTTATCCTTTTTTTTCTGCTATCCCAGTAGAAGCAGTTACATTATTCTAATTTACATATATTGTTAACACAGGGGATCAATTCACTGAAGGAAAGAAGATTATGTTGAAAATATTTATGAGTTTCACTCAGCTGTTAAATGTCCCTCTAGTCCTTTAGCATCCCCTGGTTTTTTTTTGAAGGAAGCTGTGAACATGAAAATACGGTTCTTTTTCAGTTAATTGCATAATATCAGCATATTTGCCTAAGAATAAGAGTATTTAATACAGCATGATAGTGGAATACTGTTGGTAAACAATGTTTCATGTCTTGCCTAATGGAATCCCTTGTGTTTTAACACAGTTCACCGTCCATCTAATTTACCCCATTAGACAATGTCCAGCTCTCAATCTGCAGAATATATGTACGGCAGCTCTTTCTCCAGTTCCTTCTGAGCATTCCATCAGCTACATAATTTGTTTAATGCATTTTCAGCTCCAGTCGTATCTAGTGCTATCATTAATGAAAAGCCTATTGTGTCTGGAAGGCTTCTAACTAAAAAATATGTCAGGAAGGTATAATTGTATTATATTCTCTCAGACAGAACAAGGTTATCTTGGAATACTATTGAGGGCACCATCCCCTTGTTTATTAACTATCCAGTAGAGTTTAAAATGATGGTAAGCATAAGACTTATTGTGAATAAGACACCATTTATGCACAATAAGAGTGCCCACAGGAAGGATATGCCCCTGTTCTGGTTCAAAGTATCTTTTAAAACCCCTGTTCTTTTATTAGCAGACTTACCAGCCAGCACGTCAATTGAACTAATTTACGTCAGACCCCTAAGTCAGATGAACATTTTACTCTCCACTGTGCAGTTCAGAAAACACTGTTCCTCTGACTGATACTAAAGTTACTTTAACATCTGTGCTTGGCCTTACAAAGAGGTTGTTCAAACTTTATTTTTCTGATACAGTGGGTTTGAATGTGTAGCACTTAGGTTTGCAGATTGTCTGACAAGGGGTCCACAGGAAAAGCAAGTTTATACTGGGTATACAACAATGCAGATACAAGAATTTTCAGTTTTTTCTATGCCCTAAACATCTAAGTCTTTCACAAGTGGAAGTAAGAAACAAAACCAGAGAAAAATCTTAGACATTAAGAACACCAGGATAATCTCCATTTCATGGATGGTTAAATAAGGGTAGATGAAAAAACATCTAACAGATAGCGGAAGAAATTTAATCTCTAGCTCTCAAATGGCACACTGAAGTCCAAACTCATTTATTACCGTGTAACTTGAATTCCCTAGTCACAGCAGTTAGGGATGAATTCAGCTATTAATTTGGTAAAACAATCCCACAGAGAAGCATTCCTCAGGGAACTCAGAACCCCCTAGAGAATACCAGTCTCACTTACAGGACAGAATTCAGAAAACACTGGGCTGTCAGGCTTTTTCTTTAGTGTCCCTCAAATTTCAATTCCAAACCCCCAAATCCAGCATACCTTGAAATCCTGAGACTATCTGGACTACATCATCATAGACCATCAGAGTAGCTGAGCGTTCAGGAAGCAGGCCGAGGCTCAGTGAAGAGAACACTGTGGGAGAGAAGTGGTTTAAGTGGGATATATTTAAATTCTTATAAACATAATCCAACAACAACAGTGCTTACTTTCTTCACATTTTTGCAAAAGCAGGCCACCCAAATGATTAAAATCATATTGTATACATGACAGAAACCACATGCATTTTCTGAACCAAACAGTTAAATTGCCAGAGTAACTACTGAACTAAACAAAATGTTCCACGCTTTGACTCCTGCACGTCATGCACGGTAGCTCAAAGCACTGAAGAGTGCAGTGTAAAGCAGGGTTTCATGCTTTACATGAAGCAATTCCCAACTCCACAGAAAGACAGGAAACACACAAAGAGAACTGAAATGCTAACTCAGTCTGGCTGAGTTATTTTTCTGTGCAACAGCTATACTTTTTACTTAAGGAAGATTTTAATGAAATTTAACTTTTAAGTACTTTGAGATGCTTACATAAGTTGTACAGAAAGGCAAAGTATGATGAATAAGTCTGAATAATTTGCTTTAAAATGCAGCATGTACTTACTGAGTCACCACCTACACCAGGGAAGTGCTATTTATAGCAGAACTACTGTCATCCTACCAGTGGTGTGAAAGGAGACAGATAAATGGTATTTGCTGCAAGAAGGTTGCCTGCAAGGACCTCCCTTCCCACTGGGTACTGATTCTCCTTGCAGGGGGCTCTGTCAGTATGCACACACATCTTGGCAGAGTGAAAAACAGGATATAATTTCATGCCAAGTTCTTCAGACCCAGAAGACCCAAAACATGGAAGGAATTAGCCACAGAGCCCACCTGCCTCCTCTGCATCCATGAAAACAGTAAGGAGCATGACTGCCTGCAGTCCACATGTGGTTTTCAAAGATAGGAGAAGACTAATGCAGACTAGCTATTTTTGGTAACTGGGCAGCATCCCATACCTGGAGAGCACTCATCCTAGTCTGAAGTAAATGCAAGCTGAGGAAGGCATTCCCAGAAACAGACAACAGAAGATCAACACAAACTCTTCTGATTTTCTGGAGTTTTATGAATTTCCTTTAAAATAATACACATTACTTAATCCAAGACACCATATAGATGTTAGCTACCAATAGGAGACTCCACTATTTCTGCTTAAAGAAATATAGTCTCCTTTTAGAGATTGGAAATTTTAGTGTTTGGGAGAAGTATGGGAGAAAGGAGAAAAAACTATGAGAAACACACTGCAAACAACAACCATCTAAAAGATGGTCTTAATGATATCTATATCTATATCTATATAAACATTAAAAAAATAAATATCATGTTATTGCAAGTACAGCTGGGTATTTTATTTCCAGTGCCCAACATGTGAAACAGATCTACACATTAGGCAACATAAGAAAGCCCAGTGCAAGTAGCACTAAGGCCAGACAATTACAAAATTTGCCTTTACTCCAATAATTTAATTTGTATGAAGAAAGCTAATATAATTTAGACACCTTGGGGAGCTCAATACCATCAACCATGCCAACATCTTCTTCCATATCTGCCAGACTATAACGAATATATAACCTCTAAGCTTCCCTTGGGATTTTCTGCACAATCTTTTTTCAGCATGTCAAAGACAGAAAGACACAGCTTTTAAGGCCAGAAGGATGACAGTGATGATCCAGCCTTACTCCTGTATAACTACAGCCTTCCCTGAATTAATTACTGCTGCAGATTCAACAGCTGTACCAAAACTTGAAAATATGCTGTATGAAAACTCTGATTTTATTTTTACAGGCGACCAGTGGTGAAGAACACACCACAACCTAAATGTTCTAATAAATAATTATGAGGGCAGTTAAACTATGTGCCTCTTTACCCATCAAAATTTATAGAGGTTCGATTTCCAGCCATTTGATCTTCTTTTTATACAGGCCTGCTAGACAGAAGAATTCTCTCTTACCTGTTTCCTGTTCTCTATGAGGGTATTGATGGACTATGATCAAATTACCCCATGAACTTTCTTGCTAGTGAACAAAATAAATTAAGCACTTCGAAGTCTTTCCCTGTAAACTGTATTTTCCAATCTCTTAATCACCCCTGATAAAAGTCCACAGTTTTAAATATTCTTCTTGAAGCATGGATCCAGAGATGGACACACACTTCCCTGAATGGCTATGCCAAGGACAAGTCCTGAAATACTATACTCTGCTTTCCCAGTTTTTAACCTTATTCTACAGGCAAACAATTCCAGATGAGGTCTCCTCTCCCAGAAATATCATAAGCATCATCCTCTGCTCCTAAAACTGTATTTCACCACAGTGAATACCATGGTTTGCTTTGACTGACTGTCCTGGTTTGAGCCAGGATGCAGCTATTTTGTTCTCTGTTGCTGGTACAGTGCTGTGTTTTGGATTTGGGATGACAATACTGTCAGGAACACACTGATGGTGTTGGTGTTGCTGAGTAGTGCTTATCCTAAATCAAGGACTTTGCAGTTTTCCATGCTCTGTCAGTGAGAAACTGCAGAAGAAACCGGGAGGGAGCACAGCCAGGACAGCTGACCTGGCCTAGCCAAAGGGAAACTTTATACCCGAGAATGTTATGGCCAGTATATAAACTGGGGGGAGTTGTCTGGCAGGGGTCAACTGCTGCTCAGGGATGGGATGGGCAATTGTATTGTGCATCACTTGCTTTAACTGGGTTTTACTCCCCACACGCGTTTTGTTAAGTCATCGTTGTCTTCTTCTTCTTCTAAAATTTTACTTTATTTCAATTACTAAACTTTATTTCAATTATGTTCTTATCTCAACCCACAGTTTTTACCTTTTGATGATTCTCCTTCCCACCCCATGGAGGCTGGAGAGGAGGAAGCAGATGGTGGTACTTAGTTGATGACTGGAGTTAAACTATGACACTGCCTCTACCAACGAAGTCTGAACAGTGCTGTCTCAGCAACTCCCTCTCTTCATGCCATATACTGCTCCAAAAGGAGTGTCCTTTTAAATAAGGATTACCAGTCACAAAGGTTTTCTTCCAAATTTTTTACAAAGAAAAATCTAAGCGTAGTTAAGAGCAGACAGATGAACACATCTTCCATCACGAACACTTCAACAACTCAAGTGATGTTAAATTAATGAACTGTTAATAAGTGGAGTCATGGCTCTGCTGATAAATATTTTAATGGAAGAAGAGATCTTAAATGTTTTCCTCCTACCATTTATCACTATATAAATAAATAATCCTCCTGCTTCAGCAGTAAAGTGTTAGTAATTATTTTCGTTAATATAGGAAAAGCTAATTTCTACCAAATTATAAGAACCGAAAACCCTTGATGTTTACTCCTTGAAGCTACTACAACAATACCACAAGTTCAGTGGCTGCACATCCTTTCAGCATAACACTATTACTAATGCATATTGCCTGTGATGGAGGAATCCTGATCCTTTGGCAAAGCTCTGCTATAGCACTTCAAACATTACCACGCTTTAGCTTTCAAATCTACTCCCTGCTCATGGTTATCATTTTCCCATTTGAGGTAAATATGGCCAGAGTTCATTCACCACAGCACACAGGATGGCACGTCAGCTTAAACACTGGCCTGGCTTGAATGCTTCTCAGAGTGGGGAATCTGCTCTGCGGGGGACAGCTCCTAGAACTGCTAACAAGCATTTTTGGGAAATGAGGATCCGGCTATGTGGGTGTGCCCAGACTGCACACTGCAGAACAAAGATTGAGATATGCTGCCTGCTCCCCATCATTCAAATCAGCTTTAAAGTAACAACAAAACAACTTGCACATTTTTTCAAAGTTCTATACTGTGCTAGTTAAAAGTATGATAGGCATTTAAATACAGGGAATTTAAATACAAACAGTTCTTGTAGAGTTTTTTAAAGACTTTAGGCATCTCAATCAATACAAAATATAAAAGCCTAAGTATCTTAACTTTTATGTCATGTACCTTTCCAGGATCAATTCAAAGAACAATCCTATTAAATCTACATAGGGCATATCAAGTTGTAACTTGATGTTTCTTTAATCAAAGAAAGGAATAAGTTCAAGGTACAGGAAACAAAATTAAGGATTCTACTTCCAATTAAATCAATGGCAAACTATCTACCAGTATCAGTGGGGGAAGATCAGAGGTGAAACGAATCTACTTTCTGAGCTAAGTTCACGTTTCAGCCATGGAAAGAAAGATTTTGTGGAACCTATACAGTTACTGCTCTTTAAACTTCAATGATTTGCTAAAACAAAAGCACCCTGTTTCATTCCCTTCCCTCAAAATCAGTATTTGAGAAAAAAAACCAAGCAAAAAATGAACCAAACAAACTCCAGGCTATGGAAGAGTACATCTCATTCAAGAGACCTAGGGTATGAGTCAGAAAGATATGAGACCCAAGTGAAGGTTATTGCATACTTTAATCATCTAAAAGCACATGAAGTATGCTGAGACAGCTGCACTTCATCTTATTTAAAGAGAAGAAAATCCAAAGGAAATTTCTAAACAGAGTCACAGAACAATTATGGCTGGACGGGACCTCTGGACGTCACTTCTTCCACCAAGCAGGGGTTGTCCAGTTGAGTTCCGAATGTCTTTAACAGTGGAGATTTCACAACCTTTCTGCACAACCTATTTCAATTTTTCTGCTGCTGTAATTAATTGTTGCCTTTTACTTATTTGAAACTCTCCTGGCTGCAACTCTTTTCAGTTGCTTCTTATTCTTTCACTACACCCCAAAGAGCTTGACTTAGAGTCTTTGCTGTAGCACCATTCAGTAGCTGAAAACCATGGCTGAATACAGTGCAGAAAATTTGGAAGAAGTCACTCTTATCTTATCTGAAGCAAGTGAAAGCAGATAAGTAAAGAGCATGTTGAAATGCCTAAAGCATAATTCTGCGTTCGAAGAGATTCACGTTCCTTTCCCCTTCTGAAAATACAAATTTGCTACTTGACCTTGCAGCAAGTCACGCAGTCCTTCTGGCTATGTTGATATTAATAAATAAAATGGAACCAAGGCATGGAATTCAACACTGCCCTGGGAACATATACACTATTTAAATATTAGTGCACCTAAAACCTCACATGGCTTTGGCCCACGCTAAATATCAAACCTGAGACGTGTGTTACTTAGGTGTGATTTGGGTATAATACAAGCCTGGGACCATTCCCAAATTACATGGACCCTAATTGCAGCTGAGGATTACAAGAAAGGCAGATGAAACTCGGGATGTGATCTTCATGTAGCTGTTCCATCTCAAGGTTTGAAAGCCACCCTCAATCTGTTCTTTTTAGCAGTACAGAAATAGGCTTCATGACTCAATTCTTCCTCTCGAATAACTAATGTAAGGTTCTGAGGCATTCTGATAAAAACTAGCATGCAAGTATTATTGTTATATTTGTTTGCCTGTGGAAGAAGCAAAACCATGCTAATTAAGTCAGTAAAAATCCTTACATCTGGATAACATAATTGCCGATTAAAACTGTCCTGACATGGCTAAGAACTAAAAGACCAGGACTGTTTTGTACATTACAGCCTATGGTGCAACAGTTGTTGCTACACCTTGGAAGAGAAGCGTGAGTGCATCACACTGAAACAAGCTTCTTGGAAACAGAATTCCCATAAAGAAAAAGATCTGGAATAGGTTTCTATTTTCTATGGAGCTGTAGGAGCACCAACAGTTGTTTGAAAACTGACGTAGCACTGTATCGAGGACCTCCAGAAGGAGAGTGAATCTCTGATCAGCCTTGATGCTGCAGTTTAACCGAGGAACAAATGTTACTATCTTTGAAATGTACAGATGTTTCTCCTCCCACCCACGATCTCAAGCATTGAAACACATTATACAAAACTGTGTAGCTTCCTTTAGATGCAATATCTTACCTCAGAACAAAAATAAAGATCTCTTACCAGGCAATCTTACAGGTTTCCATGGTGCAGAATTTGGCACATATGCATGTTTACTAGCAGTCACTATCAGCTGATTGCCCAACTTATACTGAAACTTGAGGAAGGCAGTGCCATCTGCTCCCGAGGTTCCAGATGCAATGGAGATTTGGTTGGTAAAAATCTCAATGAAGGCTTCAGTTACTGGCTGATGGGTGCTGGCATCGCTTACATGGACCTTCAGCGTTACTTCTGTAATGACAAACAACCACAGTGATTACTGTCTGAAAAGCTTCTGTGGGAGGCAGCAGTTAGAACATGCAGACACACCAAAGAAAAGACACCAGCTCTGACATTTTGGTGCCATGTACAACTTTTTATACTGGCCTGAAGTTCTCCATCTCAGAAAGTCACTCCTCAGAAACACTGGAGAGTCTGTTACAAGCCAGACCAGGTCCTGAATAATTGCCCAACAGCAAAGTTCAGCTCTGGAGACATTTATCTTCCACCTGTGACCCACATGCTACTGGGCAGCACATCTCCAGGGCAGATGAGAGTAACACTCCCTTTGAGGGGCAAAGTGTCAATCACAGAGTACTGTTGTACTATGGCAATTCTATATGTGTGCTATCCAACATCCTGTGTTAGTCACGGACAGCAGGGCATGGAAACTCTCTGTAAGACCCCTGCCTTGCTGAGCCTCTGCTCCAGCCAGCCTTCTCCAGCAGCAGTGGGGAGAGGGAAAGGCTGCAGCTGGGGTATACTCCTCACTCCTTCCCAAAGCAATTCTCTCTGTGGACCAGGAATGGAGGAAATCTGCTGTGATGGAAGCCCAGGAAAAAAGTGGGCAATAGAGTAGGCTGTGCTAGAGTTGGGTATTTTCAGCTCTGGTGGGAGAGATTGCCCCAGCTGGCACAGGACTTCCCTGGTGATGTCTAATCAAGGTGGAGAATTCTCACAGGATTGTGTCCATGTCCTCAAAGCACAGGACAACCAGGTGGGATGCAGAGTGCTAGCAGTGACAGCAGCAGCCCCAACACTACTGGATCAGCCCCTATACTACTGGTGAGAAGCAAAGAAGTGATAGTTAAGGCAGCCAGGAAAATCATACATGTTGCAGATATGCAGTCTAAAGCCAACACAATGGACTACATTTTTCTTGAGTAATTTGCCATTTTTCCAGAAACTAATTACTAGTTTAAATGTTTACAGATGTACAGTATTTGTCCACTCTGGGCACTCCTATGACTAAACCATGCATTGTGTCACCAGGCTTTTGTTACATAAAATGGAGTGGCTTATGCAAGACAGTCCCTCTGGAAGGCATTCTTCTGTATTTATGATTATTTTTCTGTGCCTACAATAGTTCAAGTGCCTCATGCTCTAAAGTAGCAGCTGTTGTCTTTCTGCAATAACCATGACTTAAATGCAATGCTGTGTTGAAAAGACCCAGCAATGATCTACTGCTTTCACCAAGACACTCCTTGAGTTCTTTTCACTTCCAGTTGCCTATTCCTCTTAAACGAACACCTCCCTCCCTCTTTTCTCTCCAACTCTCCCGTTTATCTCATTCCTGTCCTAATGTCTGGAAATTCTGTTGTTCTTGCATGAAGTTCCCTGCCTCAGCTTACTCCACTCCCTAAGGTAGTAGATGGTATTTTGCAAACTCCCTTTTTGTGTCAGGAGACTTCAGCCTCTCACATGCAAGATCCTCCCACTCCATGTGCAAACATTTCTGCATGTGATACCCAGAAAAGAGAGCATAACCTCCTATTCATATATATTCAAAAACATTACACTGACGTCTACAGAACAGTACTGGTGGTACAGTTCTGTTCTATTACTACTGCCTTACAAGAACTTGTTTTTGGTGTAAGCCCCAAGCCAGCAAGACATGACACCAAGAAGAAAACACAGAACTTAACAAAATCTTTGTGGTGACTTTCAATAGTGAAAGGACACAACTGAGTATGCAGAGAAACACACTGTAACAACCTAAAAGTTTAAAAGGACATGAGGACCTAATATAAAAGTAACAGCACATCTGTCCTAAGGGCATTTCAGCCAGAAAGATCAATACCTTGGGCTCCTTCATAAGCAGAGACCACCTCTGTGAATCCTACAGTACTGAAAATACCAATATCAAGCCAGTCTGAACAAAAACCCTATTAGAGAAATTCATCATCAGAGCAGCCATTGCTTTAGAACTTGGCAATGGAGGATGCTAATTTAGATGGGATTTGCATGAAATATATTCTAGCTATTAAAGATTCTGGACTTCTTCCCAGTTTTGCATTCAGCAGTCAAAGGAAGTAATGTACACTGAAAAGCAGTATCCACATACTCTGGTGCCCAGTACAGAGTGCCTCCTTTGAAACCTTGCCTTGACCACCAGGCAACTTGTGAAATCTTGTGTACGTGAAAGGCAGCCACATTAATCAGCAAAGGAAAATATATATATTCATGAAAAAAAATATACAAACATGAGGACAACAAACAGTATAAGTTTTAATTTTCAAAGTGGAGGGATATGCTTAGATCCAAAGCCAGATAGCTGTGCTCTTAGCATTTCCCACTTTGAATTTCCTAGCAAAGAATGCAAGAATAGATGAGGTTAAGAATAATGGGTGATGCATTAACGAAAAAGCAAGAGAACATGACAAGCTGAACACTGCTGTTAGCAATTTCGGTAACATGGAAATTTAGCCTTTTCTAAAAACAACCACAGATAAGAGGGAACCAAGGAGCTTTGGAATATTAAATACTAATTAAGGAAGAGGGTAAGAAAACAACAGAAGTATTGTATCAATTAAATTCCTTATATACATCCAAAATTCTAGAATAGAGACTACTACTCAAATTGATCACGAGAAAAAAACAATAAAATTTTCCTGTACACACAAATCCATCTTTCTCTTCCCAAATCAGAGAGCTAGCCATGGGTATCTTCAACAGGAAATTTCTTTATCTCTCATTCCATAGCTATGTAAGGGCTTCTGTCTGCATACTTCTCTTTCTGCATCCCTCTCTCTTTCTGATAAGGAAGGACAGGGGCTTCCAAAATCCTTCTTCTACGCAGAAATGACAAAGGCAATCACCCAAGACCGAAGACTGACATCCTGAAAGGCAGCAGACTGGAACTGCTGTTCCAAACCACAGAGTTCCTAGATCAGACACTGGGCTTGTTTTCTCCTTCTTTTTGATCTTAACATGTTTTTTTTCCTGAGGAGATAGAGAAAACCCTAGCAGCCTGAACAATCCTAATTCCTTTTCATGTGTTATCTTCCCTGACAAACATGTGAAGTGTATACAACTTGCTTAATTCAGGGCCTTCTCCCACACGACAGCTCCTTTTTCTTATCTAATGCAGCAGTGAAGTCTCGAACACTAAACCTTACATTATCTCTGTAATTTCCACAGCAACTGAATGATTAAAAGCTTAAAACTGGAAAGAAATTATTGAAGAAAACATCCTCTCAAACAGTGACGTGATGAGAACAACCTATAGAAAGAGAAAGTAAGTTTCAGAATTGCTAGGATATATTCAGGCACTTCTTGAGGATCAGGGGAAGGGAAGTAAGAGCAGAGTAAGGACAACTGACCCAAGACCAGTCTGATCTCTAATTAATAGGGAGGTCTTAAATTGAAAGACTACGTATACTAGATGAAATCGATTAGAAGCTGTTTAGAAGACTTACTTTTAACTAAGGAATAGAGTATTCAAAATATCTGGCAAACTTTTTAGTTGGAAATCTCAGCAAAGAGCGGGTGTAAAGCAGGTACATTCTTCTTGAGTTTTGCAGCCCACCACAGCAAAGAGCTCACAAAGAATTAAAGGCACATGGACGCAGAAGAAGCACAGCTCCAGATGAATGCAGGGTACTGAAAGGACTGCAAAAGATGAACTGCTAAAGGGAAGCCTGCTTCATTCTCACACTATTGAATGTAGAGTTGGAGTATTTGCTAAGTTCTAGAGGAGCTTTTTTCAGTGCTACTAGTGAGGTCCTGGAAGGAGGAATGAAACATAAAGGTGAAGAGTGCTGATGTTTCCTCATTTAAGAGCAAAGCAGAGGTGGCTGAGATGACAGACCCTGAGCTGATAAACACACCCAGGGCAGCTGTGGTCTCTCTCTCTTCCCCAGACAAGCCAGCCACAGTCAAGACAGGCTACGCCTGAGCCATAGCCTTGTCTGATGTGCCTGACTCCTGACTGGTGTGGTGTGAATGTGTCTTTTTCAGACCTCATCTGTCTGGCACCTACTTCCCTGCTGGCTGGGCAGGGAAGGGGCACTGGTGGGCACAGGTACAGAGCCAGAGTGACTTGCCTGTACCACTAGTGTGTGTCCTGCCATCGTATTCCTACAGGAAAGATTCAAGTCGAAAGCAAGAACCACTTGGGATAACTGTCATTCCCAGAAGATAAACCACAGGCAAAAACATCTTTTCTAGATGGGCAAAAAGCCTGTGTCTCCTTGTCTAGAAGTGGAAGTAGAAATGGGCCACTCGCAGATGTTAAACAGTGCAACCCTTCAACTCTGCTTTAAGAATCCCAAAGCAAAGTGGGAAAAGAGCAAATAAAACCAGCAAATGCAGGGGTAAATTCCACAAAGAGATCAAGGCTGATATATAGGTATGCTCAAGCAAGTCTAGTGCAAGTCTGCTGTCTTATAGTCCTTCGTCTTTTTTTAAACAATAAACCTCCCTACCTGTTTTTCAAGTGAGTGCAAACCAAAACTACTAGTTACTGTGAAAACAGCTGCTAAAGTACAGCTCCCTCCCAGTTTTCTAGTACTAAATTTATTGTAAGCTATATAAAAAAAACTCCAGCATCTTCAAGGTTATAATTTGGGAAAGTGAAAAAAAGACAGAAAGATCCCTAAATGTTAGCATTCCAATCCAAAATCCCATCTGTCTTCTTAATCTGATTTTTGAGATTTTACTAAGTTTAAACTTTCTCTGAGCAATCCTTCCTGTGCCATCTGCTCTATGAACCCTACTGCCTTGCCTGAAATACAATTAACTTTAAGAAAACTATTTTTGCATTTGTAACCCCTTCTTATACTCACAGCTGCTCTTTACATTGCTGTGAACTGTCAGTTTGGGAATGGTTTCCTTCAGAACTGCTATCATCACTGCTGTCTTCTATAACCAAACTCTTGAAAAGTGAAAACCACTGGGTTTTAGGTAGTTTGGGGCTTTGTTTGTTGTTTGTTTGGGGTTTTTTAAATCAGTAATACAACACAGAAAATAAAATCCTGAGCAATCTGAGCAAAGGCAAACTGTCAGATGCCACATACTGGAATAAACAGAGAAAAGTTACAACACGGATTGGAAATCAAAGATCACAACCCTATTTAGATCCCAATCCTGCAATTTGGTTTCTGTGCACACATCCCTCTGTTAGGCAGACTCCCACTGACGTCTGCTGGACAGATGATCTCTTTTGGGAACAGGCTGACACAGGCAGCTGCTATCACTTAGTTTTTCCTTTGGGGGTCCCTTAGCCATGGACAATGTCAGGATATTACCAAAGAAAGAGATATTTAAATTATCTAGGTTTTGATTAGAAAAAGAAAACTTCCTGCTCATTTAAAAAACGCCATTATGAACTTTATGTAAAATTGTGTCCTCTGCTCTGATTGAACTTACTGGCAATATGCCTGGCTTTGAATGCTACATGCCAAATGGATAAGCCTTTCTGTCTCTTAACCTTTTGCTCATGTGTGAGGTCAATCCTCAGCCAAACAATAGGATTTTCATTTATCTAAAGGAAAACTTTTTCCTAGAAAAAGGAGTGTTCCCCATGCTTTAGCCACAGATGCCAACTCTAGCATTTACACAGTGTTTCGAATGTGCTGCATCAGGAAGGCTCTACTGAGAATCACACTTCAAAAGAGCAGCAATTTAAGTCCGCATGAAGAAAAGGAAACATGTATGTAACATCCCTCCAGAAGCACACAGACTCTGATCTTCATTGATGATGTCAGCTAAAAGTAAGTTCTCAAGCAGCACTTCAAATAGCAAACTACGTGTGCTTGAACAAGATTCACAGTGAAGATAATGACATCCTCTATTCAGAACTGGCTCTGGCCCTCATTACAGGAAAATCAATAGAGCTACACAACCCTCCCCTCCACCACAGGTGACTCAGGTTTCAGCCGGGGTGAGTGTCCGGCACTGATTTCCAGGGAACCCTACCATGGAGAGAGTGGGACACAGGAGGTCTGCTCAGTGCCTGTTTAGTGATTCTCCAAACAATACCAAGGCTGCTGCAGTCCTTGGCATCAAGAAAAATGTTCCTTACTACACTAGTCAGAAATCCAGTAATGACTACACAACACAGCTTGGTTCTTAGACCCAGATTCAGAAGGGATTTAGAGAGCAGAGGGTTCAGAGAAGAGCCACATAAAAATGCAGGGGACAGGGAAGCAGCCGTGGGACTGGCCATCTGAAGAACATGACCTCCTCTTCTTGCAAGAGAAGGCTGGATCACTGTGCCTAACAACAAAACTGCAAAAGACCAAGTCAGCTGAGGACCTTTAATCTTGCCAAGAGAGACAGCCAACAGCTGTACACTGAACCTTAGCAAATTCAGGTGTCATTTTTTGGCAATAAAAGAACAGTTTACTAGATAGTAGACTCAGGCTGTGAGAAAAAAAATTGGGTTAATAGCTTTCATTTCATATCTAGGTGTTTAATTAAGGCTTAAATTAATGTTAAGAGTTAAGACAATTAATGTTTGATTCTAGAACATTTATGAGGCCAGCCCATGGGGTTGTTTGTGGTGCTTCTTTTCAGCACTGCAATCTGAATTTGCAAAACACTTTGTACTTTAGAGGTCAAGGGGACAACTATCAGTAGGATCCTCCACACACTGAGTACTTACAGTGTGATGACTATAATTAACCCCATACCTGAGAAGTCAAGGAGGAACTTTCTTCCTCAAATGCACAACTGATTGATTTCTGAGTTTTTCTTTCATTCCTCTCTTGCTCTTCCTCAGAAACAGCAGAGTGAAATGAGAACTGCATATTCCACTCACTTGACTGACACAGAGAAACCCCGACATGATGCCTGATCAGAGCATTCCGCTCACCTCATCTCTGCAGACATCCAGGATTGTGGAGGAAGCTACACTCAGGTAGCACTTGAGGCTTTTTCACCCTTCTCTGCAGCTCAAGTTGATTCATCCGTATTTCTCATCTAACATTCCTCACTGCTCCAAGTGCCTCAGGCATTGCTGGCACTGTGGCTGGCTCCCCTAGTGCACAAGAATTTAATTTCCAGGGGATTGAAAAAGTTTATATTAACTAAAATAATTAGTCTTAATCATCAATCTTCAAATAAAGCACAGTTGTCTGTGATATGAAGGTCAGATAGGTGCCCTACTTACCTCTTCAGGTTTAAAATCCATTAAACAAAGTGTTCATGAACTAAGATGATAAATACATTAGTTTATCTCACAATGCATTATCTCCTTGGGATAATGCACATAGTTTCTAGTAAAATGTCACAAAAAGAATTCTGCTATATGAACTAGAGCAATTCATGCCACATATGATGAAAACCAGGCTGCTATACAACCCCTGTATTCAAAAGGGAGGGAGGGGCAGCTATGGGATAATAAAATAAAGACATCCATCATGCAACAGTCCAACATGTAAAAGAAGATTTGCATATCCTGACCTGCTAGAGCCTAGAGCATTACCACCAAAATTAATTTCTTGGGAAAAAAGGTAGGCATTTGCTTTAATTAAAAAAAGTGGGAGCTATAAGCATTATGCCCAGATGAGACTCCGATACCCTATTGTTAAGTGATTAAACAAGCATTTATAATTAACTTGAAACTCACATGGCTATGAAACTCATGAATAGCAATAGTTGCATTAACAGGTCTGCCTTTGATCTCTACAGGAACTGTGCATGACACAAACTAATTTCATTTCCAAACCTTGTCTCTTAGACATGGAATTAAATAAAATACTGTCATGGAGCGCAGATGGAAGTTGAGTTTCAAAGCTTTAGCTTGCCACACGCATAATGTATTCTTTACAAGACATGAAAAAGTAATCCCTATTTAAACCCCTCTTTTTTTTTTGTAATAGAGTTCTTTGAAACTCTGTTTGGGGATCAATATGGAATGAGAAGCTAATGCACTGATATTTTCCAGTTGCTCAGCATTAGAGTTCTCCACTGACTCAAGACTGCAGCTGATTTTGTGACATCAGCTCTGAGGATAACACCACACCAAGCTCAGCCACTCAGGGTTTTAAGCCAACTTTATACCTACTGCACCATCAGTCTAGTTTGGCAGAGGGCAGAAATGGAAAGCTTGGATTTGCTTAGCCACAAAGGCAAGTTACATTTTTTCAGAACAACCTTATCCTAAGTCCTATTAATAAAAGTATTCATCAGATGAAAGCCATTTAAAGCAGATATATTCTATATTTAAGCTATCCAATGTATGTTCAATGGGGCAGTGAGGAGACGAGCACTTTTCTTTTTTCCTCATTTTCAAGCAGCTTTAATCTTACGTTTAATCTCTGATTTCCAAAGCCTGTTATGAAAGCAAAGCTAGCTATCACTCTGGAAGAAGGTATTTTTACTTGGGTTGTTTGTTTTTAAACAAACCACTGTAACAATTCAAACAAACCCATCTCAAGGGCCTCTCTACATTCCCACTGCAGCCTGCAGTGCAAACTTCCACATTCACCTCAGTAATTCACTGATGTAAGCTCATGCACATACAGAGGCGAACTAATGCGCTAAAATTTTATCTTAGGCACTTGCACGTTCCCTTTCTTCAAATAACTCAATAGTCGATTTATAATCACTTCATTCCTTGAAGAAGTTATCCCCAGCTGGCAGACAGGAAAATTAAATTGTAGGTGAAGCTACACATGGCAGCCATCTCATTCCTCCAACCCAGCCAGCCTGAGCAGAGAGCTCTGCAGGGTGATGAGGAGTGCAACAATAGTGTTCAGCCACTCCACAGTAAAACCAGGAGCATCCTTTCCTTTCCCACTTCTGTGGCCTGGCTGTGGTCTCTTGCTCCTTCTCTTGGGCTGCCCCACTTCTCCTTGGACCTGCTGCTGTGTTGGTTGCATTTACTAATCCAGCACTGCACCAGCCCAACAAACCGAGTGGCTCAGTGCCAGGTTATCAGGCTGAACTGCTGAAGCAACGCGGCCCCACGTGCCAAAATCAGCAGAACAGGCAAGCATGGGGGTGGAGAGTGGTGGCCAAGTGCAACACTGGCAGCAGAAAAGAAAGGATCTGGGACCACCCCTGCTGGTTCACAGGCAATTCAGACAGCTCTGTTGCACTTTGAAGGGCACCTGCCCGTCTCCTGAACTTGGCAAGCTTAAGGTCAGTATTTGGCATGTACAGTTGCAGTAAACCTTTATTCTGTATTAATTCCAAATGCCATACTGATTCCCCAATAACTTCCCAACCTCTACCGCGGCATACTGGCACCACAGCAGTAAAATCTCCTGGCTCCATAATGACAGGATGCTTGTGACAATGCCAGGAAGGGTTGGTATGGAGCAGCAAGGACTTTTGCACAGGCATTACAGAGTGTTTACAATAGTTCTTGAACACCCCAATACCTCTACAGTCAGTTGGTATTTGTGACTGGGTGGATGGAGGAGGTTACTGTTGTTTCCTCCTGACCCTAAAAAGCTCTCTTTTATTAACATCTCTATAGGTCACTTCCTGTGACTTCTGTCACAATAGCACCAATATTAAATGTCACCAAACTTGTCTATATTGAAATTTTCCTATCCTCCAAAAATAATTATTTCCAAGTTTTTGAGATTTTTCTGTTCAAAATAGTATTTCTATTTCTTCATTTGGAATAGCTGAAAAATTTCATTAACCTGTGATCTAGGTCTTCTCCTAGATAATAAATAAAAATGTTAAATAAAATAGGACCCATTACAGTTCCCCTTATCCACACACTGTAAAGCAACCCTAGCTTAATACATGGCCATTCATCATTACACTTTGTTTTCTCTTTCATCCAATCTCAGTCACATAGAAGAAGCCGTCTGATCCAAGTCAATTAATTTTTCAATTAGTATTCTTGAACCAGGCTGCTGTACTGTCTATACTTCAGCAATGATGACTGCATATATATGCTGAGCATACATAACTGACTCAGCAACCAAAACTTACGTCAGTTTAAATTACTATAATAGCCATGGTGATCTTAATTCTTGGCAGGGGATTAATTTTTAGGGCCATTATGATTTCATGAGAAAAATAATTCTAATCAGATTTAAACTCTGAATTTTGAAAAATTACTTTCTATTCCCCTACACTGGAAGTCAATTATGTAAATCAGAAGTTACTGGCTCTTCCACAAATTCACAATCATAATGGAAAGGTACAGTTACACTTGCAACATTCATCTTTCTTAGACTCACTATATTTAAAAACCACAATATGACGAGGGTTTGACATGCTGCTCACATTATTCCAAGCTGAGAAGAGCACTGGAGAACACCTCTGTATTTCTTGCTGCTTGCAGCTCTGATTCCCAGAGCTGCTTATCACAGTCACATGAATACCACTGTACCTAGAAATTAAGGTTTGGAGGTCCACAAACCAGGATTTGGGAATGGGTGAAAGTAACTTGGAAGTAGCCCATTTGTTTAGGTACTACATGTAATTGCCTGATCTAAGGGGGGTTGTCTGAAAGGGATGACGCTCTGCTGAAGGACTAGCGGGGTTCACAAATCAAAATGATAAAAACCAATGAATCTCAGCTAATCAAACAGATCAGTGAATTATGTTCTATTTAGAGATCAATCTTGATGTAAAATGTTGTGACTGGCCAATAAATGGCAGAGGAGGGCTGAGAGATGGGCAAGGGCTATGTGCCCTGAAGCTCAGGAGATAATGCAGGGTGAGACTGACCATAGCTACTGCAAACAGGATAGACTTCATCTCAACACAAATGGCACCCGAGGGTGGCCTTTGTGTTAGATGAACAGCTATCTCATATGAATGAATCAACTGACTACACAACCACTGAGTGGATCAAATATTTCTCCAAGTTCATTAAAAAAGTGAGAATGTCTCCCAGATTAGCCCAGGGAAGCCATATATGCATGGCTCAGACCAGTAAAGCATTTAAGAACTGAACAATTAGCAACATAAATAAAATCAAAGATAGCTGTGGGCTGGTTTCAACCTATGTATTCCTTCTCAGCAGCTGGTACTGGCCAGCATCATGATGGTGAGCATATTACAGAGACCAAGAACAGGTACCACATATTGGTGTAGTGACTGAATTATTATTGTTGTTAATGTATTTTGTATTAACAAAGTACAAATTACACTGACATTGTGATTTTGGTATAGTTTTTATCATTGTGCTAAATCAAAAATTCCACGTAATGTTAAACGTATCTTCAAATAAGTAACCTTGATATTACACATGCACCTACCTAAAAGAGCCCAGTCAGAGCACACAAGACTCTGTCAAATGGTCACATTATTTATTAGTTTGTCCATTTGACATCATAAAAGAGTTATTGCTTTTACTCTGGCATGAGCTCATTCTAGATATTTATAGCTGTAAGCAGCACTCTGCTCAAGCTCTTTCCCTCAGCAAAGAATCCCTCAAACTGTTTCATTATACCTCGTCTGTTTCTTATACTTGTGTTATAAAACACACATCTGCTTAAAAGTAACACCATCATATAGGGCTGCTGGTGTTTTCAGTCCGACAAATACAAGGATGGCCACTTTCCCATTTACAAGCAGATATGTAGAACTGAAAACATTCCAGCGGCGTGCTCTGATTCCTTGGCACAGACAGCAACATGAATATTTTGTAGGCTGCTTAGTCTATGCATTAAGCAAGCATTATAAACTATTATTATACTGGTTTAAACAAACAGCTGTATGTCTGGGAAGTGATCTACTGTGTGCAAACAATGCTTACAGGAGAAGCAGGAGAAAGGCCTTTCTAAATACCCAAATCATACAGATGCTTAACTTATATACAGAAGTTGCATTAACAGGATGTGCCGGGGAAATCTGCTGGGATGCAAATGAAAAAGGAGAGCTACAAGACCGATAATCAACTTCTAAAAGGGTAAAATATGCTCTATTATATGTTGTGCCCAGAATGAATACACTGTTAGCACTTGGGGACATGCCTTGTGATGCCTGGTTAATGACTGGACTTGATGATCTTAGAAGTCTTTTCCAATCTTAGAGGTTCTATAATTAGCAGATAAAATGTTCATGTATGTTATCCACATACTTATGTATGCTAAGTTAAACTGAAAACACAAGGTACAGCTAATCACACTAAAAATGACAGCATTTACTCAAGTTTCCTTGACAGTACCAGACCTTATCATTTCCCTGAAACCCATTCAAAAACCAAGTTTACAGATACTTTCTTGAAGTTAAGAAAACAAGTATTTCCCACAGGGATATCTCCTCTTTGTTCATTTGTAATTTATTCTGTTCTCACACTTGCAAAGGAACTGCTAAAAAAAATTACAGTATTCAACAGTTAATCATTACTTTAAATGAACTAGTCCAATAAATTAAAAACCTATTCTACCATATTTAGTCAGAAATACAATTCCAGTAACACCAGAGTGCTAACCTAGTAAACATGTAAAACAGAGATACAGATTCCTCATCTCCCTTTTTCAAATTTAACAGCCATAGGAAATCTATAAATACCAATTTTTAGCAATATATTCAGTGTCACTTCATGCTATGTTTTATTTTGGAATTCACTTCTCTAAATCACCATGCATTTAAAGTTCACATAATTTCAACATGTCCTGAAATTTAGGAAATCAACATTCCACAATACAAAAGTATGGTATTCTTTCTGCTTCGCTGAGCGTTTGTTCGAAATCAAAAATGCTCTTTACTTTTTCTGCCCCTCTTAACACTAAGACTCTGAAAAAAACCCCAATACACAGAATTCAAAGGATGTGTGTATGTATATACACTCACAATCTGAAGCACTGAGTTATACAGGAAGGCTGATTTATTTATTCCAACAACAGATCCAACAACACAGGTGGTCAGTTGTTCTCTTGAGGTTGCAAAATTACTAAAGGGAAGAGGAAAAATGACAGTAGATTGCTATTACTGCCCAAAGCCATCCTGAATTCCCAGCTAGCCTTGTGCTACCATAACAGCACAAGGGAGACTTCCCGTCATCAGCTGGCCAAGCACAATATGCACCCCTCTAAAGAGCAGAGAAAGTGGAGAGGTTAGAAAACCCCACAGCACTCATCTTGTAGGAACCAGCAGTCTACTGCAACGACGACGACAACAGTTGCCTTAGATGTTTGTAAAGACAAAAGGACTTTGGGTCTACTGCTCTAGCACAAGATCAGCAACAAATACCATAGCAAAACAGCGACAGTTCTATGTAGTTACAGTAAAATTCTACAGACAATTAACGTTCTGTATCCACACACATGTGGATGCAATATAGGAGAAACAAAATAATTAAAAATGCAATTGCCTTTAACGGCAACTTAAAACAGCTTATCTGCAGATTCAAGTTTCTCACAGAAATGGTGGAGTTACTCTAATGCTAAGATGTTCAACGTGAACAAGAAGGATTTTAACTTTAGCTTTGGACCATTCAATCAGATACTCCCATCCGAGTTGGTAGCTAAATAAAGAAATATTGAAGCAAGTAAGAATTATTACCAGCTAATTAATATTTGCACTTCAAGTTCATCTTTCTAGCCATTAAATGAGAATTAAAATTAGGCTGAAATTATTTTGTAGTTACATTCACATGGAGCCCAAAATGCTTGGGTCTCAAATAGCACGTAACAGCAAGCTAATAGTTCAGCTAAGTATGGCGACTCATAGTATATAGCTACTCCTTTAAAACACGATTCTGTTAGCTGCAATACTAAAGCCAGGCAAAATACATTTCATATTCTTTTCAATGAGTGTGTTTACATATAAAACATTGCTGCCTACTTTGGAGTTTGGTTTAGAAATTCATTTTTGTTACTGCCATGCTAAAACTGCAGTGAAGTGGGTGGAATTTCTTAAAATTTCTCTTTTCAACTAGGAACCCCAGCCAAAGTGTTTTTGAGAGCCACTGCTCCAATTCCCTTGGTAGAACGAACTTTTAGAAAATGAAATAGGTAACTGTGAAGCAGAACGGGTGAGATTTCACGATCCACTTAGGGATGCAGTGCTAAACTTGCTGTCAACACAGACAGTGGTAGAAGCAGATGGCTCTGCAGGCCATAAGCTACTTTTGCACCATGCCTATCCTTTCCCACAAATTAGAGGGGTTTCCTGGAAAAATGCCCTGGGGACTGCCTGTTACATTAGCAGCAACAAAGCCTGAACTCTGAAGATGTGGCCTTCACCTTGATAGTTCTCCTGTTTCTGCTGCTTAGGCTACATCGCATGCAGAAAGGGTCTGTGGAAGGCAGCTGCACTCCAAGACAGAAATCCTCTCTGTCAGGCAAAGACGTTGCACAGCATCTTCCCAGCCAGGGCCCCTGGAGCAGCACAAGAACGTGCTCAAGGCTGAGGGTCTCACCAAGGAATCCTGGTCTGGGCTACTTTCTGCTCTTGTGCTGAAGACTCACATGGTTTAAAATCTGCCACCTCTTTGGCTTGATGACCTACTGCTGAAATAACTTGGTTAAGATGACATAGACTCTCAGCTATTAATTTTCAGAACTGCTTGTGAAACATCTTGCTTCATATTCAGCTACCTCTGTCCTGCTGTCTTCATGTTCCAAGACTCCATCACATACTAATACACTTTTTTTAAAAAAGAAAACCAGAGAAAGCTCTGCTAAATGCAATTAACTGTAATAACATGAAATAAATTGACTTACACTGGTGAAATATGTCTTGTTTAAACTTCATTTTATTTAAGTAGCAGTGGTAGCAACTATATTTAAGTAGGAGACCTGCCACAGTTTTAAAAAGAGCACAACAAACAAAACACATATACTTTACTTTGGCTCTCTCTGCAACAGTTTAGGACAAAACCTTCCAAGTTTCACAAGATATTATATCAACATGCAGAGGAACACAGGCTTCAGAAGTTCATTCTACAAAATGCACAGAGAATTTAAAATTATTTTTTAAAAGAAGAGTTTTCATTTTTCAACAGCTTGATTACAACCCTTGCTACGTTGCTCCCCAAGAGTGTCCTTGTGAAAATATGCATCCTTTTTAGAGCACTTGCAGTGACAGCAGGCACACTGATTTCAGCAACTGTAACAGCTCAGTTGTGAAGTCACCAAACCTTTTTGCCAAATCAATCAAACCCAGAGTTACAAGAAGCCCTAAAGCATGTAGCAAAATATGCTGAATATCTGAAATGTGGTATGATCATGAAGATCAGAGCAGCAGTAAGGCCCCTTGGTACAGCAGCATCCTGGAGCTCCTTCCTCCAGGGTGAGGACGCAGGTTCCAGCAGACTCACACAAAAGCAGCATCTTCCTGACATTTTGTGTGGGCAGCCCCAGTTGCTCTTGCCTATGACTCAATTGCAAAAGTGAACAGATGGGACTTGATCTACTCCCTTTTGAAGAAAGCAATCACCTGCCAGTCTGTTTTGGTTTTCCCCCTCCTGTGGTAGTTTTTTTCAGGCTCCATATAAGGCCCTCAAACCTATATATTACATCAAGAGTCAAAAACGACACCTGAAAAAGAGCAAGGCACCAGGCTTGCCAGAGTTATAGTGCCATTTTTACTGTTACTGGATTTTTTAATATATTTTAAATAGGATCCATAAAAGCAAAAATTTGAATGATGAAGGAAGTCGATTAAGATGGCAGTGGGACTGCTTCTTGGTTTAAGGGCTCTTAGGAAACAGTCACAGACTCTATTTAGGAAAAAGAGCTCTGAACTCGGAGGAAGAAAGGTAGTACAGTAACAGAGTGAAAATGTAATGAAGAGAGGGCAGCATCTAGCTTTTGTATGAGTTTAATGAAAGCCTATGAATAAATTAATTCTAACAGTTTTTTAGCTTGCAGAGAATCGACAAAATGTTTCATGTTCAGTGGGACTTTCACCTCCTATTAGATAAAAAAAGATGAATGAATGTAATCTTGTGAAAGGAAAAGCCTTTGGGCTGAGCTGGCAAGAGCAGTAAATGGACCTTAACACCAGAGGCACATAGCTGGGAGCCTGCCTGGTTACCTGCCACATCTGTGAGCCTGGGTAAAATGGGAGGGGATAGGAGGACAACGAAAGAGGTGGACAACCTCCATTCACTGCAACAGAGAAACAAGAGTGAGGAGAGATGTTTACACGAAAGTCACAAGTCCGCAGGTGTTGCCCCCCCATCTTCCCAAAGTTTAGAAAAAGCCCCATAAACGGGTTTTTCTCCCTGAACACTGGACTCTCCTTCCTTTTTAAGTCCTTATCACATTCCAGTAATTCCTGTCAGCTCTAGACTGACTGTTGCTATTTGCTCTTACTTGCACTGGCCTTAGAAGTGATCCCAAAGTGTTCAGAAAAGCAAGATGCAGAGAAAACTTTTCCTTAGTGCAGCAGTAGAAGACTAACACCTATGTGATGCCACAGGCCCTGCTCACTGACGCAGCCAGTGCCATCGCTCCTCTCCCCTGACGTGCCCAGGTCTCTGGGCTGGAGGTGTAAGGCGGCAGGGTCAGCACACAGCTGTGTTCCCTGCTGACAGCCAGAGCTTTGCTGGGGAAGCTGCCCCATCCCCCAGCCTTGGCCTACGCACTTCACTGACATCATCCAAGATTCACTCCCCTTCCAGCACATCCACCCCAGATACTGACAACATCTGCTTCGGGCCAGAATACCCTGGCCTTTTGACTCCCATTTCTCCTTTCTCTTTGCGATCATTTGCTACATTTTATTTATTACAGCAGCTGGATGTTCAGGTTTAAGATCCTCCTATGCATGTGGGCTTTGTACATGTAAGTATCATCTCCCCCTGGATATGGGGGTGTTGGGTGGGGGAAGGGAGGAAAAAGATGAGAAGTTGAGTATTTCAAGCCACTCCCTTTGATTTGCAGGGTAAGTACATCACTGCTGTGTGCCGAGACACTTCGGTCCAAGGGCTGTACACAGCTGTCATGGAGCCAGGTCACAGAACCAGCGCCTGCATTATGGGTCACTTCTGCCGCTTCCACAGATACCACCCTCAGCCCACCACATCAGGGCTGTCAGCCAGCTGGCAAGGAACTGAGGTGGGGAGGGGAGACCAAAGCAGCACAGGCTCTGCCTTCTCCTGTCACAGCAGTCAAGCCGAGCTAAGAGATACAAACACTTGCCTACTCACACATTGTGCTGTGATGCTGCTCAGGGCTTGCAGGACTACTACACCCATCCCCTCAGAGGAACACAGTGACTCAAAGCAGCTTTGACTTCACACCCTGCAAGCACCAAAACCAGCAGCAGGGTATTTTGGGGAACAGTGTGCCCCAAAACCACCCGAGTGGTGCAAAACAGCAACTCCAGTCTTGTGCCATAAGGACCCAGGAAAACACCGTGGCTCTGGGATCTGTACTCACTGCTCCAACAGATCCCAGTCCAATGTTGGGAGGACACCTAGGAGTATGCCATCCCTCTGACTTCTGCAGCTTGCTCTCCACAAGATAATTTCTGAAATGGCTGTAAGCCATCAGGGTCCCACCCTAGGCAGAACTGCAAAGCACATGGTGAATCACTTCTCCCCCTGAAGCTTTGGCATAGCTTGTGTGACAGCATTCAGCATCTGGGACACTTGCAAGATAAAACCAGAGCAAGCTGCAATCAGAAAGGCATCTAACACTAGCACAACTCTTGCAAACACTTAAGCAAATCATAGGTTAAGTAGCGATGTAAGTGCTAGAAGATGATCTGCACATTGCTTTATGGGAAAAAAAAAAAAAAGTCAAATGGAAAAGATTTCTCACTCAGGAGAGATGAACAGTGGTGGAGAACATCTATACACATCAGCAATCGGATACAAAGCAATACCTAAAAATATCCAAAGGGAAAACTAGTAAAATAGTATGCTTAAATGCAATACATGCGTTATATATGCAACATGTGTGTTATAAACGCAGGATGTGATATAGATGCTTTTTATATCCTGCCTTGCCTCCAAAAATCTTTGTGGAGATTAAATTCCTTTGAAGTTAAATGTCTACAGATTATTTTCATTTTTTTAAATGAGTTTAATTATGTTCCTTTTGGACAGTGAAATATTTCCCAGCTTTCAGGCAAGAATTTTCCAATAGTTTGATTTGGAATCCTCACTGGTTTTGCAAAGGACAGCTCTAGGACTCCCACTTGCACATTCAGCTACTTCAGAAACTGCAAGCTTTAGCAAGTCCAGAAAATGAAGTTTTCTGAGTAATCTGTATGTAACTCCATGATTCCAAAGGCTGTAAGGATTCATGCACCTGTGACATCACATACTTTGGAGAAGTCAAGCAACATTTGGAGTGTAGGTCCAGGCTATATTTGAATTCTCTGGCTTTATACATCTAAAAAACTAGTTATAAACTAGTATAGGAAGAAAATAGTTAGTTCTTAACGCTAATACAATTTGACTTTGAAGTACCAGAGACCATAGGGAAAATAAAGAGGGTTTACTAGGCAGCTGTTTAGTTCTATATCCTACTCATGTCCAGCTGACAGACCACCATAAAATGAGCCCCCAGAAAAGCAAATTTTTAAGGTTCAAGCACATGGACAACATCTCCAAGGCCAACAGCACCAGAAGTGTGAATAGTATTATGTAGCATATCTACCCTCTATAAACTCATAAGCTTCCTTTGCAGTATTTTGGCTTTTACTATACTGGGATTTTTGAGAGATTCACATGTGCCATTGGTGAGGAGAGCTTATTAATAAACAGAGATTATTCAAGTTTTATATTCCACAATATGAAGATTTAATCGACCTTTGTTTTTAAACAGCACACACACAGTAAACTCATAGTTTATCAAAGAACTTCAAAACCCACACAAAACAGGTATTTAGAATTATTCTTACTTATATCTGGTCTGAAAAACTCTACAATAATTTCTTCACAGAATTCATCTTTAAAAATAGTTATTAAAAAACCTCTAAATCATCTGATGTGTATGAAACTTGATTCCAAGAACACCACTTTCATAATAGTTCATATGTAGTAAAACGGGCTGTGAAGGTCACCAAGTTACCAGACCTCTCCCATTTTCAGCCTGCATCCTGCCTAGACTTGGAAACAGAGGCAGGTAGGAAGGTGACTGGCTAAAGTTTTTTAAGGAAGAAAGGATGACAAGCACTCCTGGAGTTTGAAGGACCAGACTATAGTCAGACTGGGGGAAAGTTTCTCAGTTCTCAACACTCCTCACATCGAGGAAACTGGCATGTCTAGCCAAAGTCCTCTTGCCCACATTGCCCCCCTCCAGGGTAGTGTGACAGATGCTACAGGAAATTGATGTTTCTATTTACTTCCTTTTTGTTTTGTTTGTTTTTTTTTTTTGTTTTGTTGTTGTTGTTTTTAAAAACAGATTGATAAAAACTTGATATTTTGTGAGCTGTGTGGTGACCACATAGAAGTATTTCTTCATTGTGCTGAAGGGAAGACTGACTCCCTGGCAAGTACGTTCACAATGCCTCTTTATTCAAAGCCAGCTCAAGAGGGCTCACAAACGGGTGAGTGGGCTGACGATGACAACCTCTTTTCGAGAACAGGCAGGAATCTGGTGACGCACTAATCGCTGCCTTGCTTTTTTCACTGCAGAACCCCTTGTGTGACTGTTTCAGAAGCCAACTCTCACCCTGCTCTGCTGCCACAGCAACACAGAAACCATCATGTGGGAGTGCTGAAAACAGATTTCCTTGTATTACTGAAACCAAGAGATCCAGCAGTAGATGAGGAATCAAGAACCATTCTTTTACCATCTTGTGAACTCATCAAACGAGTCTCAGAGACAAAGCACAATTTGAGGCTCTTCCCCTCACTCAGTCTTCAAACAAACACGCACACGCACTCCTGGCTCCCACAGTTGACACTAGACAAGAAAAATACTCCTGGCTTTTCTTGTTCTTTGAGAAGATGACTGTTTTCTCAGCTTGGCCTTAGGCTGACTTGAAGATCTACAAACCTTCACAGTAGCTCAGTGGAAAACAAAGACTGTTACAGGAATTTGGGCTTGTTTTGCAAAGATGCTGCTGCCTCTTTTCACTTTACAGGAAAAAAAAAAAACACAGTGAAGGAGAAAGAAAGGCTGTGCAGATCACTGAGACATCTAATTACACTTTGCTTTTTTAACTTAAGGTAGATTTGCAGCTTTTTGACAAGTCTATAACAATACAGTTTTTCATTTTGCATTACAAACGTTAACGGTCAATACCCCGACAGCTACTGAAACAGATAATAGGTTGCTGAAATTCTGTAATGTAGAAAATTCAATCTGTGGGTGGTGCTTTAAAAGTAGCAGTTACCTTCCTTGTGTTCATAGGGAGGCAAAGGTAACAGCAGGACACTAACTAAAAGCCCACTGCTTCTGTCATGCTCTATGCTACAGACAGAGCACAACTTGGCCACCGCAAGAATCCAACACATTTTGTAACTATACACCCACATATAGTTAACAATTATTAGTGATATTGCCACATCACCTATCTTAAAATTGTATTTTCATACAGGAGAAGGAAAGAATGTTTAAGATGAGATATTTATTAAAAAGGAAACAGTTAAATGAGAAGTTTCTAAATTCCTTCAGCCAAGCTAGAACTGAAACACTTGAAAAACAGAGTATCACTTAATTTCACTGCCTCAGAGTATTCTCTTACTTGGGTGACTATTTCCCCAGAAAACTCCGTGGGTTTTATGCATTACACATCTTATGCATTTCCTCTTTTAACAGAAGTACTGGTTCAGAGGCACAAAGGAGAGTGAGGACTAACTTCCTTACAGATAAATCAAGAAATCCGAATTTTCACCTCATGTGGGATTTGCTTCAGGGCTGGAATAATCCATCATATGGTATTAATATTGAGCTAAGAAACCCAGTCAGAAAGGCCTTAATCATACTACAGCTGTAGACAAACTTTAGTTCAGCACCATTCAATTTAGTGGTTGTTAAATTCTAAGTGGCAAGCAAAAACTTACTGTCCCTGATACTTCGAGGACTAGAAGATTCCAGCTGTAGCTCAAAAATCAAGAAGGAATATTTATTTATCATCATATGAACATAATATGTTTAAGAATTGAAGTATGTCATCTCAAAAGACATACGGTAATGTGGTGTGGCTGCTGGAATCACCATCTATGCACAGCATGCCCATTGATATAAAATTACCTTGATGCAAAATCACACAGTGACAGAGCCAGAAGCAGAGCTCTGTGAAGATTCTCCTTTCCTCCTGGCCAACCAGACACCACATGCTGGTGGTTGTCAGACTGTGCTGGGGGCAAGACAATTGTACCACAATGGTCTCTGGTGATCTCCAGGTATACTGAGGTCATTCCCCGTGACTAGCAGTCTCCAGGGGTTCTGCAGGTTTCACCACCACAAGAAAGCAAGAGGACTGCTCCATGCAGGACTACTACTCCCTGACATCTGACTTGCTTTTCAGATCTTTCATCTTACTTTGACTTCTTTACCGATCAAAAGTGTTGCAATTATCAGACCAAGCTCCAAGAGTGTAAAAATGCTGCACTGAGAGACATATTGAGTGATTTCATATCATCTGTTTTATGTTGCCAGAAGTGTTCCAATACAACAGTTGAGGGAAGGTCAATATTTCTCCAGTAACAATGCGGAATACAGTATGCTTTTTTTGGTACTTCTATTTGCAAGCAAGTTATACACCAATACTAGCTCGACACTGAGATGGAAAAACATTACATATATCTACAAGGTGATTTATGTAAAAAAATCATAGGGCAATTGGAAAAAAAGTTTATGGTCAAACTGTCTTTCCAGGGAGTACTTGAAAGCAAAGGGAAAAGGAGACTGATGGAGAAGCATTCTCTTTAGTCAATTAAGTTCGCTGTATTAATTTATTTAACAGATGTCAAAGACAACTCATCATTATTTGTCAGTTTCGAGCAACTTCCTACGTGATCTTTAAACCTCAGTGGTATTATCCCCCTTTGCTTTCTGAACACTACAAAGCTGCTAAAAATGTACTTAAGCAGCCTGCTATCAATGTTGATACCACTATGAAGGTGAAAAAAATGCATAAACCCCTTAGTTGTCTAGGAAAATTATCCAAGGCAATGAAATTAAACAATGTTATAGTTTTCAAATGTTTCAATTCCAGATTTCCTGGAATCTCCAGTAAATCAATCCACAAACAAACAGGTAACAATAAAACCTGCCTACAAAATTAAGACTCCTGCATTTGATACGCTCACCTCATTTTTTAATTACACCTAAAAATGAAGAGGGTTGAGATTTTAGTTGAGATATCCCATGTCTTGCAACTGTATGGGTTTTTTTGCCCACTGCCCACTGTGTTTAAAAGAGAAAGTAGAGTGGAGGTTGTACAATTTTATACAGCAAGAAAGACACTTCATTCAAATTGGGCTGCAGAAAGTTATTCTAAACCATGGTGGAAGAGAGAGCTTGCTGAGAGATGTGCTTTAAGAAAACAGCAAAAGAGTTCTATGGAAAAGACAGACACTAAAGCAGCCTGGAAACTGATATAAAAAGCAATCCATTTTTTCTCCATACTTAACAGAGAACACCCTCATCAAGCTACGTTTTGAAATCAATTGGATTCCATTTCTCCTTTAAGTGCTTTCATTCCTGATGCCTCCTAATGACTGTTTGCATCTCAATTTCCTTTGATATTTAACACACACATTAAATGCTAGCTGAAGGTGCAAGTATAAGGTGCAACTTAATAGCTTCTATATATGAATATAAAGGATATATTACCTGAATTACAGCCAATCTCCCTCCCAAACAACAACCAAAAAAGCCCAACCACAAGCAGAAGCCAGAGCTGTAACAATGCATTAATTCACCACAACGTCATAAACAAACGACAGTAGTGGGCAAGCTTTCAAAATACATATTCTTCCTCTGTGAGAGTCCTCCTGTTTTCAATCTGTTACAGCTAAATGCCCATGCTCATTAAAAGCATGCTTTGTACAAACAGGAATTAAAGAGCAATGAAATGTTTCCTTTCAAGTAAAAAATGTGATTGCTCACAAGTCAACATGACACAAGAAAGCAAGATGCAAAAGCAGTATCACTTACCTGTCAAGAATAATATGTATCAAACAAACCCACATTGCTCCATTGTATTTTTTCCAATACTAACTATAATCTTTCACTTTGAGCTAACTTAAATTGGTTAGATGACTACCATAGTTTTTGTGTCCTTAAGGCTCTTAGTCAATTTCAGCATTACAGTAAATGACCAAAATTTCAGTAATCTGTAATTGTGGTAAATTTTTAGGAAAGTTATTTGATGCATGCCTTCAATTAGACCTCCTCAATGAATGTAGAAAAGGCTTACTACCTACCTTAGTTTGCATTTATAAAGTAAAACAGTACACATTACTTCATACAACCTGCTTATGGAAAAGAGAGTGGAAAAAGGCTACATGAGTGAAGAAATTGCAAACTTAAATCTTCAGAAAATGTCCTCAACTAACTGCACGAACATTTGACTGAAAAGCTGGTTTTTGCTGAGTATCCAAGAACATGGCAGCCCCCAATCCTTACCCTCATCTGTCTTTGTGCCTTGGGCTGGGGAAAAGGACAAAAGGAACAAATGTACACAGTTTTCTTCTGAGGACAGAAAAGGCCTCTGGCACACACCACTGGAAAACAGCACTGATGCAATTATCACATGGAAGCAAAGCACACAGAATTTCAAAGTGTACTTTGACTACTTTCTCATTTTTTAAAAAAATCATATTTTTTCTCCAAGATACTAATTTCTGGTAAGTGCAAACCTTACTGGCATTATAAGCATGCCAACTTGTAATGGACAGAACTTCATATTCAGCTGTACCAGAATTGTTCTGAGCTCCTTCAACAGTATCACACTGATGCCACCCATTCTGGGACTCTAGATTAGGCAACACACCCCACAGAAAGGATAACATCAAAGAAATTAACCATTAAAGGGTTCCATTTCTCAAAAGGAAGCTTGGTTAGAAAGATTTGGAGGGTCTGCAGTATTGTCCCTCCAGTGCCTCTCTTGTTCTGTAACTTTATCAATGCAACTGGAATATGACTACACTGTCTGGATAGGAGGGGGAAAAACTCCATTAAGAGTTTTAAAAACTCCATTAAGAATGTTAATACTTATGGGTACTTGAAGTAAAGACATTTATATTTTTAATAGCCTCCTGATCCTGTGTAACGATTCTTCAACTCTACAGCAAGTAATGCGACAAGGAAAGATCTCCATCTCGGATTCAGAAATGCCAGTTATTACTTTCTCCCAGCCTTGGCTTGTTGCTAAAAAGAGCGAGCGTGAGCATATGTTTGTGTAGGGGAGGAAAGGAGTGCTATACTGCTACCTGCTATAAATACTGACGCGTAATGACCTTCAGAAAGTACCAGATGAGGCTCCAACTTGGTCTAAAGCTACTTCTTTTCCCAAGAGAAAGAAGTATTTCCTCCCTCTTCTTATGCCCAACTATTAGCTTTTTGTCCCCCTACATCTTAGCAGCATAATTTACATTAAAAAGCAGCAAAAAGTCAAGTTCTTTGGTTTTACTCAAATTGCTGCTTCCCTGTTGCTGATTGTATCCAGAGTCCTCATGTGTCCACTCTATAGATTTACATCTCTGTGGTAAGTCATGATAGTTGCTTTATTGTCTTTAAACATCAACTTTTCCATAATCCATCCATCCTAATTATCTTGCCAGTGAATATATCTGCAGCAGCTTGGAAAGAACACAAAATGAACACATTTGCTGGTATAAAAAGACAATCAGACATCACAGTTCTACTGAGACAGAAGAAGGTTATAGCCTCGTGAGCCATAAGGATTTTGAGAAGTGCTTTTTCTCAAGATAAGAAAACTATCTAATCAGAAGACTCTTCCCCAGGCAGTTCTAGGAGTGTCTGAAATCAAGTTCAATGTAAGCCACTGTCAAGCATGGTTAAGTTATATCTTGACAGCAAAGGCAAAATCTACAATGGAGCATGAATTACCATCAACCTCCTCAACTAACCACTTAAAAATCAGAGAGCCCCTTAACCGGCCAGTCATTTTATATTTGTTACGTAGCAACAAAAATTATGCAAAATACTAAAAGCACTGAATGAACTTTTTAAAGAATAGGACTGTATTGTCCTTAAAAACAAACATATCCAAATTATTCCCCTACTACAATGCAGGGTACAGTGTCCTTTAACTGACAACAAGCAAGGCAGAGAATTGACTAACCCATTGATTTCTGATTGTATGTTTGAGATGGGTTTTAGCCACACAAATGTAGGGTTATCCAGAGCCAGAGGGTAGGTACAGTGCACCTGATAAATCCTCTGTGACAGAACTCAGTCAGTGCTTTGACTAAAACCAAGTATCAACGCTGGGAAATGAATCTGAACCACTAAAATGTGCCTTCCGGCAGTTTGCTTTTTTTTTTTTAATGGCAGCTGCAAATGTTACTTTACAGATCAGAGACTCCTGAATGATGTATATGGGCTGAACTCAAACCAGTGATCCCATAAACTGCATTATCTTTTGCTGGGTTCTGCAATTTACTAATGTGACTACTAAAATAATTAAACCTATTCACCTGATTAAACCATTATATTGACATTCCCAAAGGCCATACACACTTTATACTTTTAGACACAGCTTAATCTACACTCAGCCTCAAAACACACAATTATAATAAATTAGCAATATTTTACTGTGGTTTGGATTAAGTTAATCAGACTTTAAACTAACACATATTTTAAAAAAAAATTAAAGAATGAAAATAGGATTTGCCACACCAGATCAGGCTACTACTGCATCTATCGTGGTATTTGCCTTCGGCACTGGTTCAGTACTGTGAACTGGCAAGAAAGTGACAAAGTCAGTCT
Organism: Chamaea fasciata; assembly: GCF_029207755.1. Taxonomy (NCBI): domain Eukaryota; kingdom Metazoa; phylum Chordata; class Aves; order Passeriformes; family Sylviidae; genus Chamaea; species Chamaea fasciata. The sequence continues at coordinate 132,278,768 of NW_027094086.1, forward strand.
AATTAGAAAAAATGCATTACATAACATACATATATGAAAGTAAAAGAATAAAGGATAGTGTAAAGGGCAAAGTGTATTGCCTTAGATAAAATCATGTAATACATCATGCATTTGTCCAAGAGTTAATTCACCGTTCAAGGTTATAACTCTGCAAGCAGTCCAAGGAACAATTAAGAACAATGTCAAAGTATTCTCACAAGCACTACAAGTGAAAGCAAATTTAGAAATAGAACAGATAATGGTAAAATGACAGATGGGGCCCCATCTGTCAAGAACATATATTTGATAAAGTAATTTCAAAAATCTAATGGAGATGAAAATTTTCCAGTGGATGCAAGAAGAGACACCCTTCAGATGTCGTTCCAGAAGAGACTTATCCTGGGTACAGTTGCACTTATACACACATATATATATGGGCTGGTTAACAGACTTTAGCTAAAAAACTTAATTCAGAAGGATAATTTTTTTAACCCGAATCAAGTCACTGACATGGTTTGACAATGGGCAGTGATGGTCCTACTGCAGCCAAATGCTGATAAAGGCAGATGAGTGGTTGGGGCCAAGAACAGTGGAATTGTACCCTGATTTTCACATTTCCAGAAGTACAAATATATTCATTTTTCTTATGTAGTTTTGCATTTTGTCAGGTGAGATTAGCTGCTCACAACGTATAGACTTTAAGATGTTTCATGGTTATCAAGGAATTCCCCATGAGAGACTTATTTAGATAATCAGCAAACAATTCCCATATCTATGTTACTGAGGGGGGGTGTTTTTCAGGCAAAAAAATGCTCAGTTCAGACCGAACTAGGTTAAAAATCTACATTTCTTGCAGACAGACACAACAGCCATGGGGTGGCACAGTATGGTCTTTCAAGGTCCAACAAAACTCTGAAATAAAGGATCAAGAGAGGAGAAAATTAAACTGGAAAAAACCCCAACCCATTCCCCTGTACCGCCTCCTTCGTTCTCCCCTGACAAAAGAAAAATCTAGGAAAACACTTGGTAAAACTAGCCAGAAAAAGATCAGCTTGCCAGTTAAGCCATAGTGGTATAGTATGTATGACACTGGAGCAGTAAGCAAGGCACAAGACAAGGCCACACAGCATATAAAGAACTTGTACCCAGTATCAGCTTTTATTGCCATTTCACTTTGATGGGTTTTCAATTAACAACCCAACAACTAACCTATCAACTAACAACAACAAAACCAAATATAAAACCAGAACATCCTTTGATTAAAAAATTGTTAAAACATTAAATATTCTTGAAAATAGCTGAATAATTATTTGCAATAAACTTGGACAGACTTAGCTGTGTGGGGGACTTTGTGAAGAAGGGTATTCCATAACCCAAAACATTCTCACAAAATCCTAACCTAAAATTCCCGCTAAGAAGCAGGCAGAAAAACTGAGTTAAAATAAAATATTACATTTTAAATATGGATGTGAAATAAAGGCAAAGGAGCATGCAGAGGGGATTGAATTTTCCAGGAAAAAGGACAACATACTAAACTGCAAGACTGCCATTAGATATTTCCTAGATCATGTTTTTCCACAGAAAACATCTAGAGGTTTCTGTTGCTCTCCTGTGAAACTCAGCAATATGATGTACCCAAGTTAATACCTGTGCCAAGGTCCTGTTTTTGGCACTATGAAAGGCAAAGAAAAAATTACCATATTCTGGCAGCTTTACAAGCTTCTTGAAACAAGTCAGACCACTTCCTCTCCAAAGCAATTTGATTTGTATACTAAATGAGCTGAGATTCATTAAAACGTTTTGCACAAAAACAATCTAGTATTTCTACAATTCTGAATTATTTCAGTTGTTGGTCAAAACACCACACTATAGCCAAATATGACATCAACTAGCTCTCAAAACAAAGAGTATCTCTGTTCTTATCCAAGTGGTAAGAATACTTGGATAGTCTTTTTAAAGCTTCCACTTATGCTGCTTTATCACCCAAGCCTTTTACACTAAAATGAGCACACAAAGAAACTCATAGACTAATGTTCTGCAAGCAGATTTGCTGGAGAACACAGGCACCATTAGATACATTTCACTCCATCAACTCAGAAGGCAAGGTGTGCAGTTATCACACCTTCGTGTGATACCAGAACTAGCACTTAACAGACATTTAACTCTTCCCAAAATTAGGAGCGACAAGTTGCCTTTGCTTTTCAGTTACTCTTGTATTAGTGTTTAACAACAACCGAATCCACCACAAACAAGAGAGCAAATTCTTCCATATTCGTCATTCACATCAGCCCTGAAACGCAGTTACACATTTCGCCTTTCAATCCCTTAACTAACATACTAATTACTTTCCATGTGCACTGAGAATAAAACTGTAAGTACTTTCAATTGAGTACAAGTTCTTTTGCAGCAAAAATGGAAAAAATTACTTTGAAAACAGCAATCTGTACAAAAATTATCAAGGAATACTAACATCCAATTCCTAACTGCAATGTAAGTACAAAAGAAACTAAATCTCAAGAAATTAGAGAGTCACTTTTTCCACTTCTTCTGTGGACTTCAATTTATTATTTAAATACCCAGTCACCTCGGGCCATTTTTAGAACAAGGGGTTTTGTTGCATTCCAATGAAAAGAAAAACCTAAAAACAAAGGAAAATATTTTCACTGGACCTTCACGTATTACCTTTTTTTGTGCTTCTATTCTTCTCACTTGTTCTTAGTAGGAGTGTTTTAAATTAGAATAAAGAACTTAAAGGAATCTTGCGGGTAGTCAGATCCAGAGCTCTGTTACCAGAACAAACATGCATCATAAAAAAAATGCAAGATTTTCAAGTTCCGTCTTAAAAGAGGTAATTACTTCTCTTCCACACCCACACAACTGGCTGCCTGCCAGAACCCCACTCCTCAATGGCTACTTCTTTCACCTGCATACTTTTCTCAAGGCCAAACTGTCAAGTGCAATTCCTTCCTAAAACAGGTCCTTTCTGTATCTGCAGAGAGTGTCACTGTTCACGTTTATTTGGTGTCTTATAACCTGTGATTGACCAACACTCTTGTATCTGTTTCTTCCTCTGTAACTAAGAGCTGTAAGCCTCCAACTTAGAAATTAATGTTATTGGTCCCGAAATAGACAAATTTATACTGTAATATAGTCATTTCATTTTGTAAAGACTTATAAAAATCAAAGCTTTATAAATGTTATTATTAAAAAGGATAATGAAAACCTACTAATATAAATATGCAGCATCTGTTCAGAGGCTACTGCACTTGGTCAAACAGAAATACTTTTACAATGCCAAATGTAAGGCAAGATCCTTATGAAACACTAATAACAGCTTTGTTACTACAATTTTGGGGACATAATCTCTAGAGGAACACTATTATCCTATTCAATACTAACAGGAGCTTATGTGCAGTGTTAATATATTAGAGAAAAAAGATCCAAAATAGCTTCTGCAGCAGTCTATCAAAATCTCAGCTTTGTAGAAAACAACTAAAACAGTCCTGAATGTTCTTTGCAACAGACATTTCCCATCTCCTACAAATAAAGTGCAAAAGTAGTATAAAATGACATTTTCTCTAACAAAACAAACTGTCAAGAAAAACAAACAAGAAATCCTAACACTGAAATGCAATTCAAGCAAGGAAGGGCAGTAGGTCATATGGATTAACCTGGGGATGGCAGAGTCCAGCCTTCAAACAACCAGCTTGAGTAAAAAAACATCAAGAAATCTTCCCCAAGCCCTCTGTATCCCCTCTTTATTTTTTTTTTTTCTTTCCCCTCTTTGAGAGTTTTACAAGTACCAGGATGAAGTGTTAGGTCATCAAAACACTTCAAAAAAGAAATTCAAAAAAGAACACAGCAATCTGTACTACACAAATACTAAGTTAATAATGCCACAAGAAAAAAATGCATGATTGAACAAGTTCATGTGTAGTTCAAAAGCTAGGTAGGAATGAACATTATACAAACAAAACATACAGTTTAATAATTCATTTATTATCTCCAATCATCATTCAAGGCCTCAAGTGTCTGTTTCCTCCTTTCTGGGAAAAGAGGAAAAAATTGAATGTAATGGAGCTGTGCCAGGTGGCACAAACTGATAGCAAGACAATAAAAACAGTCCCACATGGCTTCACCAAGCTGTGAGCTCAGACTAGCCATGACAACCTTCTCTGTATAGGTAAATAACATTTGCCTCTGATTAAGCAAAGGAGTAAGACCGCTTTTTGATTGGGATCAAATACTGCTAGAACGGCTGCTCACTGCAGTTACCAAAGGTGCATGAAACTGGAATCACAAGCAGCAGCAGCAGATGAAGATGCTCATGCTCAAGTGTTTTCAGCACCTCTGTTGGTAATGACCCCATGTGCCCAATTTTTAGTTTGTAAAATTTTAAATTTACCTTATTTTTTTTTCACCTGGGTATTTGTGCAACTACAACTTTCACTGAACTCAATGAGATGGATCAAGCTGTTGGCTTACAACCCTGTCTGTGCACATGGCAGTAAAGGCCAGCAAAATACCATATTTCCTGGACTTTAATATTTCAGTTGCTCTGACAGATAAAAAGTATTGAAAAACTAGCAAAATATTACTAATAACAGTGAAATGCTTAGAAACATCCTCTGACTCATAATGAAGTCAAGCAGAACTCAGTCTGAAGATGAGGTCAGTGAGATTCAAAAAATGCTTACAAGGTACTTGCTAAAGAGATGAAAATCCAGTCTGTTCCAGTACCATACTCCTACACTTTCATAGGGTTCATGATTCACATTCAGAGTTGTGCTCCAAACATTTTTGGTCAAACACAGAAGTTAACATATTGCTGCCCTTCATTATCTTGCCCTACAAAGCAAGTTGTGGGCACATCTTGCACACCACCTGTAATTTCTGCAGTATGACATTCACAGATTGGAGGGCAGAAGGGCCACTTGGTATGATCCACAACATAATACTAAGGAATTTCACCAAGTCTCCACTTCTGTCCTACATACAAGCACCAATGGCAACCACGCAGAACAAGCTAGCCACTCTGAAAACAACATGCAGTCATTCTGCACACCAGAAAGGAAAATGAGACAGCCCTCCTTTACTTTTAGCTTGCAAATATTTGCTTTTCATGTTCAGCAGGTAACAATTATCCTGCTCCAGGCTGAAAGCAAAGCAGACAAAGTATGAGACCAAAGCAGTGGGGAAAACAAAGTTTAAAAATAAAAAAAAAATAAAATCAGTAGTCCAAAAATCAAGTACAGGCTATTGCTGGTGCCTACAATAGCTCTCAGAAAGTCAAATAAACACAGATGACTAGCAAGGAAATCTGAAGTTTGCGTAATACACAAAATCTCAAGACTATTAGCAAAAGTTATTAAGTGTTCCAAAGTCAGCAAATGGCCCTCAAGGAAATAATTCTAAAATAATAATAATAAAAATTAACCAGAAATCACAAATTGCATTTATTCTGGCATAAGACCTGTGTATTTCTTGGAATTAAATATATGTCTTTCTATTAAAAACATCCATATCTGTTCATGCTGGGTTTAAAATATGACCAGGAGACATTTGCTAGATTAACACCCTTGCTATCATGTTTTAATTCTTTAAAGAATCACACAATAAAAAGTCAGCATCTGATTCTCATCAGTTGACAATGTCATCAATTCTTTTTCATTAAAAAAAAAAAAACCAAAACAAAACAAAAAAACCCCCCAAACTTTATTCCTCACTCATAATATAAACCAAGAAAGAAACTAAGGAGTTAAAGCTGTTTGACAGCTGCTATGTTAAACTCCCTTGGGTTTTACAATTTGCAGAGCATGTCAGTTCCTCCACATTGGAACTTTTTTAAAACACCCAAGCAGAGGAATGTCACAGCACCATCATCTGCTGTAAGTACAGTAGTCAGAGATATGATACAGCAGAGGACCTCCTCCTCCAAATCTGTCACTTGTAATAAATTACGGTGTAGCCAGGAGCTGGTTGAGACCAGACAGACAGAAAAATCAAAATTAAGAGAATATGTAGAATCAGACATGACCTATATAGAAGTGACGGGTAAGGCTGAAGAGAGCAGTATGATTTTTTAGATAGAGAAGACACGTATGGACAAAGGACAAGGACAGAGACAATGACTACTGGGTGAAAAGGACAAACAAGAGCATAAACCCTTCAGTACTCTTATTAAAAAGTAGCAGTTTGAGGCCGTATTCAAGCACAAAACACACTGGTTTCTTGTTAAAGATGCTCAGAAAGTAAAGACCAAATATGACACTAAAACCCAGCCACAGCAAATTTAGCTCCAAGTCTGCACTGCAAGACCTGCTGCGCAAGTGCCACACAGCAATCAGATACTGTCTTTGACCAGAATACCTAGAACAGAAGGTTTTGCCCAAATAAGAAAAAGAAATGCTTATGTTTATAATTCTTCAAACAAATGCTGTTTACCCCATAAGCTCATGTTTTCCACACCCACTGAGAAAGGCTACTCTATCATACACACATCCTGTCACTACAAGTTCCTATATCTAGGTAATACAAACCCTCTCTTGAAGAGACACCCAATGCGAACTGAATAAAGAAGCAAGCATTTAGAGATGAAATGACAGGGTAGCATTTTATCTATAACTCTGCACTAAGTTTACTTCCTCTATTAGCATACACTTCCATTAAGTCCAAGCTGTCAACATGAACTAGTAAACAGTAAACTACCCTCCAGCACAGAGTCAGTACCACAGGACAGCAGCTCTGAAGCACTGCTGAGTATGCCAACCTTTGGCAAATAAGGGTGGACATCTTCTTCATTTACCAGCTCAGAAAAGCAGCCAAAAAACAGTAAGACACCAGTAATTACCTGTCATATTTTCTATTGTGTTTACCTCTTTCAACTGTTTGCATTTTTAGATGAACTTTTTTTCCTGTTTCTACATTACTTGCTTTTCTCTGTTGCACAGCTTACAGGGTTAGAAGGGGTCACTAAGCAGAACTTTTAGTATTTAGCTCCCTGGCAATGGAAGACATTAGAAGTCACAATACCTTGACAGATTACAGCCCAGCAGAATCACAGTCACAAGCTGGGGCCCTCATTCACTACTATTATCTACAGGTATCTAACAGCCAAGCAAGAAGTTACAATGACGGTAAGCACTGAAAGCCCAGCATCTGCAAGTACGGAGAGCAAAACAATGAGACATTTGTTCCAAGCTCATGCAACAAGGCAAAAACAACTACACAGAAGCCACCATTCTTCTGAACAGGAGCCAATAAAATGAATGTTTCTTCATTTTCCCCAGTGAGTTCACAAAATGTTCATAAGAATCATCCTTTTATTTTAATTACTGCACAGATCCATACAATCTGAATGCTTTTCACAAAAAGCAGCTGCAGTGGGGCATGGATGAGGGTGAAGAACAGGAGCACAGCCTGCTCACTGCTCTACATTCAGCCATACCAGCCCATGCTGAAGAAGCTGCAGTTTAGGATCCTCAGTTGACAGAAAGCCAACACAACAGACCTTCCAAGTCTGGATGCAACATGTCAAGAACACAAAGGACTGACCAACACGACAGCAGTTGGTAGCCATGAGATACTGCCACGGCTATCAAGCTAACCAAGCTTCCCTCAAGCATGAACAACAAAGAAACACAGTGCTCACTACAGCCCCATCTCTGCACATTCCTCTGTGGTACTGAAGGTCAGCAAAATGCCTCATTCCACCTACACATTGAGCATCTCTGTCCAGGAACTACTGAGCAACGAAATCCTTCTCAATCTCTTCTGAAGGGAATTAAGAATCTGGGAAAGGAACAAGACACATGGATTAGAGTCTCTCAGAAGCTAAAATGCAGCTGTATTTCAAGCAACTGGAACAACAAGTTGAAACACTGCAAACTGTCAGGGACTTACAGTTATTAGCAGGGACATAACTAACTCCTTTATGAGATGTAGATGTGACAATTAGGGACATGGTTTAGTGATGGACTGTTGTACCAGGTGATCTTAAAGGTCTTTTCTAAATGATTCTACGATTCTTTGAGTAAACATACAGGGAAGAGACCTTCTGTAACACACAGTTGAAAACACAGGTCAGAGGCAATTTAAATGAACCTGACAATGCATTAAATGTCTCCAGAATCGACACAAGGATGTGTCTGGACAGCCTCCAGAAAAAAAGAATCAGGAAATAACTAAGCAACTCTTAGCAAAACTCCCTGACGAACTAACTATTCATCTCCTTCACACTTTGGCCTGAGCATCTGGCCTTAGAGCTCCTTGCACTAAGACAACATAGCAGTATGCTGAGGACGACACATGTTCATCTCCTCTGAAAGTCAAGGCCATCATGACTATGTGCAGAAATTACTGGCCACTCCACAAGGTGATTATCTACACCAGAACTGCCGCCAATTGAAGTTCCTGTTGTCAAAAATTACAAGTATGGCAGAAGATTCAACTACTAGACATATTCTAAAAGGATGGCTTGGAGTGCTTACAAAATATTATTAAAAAAAAAAAATCAATGTACAAGACACATCATGTTACCTAAATATGTATACTTTCTTTGTTGTTTTATATTCCTGATAGAGAAAAATGACTGCAAATCAGTTGCAAACAAGTATACAGGAATAATAAGAACCCAAGGACCTACTATGACTACCTAAGAGAGAAATATCTACCAGTACTGACTTTCAGTAGTGTCATTTACAGAGTACGACATTTGATTCAGCATTTGGTCAATATTTAGGGTATCTTATCCACCCTACTTATCTTAATACAGATAAAAGTATAAACAATAGGTCAGTTCTTCATTTTAATGTTAAGTGTATTTGTGTGTCTAGAAAGGATAATTTTTAATAGTACCAAAGGCACCACCACAGCCTAAAGACAGAATTGTCTTGAGCTATTACAACGAGAGAAAAAATTCTAAGTGCTATAGTTTACACAAAATATCTAAAAGTCTAAAATTAAAATTCACTTTTTCTGATAAAGTTGGAAATTTCCAAGAACTCCCAATAATAGTATGAGATACCATGAAAACTGCAGGGGAAAAAAAAAAACAACCCCAAAAATACCAACCAGGAGCCAGCAATGTTTAACTAGAGGTCTCAGACTGTATAAAAATCCTGAACAAGGGAGTACATACACTCATACACTCAATTAGTTCACATGCTTTTTATCTGCTAGCAAGGGTTTGTTGCAAATCTACTGCCATGAGCAAGAAGGAACAAACACATCTGTATGCATTTGCAAGCCAAAGCTGCTTTAAACAAAGCCAATGAGCAGAAAAGATGACAAAACTTCTGGTGTTATTGAAATATCTGCAGCAATCCAAGGACAAAATGAAGCTAAGTATCCTGGAGAACACATTAATTTCACAGAATAATGACCATTTACAAAGGACAATCTCTGCAAGTTGTTCAAAATACAGAATATCATGCCATGAACACGTAACTGAAAATGGTGGAAAATGCATTACAGTTTTACTACTGTGAGGTAAGCTTTGATTCATACCATATGGCCTTACAAGACAAGCATATGTGCACATCTGCACATGTGTGCATTAATGCTGAGGTCTCCAACCAACTGCAGCCATCCCAGCTTCTTAGCAGAAGTAAGGAGAAGACAGTATTCCAACAAACAAATACATAGTTTTTGAAGAGTCATCCAGAGAAACGAATCCTATTGACTCCCAATTTTTGTTTCAGAAACATAGTAATTAAGACAGAGACAAACTAAGGTGTGAAGATAACTAGGTATTATAGCAATTATAATTATTATTTGTTTTCCTCTTTACAAGGGTTAAAAAACCCCTAACAAAACAAATCACACTAATATGTGAATAATTCATGACAAGGAAAGGGATCAATAGACTTACAATTAAGTTCTTTTCTTTTTCCCTATTCTTTTTAGGGTCGTATAAAACACGTAGTTTTTTATTTTGCCCTCAGGCAAGGTCCAGTGAATAGAGAGTTACCTCATAAAAAATCACAGGTCATTAGTTTAGGTTTAAAGTAACAAAAATGTTAAACTAAATATTATACTGTATACATGGAGAACATTGAAAAATGCAATTGGTTATCAGCAAAATTCCTGAAATCAACATTTATCAGTGTTGTCTCACTCTCTGAATTAAAATAATTGCTTCCTATGGTATTTTCTGCATTGTAACTACAGACAAGCACTGACTTTTTAAAGCACCTTGAATTTGAGGTGCTTTATATCTCTGCTGCTTCAGAGCATGAAATGAGATTCTGATATTATCTGCAATGTCAAGTTTTGTGAGTATGTTTAAAATACAAATTTGTTTACATGACTGTGTTTTAAAATGTAGGTTATCTTGTGTCAAAATGAAATAAAGTTAAAAATTAAGCTCAACTCAGAAGGAAAGGGAAGGTGAAGGAAAGTGCAGGAAGAAAAGGAAGAAGGCTCTTAGTACTCATAGCTGGAATCCACTCATTCATTTCCTATATAGGAACTTTCATGTCTTCCTATCACCTTTATGTTTTTTATTTTTGCTCCCTTTATTTTAATCTTCTTGGTTTCTTTACATACATATATTCAGAAACAAAGCTTGCCATTCATTTTGGGGACAAGTTGCTGTGTACACAGAGAAAAAAAACCCCAAACCCTCAGATCTGAACAACAGTGTAACAGGTGGGGGCTCTCTACCTTCCCAGGAGGCTGAAAGCAAGCCCAGACTGCTGACACACCACTGTGCTGCCCACTGCCAGGCAACTTTCTGGCTTTACCCTTTACACTCATGCAAGTGTGACAAAGAAAAGCATGGAACTGTAAGAGGAGGCGGAATAAATCTGAACATTATTTCACGGGGGTCCAAGCAGAAGCTTCATCACTATCACTTAATTCATTAAAAGTTCCCTAACCACTGAAGTAAAAATAGCACGAATTAAGAAAAAACTCTTGTGTGGGCTTGACTTACTTTCCAGCCCTGACCTAGACAGTGTATCATCATGGTCACTGCACTTCCTCTTTATTGCTGACCTTATTTTATGCACAACAGACATACCCTCCTCATCCAGTGACTGGAGAACAACGAACAAGCCTTTCTTTTCCAAGGAAGATACACTCTTTTATTAATTTGAACTTTTATTGCTTTCATTGTACACTCAAGAAGCTGTAAGAATAACTTGAAAGATGAAACTCAGCAGGAGAAAGTGCTGTTCTTGCTGGCAAACATACCCATTGCTTTCAAAACCTTTGGGCTGTTAAAAGCTCTTCTGAATTTTAACATTTGGAGTAATGAAGACAGAGACACACCAGAAAGTAAGCAATGACCTGTAACCCAATAATGTCAGATATCATTTGTTTATAGCCAGCCCCTAGATGCGCCAAGGCTCTGTCAGGATGGACTCTTTTGAGTATATGCTTACTAGCAGTTAACCTGTACAGCAGTAGACAGAATGGCATGAAGTTACAGTGAGGCCATGAGATTTTCTGCCCCATGTCAGCATCATGGTAAGGAAACAGTGCTGTGCATTTACTTTTCCTCTTATTCAATACATTCCTTCTTGGAAATGCCAATATCACAGGCACAGGCACACAGAGTACCTCAAAGAGCTTGGCCAAAAGAATTCACACTTTAATATTTTCTCCCATGCAATCAGGCTAGGGGTAAGGGAAGATGACATTTGATTACCCCAAGCAGCTAACTGATGCAAGACTTGATCCTCAAATGCATCATATATTAAAAAGCATCTTTGTTTATGTGCAATCACCTATGGTAAGCAAAGATTCTCTACCACTCTGAAGGAAACTACTGGTCTATCACTTATTAATGAGTTTCATCTTGAGAGCTTATTATACATTTTTAAAATTTTTTTTATTTCACCACAGAAAAACGAAACACTTTAAAGCATGCATTAACTTGCACATGGGAATAACCATTACCTTTCTAGGAGCCCACCACAAAAACTGCTCTACTCTGTTTGCCTAGCCCCTCACCCCTCAAAACTCAAGGCTGTTTTTCTGTGCATAAAAAGTCTTGAGACATTAGACTACTCTGACCCTCTCTCTAATGACAACATCTGCTGAGAGGGCTCACTCAACTCTTTATGCAGCAATAGTTAACCATGCCTTAAAAAACCCCAAACAAATCAAACTACCCCTCCAAGATTCACTGAAAGATTACATACAGGTAAAACTACTAATTAAAATAACATCTTCACCAAGATTCTGAACATAGCTAATGAATGGCAAGTAGTTTTTGCTGAGGTAAAGCTTCATAGAACAGGTAAGTGTTCCTAGCCGACCTTAAGAAGGACGGCCTTATCAAAAGTCTGGAAAAATTAATGGTTTTCAGTATGGCAGACTCTCTCCCTTCAACAACTGATTTTTAAAGTACTTTTACTAATTTAACATTCTAAAGCCCACTGTAATTAGAGCTTACAGGAATAAGCAAACTTGAAATTCATCCCATTTTAAGCTCTAGCTCTTACTGCTTCAGGCTGCTTGAAGCAACTGTATATTTAATTTTCATGTAACATGCTAATAACAGTATTTACATTGACTAAGTTTAATGCCATAGTTGCCTCTAAAAAGTTCTAGCACTATACTAAAGAATGAAATAAAAAAATCCTTTTTTCTTATAAGATAGTTAACTTTTAAAGAAATTGAGTATCTTCAAATTAAGATTTTTATGGTAGGGAAAATGTAACAGTCCCCACACACAGGTTCACCATAAACAATGAAAATACAGTTCTCATTTCAAACATGTGTTCCTAGGTCCTGCAAATTATACATCATGAACCTAGAGACTGACCCAAGATCAAGTTATTTGCCAGGACTTCAAATGCTGAAATAAGCTGTGAATAGTGCAAGAATATTCTGGGTACTAGCAGTAAAGATAAAAGAGCAAGTATATCGCCGTGCTTCACTGTGTCTGTCAATGTTATTCCCCCAAGTAGCCTTTTTAACTACTGTAATAGGCTTTAACTACTGTAATATTTGTTCAGGTCAGGATATTACTCAGCACGTTTCAAAACTTGCTGGGACCACAATGCAGAGAGACGTAAAGAAAGCTCCCATCTTGAGCTGATGGCTCCCATTCTGCAAACACAATGGACTGGACAAGTTTATCCTCTTCTGCCCTTGTCCACCTCACCCCCTGCAGACCATCAGTCCTGTCTCCAGAGCCCCTGGATACATTAATTCCCCTAGCAACCCTTGCCCAACTCAAACAGAAACAAGAAACGACAGGGAACACTCCCTAGGACACTTTCCTGCCTGTCATCAGCAAAAACAAAGCCTTTCAAGATAGGAGAGGGCCAAAACAGGGACAGAAAGAGGAAGGGTAGGAGAAAGAGTTAAAAGTTCTTTAAGCAGACACTCTAATCTTGGAGACATCTATGCAAAAGTGCAGTGGCTAAGGAAAGTAACACAAATTAGCTGAATGAAGGTGGGAATCACTCTGGCTGACAGATAGATCAGAGAGTAGTGACCACACACTACCAGGCATCATGTGCTAATCATGTCAAATCCTGACAACTTGCTGGCAGAAGTTACTCTACCAGAAGACTATGGAAACTGGGCAGAAATTGCCCACGTTTCTTTAGCATTCAAATGAGCTAAAATATATAATTTCCTCTCAAGCCACTTAGAACATCCAGAGAAAAGATGACACAGGCACTAACTCACCTGTTGCCCTACAACTGGGAGAAACACTTGTGAACACCTGAAATGTCACAGTACATGTCACAGTACACTTGACCTGAAACTGTGGATGGAAGTCTGCTTAAAATTCCATGCAGGGTACCAACTGGAAATCCTAGGCAGGGACAAAAACCTGTTCTGACAGCTTCAACTCAAAGTGCCTCAAATCACCTGTCAGCACCCAGGTCCAGGTCTGCCAGTATTAACGGTATAATGCAGGGTTTTTTCTACTGTAAGCAAATCGGTTTTTCAAAAAATTCTTTATGCTTTTACTTTAAGTAATGGGATGGTATCATACTTTAAAATAAGAGACATATCCTTTAAGTGGTAACTTTTAAAATGGTTACCTTTCTAAACTCTGTGCCTTAAGTCTTATGCTTTAGTTCTCCAAAAAAACGTAATCCTGTGTCAACTGGCACTGCTGCCATGAAGCCCTTGTTTACCCTCACCAGCTCCTCCCAGCCCTCTTCGCTGCACCAGCAATGGCATTTGTGTAATTTCTGATGAATCCAGCCAGGGAAATGATCCAGGTGAAGACTGAGCTGAGGCATACAGGAGTTTACAGCTGGATAACTTCCTGGATCTGGTTCACCACATTGCTGCACAAATGCCAGTATGAGAAAACAGACAAAGATCAGAGTAACGATGCAATTTAATCCAGAATAAATCAACCCCTGGGAATACAAAGCTAATTAAAAACATGTCAAAAACATATAGGCAAGTCCAAACAACTCTGCAAGCCTCCTTACTTGTTTCTAAACTTTTCTTTTTGTTTATTTACTCTTGGGAGTGAAACATTTAGGTTCATAAGCATAATGCTACAAAGACAAACGGTTTAGAAATGTAAATTGACAATAACTCTTGTTTGAGTCTTGAAAAGCACATAACCCAGCCAGGTAATCCAAGAGTGTGTACCTTCACATAGTTGATTACACTGTATATATGCAGTAGCTCAAGGCCAAGCCAGAGGGCAACGCCAAGGGAGGCAACAGTGAGGGAGGATTCACCGGACTAAATGGGAATTCAAATAGTGTTGTGTAGGCTGTCATGCTCCGAAGTGGAGGTTCACACAGTGGATATTCATCAGACCAAATGTGCTTACTCCAGGTGACAGGAATGATACTTGGCTCCATTAGCTGAGAAGATCAGACCTTGCCTGTAAAAGGCCCCTGGGCAACTCACTACAATGCAGACATTTGAAGACTGCAGACACTCAAACAAGACAAGATGCCTCCTACCTGGATGCAAACTGCATCTCCCTCACATGAGGAGTACTTGTTATGTACAGACTGAGACATGAGATATTTGGATCTTAACCTTTCACAACTTTTCACAGTATGGAGAAGAGCAAGAGGGCCGCACAAAACTGCTGATATTTTAATTTCATTGCAGCAGCAGTACAAATGCAGCTTTTACCTTAATTTGGTGCTGTTTCCTTAGCAAGTCTCACAAAATCACCTGTGAAATACTTGTTTCTGTGTTAGTACATACCTTTGCTAATAAAGGATGAAAGACACCACATTTCAGTAATATCACAAAGGTGGGATGAAACAAGAGGAAGAACCCAATACCACTATCACTTCTGTTAATCAATGCAGGAAGAAGAAAGGGCTTTGTTTCCTTTAACAGAGCAGGAGTACTTCATCTACTTCTACCTCCTATTTATCTCACCATTTATGGACTGTCAAGGTGAGCTCCCCTTTACTTTTACATACTGTTATTGTATTATACCTACCACATAGCACAGCAGCTCTCAGCAGTCCTGCAGCTACAACTAACTGGAAGCATTATGCACCTCTAGATTCAGCTTCTTTGTTGACCCCAAGTTGAAAGGATGCTGCTACTTCCTTCCCTTTGGCTTCCGCTCCATGCTCCATTTCCTCTCTGCTAACTTCAGCTGCCACTGTGTCTCCTCAAAGCCCTCAGGGCAGAGAGGCTGAGGGTGGCCCCTACAAGTGACTCCAACTCCAGCAAGGCCTATGTGGTGCCCTCTGTAGTGTTAAATGCTTTTGCCTCTCCATCTGAAAGGCGCCCATGACAGCAGCAGTGTGCCATGGTGCACTTCCCACTCCCAGCGACAGGGAGGCTTCACCTGCCAATGCAGGAGGTGTACAGAAAATGAACAAAGACACGAATTCGCTCCCTAGGATGCCTCCACTGAACGGCACAGACAGTGACAGCTCACAGAACTGCAAAAAGTAAGAGTAGGAACAATAAAAAGGTAGCTTTGGTGTTGGATTTCAAGGGACTTTTGTGCCCTGCCTGCACACACCGCTTCTACTCAAAACAAACTTTTATAACCACTGCAGCTCAGTTTAAACACATCCAATCGCCCAAGTAGGTAGTGATGACCCCTAAGTAATAGGGAGTCAAACTCAGAGACTATACTGAACATAAATGAATTTTTCCTTCAGTTTTTCCTCAAGATCTGTTGCTCTTCAAGCTAGCAAGAGCGGCATGGGTATATCCGAATCAGAACATCAGCACTTCACAGAAATGAAAATGTTGCTCTATGTTCAAACATACTTAAAAATACTCCTTTCAGGGCTCAGACATGCCATTATGTCAACTGCGATTCTGTCTTACTATTTTAAAGTGGAAGATTCAATGCACCTAGAAAAAACAACAAGAAATGATAGTATGTTAACATTCTTACGGCTCTGTATTAAAAAATACATACATATTTTCCAGTTTCTTATAAAATTAAAAATGGTATTTGTTAAAAGCATGTGTATAATGCTTATTACCCATGCACAGCAAGCCAGATATTACATTAACTGAAAGCTTAATGTAAACCAGCCTGCAGGATAATGTTTCTGGAATTTCTGAAGGGAAAAAAAGCACTCAGTCCTCTATGGCACTTCCTGAAACAAAATGTTTTAGTGTACATTATTAACATGTATTATATTAGTATTATTACACCGATTTTTTCTAGTAAATACAACCATTTACACAGACTACTTGCCTCCATTACTTTTGCTCCCTGGCATGTGTATAGTAAAACTATTGGGACCTGCAGGAGAAGCAGAATACCAACAACACAGTTCTCTCAGAAGTTGCTTTTCTTCATATCTAAAGGCAGAACAGATATATATATACATAAAACAGATAAACTGGAGCAAAGGAAAACTGATCTTACAAAAAATGCAGCTTGCATAAGGTAATAAATGAATGTATAAGCCAAAACAAATACTGAAAGTGCATTGTTTTGACTTCAAGCTGTATGTATTTCTTAGAGATTACTTAGTTTGCCTTTGGCTGACTGGAAGAAGAACACTCCCTGAATTATAATCTTGAGATTCACAACAACTGTACTGACCCAATGTACTGGAATTTGGGATGTGGAATAGAAGCATTACTCCCAACCACACTGCTGTTCAGTGGTGAGACTTCAAGCAGCGCTGTTAAGAAATGCCATTTAAGCTGAACCTCCAACCCACAGGTACAGCACATTCCTATAATGACATGACCAAAGCATTGCATTTCCTTCACACGCATTTTCTTCTTGGCTTTATTTCCTGCGCCAAGCCTGGCTTTGCCCACAGAAGACCAGAGTAAAAAACTAATCTGAAGTTTGTAATAACAGGAAGCAGAGTGACATTTCTGTTCCTCCATTTACCAGAACCACTGGAGATTTCTTATATTTTCAAAAAAATCTAAATGCACAATTCTTCTTCCTCCCCAGCAGACAAATACATACAGCCAAGCTTCTGTTAACCATTACAATTAAAAATTGTAAAATTGCATTTCACGGCTACCAGAAACTGCTATTTGAAACCATTCACTTAGCCAAAAGTTGACACAGCCATCCGCAAAAGCTTCATGAATCCAGTTTTAGTCTCAAGCAGGAAAAGGGATCTCTGTGGTTTTTAAAATGACAAAAATAAGGAGAGAGGGAGAAACACGTGGAAATTAACACTATCTCAAGACACAAGTGGGCAAAAAAGACAAAAGTGGGGCCGCAGGGAAAGCCAGCATACGAATTTGTCACTTCACAAGTGCATACACACATTATTAAAGGTAAGTTGAATCACTTAGTGCAAGGTATTAGAAGACAAAAGGATGAACACAAATTCTCAGGAGAAAAAGACTGCAGCTTTAAACCCTCAGATCACCTAGGTAACTTGTTCATCTGACTGAGGGATATCAGTTACCAGACATTTGCAGACATTAGTAGTTCAAGACAAACACAAAAAAACCCAACCAAAACCTCTCTTTACCTGGATCTGATAATTGATAAAATCAACAACCACCTCATCTTCATTAACATTTTACAACACTATCTAGCACTAAGTAAACAACTGGCTCCTCCACTAAAATATAGCAACGTCTTTTGAACTGCTTTAGAGCAATTTAGCCTCTACTCTGAGGAGTCCATTTGTGGTCTCAATGAAATAAACCTTTGGATTTGATGGTCATTAGTAATTTGCAGCCGAATGAGAAGAGACAGTACGGCAGTGCAAGAGGAAAGAGAGAAAGACTATAAAGACTATTTCTGCATCATCTAAACTTTAGAATCATTGTTAAAACTGCAAGCTGAGGGTAAACAGCTTAAAAACAAACCAAAAAAAACCCCACCAACCCAGAACTGGAGGGTCTTTTCAAAGCTGTTACTGTGCTGTCCAGAAAAGCAGACTTTGCAGAATGTCCATCTGAAACATTTGTGAAGTTAGTTTCCACGAAGTAATGGAATGGCTGCTTGCAGGAAGGCAATTCCAAACAGCAGCACTCAAGCATCAACCCTCCCATCCTCCATGCACACAGAGGGAAAAACACTGCAGATTCTGACTAAGCAGCAACATCTGATTTTTTTTTCACCATTATACTGGAAAACAATTATCTACCTAATCTCATTCTGGGCTTCGTAACTTCTTAATTTTGAACATCTAATAAAATACGACAACCAACTGAAATACAAGTTAAAACCAATACACACTGCAGCAGACAAATATAATACCAGATTTCAGCACTAAACCAGAATATTCTAGGATTTCTCTAAAAAGACCTCCCTAGCAGCTACAAATGAATAATCCTCACCTTCTACTGAGAAGCAAAATTTACAGGTGATAAAGAAATTTAATCCCTTCCCAAATTACACTGATTCTGCTTACGTTCTCCCTGGGTTAATATCACATCTTCATATAACTCTTAAATTCCTTAAATTTGCCAGGGGTCTGCTCTTAGGTTTTACACAAGACCTATTCATGTGAAAAACATGCACCATATATTTTGTGTATTCACCAAACAAATCACCAGTGCCAACAGGAATTCAGCTTAAGGGTTTGTTTCAAAATTTAAAATTTTAAACAATAGGGGTTTGTTTGTTTTAAAATTTGCACACATTCCTTTCAGCACTAAAAGAAACTGAAGCTCTGGAATACCTGCTAGAACAATTAAAAAACCCAAACAAAACAAAGACCAAACAAAAACCCCACAAAACCATAATTTGTACAGAGGTAAAGGTTCTAAAGGTTACCTTCATGGACATCTAACATCCTCACTGCTGGGGTTCCAAGCACCAACACTGACAAACGCAAACAACTCATCTGTGAGAATTTTATCCTGTTAAAGCAAGCAAGTTACTGAAACTTAGAGGGTACCTCTGTGACCTTCAGAAGCAACAAGAGATCTGCATAAAAAAGTCATTCAATTTTCTAAATATGGTGCTAAGTGCAGAGCTTAATAACCAGTACTTTCATATTCACAAATTACGTCATCAGTCTGGCTGAGGAGAATTTGAAGCTGGGACTGTCTGAACATATGTCTGAGACCAATGAAAGAGAGAAATGCTTGATGCAAAGCATCCCTCCTCATTCCTTCCTTAATCAGAACACTGACTACACATCCCACCTTCAAAAAGCTCCAAATCCAAGACCTATCTATTTGGTTTGTTAACACAGACATGGAATATCTTAACCAAGACTCATTTAATCTATCCCACCATGAGGAGGGTTCTCCACCCTAGTCTCATGTAACCTGACCAACAATAAATACTGCAGCTGAAGCAGTTAATGGCACAGTTAATCTGGCTTTCTAACCTCTACCTTTATTTCAATCGCTTGGATTTTAACTAGTCCACTCACAGTCACAAAGGGAAAGACAGTCATGTGCAAACATCCCTGAACTTTGGCAATGGCCTGTTTCTTGTAACTACAACTGTGACCATGGTACTAAAAGGGAAAGAGGGAAAATCAGCTAGTCTAGGTTTTACAACCATTTAGCACTTACTGTGCTGTGTGTTTACAAACTGGGAATGTACCTGGTACTAAAACACTTTCCCCCAGAAAATCATCATCACACCTCATGTCCAGGAAGTTATTCAAGGCTACAAGTTGGCATCACATAAACTTTCAAAAAAGATTCACAGTAAGGAGGTGGTAATTAGAAAGCAGAATACACTTTGACATGAGAACAGTCCTACATATCCCCTTGTACCAATATACATGTCCAAAAATAGTGAGCTTGTAATCAGGCTATGGAAAGCAATACTATGAAAACTCAGATGTTCTAACACGGAAGACAAAATTAGACATTTCTATTTTGATAAAAATAATCTCAACTCACTGACATAGCTGTTATTACTCAAATAATCAGCCATCAGTCTTGATGTGGATGTAGCAGCTACAGACAAGCCTTTCCATGGCATCTGAATAGAGCCTGACAAGATCAGCAGGGCAGCTGAAAGGCACTAATTCTGCCAATACCTCACCACTTCGATCACATGAAAGAGATTTTCCATATGATACAAGAATTATAATAGATTTTGATATTACCTTGGTATTTGAAGTGCTGAGTTCATGGGCCACACAAAGCTCTGGTTTTCTGGCATGCTTATCAATAAACTCACTATATCCTGAGTTTAGTGGCCTCGAGTTTTAGTTAGTGGTTCTTATTCCAGAACAGCTATTTTTTTGCCCTTTAAAGGAGGCAGAAACTGGTATTGCATTTGATGTCAGATTGCCTGGTGTGGTAGGTTTTCCTACAGGACACCTCTGCCTTTTGACTACTCTGTGTGTGAACACATGGCCACCCAGATTCTATTTAGTATACTTAAATACAACCATGAAAGAAGGAGACCAAAAAGGTTACTTTTAACGTTTTATTTCTTGCAGCAGGTATCACTTACGGATTGTTACAACCTGTGTGAGATAAGGAAAGCTCTGAGGAAACAGGACATATGCGTACCCTTCACATGGTGCCCGTCCACCCTAGCACAGGGGGAAGGGTGCTGCCAGCCCACTGCCATGAAGGCTCAGCCGGTGTATGATCGCTCATCCCAGAACACACATTTAGCCATTTGACAATACACGCCACAAGGCCGACGCTGACCACAGGGGAGGATGCATTTCCTTCTAACATGCCTGGTACCCCTATGTACACAAGTTTTCTGCATCCTGACATACCCGTGGTCCTGGCGGGCTCGATGCTGCCGCAGGACCCCTGTCGGAGCCCTCCTGCCACCAAGGGCAAGGCCGAGGGCGAGGAGGGCACGGCGGCGTCTCCCCCCCTCGCCGAGATTCCACACGGGGGAGGGCTGGAGGGCAGGTGCACCTCGCCGGCCGAGGGGCTGCCACACCACGGCAGAGGTGAAGATCAGGGCTGCGCAGCCCAGGGCAAGACCGGCAGCTCGGCACAGGAGCATCAGGAGCTGCTCCAGGTGCCCCCGGGGCGCTCGGGCACTGCCTCGCTGCGCCTTCTGCTCCCGCGAGGGCGGAGGACAACCCTGCCCGGCCGGGGAGCGTCTCTGCCCGGCTGCCCAGGGGCAGCGGTGACAGACCCCGCCCGGCCGGCGGGAGCCACCGCGCCGAACAAAAGGCCCGGCGGAGGCCCGGAAACGTCCCGGGGCCGCGGCCGAGCCGCGCCGTCAGCCCAGGGGGCGAACCCCAGCCTGGCGGCCCCGCACGGCCTGCGGCCGCCGGTGCCCCCCACCCGCCTCCCACCGCCGCGTCGGGCCCTGCAGCGGGCACGGTGACGAGAGGGGAAACCGGGGGGAAAGGACGCAATGCAACAGCTCCGGCGGCGCCGAGGGACGGAGGGAGGAACGGAGGGGGCAGCACAATGAGGCCAGCGCAGCCCCTGCCCCTGCCAGTAACAAAAGCTCCCCAGCCCCGAGGCTGTCCCCGCTTTTCCGGGCTGCGGGGTCTGCGGCGACCGGTGGAAGCCGGGAGAAGTCTCACATCACCGACCCGCTTCCCCGCCGTACCCTCGGTCCGGCCCCCGCACAATGCAGCCCCCGCCGCCCCGGGGACAGCCGCACAAAGCGGGCCAGTCCCGCCGCCCATCCCGCACCGACCTTGAGCCGCCTCGGGCGCCCCTAAGGTTTTGGTCACCGCCTTCCACACGTTGCAGCCCAGCAGGCAGAGGAGAAGCGCCGCCGACCTGCTCATTTCCACCCGCCGCCGCCAGCCGCCGCCAGGGAGAGAATCGCCGCCGGAGCCGCTGCCCGGAGGAGGAGGAGAAAGAACCGCATCAGGGGCTGGCCCGCTCCGCGCCTCCCTCCATGTTGCCGTGCGCTGCCCCTCCTGCTTTCTCCGCCTGCTGCATTGTCGTCCCGCCGCTGCGCCCCGGCTCCGCGTCCCGCGCTGTCCCCCCGGGCGGGCGGGCGGGCGGCGGAGACGAGGGGGAAGGAAAGGGAGGCGGGAGAGCTCCGCGGCCTCGTTCCCTGTCCGCTCGAGTTTATTCTTTAATTCCTCTCCCGTTCATCCCCCCGCTCGCCCCGCGGGAGCGGCCCGGGCTCCCCGCCCGCCCCTTAACCCTTGGCGGCACCCCCTGCCCTGCCCGCGCCCGGCGGCGCAGCGCCCCCTGCCGCCCGCGGCCCGCCCTGCCCCGCCGCTGGGCTCGCCGGCAGCGCCGGCGTTGCCCCCGGCCCGCCCGGGGCGGCCGCGTGTCCCAGCGGGCAGCCCGGCCCGGCCCCGCGCCCGCCGCCGCCCGCTCACCTGCCGCGCTCACCTGCCGCGGGGGGCCGGGTCCCGCCCGGCCGCGCCCGCCGCCCGCTCTCCCTCCCTGAACGGCTGCAAAATGGCCTCCCCAGCCGTGCCGGCCGCGCTCGCCTCCCACCGCAGCCAGCGAGAGGGACAAGGGGGAAGGCGGGCGCGGTGACCTGCTCTCCGCACGCCTGGGACGTGTCGGGTCGCAGGGTCCCCCGCGGCCCCGCTGCCACGCGTGACCTCCGGCCGGGCCCCTGCGGCTACTGGAGTATTTAAAGCGAATTTTTAAACCAAAACGAACCAACCAACCACAAAGCAACAACAAATGCACCCATCTACTGGTTTTAATACAAAATAGTTTTAAAAAATGCTATAGCAAACTGCAGAGGAACGGTGAACTCTGGGTTGGAAATCGTGGCATTGAGGGCTGAGACCACGCAGGGTGCCTCCCGCCCCACCCCGTGCGGAGCATGGCAGGGGTAGCACTGAGGACATTCTGCCGGGGACACGGTACTCTCCCTCGGAGCTTTCTCACTGGGGTGATTTGCATCTTCCCTAAGAGCATCTCTTGGCTTGCTTTCCTTCAGGACAGCGGAGGCGGAACACAAGGGCACAGCAGTCACTCCTCCCTCCACGGTCTCTGCTGAGCATTAAGCGTCCTAAGGGAGGGAGAACAGGCGCTCCTCATGTTTCCTGCAACACGGAGATTGCTGCTCCAGACAGCTATTATGGCAAGTCTTTACACAGCTGTGCAAAGCAAAAACTCTGCCCCACTGCCTCACGGATTTCCCACGATCTGCTCCCAGATACTGCCTGTGCTTCAGTTGGCCTCCAAGACTGAAGCTTGTAAACCTACAAATTTAATCAATCTCTCACTGAGGTGTCTTAAAATTTCAGGATTTATTTGTAAATCTATTTTTAAATAAAATCTTCCAGTAAAAGTGTGATGCATTATAGATTGATTTCTAGAAAGGAGTACAGTTGTTTATTTGGTCATTTCAGTATTTGACCAGAATAGCTACATCACAAACTACAGGTAGTTTATTTTATGAATTTTATGAAATTCTAGTACCCCAGAAGTGTTAAAACTGATTTAACAGATCATTTTCAGAGACAGTCCAGTTGATTACAACTTTCACTTTGGTTTTGCTGTTTCCAAATACATTTTCTGAGAGCTAATAAATACTGTGTAGATGCTGCAACTTTATCCTTTTATACCAAGAATTTGGAGCATTTCTTTGTAAAGCTCAGCCCCATAAGAAACTTAAGTACAAAAAGGCCATTCAGTTCACAGAGAAGACTAAATGAACCAATATAGATCATGTGATCTTACTCCTGCTTGTCATAAACAGAGATTTCAATATCGTAAACTCATGGCATGTCTTAACTGTGAGGCAATTTGTTCCTCAAAGAAAGGAGGTTGGCCATGTAGCAAATAATATAGCTGCCTTTTTTTTTTTTTTTTAATTTTATTCCATTTTCCCTTCTCTGGATGTTTATGAACTTAAGTTAGCATACATAGGATGAGCTCAGAGTTAGAAACTTATATAAAACCTATTTCTGTCCATAAGGAAAGGTAAAGCATTTTGTTACAAAGAGAAAAATGCATTTTCCTGAATACAATTGTATTATTTTCACAAAAAAACAAACAGATACAAAAATTATTGCAACATCAGTGGATAACACAAAACAACTAAGGCTGGAGAGAAGTGAGGTATTGCACAGAGAAATCACAGAATTATCATATGGTTTGGCCTGGAAGGGACCTTAAAGATCATCTAGTTTCAATTCCCCTGCATAAGCAGGGACACCTTCTTCTAGATCAGGTTGCTTAAAGTCTCATCCAATCTGGCTTTGAACGCTTCCAGGGATGGGGCATCCAAAACTTCCCTGGGCAGCCTGTTCCAGTGTCCCACCATGCTCATAGTAAAGAATTTCCTCCTGCTATCTCATCTAAACCTGCCGTCTTTCCGTTCAAAGCCATTCTCCTTTCTCTTATCACTGCATGCCCTTGCAAAAAGTCCTTCTCCAGCTCTCTCTTGCAGTTCCCTTTAGGTACTGGAAGGTGCTACACAGTCCCCAGAGCCTTCTCTTTTCCAGTTGAACCACCCCAGCTCTCTCAGCATGTCTTTATAGGAGAGTTGCTCCAGTCCTGTGATCATCTTCATACTCATCTTCTGGGCTCCTTATTTGGGGGCCCCAGGACTGTTCACAGTACTCCAGGCAAGGTCCCATGAGAGGAGAGGGCAGAATCACCTCCCTCACTCAACCTCCTCGTCACTTCTTGTGATGCAGCCCAAGGTACAGCTGGACCTCGGAGCTGCAGATTTTGAAAACCAAGCTGTGTATAGTACCACACACTCCCCACATTTCTCTTTATTTCAGCCCAGATATTCTTACAAATTATGCAGGGCACACAGGGCTTGTGTCTTACCTGAAAAGGCTAAATTTATCTATATAATTACATGGTAACACTCTCATAAATGCTGCTATTCACGTAATGAAACTGAGCTATTCCTCCAAATAGCTTTTCTTGAAATGTTCCTTTCTTTGTTGCCCCAGTGAGCGCTGAGGCATCTAACACTGACATACTGGTAATGCCATTGATTCCTGGATGAAAACTCCCTGTGACACAAGGGATAGTTATTATCTTATAGCACAGTTCAAATCCTCTTCAAACTTAAGCAAATATAAGCTATACCCCAGTCATGTTTTCATGCCTTGTTTGCTGACACCCGTTGGCTAGAGACCCTTAAGGAAAAAAAGGAGACAATTTACTGCAGCCTGAGTAAACACCACAGGAGCAGTGTCAATATATAACATTAATACAATAACATGACCTAAGTCAGGCTGTAGTGACAGCTCAGTTCTAATTTGGGTCATACATGAGCCAGCAGAGTGCTCTTAGAGCACAGAAGGTGAACGGTATCCCAGGCTTCATTATTCAAAGCATTGCCAGCAGATCAAGAGAGGTGATCCCTGTCCTCTACTCAGCACTGCAAGCCACACCTGGAGTGCTTAGTCCAGTTCTGCACTCCTCAGTCCAGGAGAGACAAGGACACACTGGGGAGAGTCCACCAAAAGGTCATGAAGATGATGAAGGACCTCCCATGAGGAAAGGCTGAGAGAGCTGGAACTGATCAGCCTGGAGAAGAAAAGGCTAAGAGGGAATCTGATCAATGTGTATAAAGGGAGGGTGCAAAGAAGATGGAGCCAGGCTTTTGTTGGTTGTGGCCAGTGACAGGACCAGAGGCAATGGGCACAAACAAATACAGGTGGTTCCCTCTGACCATCAGGAACCACTTTTTTTGCGAGAGTGACTGAGAACTGACACAGGCTGCCCAGAGAGGTTGTGGAGTACCCACCCATGGATATATTCAAAAGCTATCTGGATACAATCCTGGGCAACTGGCTCTATGATGCCCTGCCTAAGCAGGCAGGTTGGACCAGATGACTTTCAGAAAGTCCTTCCAACCTCAACCATTCTCTGATTTCTATTCAGAAAAAATACTTGAGCCCTAGCACTGGAGGTGCAGTGGCAACTAGATGGCTGGGCCTGTTCCTATTCCCATCCAAGGTGGGTGCTTTTTCTTTTCTGCAGTATTTCCTATTTGTCCAGTCCATGCTGATGCTACACACAGTACATTTTTACATTGTACAAACAACCTAAATTATATTTTAAATTGTACAAACACATTTTCAAATAGCTGAATATTCAAGTAATGAATACTAGCATACTTAGAACATAAGTACCTATTAATGAGGCTCTCTGTACCAATCATTAGTAGACAGACACATTCAATGAGTACCTTGGAGACTATATGGATTAGTTTGCAGGTAGGCTTACAGTCAAAATTTCCAATTTTTAATTTTACAATATTCAGACACCCTTGAAAGGTATGCTGAATATGCTTAAGCAAAAAGTTGAGCGAATTAGTTCTTTTCTGTTCTTTCTCACAATATCTACTACCGTATTTCTTGTGGTATTATTTCCACATAGACAAATACAAGTTATGAGAGCAGTGCTCAGACAGCCAATGACAAATCTAAAATGAAAAATTAACAGTTAAATATTTCATATATATAGCAAGTTAATTCAGTGAACCAGAAGGTGCAAATATTTATGATAAAGACATAGCTTAGCAGGCTGTTATCTAGCCTCTCTGGTTAGCAGTAGCAGTGTGTGCATTTGAGAATTGTTTTGAAGTACTGTTATAATTTCTAGAAGAGTCCTTGTTTACCAGTGCACAAGTTACCTTAGATATGGAGGATCACACAAATCTAAATCTAAACCAAAAAACCCAAGAATGAACATCAGATATAAATCCCTGAAGATTATTTTGCAGTGCTCCTGGTAAATTAAGCCAGCTACAAATTATGTGGTATTAAACATTTTTATAATGTTTAATATATGCTTTTAAATTATAAAAGCTATTTAGTCCTGGATCTTTCAAAGAAAAAAAGCAAACTTTTATGACCAAGACAACAATTATTTCATATCCTTTTGAGAAATCTAGCAGTGATTGAGTACTAGTGTTGTTTTAGTTGTAGCCATGCTGAGTATGGATACCAAAACATAATGCTGTCTTTGCCATAAATACCTTTCACCCTGAAGATCTCAGATCATTTCAATATTGACATAAACTTGCTGTGCTATTAATGAGACTCAGCTACTGCTCGTATGAGCTCATAAGGTAAAGAAATGTTTGGCTCAGCAAGACCCAAGTACTTGTTTTCATAGGGAAGCCAGTGTGAAATAGTTATATGTGAAATACATCCCAATACCTGACTGCACACTAAATCCCTTAATAGACAACTGGATGTGAACTAGCTCGAGACTTCAATAAATATTAGAGCCAAAAGTAGCTTTTACTGCCCTATTTCTATATGATATAAAATTATGTTCATTTTATGGGAGCTGCCAGAATAGGACTAGGCTGAGATTAAAAAAAAAAAAATCTGTAAGCATTGCATAAAGGTTGCAGAGGAAAAGCTAGTAGGGAGTCTTGAGGTTAAATGAGGGTTTTGGGAGGCCAGGCTCAGCAGCTGAGACAGGACTGGGATATCTGAAGCTGGGATGAAAGGATGACCAAGGGGTCAGTGGGTTTGGGGACAGGGGAAGGAAGGAAGGAAGAAGGAAGTATTTTGTGGGGCCTCTGGAGCTTTTGGGAACTATGGGAGATATCAGAACATTTTGTGACAGGCAAGGGGGGTTTTCAACCTCTAAGGTAGTTCCGTTTTCCAAATTTTCCTGCATTTCTGAAAGGTGAATTTAAAACAAACAAAAATATCTGAGAGTTCCAGATGAATCCCTGACTGTGGAAGTTAAGGATTTAGTAAGAACACCAACATAACAAAATTCTGAATAAAATAAGGTGCCAACATTCATACTAAGGATTATTATAAGGTTAACATAGACTATAATTAAGAGGAAGTTGTTATTCAGCTTCAAAATCCTTCTTTGCCCTTTTCTGTTTTTTATGGCTCCATTCAGCTGAAAGGATGTCTGTCATTTGCATATCATCTAGGTGAACCTGAAACTTTTTCTGAAGAAGGTTTGATTTAAACTCTGCTGGATATTATTTACATCATTGTCTGAGCTGCCACAAAGCTTTTACGATACAACAACAAAAAAAAGTCAAATTAAAACAAACCAAACTTTCCTTATGCTACAGCAAGTGATGACAAAATATACCAGTAAAATAGAAGCTTTCTAAAATGTATTTGGTATAAAGCCTTACTAAAACCACTGCCTTCCCTAAAGCTCTTAATAACTAAATCTAAGAGCCTTCCCTCTCTGTTTAATCATTTTGATGAAATACACCCAAAGCAGTTTACATCTGAGCTCCTCACCACCAAGTCACACCGTTGCTCTCAGTTCTCTCCTGGAGGCCACCGCAGCAGTACAGCTTTTGTGGAAGTCGATGGCGACACAAACACCCATCCAGGCACAGCTCTGTTCATGGAGTTTGTGTTTGTGCTTCCTTGTGCCTTCTGATGACAGCTCATTTGAGTCAGCAAAAATAAAATGCAAAAGAGTCTTGCTTAATGGCCTTGAGCAGGACTAAAATCTTTGGGGGAAAAAAAAAAAGAAACCCCTTTATAAATCAATACAAAACTGGCAAACACTGTTCTCAGAAGCCATAATCTTACTCAGATTTTTAAGAAGCATTTTCCCTCAAGTTCTAAAGTCAGTTATGTCTTCTGTGGCTCCCCTTCCTCTTCTCCCCCTGTTACCTCTGCTCTCACATCTCCTGTCATCCAGGACACTTCACTTACTCTCATGGTTTCGGCTATTGCCTACATTAACCAAAATCAAATTTATCTTTCTGCTCCAAATTTTATTTACTTCAAATTTTAGCTTCAAGGATATCAGTTTTACGATTGGAAATTATAACATTATACTCAAAAACCTTGAATTTTCTTTACCTTTTAAAATCTGATTACTGTTCCTTCTCACCCAAACTTCTAAACAGTACTTGCTTTTTTTTTCTTTTTCTTTTCTTCCATTTGCTTTATCTCATGCATTTATACCAGTTTATATTTCTGAACTTTGCCATACCTACTGCCATAGTCTTGTTCAAGAAGTTTTATGTAACCTCTATTACTACAGGTACCCCTACCTTTCTACTTCAACCTCTTTCCTCTCTTAATCTAAATTGAGGAATGGGGATTTTTTTACTGATCAGAACCCATCCCTTATCTTTGGTTGGTGTCAATACACCTGCTGAGTCACACAGACAGTGCTGCATCAGTATGAATCATTTTTCTTCATAAGAGGTGGAGACTTGCCATTTTTAAAGCTCAGGGTGTTTTTTCCAAGTGCCATTATGCAGCAGCTTTAAAATAGCTCAGAGTTATTGGCAATTTGCAAATACCTAGAATAGAATAGAATAGAATAGAATAGAATAGAATAGAATAGAATAGAATAGAATAGAATAGAATAGAATAGAATAGAATAGAATAGAATAGGCTATCCTGAGTTGGAAGGGACCCACAAGGATCGTCCAGTCCAACACTATCTAAAAAGCTTGACTTTTAAAATATTTCAGGTATTCATTTCACCATATTATGCTACCAGTTCTTACTGGAAATAGTTTTGGGAATATTTTAACTACCTAGTTAAAAGTCCCCAAACATTGTGGCACTTATTTCTCAGATGACTGTTCTGCTGCATCTGACTGCCACACACATCCCATCATGCCTTAGTAATCCCTTCGACAGCTACAGCTGTGCCAGCAAATACAAGTAGTTTCTTAGCTCCCAAGGGCCCAGCTTTGAATTAGTGAGTGCTAAACACTGTCCCTCCCACAACAATTTATGTGATGCATTTTGTGATGGTTTTTGTTTTCCTTCTGTCACTAAACTCAAGCTCAGGATTTGCTACCAAGCTGTTTCACATGACACGTAAGTAATTAAATTCTGTGATATTAGTATGTGGAAACTGCTTGGGTTTTCACATGTGTTTATGCTTATGAATGGTCCTGATCATCTACTTGCTACTATTCTGAGTCTTACAGGTCCCAGGATGTCTCAATGTCTCAGAAAGCATCTTGGTGTACTTGTGTTTTTTTCCTTGTCCTGCCATCTCCCAGTATTTTGGAAATAACCAAAAGCCAAATCAAATATCCTTAAGATTTTTGTCATTTTGTCATCCTTTATGCCTGAAAGGAAAGATAATCACAGTCCTGCTGTTTTCAGGTTGCTCTTGAAGACCTGGAATGCACTTGTTCTCTGTGCATAGCCCAGAGTGAGGAAGCAACAGAAATGAGTTTCTACATGAAGCAAAGTGTCAAAGGAGCATCTGGCAGGGAAGGAAGTAAAACAATGTCAGAAACCCATTGAAGGAAGGTGACCAAAGGACTGATGAGCAATACAAATGTTTTTGTCAGCTTGGGGAAGAAGAAATGATTTTGTTCTCTAGGCCAGAGTTTAGGAGAAAATTAACTTAGTCCCTGCTTTAATGAAAAGGAGATAGCAGATCTTTCTCTATGCATTTAAAATACAAATGGTAAGATTAAAAATAAAGGGTGTTCACCTGCAGACTAAAAGACAATTTAAATGCTCTTCTCTCTGTCTCTCTGGGGTTTTTTTTTTGTTTGTTTGTTTGATTTTTGGTTTTGTTTTGTTGTGGTTCTTCTGTGGCCTATGGCTTTTCTTTTCAGAGTGCACTGAGACAGAACATTTTATGTAATCTTGATTCAGCCAAGAAGTTAATTACCATACTGGAAAATACTTACGCACTTGTGCCAGAACTTCTCCACATCAGGGTTTGCACATCTTCCGTTGTATTTCCTGTATATCTATTAGAAATGCACAGAACTCTGTCTGCACTGTTCTCTCCTTTTCATTTCCCCCGTTGTTTGTCCAGGGCATGGTGTAGGCACATGGTATGATTCTTGGTCCTGTGCTGCAATAGGAGTTGGCCTTGATGATCCTTGTGGGTCCCTTCCAACTCAGGATATTCTATTCTATTCTATTCTATTCTATTCTATTCTATTCTATTCTATTCTATTCTGTTCTGTTCTGTTCTGTTCTGTTCTGTTCTGTTCTGTTCTGTTCTGTTCTATTCTATTCTAGAATAGTCTGTGGATTTTAACTGTGATACTTTCCACAGTAAGTTTGTGTTCTTGATAGACAGTATATCATACTGGCTGAAGACATACTGACAGAACCCATCCCTGACTTCTAATTAAACCTGACATTTGTGTTGCTGATTACAGATGTATTAGAATTGAATATTTGTGGAAATTTTTACTAAATGGCATTAAAAAGATGGGAGAGTGGTTATTGTCTCAGTTGCTGAGAATCATCTCTTCCCAACTTTTTGGAGGACTGTATATCTGAAATAGATACAGATTTCCAAAGGAGGGGAGGAGGTATGAGAGAAGGAGCATCTGCTGATGGTTTTGCCTAAATCATCATCTGGAAAAGACAGAGGTTAACTAGTGTGCAAGGAAAACACAGTGAAATGTGAAATACTGAAATGATGGGCAGGACTGTATTATCTGTCTCATGACAGAGTAAGACCAGGCATTGTAATTCATCAGAAATAGAACTGGCTGTGAAGGACTTGTCTCATGACTACTTAGGAAGAAATTGAGGCTTCCTCAAGAGGCACAAACCTCAGGAGATGGGGACTGAAATGTTGTGAAATGCTTTTGTCTCTGGCATTCCAAACCCTTGGAACACTCATGTGAGCAGGCCTGGCTCTGGGAAAGGCAAAATGGATAGTTGTCTATTGGAGCAAACTCCTGTGAGCAACAAGGTGCTGCTGTTCACTGAAGCAGAGATCAGCTGCTTCTAGGTAAGGCAGCAAACCTCTGGCTTTCCCAGGCCCTTCCACTTAGCTTGGCTCACAGGCTTTGCCTGATCTGTTGGTGTTTCCCACCATGCTGACACACCATATGCCTGTTTGATTATGGATTACCCACTTGAATTTTACAGCAAACCCTCCGCTGCTTCCCAGGGAATATTTACTGAGCACTCCTACATCTCAGGATGCTCTAAGAACAGTTCTCCAGCTGACTGTGTGCCTTCTATAAATTAAAAATAAACAAAATTTTAAAAATTAAAAAAAAAAAAGGAAAAACAAAAAGAAAAGAAAAAATAAGTTATCAGCTCCTGCATCCAGCACAGAGAAAATTAAGGCAAGAACATTTGTGGCCATATGTTGGATAGATGGGTAGAGACTAATAAGAAATTTAAAAATGTGGTGGGTTTTTTCCCCCAGGATGGAAAAAATTTATGGGTCGGCTGAGTGTGAAATTGTGGAATAATGTCCATAGATAAAAGCCAGGCTACCCCTGAAATGCAAGGCTCAAGGACACAAGGACAACTCTGTTTCTCTTATAACTCTTGTACACTGAAAAGGAATATGAGAGTGTCCTGGTTAGTCAGCCCAGGACAGGGAGATAAGAACTGGGAAAATATATTGAGATCACTTATTGACCAAGGTGGTATGGCCATCAAATGGAGTACAGAAGTACTCTGCTACAAACCCCGAGATGATAGCAGTTTCTGCTTTCAACTGAAAAAAATTATGCAAATAAAGATTTTAATTGCAATGTGTTCTCCAGAGCACAGTGAACCTAGCTTTTCTGGGGGAGCCCAGAAAATGAGAGGTGTGCTCATTACAGGTATCTTTATGGTGCTGTAATTTTATGAAGCTTGAGAAAATGAAGACACAAAGGAATGAGTTTGACCCAAGAAAAATAGTCAGGCCCCTAAGTGGATCACATGTTTGTGGAGAGAGGTGCTCAGAAATCCCTGGATTTGGCTTGAAGGGTCATTTGTATTTGGTTGAAAGGACATTATTTCAGCATGACAGTGACTCAGACTAGTCCCAGAAGTTAATCTATCCAAATGTACACCGAATTTGTCTGCCTCTGCTTCAGACTGGCCTAGCACATGCCAGCCTGCTTTTGAGATGTGCTCATTTTGCATTGAAGGACTTCAGTACCTCCATCAGGCATGGTGTTCACAGGAATGTTTAGACACACAATTCCTATTAAAACGAAGGACTCAGGCTAATAAACACTAATGAAATGTTCACTGTAGGAAACTGAAACTCTACAAAAATTAGGCTTAACCTTGCAGATACACACAGGCTATTGGAAATCCAGTAGGACCAAGACAGAAGTTGTAAAATTTAAGCGAGTTTTTCTTGGATTTCCTTTCCATGAAAAGCATTTGTTTATGTGTTGGCAATGGTGCCATGAAAAATTGTCCTTTTTCAATCTTTCTGTACATATTGAAAAATGAATTGTAGTTATATATCAAGACATAAATACATACATGTAGGCATAAAACTGTATCTGTGCAATGTAGGCAAATATATATATATATATACACATACAATGAAAGTACTATCTGAATAAAAGACTTTTATCCTTCATTTAGTTTAAAATCTCTGGAGTTAGTAAAATTCTTTGAGAATTACTGTACTGTATAAAGGCACACAAATACCACATATTCAGCAAAAACAGCTTGACAAAACAAAAGCACATTGGTACAATCTAACTGCTCATGTTCTTACTTTTCAGTCACTAAAGTGTGCTTGAGAATAATAACATTAAGCATGGCTGTGACTGGAGTCCAGGCTAGCAAACCCTGCTGGGATAATTAGCATGACCTCCCTGCTCTTGCCATTAAGAGATATTAAAATGAGGGAATGTACAAGAGTAAAACAGAAGTGGAAAGGACCAGAAAAAGATGAAGTCTAGGGACTGGGAAAGTGGAGAAGGTGGTTGCAGAGAGTTACAGCTACAGAAATGTTGGGAACAATGGTTTCGTATTCTACAGAATATATGATCTAATGGTCCCAGCTGGTCTTAACTCTGATGGAAAGACTTCGTTTAAGAACTATAAAAAACTTCATTTTTCATAAACTCTGAGTAATCTGGGAAAAGAGAGACTTGGTCTGATCTGAATTATGTGGTCTTTGTTCACACTGTATTCCTTACTGAATCTAGGGAACAATATGAGAGCCCTCCTGTGGCCAGCTGAACACCTGTAAATTCCCTTGATCGCAGTCAAAGACAAGACGGCCCACTAGATCATTACCTAGTGTCTGATTTCTTGTTCAGTGGGAGTAAGTTGTTATTATCACGCCATTTATTGTGTAGAGGTGTGCATGGCATTCTCAGCAATAAATCAAAGGCGACTGTCCTCAAACACTGATGTTAGAGCATCTAAGTTTGAGCACAGAGTGAAGTGAAATACAGAGATAACACCAGTACAGAACAAAATGAGTTATTATCTACTGCTGTAAGTCAGCACAACTCCTCCAACACAGACGAAAGATGATAAGTGGATTGAAGATGTAGCCATATGGAACACTTTAACAAAAGGCAGTGGACTTGAAGTGGAAAGGATGGCTCTGAGGGCCAGTCTGTCTTCATTCACAATGCACTGACATTTATACCAAGATGGAAAAGATGTGAAATCCTGTGCTCTGACTGGGTATTTTTGATATATCCCTTTGCAGAATGTAGATACTGCACAAGCTACCCAGCAGGATTCTTGTTAATAGCCTTCCACTTCTAGACAGCTTGGACTCTCCTGGGCTAATCCTCATTCACATCAACTTGGTTTACAGAAGTATCAGAACAAAAGGATTCAATTGCATAAGAAAGGCTGAGAGATAACATTTTCAATATCCATAAATTTTCCAGTTAAAAAAAAAAAATCCTTTTGCTAAAGGGGCAGAAAAAGATTCTATTTAGCCTCTTAAAAAAAGTAAAAAAAGTGAGTAGCTGGTCTAAGTACATAGAGACCTTGAAAGGTTAGGAAAATAACTTATAATTTAAAGAATATGAACCAAAATAATCCCTTTAAAGCTAAAAAGTTTGATACCAATTTATCCCTTTCATAGCTACAAAAATGAAATAATCTTTATTTTATACGGTCAAATTCAAGAGGACATACAGAGAAGCAACAGCTTAACTCTTCTGAGCAAATATGTTTGAAGCTTAGCCTGAAAAACCAAATGTGTGCCCTATGGAATGCAATGTGTTACATTACTGAGCTCTTCAAATGGACATAGGCAGCTGAATACCTTGGGAGACTTGTCAAAGATAATTTACACAATATTGGTGATGATTTTCATTAGCATAAGTGCAGAAAGAAAAGGCAATATTGTATCCTTTCAGTGCAACATGAATCAGTGTTGCCTACCATCAGCTCACCAGTTTTACATGTTTTATAAATCAGAGCAAAATGCTGTTCAAATAATCTGTATCTGCAGTTTCTCCAGCAGCAGATCAGCATTACTCAAAACCCCTAAATAGTTGCTCCCTGAAATTTTGTGCTTCACGATCCTTCTAGACTTCTAGATTTAGCTGTCTTTGCTCTCCTTGTCAGGCATGTGCAACATGTGACAAACTCTGGCTCAGTACAAGAATTTTAACTTGCGAATTTAAATCTGCAAATCCTAATCGGTCCAGGTGGGGGCCTTTCTCTCTTGGTAGTACAGCAAATTGATCAGTAGATGGTGGTAATGCACTGTCACCTGATGCAATTGGCCGACGACAGTAACCAGCTGTTAAACCATTTTTATTACAGAGTAGACCAGTAACAGCCTTGGACATGACTAAGTTTTTAATATATCGGAACATTAGAACATTAAGAAACGATAAATACTAAATATATGTGTCTTATAAACGAGAAAAAGTTGTGCTTTCTTTTTTGTTTTCTTTTCCCCCCTAGAGTTTCAGCAAACTTCTAAACTTCCTTTTCCTCATCCTGTATTTCAGTTCAATGAGAACAGAGTCCTTTAGCTTCTGCTGTTTTCATATACTAAATAGAAGCAAGGAGAAATAAAGAGAAACAAAATAAAGAATGGGAAGATGCTTAATGAAATTGTCAAACTCCAGAAATCCTTTAAAAATGGTTATTTGCCACTTTCCCTCCCACACTGACTTTGTCACAGCAGCAAATGTTTGGAAGTGAAGAAGGGACAGAAGGAGCTGGTTGAAGTCTCCTTTTTCCAGGCAGGTAAGGTGGAAAGCACAAGCACTGGGGACATCCTTCACCTGTTCAGGTGCAGGATTCTGGCATGGCTTTATCTCTGAGTCTTGATCTGTTTGCACTGCTGTGGGTATTTTAGAGCATCTTTCTAGGGATATATATGCCATTATGCACCTGAAGTCAGGGTGCTTGTCATGGAGATGTACTGTATTGATCTTGGGGCTTCTACTGAGGAAGGAAGAAATGAAGTCGGAGCAGGATAACAAATGAGTGAATTAGAGCTGCCTTTCTGAGCAGTTCAAGTGCTGAAGCTTTACAGCAGGACCTCTGATGGGAGTGACAGGCTGAAAGCAGTTAGGAAATATTGTAGGCTAGGAGCCACATAGCAGAGGCAGTTCAGATTTCCAGTTAAACACGTTTGCCACCCGCTGGCCAGGCTGCAGATGTGCCTGCTGCTGCAGTGAGAATTAGCAGCTTGTAGTTAGAAGTATTTACATATGATGGATGATTCGGATGTAGGATGTAGAAAGCATAGTTTAACAGTAGAGTATTTTTGAATATTTATAGGGTTTTGTTTAAATTTTAAATGTAATGACTCCAGAACTGGGCAGTGACGGGGCCGTATTAACACTTTGAATTTGCAACTCACTCCAGCCATCAAAAGCAATTCTTTCTCAGTTCCTAAGTCGTACTTCCTAGGCTGACTGACAGATTATGTGCACGAACAATCAGAGCTAAAGGAGCAATTTCATTTGGGCTGTGCATAAAACCTTAGTTTAGACATTAGTTCAGACGGTAATTCAAAATTGAATTAGTACTTGAGAAGAGGTAAGAAAGCTGATCCAAACTGTTCCTGTTCCTCAGCCATCTAGTGCCAGAAGAATCTGGTGTCAGAAAACAGAATTGAAGAGGAAGTCCAGAAGACACGGCTCAAAGTGTCTTCCAGCAGTATTGGTTCCTATTCAGTTTTGGCTTTGGTCCTATTTTCACCCAAAACCAGAACTGCATTGTGGGGGTGAATGAGTCTTTACCTCATCTCAAAAGCACCAATACAAATTGGGTAGAGAAACAAAGAAAAATGGGCCCAAACACTAGCAGGCCAGAAACAAGAAATGACCTTTTCAGATTTACCCAATATGAGTCAGATTATTTTTCTCTTTTCCTTCCTCTCTACTTCACTGTAATTTTTCTATCACCTAGAAAGAAAAGCATGTTTAAAGATGTAATATAAAGAGTAATTCCCATGCTGCCCCTTTTGGATTTGAAAGCTGGTAAGAATTTATTGCTTAGTAAGTTAAACCTGATACTGTGACATTTCTAAGGGCAATGGTTATGTATATACATCCTTATACTATCTCTGGGGTGCCACTGCAAACAGAAAATACAGTCCCCACAGGGTAATGATATCACCTTTACATGACTGAATATAGAAAATGGAAGACTATAAACTTCTACAAACAGTTTCTCTTTTATTAGGTCCTGGAAAAATATGTATTGTTTTAAAAGGAAACAAAGTGGTGAAGGAGTGAGAAATTTAAATAATTTTTCATGCTACTTCAAATATTAAAAAGGGAATACAATAAAATACAAAGAAATTAATAAGTTCTGATTGCCCAGACATAGGTAATTTTGCACTATGAAGGTGTCACTGCAAAAACATTATCCATGTCAGAAAAAAAATCAAGTCTCAGGATAAAATTAATATTTTAAAGAAAAATCAAACCAATCATACCACAGCTTGTACTGTAAGGCTTAGTCATTAGTGAAGTTATTTAATATAGCTGTTTCATACAGTATAATTAAAATGATAAGTTAACCTTAGTCATGACAGTTCTTTCTTGATTAGTGTATATTATTCTGATATCAATCTTAGAATCATGAACTTTAGTTAAATTGGGTCAAGAACCTCCATATGGATTCATGAGGTTTTGCACACAAATAGAACTTCTTACCCTATAAAGACTGAAGAAAATTTACCTAAATTTAAGTATCTCCAGTAACCAGATGAAGCAACTAGTCCTTTAAGGCATATGAAGTCATGAGTCTCTCCCTCTCTCTCCCCACATACATACATATATATATATATATATATATATATATATTTGATGCAGTATTAATGTTAGTTATCACACCTATCCATTTAATATGAAATCTCTATTTTTCTTGCCTAGATGCATGGCAGAAGATTCAGGGACAAGGTAACACCTAAAGAAAAATATCACTGTCAACACTGCAATAAAAGAGTACCCAGGTGCCTCTGTTCCTTACCATGTTATAGGGCACGATACTCCACTCCCTGATTCTGTAGATGATGCCTATGTGTAAAGAAAGGCAGACAACAGAAGTCAAAATTTGGTCTTTGACTTGAGTGTAGTAATCTATTTTGTGCTGACTATTACCTCACTGAGACTCTTTCCAAGAAAGCAACATTTAGTATTAAAGTTGAATTTCACACTTTCCAAAGTATGGTGTGGGAACTTTCCTGTTGCTTGAAGAGCTAATGAATTTTTCAAGATGATACTTTAAAAAATTGCCACTCAGCTGATTACCTCTTTCTACAGCTGTTGATAGACTTATGAGCAGAACTGGAAAGACTTCTGGCACTGGGAAGAACTCTGCAAGGTTGCTCTTGCCTTTCTCCTGCCTTAGGCTATGCATAGTCTGAAGTTCAGCCCAGTTTTCCAGACCGTATGTCCCAAGTCACTCCCCAGGGAAGATGATTTGTATGCTTCACTGCTCTGCCTGTTCAGAAACACTTTCTAACATCTAACCTAAACCTCCCTCAGTGACACATAAAGCTTTTAGGTTTTTATTCTATACAACATGAACATGGCACACAGATTACTTCCTTCCTTTTGTAGCAGCAACCTTTTACATGTCGGAAGCTTATGTCTGTCTCCCTCCTCATTCTTCCCTTCTTTTGGCTGTCAATCTTTGCAGACAGTTAATCATTCTTACTGCCCTCCTTTGGACCCCTTCCAGATCATTCACATCTTTTTAAAAATAACTGGAGTTGCCAAACATCCCTTATAATGTGGGATTGCCCATGTTTAAGCCTCAAATCTCACATGCCATATTAAAAACATGTGAAATATTGCCTGCTTGAATATCTCCTCTTTATTTGAATAGGTGACATGGGTTCTGAGGTTGAAACATAGAAACTTGCAGCTGCTTTCCTTCCCATTCTTTAGAGCTGCCTTTGGCAGCACAGAGCTGTGACTTGGATGTGGCTGTGACAGAAGTAAAAACCAAAGTGTCCCTAAAGGAGCTGGGGAGGTCTGAAGAACAATGCACACCCTGAAGCTCCAGGAAGGTGTATCAGTGTTTTTAAATACAGAACTCAACAATTCTGAGATGATGCCCTGCATCAGATGTAATCCTTCACCCAAGGAGTCACTAATGTAATAGGAAAAGAAATACTCCTATGTTTTGTACACAATGCTTTTGTTTATACAGCTCAGGAGATGACATTTTAGGTCCCTGATTTCTGTTTTTCTTGAGATTCCCCATGCTCTCTTCTCTGCAAAATGCTATCCAGCAAGTCATGCTCCATCCTGCATTTGCTCAATTGCTTATACCTGATTACCTAAGGACCTTGTCTTCACTGTACTTTCTCTTTTTCTTATCAGAACACTTTTTTAATTTGCCAAGATCATTCTGAGTTTTGGTCCTGGCCTCCATTACTCTTGCTGTTTCTCC
This sequence comes from Chamaea fasciata, assembly GCF_029207755.1. Classification (NCBI taxonomy): domain Eukaryota; kingdom Metazoa; phylum Chordata; class Aves; order Passeriformes; family Sylviidae; genus Chamaea; species Chamaea fasciata. Next base: position 132,318,508 of record NW_027094086.1, read on the forward strand.
CTGCCTGTTGTTATCTGTGAATTTAATGCCTGCTCTCCTTTCAAGTACACAAATTATTTTTAAAAAATCCCAAACCAAAACTAGAACCAGATCTTGAACAGACCTTTGAAATTTATCTGATGTATCTTTAATTTCAACAAAGAATCATCTGCTATGTTAGTTGGAGCAAGTCAGAAGCAGAACAGACTCTACTCCTCAGACACCATTTCCATGGATACAATGTAACACAGAGATGTGAGTTTGCTGCTTTTGCTAGCAGATGTGTGGAAGTACTGTGTGGCTTGTAGAAGCCAGTATCAGCTCTTGTCTCAGGAAGGAAAGATTGGAGAATCATTCTGAGTGTCCTTAGCCCTGTCTACTGTGGGAGAAGACCTGTTTCAGAGATGTGAGTGCACATTTAGCTGGGGCAGAGCAGGAGATAACCTAAAGGAATAAACATCTCCTCTCAGAGCTAAGAATACTCCATCACTAAGTATATCCTCTGCAAAATATCTACTTCAGCAAGTAGGAATGCTTTTTCTTGGAGTCCCTAGGTAACTGATAATAACAAGAGAGAAACTACAGCCTCTTTCAGGCTCTAAGACATGTGACATTCAACTGCAGCAGTGTCCATCACCTCTAAAAATATAAACGTAGCAGATCCCAACTGCATGAGAAGATCATCAAAAGGTCTGGGATCTCTCACTTTGTGAAGAGTTTTAGAGGAATCTTTTAATAATTTTCTATGAATATGTATGAATCTTTCCAGTCTGGGCCTATCAGAGGAGTGAAGCTTGGCATTTAGGAAATATTTGAACCTAATTCACTTCATTTTTTCCTCCAGCACTCTGATGACATTTCAGCATAAAAGGCGGCTTTGCAGATGACCTTTCCATTCCTGCCAGAGAGACCTTGCAGGCAGTGGCAAATTCTGTCATTACCCAAGGTGAAAAAGATACTATTCATCCATATCCAGTCTGGACATCTTGGAAGGATAAGAAATTTATTTCTAGTTAATTTGATCCCAGTGCAAAGCTTTCAGTGACAAAGTGGGTGAAAGGGAGTGAAGAAAAGCAAATTGAACTATGTTTGAAAGTTAATTTCACTCACTTATACTATTTCCAGCCTTGGTTTAAAATTTGTTTTAAATTTTAAACCAAATTATTATTTTCCAGACCATTAGAAAATAAGTTCCTGTTGAAAAGTGAGATGGTAGTTTATACCATCCACTTGCCTACAGTGAGAGTAGAGGTGGCTGGACAGATATGAAATGTATAGCCTGTGCTGATAGAACACGGTCTCACAGGATTTATATATACTCAGGGATCACTTACAGGACTGTTTTGTGCCTGTGTGGCCAGACATGTGAATGTCATGGGTTAGTTTTTCTTTGCAATGATGCAAGGAGGTAATAATTCCCACATTTTTCTCTCAGTGACAGGGGAAAGGTAGCTTCAAGAGCTGGAAGGCTGAGGATTGGGACCTCTAGTTTCTCTAAGGTGATTTAAAAAGATTCTTTAACTCCAGACACTTTGTATTACTAAGGTCCTTAAAGATTTATGATGTTTATGACAATCATTTTTCCCTGTGAATTTTCCTTTCTGCTCAAGTATTTACAGGAACAAAAGATTTTCTTTTTTCCCCCATCAAGTCAGCAAAGCTTATCCTGTGAGGATTTCTGAATGAAAGGGGGAGATTAGTGTTTCAGGAACATACCTTAACTCACTTTAGAAGCCTTTACTGGACTTCCTGCTATGCCTCCTGTCCAGCTGGCTGGGCAGTCACTGCCCTGCCTCCCTCTGGGCTTCAGCTTTATTTCATTGGAAGGAACTGGGGAAAAAAAGTCCACAAACAAGCTTTGAGATGCTTTATATCATAAAATCCCACTTGGGATGTGATTGTTTTTGACTAAAGCAGGGAGCTTTACTTAATGGGATTAAGGAAATTTCCAGCTGCTTAGAGATCCTCCTTTTCTCTGCCTCTCATTGACAGGGGAAAAAAGTTCAATTGTAATTGTAATTGTATTGCAGGATAATACATCCAGTGGCTTTTGACTCAGTGCCCACAGCTATCACTGCCTCAGCTGTACAGAAGGGAGCCAACTGCCCTTAGGAGTTTTACCAAGACCTATTTCTCACCAAGACAGAGAATATTTATTTTGGTCCTTAGATGCACTTTGACATTTACAGAATCATAGAATATACTGAGTTAGAAGGGACCCATCAAGATCTTCAAATCCAACTCCTGGCCCTGCACAGAACCCCCCAAGAACCGCACAATCTGCCTGAAATTAACAGCTCCATTTTTATGTCCTGCTCAAGATGTTTGGGAAAAAATGTAAAACATCTTTTTTTTTTTTTTTTTTTTAAATATTAGCTTTTCACAGAAAATTAAACTAATTTCCTTTCCCACATCTTTCAGTTTTGGAGTATGTTTCACTGTGATTGTGATGGAGCTGCATATTAGGATCACACAACTTTCATAAGGACAAAGAAAGATGTAGACAGACAGTGAAATACAGCAATCCATCTTAAAAACAGTAGCTTCCACACCACTGCACAAATAAGTTACGTTATGTTTTTGAGATTAGCACAGTGTGCTTTAGAAAGTCAGTTGCCCTTTCACCCTACTCTACAACTTTTTCTACCTTCACTGAGCTTTGTTTCCCCAAAATATTTAGAGGGGATATTAAAAAGGGGCTTTTTTGAGGTTGAGAACTACATGATCAATACGCTGTTACTGGGCCTTTTCTTTTACAGCGTAATCAATCCTTAGTTGTACTTTTGACATGTATGTTTTGTTAGCATAATTGTATCTGGCAATAAGTTCATAGTTAGAAAGACAGCCCTATCCATAATGGTTTGTAAAATCAAACCAGTCTTGGAGAATGGTGTAATTTTAAAAAGCAGATCAGTACTCAATTATCTGCCCAAATATGTGTCGTTATTTAAGGTTACTTGGTATTTAACACTATCAGCGACTTTTTATCTGGGGAAATTAAAATTCTGTGCCCTAAGGAGCTTGCAGAAGGTTTCATCAAAAGAAAAAGGTGCAAATGTTCATAAGTAGGCCTTGTTCCAGTTTGAGGCAGAGAAAATACGTGTGACACTATATGTACTTAGAATTTTTCTACTTTATCTTCTAATGTCCAAAATCTGTTTTACCTTTTCATTTCTCTATCAAAGTCTGTTATGCAGGCCTATGTCAACGACAATCTCTCCTCATGAAGGTGGATGCTGATCATCCACCAGGATGACAAATGCAGCTGGTACAGGATGTGTAGGCACTGGGGTCCTCATGGAACAGCCCACTCTGCATCTGAACCATCCCCAGCAAGGAGTGCTCTGTGCCCTCCCCTCTCTCCTTCATCTAGGGGCCTCTATACAAACATGCATGATTTCTGTATGTGTGTTTAATCTTTGATATTTAATTCAATATATGAAACTATTAAACAAGTACAGTTGTTTTGATGAGTACACCAGCATTTTTTTCCTAGATGGATTCAAAGAGAACGGATAAATTTTGCTTTTACTTTAAATATTTTCAATGGAAACTTGTATTTTTAAAGGAGCTATAAAGCTTGCAGAAACTCTTTAACAAGATGAGGCATTATCTTCTAAATAAGTTTTCATTTTTTCCTAAAGAATCCAAAATATTTGGAAAGTTGAAATTAATATTCTTTGATTTTGCTGCAAGATTTGCAGGAAGTCTTGGGGATTTTTATAAGGAGCTCTGGCACCTTAACTTTAACATTTCTTTATGTAAATGAAGCTCTTATTAAATGCTAAGTAAGGTTAAATCAGCTCTGCAGAGATTGCTAAGAAGTTTGACTTAAATTTATGCCCTCCTCTTGATTGCCTGAATTTCTTAGGAATTCATAATTTCACTACTTCTCCAATTGCCATGGAATCTAAAGAACTTATTGAAATGAGCCAGAATTTAAAAAATAAACCCCAAAACTGCAGAAAAAATAGAACAGAAGCAGAAAAAGGTTCTGACCGGTAGGTAGGAACAAAAATTTCATAGTATATTCTTCAGAGTGTGTCCCACTTGCACATCATTCTTCTGATTAATCAGTGGTGTGAGAATACCAAGAAAAAATAGCCAAGCTCCATATTTCTTAAAAAACCCCCCAAAACCCCAAAAAAATTACTTTTCATTAATATGTTACTGTTCATTGCTGTCTCTTCACCATTTTTTTTCCACCACATTCTCCAGCTTTAACCCACAAACCAGCTAAAGGGGCCTCAGGGCTCCAATGTACAGCTTGAATGACACATTAATCACTATTGGAAACTCAGAGACTTCATGCTCACCTCATTCCTCGGTGCCTACATCACTTAAGCACATTTTTAATACAAGCATCTCCCAAATGAAGCCCTCCACAGATTACATGCTTCCCAGAGGAGGAGTTTTGTTGTTTAGTTCTTGCTAAGGATTGTTGTCCAACAGGAAAATGTACATCTGAAAAACTTAGGTTATGTCCATATGGACAGGTTGAAAATTTGACTAAATGTTGGACTACAACATATCCAAAGTGTTCAGTTTCCATAATGCAGCAGGCTCATGCCCAGTCTCTCCAAAACACCAGGAGAGGAAAGATGCAACAGTAGAGTCTTTTATGTAGAAAAATACTTAGCAAATATACAAACCTGCTGCAAAATCCCCTGAGAGGCTAAACAAATTTCTACCTGTAATTCTTTTATAGCTCCTTTAAGATGGTATTTCCTCCCCTAAATACAATGTTGAAATTCTACTTTTAGCATGTTTAAAAAATGAAAGTGACATTTTTAAAACTGAAAAAGAAGTCTCTGTGAATAACTAAATCTCAAGAACTATAGCTACAGAGTTATAGATACAGGCATTACACCACTCAAAAGTTTCAAAAAACACAGTGTTTGAGCTTAATAAAGCCCAGCATCACCTGCAAGCCAGATTAGTAAAAGGGTATGGTCTCCTGCCAAACTTCAGGGAAAGCTCATATTTTCAAGAGTTCATAACTCTGTTGTAAAATGTTAACAATTGTTTTCCAGACTTCTCTTTGGTACACAAGTTTCAGTCCAGAAATCCTTCCATTTAATCAAACATAGTTCACATTAAGGGACAAAGAAATCAACTTTGAATCTATTTTACAGTGGTTTGTTTATAACACAGAAGTTTTATCATTGGGAATCACTGTAAGGCATAGAATTCAAGCAGTTATGTTTATTTGTAGAAATTGAAGAAGAAATGTTAATTATCTAAGTACCTATTTTTGCATACTACTTTTCACCAGTAGATTTCATGAAGTCAGATGTCATACTCCATGTTAATTAGATGAGCACCTAGTTCTGTGCAGTACTTTTTACCAGCAGCTGCCAAGAAGTCAGGTTTGAGGCCTCTCATCTACAAAGAAACAAGTTGAGCAACGTATAAGCTGATCTACCATACTGGGAACTGAGGCAGGAGAAACATCTGGAGATCTTTACTCCTAACTGGGCGTGCTCACCACAAAGCAAGTTACATCTGCAGTAAAAAGTACAATGTACTATCACCACACACGAATGTGTATAACAAAGTCAGGTCTGCAACAGCCTGTTCACCCCACATAGCTCCAGTAATGGATGTAGCCATCCATGGCTTGCTCTGACCAAGAGAGATCAGTAACCCTACAGGGCTCCAGAGAGGGTTTCATTCACCTCTCAGGGGCACCAGGAGTTTGTCATCCATGAGCTTTGGAGCATGCCATGCTGGTATATTTCTTCAGCAGTAACAGGAGATGTTATAATTATACTAACAGTATAATAATTATACTGTTATAGTATTCTAAGAAACAGGTTTTAGACAGAGATTCTGCAATTGTCCTGAACACCTAGATATCTAGATATTAAACCAACAGGTTTTAGTGGTACAGAAATTCAGTTACCACTCATCCCCCTGCAAAACAAAGCAGGGAACAAAGTCACCCAGTATTATCCTTCACCTGAACACCTCTAATATCAATAGTTTTGTAAAGTTTTCTTTTACAGTATATATATCTATATATATGTATAAGTTTTGTACACTTCATGCAGAAATATGTCATGTGTGAAATCATCTTCTGTTGCAATTTGCGTTCCTTAGTCTATGAAAACTCTACTAAAATAATAAAGTTTCTAAAAAAATTTAATAAAATTAGTGGTCTCATTCCTTGCTCAATATAAAGTTTAATCTTCAGTTGTCAGTCACCTCTGTGAGCTTATTTATATCTCAGGTCAAGCATGCCTGTGACAGTACAGAAGGAACATCTGTTTATGCAGAGCAAACAATTATTACCCATTATGAGAACAGCACTGGAACAGAGATATAATTAATTACAGTAAATTTAGCAGCATGAATTGAAGGATTCAACTCCCATTAGCAAACAGGGGAGGGAAGCTCAGCAGGCAGATAACATCTTTTATAGACAGGGATCATATAAATGCCCATTTCACACTTATTTAATCTTGTAAAAACACTATTAGGGGAAAAAAAATTGTTCCCGAAAAGCAAATGAGCTAAGGCATTCAGACACTCCATACAGAGTTTTTGTTCAAGAGAGCCCTAAACAATCAGGACAGCCCATGATCCAAGCTGGCAGACCCACTGGGACATGATGGAGCCCTGAGTCCCCCCATGGACAGATACAGAGCAATGCTGCCAAGGCACCTGCCTCACCCCTTTGGAGGTGTGCCAAGGTAGGGATGCACCACAATCCATGCTCTGCACCACAACCCACATGTGGTGAACACAAGAGGCTGCCTGGGGTAAAGGATACCAGGTGGGGCAAGGAAAAGGGTGCAGGGTCATGCAGGCAACCTGCCCAGCATTTAAAATCTTCAAGAAGGTTCTGCAGTGAAAAACAGTGTGTGATTGTTGGCATGCTGCCATTCTCTGGAGGTAAGACCAGCCACCAGAGTGGGCATGTTCTTTTGAAGATTCCTGCAAATGACACCACCATGTATGGGACCAAAATGTGGTAACACCTTTCTCTTTATTTCCTAATTATGCAGCAAGACAAAGCAGAAAACAAGTTATTAGGAAAACATTAGTGGCTTTGAGATGGGAATGCAATAAAAACCCCAGAAAAAACAGCTCATATCTACCAGCTATAGATATGAACAGCTCTACCACATCTAAAAACCCAACCAGCCAAAATTTCACCTGTGGAAAGATTTAAGTATTAATATATGGACTGGCCATGAACTGGGTCCAACTAGGTTGAAGGGTAGATGCTGAAGTTTCTAGAGGACTCTCTCTGAACCACAAGCTGCTTCAGAGAAAGCAGAGCAGGAAATACTTCCAGAGATGGAAAGGTCTGTTACATTCCTTAAAATATTGGCATCTAGTGCTGGTACCTTTTTCCCCTTATGAGGTACAGATGATGAGAACAGCACAACAATGAAGAAGGTCTCTTGCACTCTGTCTGTAGCTCTGATGTCAGGGAAGAACTAAGAAATGTGTAACTGCTTTGGTAGTTTTGTAGTCTTTGGTCCATGACTGAGTAATTGGTGCTGAGGATTCTGGAGTAGGCAGTAGTACCCTGTTTTTGTATAGTCACTTTTTTCATAGCTTGCAGGTAGGAAAACTTTAATTTAAATGTTACTGATAAATATAATAGAAATAGTTACTGACTTTATTGACATTTTAGCAGGCAAGAAATTTTTAGAATGCAATTTTTAGAAATTATTTTGAACCTCTTCCTTTTTTTTTTCACAGATAGGTATTTTTCTATGTTGCTTGGGAAAGAATATAATTTAGGTGCAAAATATTTGAGTTAATTCCTCTCTGTTACTACAAACATTTTGTTATTTTTATCTGTAACTTCATGATAAACACCATCAGTTGCAGAATTCGGTAATGTAATCTTTAGTTACTGAAAACACACCAACACATCTCCAAATTATTGCAAGTTATGTAAAGCGTTCAAGTTAGCTGCTAACCCTGTGTGAAACTGAAACTTGGGAACCAGGGATTTTGTCACATGGTCTAAGTGTTCACTAAAATTGACAGAAGGAAAAAAGACATGAAAAGGAAAAGTAAATTCCGGAAACTAAAATCTAAACCCAACACTTGGCTGAGACTTGAAAACAACTTTCATTTGTAGTTTTCTCAGGATATCAGTTAAAAGTCAGCATGAATGTGTACAAACAAAGCACAGATCTGGAAATACTGCTGTGGCAGATTCTCATCTTTTACCACGGACAGTGCCAGCGTGTGTATATCAAATTGTTGTGGCTTTAGAGATTACACTGTCTTCCTAATCCTTCATCCCTGACCCCCTTGCACAAACAGAAGGAACACCAGCAACATCAGTTCCTGGCCTGGCAAGTGCATTGTCCAGACCAAAACACCTAAAAAGTAATGTTAGTGATTAGAGGGAAACAACTGTCCCGTGGGAGCACCCACAAAACTGTCTTTCATGTTTTTCTATTATCAAAGGGCTAAACAGTGATCAGTGTATGACTTTACAACTGTTTTCCTGGATATTTCGTAATTCAGACACCATGCCTCCCAAAATTTGTCATATGTAAATGACAAGATGCATTTAAAAGCCTGTTTTTTATGAAGCACTTAAAATCATGTCCTGTGCCCTACATCTGTGTTCAGATACTTCCTGGTCAAGTAAAATGTGTAGCAAAATCAAATTGGGTATACACAATCAACTGTAGTTTCCTTAAGCAAGGCAACTTCAGAGAAGCAAGACTAATAGTCTAGGAAGTGTTGAAGAGCCTTTTTTTTCCCAGCCAACACGCACAAATCTACAGCTACTTTGTTCCCAAAGGCCAAATTTCCTGTACCACATCATGAAAATTGTTGCTTCATTTGGCCTGAATTTTGGTATATGTTTAACAGTTTCCCTAATGTCACTCTTCATCTGCTATTATAAAAGAATACTTACAGCTTGTTTACACTTCTAGCTGACTACATTCATATATTCTTCATGGAACAGTTTTCTACAACAATTCAGGAGCCACCACCGCAATAAACCAGAATGATAATCCAGTACAATCCTTCCCATCCTAATAGTCAGAATTTATTTCCATGCAATTTCTGGATCAGTTGCAGCCTTTGCAAATCTTATCTAACACTATCTCATCTAGGGAATGTTATAAAATCAGAGTCATGCACGTATATAATTGAGCTTGTTCTTTGGCTTTGCTGCAATTTCTATTCTGTAGCAAAGAGCATTTATAGTTCTGACAACTCTCAGAGTTTGCCCCTTATTTGAACGTCATGTATTTGCAGATGGGTAAAAAGTATCTCTGTATTTTAGTTACAGTATTTGCAATACTAGTCCCTTGTGATGATGGCAACAGTCAATTTCATCTGATGATATTTTCTATAAGGACACTACATTTTTATTTCTATAGACCACGCTCTACTTATTTGAGTTAATTTCTGATAGCACCTCTGGCATACATCTTTTAAGCATCCAGTTTTCATGCTACTGCTGCAGGAGATCTGCATTAATGCACTTTATTGAAGTCTAATTTAGACAATCTGGGTTTGCCCCTACCACTGCTGGTGAATCCCAACAATTTTGTCAAAGACCAGTTCCAGATTTTCCAGTTACAGTCACCTTGACACTTCATATCATTCTGCTTGTTTTCAGGGACCCACATTGAGCTTAAATCTCTAATTCATTGGAAAAGCTCTTCTTGCTTTCAGGAACTCTGTATTAGGACCTAAATGGTCCAACCAATCAGGCAGCTAACATCAAGCAAGTCTTGAGATAAGGAGGAATAGATGGGAGCCCAAGGAGACAGGAAAGACTACAGCAGAGGCCTCAGTGGGCTGGAGAAAGAGATTCTGGTTGCAGATTTTTGTGCATGTGAAGAATTTCAGCTGCTGATATTGTCAAAGTGCCAGAAAAAGGAGCAGCTGCAAGAGAGGGAAGGAGGACTGTGTAAGACCTCCTGACTTGACCCCACACTCCTGTAGTGTAAATTTTTCCTCTCTCTCCCTTGCTATACTCCATCCATAAAAATTTGATTACTATGATTTCATGCAGGTGAAGTGAATTTCACTTTTAAGGTTTGAAAGTTGTTTCATTTTCAAACCCTAAGGGTTTACAGTAAAAGAGTGGGAAATGAGCTGTGAGAGATCATGGGTGTGATTTTACATGTGGGGTTTTTGGGCACTCAGTTTCAGGAGCTAACTTTTTAATACTGCTGAAAGAACTCCACACTGAGGATTGCAAGATATCAGGTGAATGCCATAAAATGAAATATCATCTCTGCAGGAAGTGGTTAGTCTGGGTTAAATTTCACATCTGCCAGTCATAATAGCATCCCTGTAGACCAAAAAACCCTCAATGTTAATGTTATTCTGTATTTAAATGAAAAAAATAATTAAAAACCTATTTTAAAGCTGTCATTTCTTGATTCATGTCTTACAGAATAAGCTATGACTTTTCAGCACATAGAGTGACTATAAAAGAGAAGCTGTAATTTCCTATGTAGTTAAAATTTTTCTAAAGTCCTTATTGCTCATCTAATATATTTTGGTCATATAATTATTACATGACCAAGAGAATGTGTTTTTCTATAACTGAGCTCCTTATTAGATATTTCTCTTGCAAAACAATTCAGAACTTTCCATTCTATTTTTTCCCTACAATGCACAACTGCAGATTGCACCTTTAGTCAGACATATTCATGTTGTAGCAGATTTCAGTATTTTCTTCGAAAACCAGTGATTCTTTTTATTATTTAAAATACGTTAATATTTTATAGACAACTTTACAGCTGATTTAGACAGGTCTGTAAAAAGAACCTTCATGACAGCATTATGACCTGTGGGAAGCTGGGGAACAAGACCATGGACTACTGGAAGCACAAGGCTTCTCAGATAGACCTTGCTCCTATGTGGGCTAAAGCAGTGCCAAGTTTGTGGAATATTCTTTGACATAAGAAGCCAATGGGCTGACTGAGAACAACTTGGGTTTGGTACCTACAGTAGGATCCAAAGATAGACCATGAGAGATGGATGTGTGTAGGATATTGATCCTGGCTGTGGAATTGGCTGGGTGTTCCAATACAGACTTCCGTCTACCTTCCTGTAAAAAACATTCTGTGTGGTAAGAAGAAGAGGGCTGGTAGGACATACATCCACAGCTCACACTGGTAAAAGACTTACCAGTCTGGGTGCAGGAACTTTTTCAAATCTGACTGTTCATATGTTACCTATGGACTATAGAGCCCTGCTCTTTCTTCCAAATTACTCATTTTCCCTTGTATCAACAAATTTTAGTCCTTGAAAGTATTTGGTGGAGTCTTTCACCCCAAGCCCTCCTTCCTACAGCTCACAAGGGATGGCCACTTCTCTCTGGTTCACAAATTCCTTATCCAGAGGGAAGCTGTACTGCAAGCGCTGCTAAATAAGAACACACCATCTTCCACACTTAATAAAAATGAAACACAGGGATGTCAGACAGCAAATATAAACACTCCCACAGACCTCCTGCCACCATAAAATAATTCATGGGGTTGGAGCTGGAGTGGCATTCTGTCCCTGATAAAGTTCCCAGCTGGCTTACTAGCACCTATAGTTTCCCTGGCTGTTTGTAGAACAGTCCCAGCTCTAGTTTCAGTTCAATAACTTACTTTATTTGTGACCTGCTGTTAAGGAAGTCTCAGATGTGGTCAGTGAGCAGAAAAATTGTGTCAGGTATATCAGAACAGCCATTACTGAGCTCACTCTAAGTACTGTGGCTTTTTATAGAACAGTCTCAAAAGAAAAAGTCCAACTGCCACCAACTCATTTTTCCTTTCTAAAATGTCTCTCACAAGTCACTATAAAAAGTCTAGGGAAGAAAAATCTTTTTTAGACAAATAAACCCAAAAAGAGAAAATAAAGATAGGTGCTATGGATAACATTTAACATAAAATCCAATACTCTTCTACCTTCAAACCTGTAATTTTGTGAGATCATGTGGGAAACTACCAAAATTTCCACCTTTTCTCCTGCAGGTGCTATGTAATAGCACAGTTTTCAGTGGGGGCCACATTTTTCTGGCCTTATGAGATTTTAATAACATTCTTATTGCTTTCCCATTCAAAAGAATCTCTTTTTAGGAATGCTAATAATTGGTCTTTTAGAAAGTCAAGTCTATAAGAGAAAACCTAAATGAAAAGTGCAAAATGAGGGTTTTCACTACTGTAAAAGCCTTTTCTGAGAAACAGCTCCAAGTCCAAATGGGAAAGGCTCAGGCAATAGGTAGAGGAATGAGTTTGCATATACTAAGTCCTTTAAAAGATACAGCTAGATGTGGTGCCAGAGAAATGTCTATTATTTTCTACTAGGCATGGAAAAATCAATGACAAAGAATGAAAAAAAGAATGATGTAGAAGGAACATGCCAGTGGCAACCTGGGGACCCAGCAGAATACTGCTCTTACAGTCAGGGATTCAGAGCAGCATAACAACATTAACTCAAATGTTTCTGTCAAATTTCTTCTCTTCTGTTTTTTGACACCATCATTGCAATAGCCCTTTTACTCCCATATGGACAAAACAATCCATCAAAATGTGAGAGCAACAGGTGAACTGTAAACATTTCTACACTTGAGTGATGCATGAAAGGTAGAACCAAAAGAGGGAAAGAGTGAACTGAAAAGGTAGTTCTCATATATAACATAAGATTGGGCTTTTATGAACATAAATCTATGGATACACAATGCAAAATTCATTCATCCATATCATTGACATACCATGAATGAGCAGCTTCTCATTGAATGCTCTTTCCTTTATCCCGTTATTCCTCTACTAAAGCGCGTGGCTGCTCTGACAATCTACACTGCTGAAATGAGTAGCAGTGTACATGACACTCACTGCTGCATCATTGCACATTTTTCCAGCGCTAACAAAAGAACTAGAATAAGAGTCTGAAAAGAATTTTGTTCCATTATAAACTCAGAAACTTAGAAGCTTGATTAGTTCTTCAGTCATTGAACTCCACTGCAAAAATCATGCTGGATGCAGTGTACTTTGGATAGAGGGGAAATGCATTGGCAACACATCATCGTAGAGAGTGTTTGCTGCACCAGAAAGCCTGAGCTGAGAGGTGAAAGCTACACCAGGAAAAGGATTTAGGGAAAAGGAAGTATTTTATAGAAGTCATGGAAGTTATGATCAGCAATCTGGATCCAAATCATGAAGGCGCTATCTTCTCTGTAAAACCTCCTGTAATTAAAATCTCCTAAGCTCAAATGGGAGAAACAACATTTTACTACATTCTTAGTGAAAGCCAGGATATTGGAGCCTCATTACCTGAAAAAAGTAGGCTGAAATTTTGAAAGTCACTGATGATAAATATAAAAGTCAGCTTGAAGTGAGCCAAGACTAGACTTTTTTGCTGATAATAAAGTTAAACAAAGTAATAGTTGTTTCATTAAGTGTGACCTGGAATTTTTTCTGTTTTAATCTCTTGAGTAACATAAAAATACACTGTAAGTAAAAATTCAGAATAATTAAAGCAATGGCTATATTTATAAACACTGCTACTTCTTTTGCAAGGTCATTTGGAGTCTTCTGCTGCAAAATAAACAGATGTTGAAAATAGTAACTCACTAACATGAAAACAGCCTCTTAACATTTAAACAAGGACCGTTTGAGAAAAACACACACACACACACACAAAAAAAAACAATCAGGAGGAGAAAAAAGAATGGATAGAGGCAAAAATATAAATCATGCATGAAATGTGACATAACTGAAGCCCCTCGGGTGCAGAATGCAAGGACAGCCAGAAATGCCCCCTAAGATGCTGTCTTCTGATAATGTGTAGGAGAGGGGTAAAGCCCAGGTGCCAATACAGACACCCTCCAGTGCTAAAACTCGTCAGAAGCACCACGGACACATCCTAGGAGTGTTCCCACTCTGCCACTGCAAAAAGAAGGAAATGAGAAAAGATGAACACTTTCTGCCTTGCAAGGTAATCATTGGCACAATTCTGTCCAGGAATGTGCTGCTGCCAGAGCTCATGGGGAAGCAAACTTCACAGGACAAACCAGTCTCATCCATGCCCTATCTCCAAAGGGAAGAGACACCTCAAGAGGAGTGTTGCTGCCTGGAGAGATCTGTCTGTGCCTTAGCCCTGTGTCTCTGTCCCTTTCCCTGCCTCAACCAGTAAGCTGCAAAGCTGGAATAGGGATGGTCTGATCCAGAAAACATCTGTTAAGAATTCAGGACTACAAGGGAGCGGGTGGCAACAGATCATCATACCCTTGGCACACAGGGAATCTCCACAACCCCTAAGGCTGCTGAGGCCCCTAAGACCAGGTGAGCCACCAACCTGCTTAGCATTGTAAACAGCTACAGAAAACCTCCTTTGATGGAGAGAACTCCCAGGATCATGGGTCTGTCACCAGCCATGACAGTGCACAGGGGTGACCTCTGAACCACTCCACACACCACTTGACATTTCCAGCTTCAGATGTTGGACTTAAGAATAGAAAAAAACCCAACTCAAATCCAAACTAAACACATACTTTCTCCACTTACAAAAGTCTTTGCTTTTTCCTCCTCAACTTTAAGGCTTCAAAATTACCACAGAAATTTCCTGTCCAAGAGTAAATAAGCCCTAAGCAATTTCATGACACTAAACACCCCCAGCGTTGCTCATTCACCTTTCTTTAAAAGAGAAACAACACTTATATGTCTCTTCAATAGTTCTGTGAGACCTGAGGCTCCCACCTCACAAAATATTTAAACAATTGCCTAACTTTAAGCACTTAAACTCACACAGAGCCTAGAGCAGTTAATATAAAAATGAGAGTGCAGAGTGTAACATAACACTTTGTGCAACAGATAAAAACAATGTATTGTTTTGGTACAAATTCTGACAAATAATATTTTTTTCTTTTTAAAGGAAGGACCAATATTTTGAAATTAAATTAAATCAAAATCTGAGCTTGGTTCTGTGTTCTGATACACACACAAAACTCTTATGAAGTGAATAAATGTCATTAATGTAAGTGTAACACCGACATTAAAAGACTGTATGGAGACATTTAACTGCCTCAGAAGAGAAATTGAGGAAATGCTTTCTGGTTTTGCTGCACAGTGTGAGCACTGACTAACTATAAAGTTATTCTCATCACTGGTAACACCTAAGCACAATAGTGTTGAAAAGCATGTCTGAGTTATGGATAGGAAATCTTTATCAGTGGTATTTTTATAGAAGCCATTCACCCACTTTCATTAGGAGGAATGCTGGATATGGAGTGTACTGAGTCCTGTACAAAGTACAGACTTTCTGGCTTCAGAAATTTAACTCTTCATAAAAAGTCAGTAACACTTTTCATTGGCAAGTACCTGAATAAAAGCTTGGGTAGGCTGGGGATACTCAGACTAGCATGCAGTGACAGAGACATCACTGTACTTGTAAAAGGTCTTGCTAGTCGGGGCACACAAGTTAGGTTTCCTTCCATTTAAACAGGGCCTGAAAAATATGCTATTAAAATTTAACAGAGTAAATTATCAATAAGGAGAGTTCTGGGAACATTTGGTGCTTCATATTCTTGACTGCCTTCATACAGTTCTTTTTAAGTCTTAATCCATCTTCCTGCTTTAGGAAGATCTATTTGATCTCTCTACCCCTAGAACAACTATGGTAACCACATCTGAAATGGCTGAAGTGAATTTTCACACAATGTGCCCATGCTTTAGCCGTGCTTTAGTCCTGGGGGAATACAGCATGGGGCTGCTCATCCTCCTCTCAGCTACATGCCTCCTTCTTCTGTCCCTGGGTCATGCTGTAACAGAAAAACCAACCTCAGCTGTAGAGCTCCTCGTCTGGAAAGGTACCTGACCTTGAGTTGTTTAATTTTAAATAGTCTTTGCTGAAGAACACTTAGGGAAGAACTGATAGGTTACACCAAGATATTGGCTTTTTTATGGTTTGGCACAGGGAGTGGAGTCTCACACGGTGTGACTGGAGTTCCACACAGAGATCCTAAAATCATGGGGCCAAATTTATTCTCAGTGTGGCTGTATTGGCACTAAGGAAGTTACATCTGGGATGAATTTAGCCCTTACCTTGACAAAATGGAAACCTTATGAAAATCTATTGCTGAGTTAATGACAATGCTGAACAGTAAACAATTTTCCAGTAGGTTCCAATACACATGATAATGAATTGTTTTCCTTCTTTATTGGCAGCCATCCCTGTTTAACCAGGTTGCTAGAAGGTGGGCAGTGTCCAGAAATCCTATTTGCTCTTTGCTTCTTGAACACAGGTGCTTCTGTGCACCTGTGATGCACCAGCACAGCAGCTTCTCCTGACAGGTCTGCTTTGCCCACCAGCATCCAGAGACAACCTCCACAGTTTCCAGTGGGCTGGGGGTGGTGGAGAAAGCAAAACTGATGTCCTGCCAGAATGGTGGAATGGGACAGCTCCCTGATGCACTAACTTGAATGAGATACAGCTGGAGATCAACTCTCAGAAGAGATGGGGGAAAGTCTGTAAGAATAGAGTCCCACAGAAACATGGTCTCTGCCTGAGACAGCCTGGAAGAAAACCTCACCTCAGCAGGCAGAATAGGTGAAGAAATGCCTGTTCCCAATGCAGCTGTTTTACCCTGCACTCTTGAGAGCAATACCAAATGCACAACTGGCTTTGCAGAAGGCTTGCATGGGGCACAGGAGTGTTCACTGTGAATTTATCTCCCGGCCCCAAATTCCCAATTCTGTTTGGAAGGGGATGTGTTGCCATCTCAGCAGACTTTGCCGCTGAAATCAATTTTGCTCTGTTTGCAAGATACTAGGATGCATTGTGTTGCTGTAAAAAACAAACAAACAAAAAAACAAAACCAAAAAAACCCAAAACAAAAAAAAAAAAACCCAAACAAAAACCAAACAAAAACCTGGAGAAGAATAAAATACTTATTTTAAAAATACTTTATTTAAATGCTCCCAAATGTTAAAAAAGGAATTTTAAAGAGAGAATTTGAAAAAATCCATCATAGAAAGGTTTTCTAACTGTCTTTGGTTTTCAGCCTCTTTCCTACCACTGAAAACAGTGACCTCTGTCTAGCATTTAACTTTTCCTGCAGCTTCACAGAAACTTCAGCTGGAACACCAAAACCCCATAGTATGTGCTGTTGCTTCACACTAACCATGTTCTCATTATTACAATACAAATAAATGTATCTTTCATAGCAGTCATTATACCTATAAAGAACTCAATGGCCATAGTAGCTCTAAAGACCTCAAACAACTTAATGAATGATGAACCACTCTATCTTTCCTTAATCAGAGTGAACCTTTCCAGGTGTCCTTTAGCCAAATCACTTAAGCAGTGTCCAGATTTATATATAAACAATGTTCCATTTGCTAGTTTATAGTTTCCTGTCCTTTGCCCTCTTTAAAACGTGAGATTCAAATCTGCTAATTCTTAATCTCCAGGAATCTCTTCTTGACTCGTGTGATCTTTTAGAAAATGTCAGTGAAAGGATTACAGATGTGCCTTTCCTAAAAACTTACATTATCTGGACTTCAGGCTCTGTTTGATTTTAGTACATCTAGAGTTTTTATAGCTGATACTGCTGTTACCTGTAACACATGGTAGACTCTCACCCTCCCTTTCTGCAGACAGTTACAAATGAGCTGCTCAACAAATGTTCTGTTTGCTATCATCCAATATCTATTCCTCACTATCATTTTTATTGACCCTATGATTATCCTTTGTCTGGTGTGTGTATATATATAAGATCATATAACATTTATCACACTAACCACATACAAATTCCAGACCTGGACAGTTGTAAGACATTATTTTATGTGTAACCAAAGTCACTTATCTGAACAATTCGCAGATGTGATCTCAGAGCTGCCTCCAAGTGCAGAGGGAGGAATGGTTACCATGACCAAGAGCCTCCCACTCATAGCTGGAGTGGGACCATGCTTTGCAGGGTTTGAGTCAGCCCCAGCTCCTAAACAGTAAGATAATCAAATTATGCAAAGTGGACAAAAACCCTTTTGATGACATAAACAGGAACACTTGTTTTCAATTCCTTCAGGAAAACCAAATTAATTAATGCTTGTTCTTGGATGACTATACTCAGAAGTACATGGTGGATTTGAAATGGTTCCTGTGATGATGACTCTGTCACTGTACATTGGGGTTCTCTGCATGATTTCTAGAGCATGTTGGAAGAACTGACAGTGCCCTATTGCCAGTAGCAAAGGGGTTATTCTTTATTTGCTTTTGAAATTATCCATTATATTTTATTTTCCTCAGTAGTTTTCCAGAAGTCTTCAGCCTGTGTTTCTACACAAAATGTAGTGGTTTTTATTTACTAGCACATTTTCTGCTTTACTCTCAACCTTTTGCCTGTTCCATAATTGTAACAACCTGTGATATACAATGAGGATTGAGAATGCAAAAGTCATTAGTAACCTACTGTCACTTGAAGTATTATTTATGTTGCTTAACAATTCACTCTCTAGTATTGTATCTATTTTTAAAAGCTATCTTGAGGTATAGCAGATATTAGTATGCATTATAGGAACTAATTTAAAAACCATGACCAACGAGAAAAAAGATCGACTCACTGTGACATCCTTCTCTGTAGTAGCCAGCCTGAAAACACTTCCTGTATTAGAAAAAAAAAAAATTTAGTTTCCAAGTAGGAATAAACACCAAAAGCCAACTTCATTTATTTAAATAAATGCAATGAATATATTTATTACTGTACCTTCAGCTATAGATGTTTATTTGTGCAGTAATAAAGTAGTGATTGGCAGTAAGAAATGGACCAATTGACGTAGCTCATGTGCAGCACCCAGCAGACACTAAGTAAATCACAGGGGTAATGTGATTCTCCTGAAAAGACTGACATTTACAAGGAGAATTTAGCCTTTAAATGTTCAGTAAGTGTATGGTAGGATGTTCTCACATCTTTTCATTTTCCCCACTTTGTTCTGCATGGTTCCCTCTGAGCTCCCCTTTACTGAGTTTGAATAATAATTAATTACTATCTGATAAGCAATGTGGTTTACAGATCAAGGGAGAGTTTATTTTATAGAGATTAAAACACAGTAAAGTCAATAGATTTTGAAAGAAGTTATCCTGTAGTCTCATTATTTGATTTTCTGCAGAACATCAAATTTTATATTCCCGTAGTAAACCAGGGCTTTTCCATAGCAAAAGAGAGACGAAACTGGTCATAGCGTACCAGATAAATATATTCTCCACCAGAACACACCAGTGATTTTGCTTAAAGGTGTCTGTTTCTCCCTGACAGAAGTCACTTCAAGTTTTCACCCTCTCAGTACCTCCTCAGTTTATCAATAATGACAAATACAAACCGTGCTTTACGGCTAATATTTAAGTACGAACATTTGACGTGGTCTCCCTGCTCCGCGCTAGCTGCGGTGCAGGTACCACACACAATTATTTTCATTGTGTAAAGCCCCCGGGGGCCCTCAGCGCCCGCAGAGGGAGCGGGGCAGACCCGCCGGCCGTGGGCGCGGCCCGCTCCCCTCAGGCGCGGGGCGGGGCGGCCGCCGGGGGGCGCTGCGCCACAGGCCACGGGCCGGCCCGAGCGCTGAGGGCGGGCAGCGGGCGGGGGCCGGGCCGGCGCAGGTGGCCCAGGGCAGCGCAGCGTCCTCCTGTCCCCTTCCGCTCGGCGGACACAGCCGTGTGACCGCGGAGCTCCCCCGGCGTGGTTCAGGCTCTCACCTCCCCGAGAGGGGACTTCTGTCCCGCCACCCCCGGGGTGGGCGCAGCCCGAGCCCGGTGACACAATTCTGCCGGCAGAAGCCTGCAGAGAATCAAGGACAGCTCTTGGCCACGGGGCAGGGACCCGTTTTGTTAGCTCTGGTTTAAAGATAAAAGCAACTTCTTTCATGTCACTGACTCCATTTAAAAATTATTTTTTAACTTACTGTAGAACGTTCATAGAATCATAAAATTGCCAAGGTTCAAGATCATCAACTCCGAGCGTCAACCTGGCAATACCACTGGAACCTGTAAACAACTAAACCACAGTACCCAATGCCAGATCCAGCCACCCCTAAACACTTCCAGGCGTGATGATTCCACTCCCTTACTAAAAGAGGGGGGGTCAACTGTTAGGGCATTGAAATGGACCTTAAAGATCTTTCTAGTCCCAATCTCCCTGCTATGGGCAGGGACACTTCTCACCAGACCAGATTGCTCAAGGCCTTATCCAACCTGGTTTTGAACACTGTGAGGGATGGGATGCTCACGACCTCCCTGGGAAACATGTTTCAATACCTCACCACCCTCACAGTAAAGAATATCTAAAAGAATATCCTAATATCTAACCCTCTTTCAGTTTTCTACCCATTGCTCCTTGTCCTATCACTACAGTTCCTGATGAAAAGTCCCTCTCAGCTTCCCTGTAGGGCCCCTTGATATACTGGAAAGTTGCTATGAGATCTCCGCTCAACCTTCTCTTCTCCAGACTGAACAGCTCCAACTTTCTCAGCCTATCTTACTTTCAACTTCATGGTCCTCATCTGGACTTGTTCCAACTTGTTTCATGTCCTTCTTATGCTGGGGACACACTTCTCTGGCTTTTTTTCCCTGTCTTCATTTTTATATCTCGCTCCAACATTTTTGCATTTTTATTTCTATTCTCAAAACAAACAGAAAAAGTGCTTTCTTCTGATTTGTTTGCAGCCTCAGGATACCATTCTAAATATTTTCATTTACTCTTTTTTTTTTTAATCTGCGTATTTATGTGTGTCTTATTCAGAGTGAAAACAAATACTTGAATATTATGTCAGTTCCTCTCAATTCTGCTGCTTGCCTGTGATTACACAGCACTATCTGAAACACCCTTGAGACAGTGAAGTGGTTCAGAAGTGCTGTTTATAGCCCCTGGCAGAGGCCCTGTTCCTCTTCCAGCTCTGTCTACAGGGCTGATTAAAGCAAGCACAGTATAAAATGAAGGTTGGGCTCATTTGTGCTGCCATCCTGGTCAAATGATGCTTGGTCCAGAATTAGAGAATTTTAACGTTCTGGAGATTATATTCACCTCTGAAAGTCAGCTGAGAGACCCAGCAGTCCTGGGCAGCTGGCTACAGTTGTCACCCTGATTTGTGGCCAAAGATGATGTATTCTATTTTAAACATAGTATTTAAATTAAATAATTATTTTTTTTTCCCTGAGACTTTATAAAATATCATAAACAGGTAGAAATTAGACCACAAATTCCTTGATATTTCTGATCTTTAGGCAGTTCTGTAGTCTTTACTTTCAGCTGTGCCAAGACAGCACTGACTGGCACATTCTGCTCAAAGCTGTCCCAACCTTAGTGGAAGGCAGTGTCACCTGAGGGGGGGAACTGCAGACCTTCTGTAACTGAGATTAATTTTGTGTGAAAAAAGTTGGTCATATGATCTACCTGCCACGAATTATACTGTCAAATAATGACATATTAAATCAGAGAAAACATCTAGAAATATCAAGATCTGGTGGTTCAATTCTGGGGTTTTTTTCTCTTTTTCACAACAGTCATAGTATCAAACAGGGAATCATAAGAGCCCTTCCTTGAAAGAAATCTGGATTTCTTACAGCCATGGAAAGTTTTCTTTCCTGCTTACATTTTACATTGTAATACCAAGTTATATTTGCTCTCTTTTTGTGGGAACACTGTACAGGTTGCTGGAGAGCAAGTAGGACTAAACCTTGAGAGGCAAGTTGACAGCAGATGAGTCAAAAGAATTACCTAGAAGCAACAAAATTTTTGTTTAAAAATTTTATGTCCTTTGTTTTTCTACTTAATATTGGGCATATGATTACCCCGCAATGTGTGATGCTCATTTATTTGATGAGCCTGCAAAGAAGTTGTTTCCATTTCCCGTATATGGATGGAATCAGGGGACCTTACAGTGAGCAGTAAGGGACTGTGACACAGACCAATTTCTGAGGAGCAGTGTACTTTAGGTTGGTCACAGTGCTACACCACTGTGATGACACAGCTTCCACACAGGAGCTGGTTCCTCTCCTGCCACCTCAGGGCTCAGGCAGAATGAACACGTGTCTGCCTGCACCCATCTGCCCAAAGTCTCTCAGATTTCCCCCAAGATAAGAAAATGCATTATCTTGCAGAACATATCGATTGCTCTATGAGTCCTGGTTCACATTTGTGCAAATGTTACTGATTTCCATATATTCCTGATTCATCTTTAAAACATCAAATATTCAGAGTTTACTTGATGAAGCTCTGCTCCTAAAATACTGTCCTCCTGCTGATTTTCTAGAGTTCATGTGCAATTTCCTTCTCCTGTAGAGTCTGGGGAAGTGATACTTCGTGATTTAAAGTGGCTATTTAGGAACTGAGTAACAATTCTACAATGATATGAAGCCATTTATGTCTTTCCTCCTGGGTGTTTGGCAGTGAGCATGTGGGTTATGCCATCTTGTACAATGCACAACCCTGTATTAATATACAGAGAAACAATCTGGACTGTAATTCCAGTTCCCCACACTCCCTTCTGAAAAACATAAATGAATCCCAACAGAACAGGATTTTGCTCTCCTGACTATACCAATAACCATCCCATATCCTCCAGAATGTTCTTTTAATGGTGTGTTTATAGGATAAAGTTTTCCCACTAAAAATCACTGCAGGAACATTCTCGGTTCATCAAAACGTGAAACCAAGTGGCTGCTGCTTCTTGAAAAGCATGAAGGCATTGTTGTGAACATTGCTCTAGTACTTACAGGGAAAAGCAAAGAATAGCAGCCTTTTAGAGAGGTTTAACTCAAATCCCCATGCGCAGCAGTGTTGCCTCCAGCCTAAAGCCAATGTAGTTTTTGATCCTAAGCCTTGCAATCTGAAGTTATCCTGTGGTTCTGAAGTTGTGTTTATTTTGGAAGATACACAACAAATAACAAGAGGAAGGATATACAAAATAACACAGAGAGCTATAGGGAAAGGGGTTGCAGCTCCAAGGAGGAGGTAACTTTTTGCATGTGGCCTCTGAAAACCAGAAAAATGTCTGTAGATAATATTTGCTTTTTCTACGCTCCCTTGGGCAAACAAAAATAAAGGGCAGAGGGAAATGATGTTTTTTCTAAATTATAGCCCTGGGTTACTAAGGATCAGATAATGTTTTAATCAGTTGATCTACTGAGGAGGGAAGCAGAAAGTTTTAGCCTCAAACTCTTGGAGAAGGTTGTAAAGCAGACAGGAAATCCATGCACTGTAAATGGGAATCTGCTGTGAGTTGGGTGAAATGCTGAAGTTCTCTTCTGGGGAAAAAAATACCCACCATCTGAATTTGCTTCCACCTCAGTTGGAATGAAAGGTTAGAATTCATACTCCTCCATATACTAAGTGTTCCCCAAAGCTGAGTTTTGGGAATGCAAAAAGGGCCTTATCAGAACATTTAATTTGAATGAAGTCATAGCATTTTGTCTTGATAGAGTCAACAGACTTTGTTTTAGCTTTTGATCTGGAAGCTCTTTGACAGAGAAAATGATGGAAGCCTGTTCTCTGAAGGATGTATTGCTCCCTCAGAAATCTCATGGATTGTTTTTCCAAGTAAGTTGGGGCAGAAGAAGTTAATTGGAATATAACTCTGCAATGATGACCAGCTTGATAGTAATCCAAAAGCCACTAAAGCATTCTAGTAAAGGGCAGTATTAAGAGTGACAGCGGCTTGAAAATCCTTGATGCCGGCAAGAATACTACATTTTATAGATTTATACACATATATATTTGTGCTACAGTATAATGAAATCTATTGAAAAACTGTCGTATTTTTCAGTAATATTTTAATTGAGCATAATTAAGCATTTAAGGTAAAAGAAAAGCCTTATTAGTACCTGAGCAGTTAATTGTGACTGGTTGTTTGTTTTTAGTGGTAACTAGCATTTGTTCTCGGAAGGTCAGCTCCTCTAGAAGATGTCAGGATAGCCTTGCTAAGTAGCCAACAACCAGGAGTGAAAAAATAAGGATGGAAGCATTATAAGTAGATTAAATGTTCATTGGTGAGAACAAGGAAAGAGCAAGGCTTTCAATAGCCCCACAGCTCAATGGAAGTGGGAGCTCCCAGACTGTTTGAAATTCACTCAGAGATACAAAGATGCAAAGCAAACCATGCACTTCTAGGACTATGTACTTTGACACCCATGCTCTTTGTGATGTAAGGTCAATGCCAAGGGAAAAGGCTATTGTCCTCAAAGGAATTATAAAGGCAGCAAGCTAAGGAATCTGCAAGCAAGGGAGAACAGGATTCTCACTAAGAACAAGTGAAAATGCATTATCTCAGCCCAAAAGATCCACCACTACTAATTTTCTTGAAAATTCAATCAGATGCAGATCCAAATATTCACTAATATTAAAGAGATTATTTTAAAAAGTTGTGTGACTAAATGCAAGAAAAAAATTTCACAGGTGCGCAAGTAAAGAAGAGGGGACTATTGGGGACAGCTGATGGAAGCAAAGTGCACAGAAAAAGCAAGAAAGAAGAGTGATGAAAACAGTGATTATCTGCAATTGAGCTCTTATTGAAAACAGATTAATTTCAGGTTCTACAGGAGAAAGACATGAAATATTTACTCTATTATCTGATCTGATACCGAGGAGGAAGGCAGTTATTTTAAAGGAGATTCATATGGCTGATAGGGAGGAAGGAAATAAGAGCAAGTTTAAATTAAGACATGGGAAACCAGGAAGAACAAAACAACAAACACTGTCAAGGAGATGGACTGGGTGACCTTGCAGGTCTTCTCTATCAGATGCTTCCTTGACTCTTTATGAAGAGAGCAGGGTCTTAGTAACTGATATTTAGGATATCACATTAATGGCCAACTTGAGCAGACTTGTCCTGCTCAAAAGAAATAGTTTGTTTCTCTACAATCTCTTTAGAATAATGAAGGTACTATAATGCAGCTCAGAGATCATCAGATCAACTCTTTAAAATATTGTCAATGAGCAGAGCTTTTCTCCTCTTACTGTCTAAGTGTAGTGATATCTGAGTTAAGAATTTTGGTGTTTTTTCCAGCCGCTTTGTACTCTACTGAGGATAACCAGGATAATTGTCTGGACTGATCTGCAGTCACTTCACAAAAAAGCCACCCTGTCCATCTAGGGGCTTGCATCCAGTTCATATTTGTTGGTTGGAAGGAACCTTAAGGATCATCTAGTTCTAACTGCCCTGCCATAGACAGGGACATCTTCTGCTAGATCAGGTTGCTTAAAGCCCCATCCAACATGGCCTTGAACACCTCAGGGATGGGGCATCCATAAATTCTCTGTGCAACAAATTTCAGTGTCCCACTACCCCCACAGTAAAGATTTTCCTCCTAATATATTAAAAATCTACCCTCTTTCAATTTAAAACCATTACCCCCTCAACCTATCACTGCACTCCTTGATTCAGTCAGTCCCCATCCTCCTCAGGGCCCCCTTCAAGTACTGGAAGGCCACTAGGAAGTCTCCCTGGAGCTTGGCTAAAAACCCCAACTCTCTCAGTCTGTCTTCATAACAGAGGTGCTCCAGCACTCTGATCATCTTTGTGGCCCTTTTCTGTACCCGTTCCATCAAATCCATGTCTTTCCTAAGCTGGGGGACCCAGAGCAGAGTAGACAGGAAGAATCAGCTCTCGCAGCCTGCTGGACACACTTCTATTGATGCAGCTCAGGGCATGATTGGCTTTCTAGTTTGCCTGAGTATATTGATAGCTCATATTCGGTTTTTTTATCCATAGATACCCTTAAGATCTCCTCTGCAGGGCTGCTATCAATGCAGTCATTGCCCAGCCTGTGTCCATGTTTGGGATTGCCCTGACCTGACCTTGTTGATCTTCATGAGGCTCACACAGGCCCAAATCTAAAGCCTGTCAAGGTCTGTCTGGATGTCATCCATTCCAGTCAGATTATCAATTGCATCACCAGTCAGCTTGATGTCGTCCACAAATCTGCTGTGGGTGCACTCAATATCACTGTTCATGTCCCCACTGAAAATGTTAAATAATATTGGTCCCATATGGCTCCCTGAGAGACACCACTCATCACTGGTCTCCACCCAGACATTAAGCAGCTATTTGAGCACAACTCTCTGAGTGCAACCATCCAGCCAATTCCTTATCCACTGAGTGGTCCACCCATCAATTCCACATCTCTCCATTTTAGAGACAAGGATGTTGTACGGGACAGTATCAAATGCCTTGCAGTAATCCCGAACTGGGCTGTTCTGGAAGTCCCAACATTGTGGGGAAAAAGAATGAGAAAATACAAGTCTTTGCACCCAAACCTGTGGAAGTGTCAAAGAGAATTGCTAAAGGAATAGCCAGATAATCAGAGGAATACTATGCATTGTTGAAGTCAAAGGATACTAAGATGATAAACCAGTGGGGGCCCTGTATTGTCTGCATTTAGGTGAGTTGGATGGGATTTTTGTACTAGATACCAGTGTCTTGGATTTGATTCCTGCAAAAGAAGTAACTGAGTACTGCCTGGTGCTGTACTGTATGTGGGAATCCAGCTGAGAGCTAGTAATGCTGGCTCTAGGCAGCCTGGTCAGGTTCTCCTCATTCCCAGCCTTTTCTCTCTGAGAACACGCATGTTGGAAAAAGCACTGCATTGGAGTTAAACCTCTTGTCACCAATCACAGAATTACAGGTCTTTAGTTTCAGGCACATGCAAAGTAGTTGCTTTCTGAATTCTCCTCATCTAACAAGAATGACTACAACTGTGCAGATGATAGTAAGGTACTTTCCAGTAGTCCATCCACCAGTTGCTTCCTTCCTAAGCCCTTATTTTTTCCCTTCTTGCCTGTATTGCTCTTTATTTGCAGTCATGCCCTGACTGTTAAAAAAAAGATAGCTACAGTATGACACAACAGGCATGACTGCTGGAAAACAGCTCCTCCAGAGTTGCACTTCACCCCCTATTTTCCTTCTTTGTTCGGCAATCCTCTGACTTACGCTTAACCCCCAGCCCCTGCACAAGAAGCACTTTAGAATCCCCCTTCAGGGAGGGTATATGGCCAGAATGACCCACAGGCAACTATTTCTGTCTTTTATTTTCATGCAAAGAGTGAGGTATTTCAGTACAATGGGAAATAGTCTTATTTAAATTAATGTCCAGTTCTGCCTGAGTGAATTTATCAGTAGTAAAGCAAAGGCATGTCCTCTCATATTTGCATTAGCACCAGCAAGTGCACAGGGTGATTTCATCTCATGGGACATGGTCTCCCTCTACTTGGAGGGGAGATCAACAGTTACAAATCAATAGGTTGTGTTAGAGGCTTTCAATAGCCCCCAGAGCCCAATGGAAGTGGGAGCTCCCAGACTGTTTGAAATTCACTCAGATATAAAAGGATGCAAAGCAAACCATGCACTTCTGGGACTATGCACTCTGACAGTCATGCTCTTTGTGGTGTAAGGTCAGTGCCAGCACTGAGATGTCTTGCACAGGGAAAGCAAATGGAGGACATCAGTTGACATCAGCATTGCAGAGTTTTTTTAATGACTGGAACCTGTGATTACTGAAACCATCCACTGAAATTTTCTCTAGTTCTACTATCATCATCATCATCATCCTCATCATCAACATCATCACATAAATGAGTATATACATGTCTTTTAATGAAGGAAATACAGTAAGTGGCTTACCACTGTAGTGCCAGTTTCCTGAAGGATCCTGCCCTCTATTTTGGTTTAAAAAACAAACCCTAATGATCTGGAAGTTGTTTTTTCAGAATCCTTTGGAGGGAGAGGAGGCTCTGTACTAACAAACTCCAGACACAAACTCTAGGCAATGTTTACTAGTCTTGAGAAAACTGACCTTTCAATAATATTAGTGACTTCTTTGTGGTGCATCAGCTTGCTGATCAGTGTTTGTAAACTTCTCAGTCAGTTTCCCCAGGGTCCCTGAAAAGCGTGGAGCTGCCACAGCTCCCCAGTGGTGCAGCTGACACCCAGCTCCTCCAGGCTGTCCCTTGCTTGAACAAATCTCAGTAGCAAACTAATCTGAAACACCAAGATCCACCACCAGAGAATTTGTGAGCAAGGTGGAGGCTCAGACTAATCAGACTATCTGTTGCAGATAATTTGTCCAACTTTAGCTTTATAAACAGTATGTAATCTGCCTTCTAGCACTGTGTGAGGGTGTGGGAGACAGTGTGTACAAACACAACTGGAAAAGCCCCTGATACATACTGCCTTATAATCGACTATGTCCTTGAGAGGGAAAGAATAAATATTAGCAAACAATTCTGACTTTCCCCTAACCTTTGCAATGAAATCATCCTATAATTTATGGTTTGATTTTTTAAAATGACTTCTTATTGGATGAAAAAGCTCATGCGTGCATAAAAGTTCATCAGTCAAGAACATGTATATACACACAGCTCCTAAAGACTAGGAAGACCAGAGTCCTTTTTAAATTTTTTTCCCCCACAAAAAAAGAAGAGAGAATCATGAAGAATGTCTTGTGTATGAGTTGGAATCCAGACAAAAGTGAAAAAAACACCAAAAAAACTTATCCTTTTTTGTGTTTTATGGCATTCTACTATCTTTTTATATTTTTTGTGTCAGCACTCAGCAGATTTTAGGTGAGATAAAGTGTCCATTCTTTTCTTTTTGCCTCCTTTTTTCCACCATAGCATCTGGGATCTTAAAATCTAAGAAAGCCCCTAGTGATTTATCAGCCCTAATTGTCTTGCAGTGGGGTTTCAGAGAGATCATTAGCACACTCAGACATAAAGCAGATGTTCCAGTGATGACATGTCAGCAGAAGGGAGTGTGTTTTTCTTTTACCTCCTCCCTCTTTCTTATTCCTTATCAAATCTCATTCCCCCACATTTGTCATTTACATGGGTGTGATGTTTGTTGGTGGGAGCAGAGGGGCAGGAGCAGCTCTTGCAGCATGTGCACTGTGAAGCCACCTGTGTCCTCTGCTGTGTCTGCCCATAGCACACCAGCACACAGGTACTCTGGTTCAGGATGGTAGGCAGCACACAAGGATTTGCAGCACTGCCATGGATACACAGGTGAGTGGCTGTGTTTATGTGTCACACCTGAGAAAACCATCTCACCACAGTTACCTGAGTAAAACATCTCAGCTGTTGTCCTGATTTCATGTCCCAGCAATGAGGCCCTTTCTTTCATTCGCCAGCTGCCTGGGTGGAAATGGCTCGTAACAATTCAGCTTCTGAAGTACGCTTATTTAAGCAAAGTATTATTTATGAAAATTTTCCTTTAAAAAATAGATGTCCTCTGGCCTGAGGGAAAGCAATAAATGCTTTAAATTATGTTCTCAATCAAGAATTAATCTGGATGACTAGACAAGGGAGTAAAGAAAGAAAGAAAGAAACAAGAGCTTCAATTTATGAAGAAACATTTTCCCCCCAGCTGCCTGTCAGTCTGTGTTGGGAAGCACAGAACCTAGGGCATATCTGAGTCTGAAAAGGCAAAGAAAAAAAGTTGTGATTATAGCTAGAATTTTAAAACATTTTCTCTAAGAAAAAATGCCAAGGAACAGAAAAAAATGAGAAAGATCGCAGATAGCCATCTTGATAAGAAACATTTCCCGAAGAAAAACCAATGGAAATCCTGCCAAATCAGGATCCTTGGTGCATGGCTATATATCAAATCCTTCACTTTTCCCCCTTAAAACTATGCTGCATGCAAGATTTATTTTATTCTTGTCATGGTAAATAAATCAATGGCTGCTTTCCATTTTAGGAGTGAACACCAAAATTTAGGTACAGTTGCTCCCATTTTAGGTTTCAGTATATCTGCACACATAATTGTAACAACACATTTACAACCGAAACGTGACACAGAGGCATCATATTTCCCACTACATTTTGTTTCTTATATGAGGAAGCCAGAAATGGGCTAAGCTAGAATGCTTATCAACTTCCAGCTTCCAATTTCCCTTTCCAGTTAAGAAAGCTGTGGAAGGCTTTGAGAAGAGCTGAAGAGCTCACAGCTGCTGTTCTCCCATGCCAGAGCCAAAATATCCACAAAGACACAATCACCCTTTTTTTTTCCCACCTCCCATCACTCTTTGTATGGAAGGAAGAGAGGTTTTGGTAGCAGTTCTGACTTTGTGATGGCGATGGGATGGTCTTCAGTGCTCCTGAGTCTTTTATAGATGAGCATTACCATTAAAATCAGTAACACTTCAATCTAGAGTAAGTCCTGTAGTTTTTTGAGTAACCCTGTGTTCTGTATGGATAATGTTCTTGTCTACCTTTCTCTTAAAAATGAGATAAATAAATGTAGTTGATAAAAGCTGCAGCACTGATTGAAGGCTAAGTTCTTTAAAACATTTGATTTTGGAGGGTTCTTTGACTGCAAAGTAATTTCAGTGTGAATCAGAATCAGTGTGGCTCACATTGAGTGGATTACCAACTAAACAGACAAGAAGTGGCAAATTTTAATTTGGAAACAGAACATTGGCAATGGAGTCTCATTACTGAGCAGGTGTTTCTAAAGGTATCCAGTTCTGCTACCATGTTATCTAATGTTTTTTATCAATAATCCCATAAACTCCACAAACATTCCTGTAATATTCAGATAGAATAAATATTGATATTGATACAACAATGATAGCAAACTCCCTATTCAAAGGCAAAGTGTCAGGAGATGAAGCAACTGCTGCAACTGAGACACAGATTTTCTAGAGTGAGGATGGCTAAATAGTTGGCAAATCAAAGTACCTCTCAGATGAATTTAACATAGTGTGTAACTAATTCCTGTGTAATTGGATGCTCAGGAGAAGCAAATAAGCACACAAGCATGAAGAATGGCAAAATCCAAGGCACAGTATAGTCTTTGGGTTCATCATGATGGACTGTCAGCCCAGTGCTTCCATAACTGTCACGTTGGGACCACCGGATTTGTTTCAAGAGTGAGCAAGGAGATGTCCTCCAAGGAGAGGTCTCTGCCGAAGTTTTTCCAAAGTGTTTTTCACCATTTTCCAACATTACTTCTCCTCCACATCCATTCTGGTGACACATATAGATACCAGGAATAGTTGCTGGAGATGGTGCAGGAACCAGTCAAGCACACACAGAAATGTTTGAAAAGCCAGTTGCTAGATGCACTGCAGATGTTGCTTGTTTGGAACACTGGTAGCTGTTCTGCTCACAATTATTTCCAAAAATAAACTAAACAGTGACGTGAATAGCATATTCTTTTTCTAATCAATAATTTCACTTTGCCGTAGTTTTGTCCTACATTAGACATTTCAGAGAGGAAAGAAAAAAGTGACTGCAAAGAGAAGCTAGAATATCTCAGGAAAAAAAGAGGAAGATCCACAATGGGGAAGCTAGCTTTTGTTTTCCGCTGAATGGCATTTTTAAAAACAAGTAGAATTCATTATTTCTTCCAGAACCTTGTTCTTAGTCTGGCATGCTTATGAGAGAAGCAAAACAAGAACAGTATGCACGAAATTGTACACTGCAAATACTCTATGCCTTACAAACGGAAAAAACCAAAACTATCACTGTAGATGTTATTGCCTTGTAGTTTGTTTTTTTTTCCTCTTCCCTGAATGTCATTATTCCAAAATCAGTTTATGAACAAAAAAACTTCTAAAACGTGTAAAAAAATAGGAGATAATGGTTTTATAGATAACACATTATTTAAAATAAATTTGTATGTTTTGCTTACATAAAAATTAAATGTTTCAAACATTGAGCCATTTTTTCAAAAATGGGGTTGTTTTTAAGCAGTTAAGTTTAATGTCTTTTAAAAAATCTGATGCAGATATAAAATGAATTTTAGAATCTGAAATTAAGTTCTTGTTTAAAAAAATTTTAATGACAAAGTTTTGCATTTACTTGAACAGGGAGTGGTTTTGAACTGCATTCCACTCACCTGCATGGAACAATAAGAAGTCAACCCTAACCTTTGAGAGCTGTAGTCTGAGGGAAATCCTACACATGCAAAAGAAGTCAGTTGTACTTTCTGGATGTGTATTTCCCCATCACTAATTTACACCAAAGAAAAGTATTTTCTTTCCTGTCTCTTCATTCCACATGCTCCTCAAAATTCAGAGTTGTGCCTGAAGGTGGAAGATGTCACCCTCCAACATAATACCTGTCACAGGTTAATGAAGCTGTGAGGCTGTGGTGGAGTCGGTGCTGCTGATCTGAGAGTCACCACCTACACCGAGTCTTTACCTCTGCCAAACACCCCCAATGACAGTGACTTCAACGGCGTCTACAAGCACCTGGTTCCTCAGAAATCCATACCAAGAAATGTCAGAGTTGGTCAATTATAAAATTTGCTGCTACCACTATGGCTGTGATTTTTGTAATTAGTTTCAAGACAGGCAGTTTCTGACGGTGCTCCTGACAGTGCGCATGAGGCTGAGAGGGTAGCACCGATGTAAATCATCGACCCTGCTCTCAGCATGGATGCTGTTGGCGCTCCTCACTGGAATGTGCACTGGGGCTGTGTTCTGTGAGCCGCAGCAGCCTGTATCTGTCCTTCTCAAGAAGAGGAAAGAAATGGCTTTGTGGAAGACACTTCCGCATTACTGACATTCCAGTTGTTCCTTTGAGCCACAGCCATAACTCTCTCCAGATGTAACCCTTCACTTCTCCCACTTTACAAGTTTATTTTCCTTGTAAGGAAGAAAAACATGGAAAAGATTTTTGGTGGGTGTAAACCAAACTGAGAAGTACTGAATGTAAAGAATGAAGTGGGCTTTATACAACATTTGGCAACAACCAGTGAGCTGAGTCACAGACACAAAGCCATGGAAGAGCTAAACCCCATCAGATGCTTCTGTGTAGGTGAAATTCATCTTCTTGCCTAATGTTGCATGGGAGAGGAGTATGTGTGTGCTGGTGCAAACACAGGAAGGGAAATCTTTGCCCAAATTTATGGCTTGACCGAGGAACTCTGGCCTCTATAGCTCCTGCTACAAATTTTGGGTCAGACTGAAATCTGGAAGTTCTGTACACATCCTGCCTGGGAGGGTTCTACCATAGCAAACATGTATGTACAACATGTATGCAGCTCTATAGCTCTTATGTTTCTCTGTAGATGTTCTCTAGAGCAGGAAGAAGGTACAACGTGAAAGCACTCAATTTTATGTTTTTAAAGTGTTCTCCTGGTAAAAGTATGGTGATAATTCTGGATTTCAGTTAAGTTTTGGGCATAGGTATGTTCCCTTCCACTTTTTGCATGAATACTTCCTAGTTTTCAAGGCTAGAGTGTCCCTGTAGCTAAACCTATGTCCAGGCAGGATAAAAGAGTAAACACCTTTAATTTCCCCACTTGGGAACCCTATCTCACACTGTGACTAAGGGCAAGGGTAAGGGGACCACAATCATGTGTGCCATTTTGACCTTTTGGTGAGTAACAACATTGTGGTAAAAGCTGAAGTGTTGATTGAGGTGTGCTGCCTTTTACCAGAAATTCCCAAACTCTTCTCTCCTCCCAGAGGAGCTGTGGATGGACCTGCCCAAGCATGTTCACAGCTGCGCTGTTCTCCAAAGAACCAACTGACCAGAGAGAGGAGTTGCAAGAATGAAGTGTAGACCACAGGAGAACTTCGGGGTTTCTTTGGACTTTAGTCTACTGGATGGAGAGATCATAGCAGCAGTCTCAAAGTAGTCATTGTATCGACTCTGCTGCTATATTGTTTTTCTGTCTGGCCACATTAATGAATTTAAAAACGTTGGTTTATTTTCCTTGAACAAATACAAAACACAGCTTGTCAAGGGACCTTCAAGCAGATACTTGCTTTTCCTGAGGTTGCAGGTAGGATGGGTAGCCTATCATATTTGTACCTTTAAAAACAAGCCCCATTGACAAATTGTAAATTTAAAAACAGATCAAGTAATTTCTGATGCCAGCAACCCTGGGCATCTCTTAGATACCACCAATGTGGCCTCATACCATGTCATTAACTTTTTCTTCACCCAGAAGCCCTCCTGAGGCTGTCAGTATGCAGCATGGGATTGATGCCCAGAGTTGTAGCCTGAAGGCAGAGGTCAGCTATGCTGTCATAGTATAAGAACAGAAAACATGAAAAACTTTACTCATCAGTGACGCCAAAATTCATTTCTGAGAAGGCCAAGGAAATTACTTGGGAGCAAATGAGGACCTTCTGCTGAGGCATGGTGGGCACCTGAATGCCACTTCAAAACATCTCAGTGTCTTGGTATGTGTGAGATACAGTAGTTCTCTTCCAAGGACAAGCTGAACTACTGATTCAGTAATTCACATTTGAAAGAAAACTCTGCACATACAGATGCAGTGGGCCAGGATTATTCCATATTTTATGTCAACACATAGATATCCTACAGAGCATTGTTTTTATTTCCTTCCCTCCACTTCTATGTTTTTTGGTCTGGTTTATGTTTAGATTCTTATTGAAAACATGTGAGAGTATGACAAATGTGAATTTGGCTGCCAAGACTTAGGTCCCTAAAAGCCGTATGTAGGTATCTAGAGTGGCTGATTTTCAGATATCAGAGTTCAAAGCATGGCAGAGCAAAGTATTGATTTAGGTGCCTACATAAAAATCCAGTTGTTTGTTTTGAATGATCAAGTTAGAAAAAAATTTCCCAGTATATTCAGGAAACTGAATATGAAAATAATGAACCTTTGAGCATTTGACAAGTTAAATGTTTAAATGATTACCAGAACATGGCAAGGCTGTAAACTTTCCAAGACATTCACTGGGGATCTCAAACAACATAGCTGGAATTCCAGGCTTCTTCAAGTTCATTTATTGGCAAGGGATCACATTTAGACTGGTTGTTAGGAGACCTAGGACTGATTTAAGAGAAATTTAGGAGCCTTAGTTCAGCAGAGTAATTTGGACCACATACTAGTAGTACATAGAAGCCAGCCCACAGAGGTATCCAGCCTTCACACTGCTGCTTCTACTGCTGCTGTCTGCAGATGCTCATGCGTGATTGCACAAACTCAGAAGTGTATCGGCATGAGCACTTCATTGCTGGAGTTTTTGCAACTGGTGCAGAATAACTCAAAGTCTGTGGAAGGCCCAAGCTACTGAGCCTGTTTAGATGGTGCCACACACAGACAGGCTCAAGAAGGGATCAGAGAAGAAAGGGACACTACATGTGTAACAACCTCTTGGCCACAGTACTCAGCCAAAAAAGCAGAGCAAGTGAACGCTAGAATTAATTCAACCTGTCGGGATGTGAGCAACCATTTACTTCTCAGGAGAGGACCATAACTGGGTGATGGACATGTCTGGGGAGAGATATATGCATTGTCTTTCCCACAGCACTAGTACCACTGGTGCAGAAAAGGACACTGGACACCTGGGAACCACAGGACAGCAAGCATTGACACTCAGAGAGAGGATATCTTCTTGGGGTTCTAAATGCCCATGCTTTGAGCATTTTGTAATACAAAAGATACAACCCACTCACTTATATGAGTACAGAAGATGCAGCCCACTCAATCCTATGAGCACAACTTTCCAGTCACAGGAGATCACTTTACTCAGTTGACTGCAACCAGACCCTTCTCTCTCTGCAGTCCCTCTGCATGTTGGGCTGCTGTGAACCACAGCACAGCCAGAGCAGAGCATATAACACAGGGCTGAGATGAGCTCCTGGGCACCACCTCTGCCTGCTTGTCTCCACTACCTTGCTACCCTCCCCTACAGTGCTTTTCTGAAAGGTGGCCTTGGGACAGTACATCCCAGTGGCACCCAGTGCCTCAGCTCCCAGCAAGGCAGGGAAAATAGCACAAGTTGATGCCTGCTGTTTCCTCCTTGGCACCAGACTTGAATGTTACCAGATGGGCTCAAGATAGTTGCTGGAGAGTAAACTCACAGCTATCATTTCCATTGGAGTATCTAGGAGAGAGGCCCTGGGTTGCCATGATGGGCCAGATGACTTCTATTTAGGTATTACAATGCCCAATTTAGGAATCCAGAATAGGAAGTCTGCTTATGGCCCTGGCATGCTATGACCATTGCTTATTATGCTGTTCATAATCGTGTCATTGTTTCCGTATGAAACATTTTATTACATCCATCTGCTGCTCCATATTTTATATTTGAAGTGCAGGCCTTCGGTGCCACAGATTTGCTCTGTGCCTAGCACATAGTAAAGGCATGCCAACACCCAAATCCTGCACTTCCCCCACAAGTCCTGGTGGAAGCACTGAACAGTTGAACAAAATAGTTAAGACAGTAGATCACGTGGAAAAATGCTTCATTCCTCCTCAGAGCACCAGCATTTGAGGTGTTTGTCAGCTGGTGCCTGCTATTTAGTGAGACAAAAAATTCAGGACTTGGAGGACATAGTAAGAGATTCAGCATTTTAAGCTGTAGACATAATTGCAGTACATGGAGAAGGCAGTTTTTACAAAAGCTTTACATGCCATCTTTACATCTGTGACACAAGCCAGCCAAAACAAGGAACTGCCTTGTTAACACATGGGCTCCACTGCCAGCCTCTTCCACTCATGGTGATTTAATGGCAGCTTTGGATGCTGATATGAAATGATTTGGCTCTGTTTGACAAAAAAGCATGCCTAGGCCAAGACTGTCAAATGTTCTAATCTTTCTGACTGCTTGGCTTCAGGCAGCTCTGATTTTTGGAGGGCACACCGGGATTCAATGCCCCAGTCACTTCATCTGCAACCACTCCTTATTTGAGTCAACACACCAGCTTGGCGGTTGCTCAGAGACACACATTTTCAATTCCTTGAAATCCTCTTCAATAATCTGATTCACCGTTGCTTGTGTATCTGTACTCTCATTGAGGGCTCTGCATCTTTTCTGTTACAGAAACAAAAATGCCATAGCCTGGTGTGCAATAGAACAAAGACAAGACAGTACATTTCTATCTCATTGCTGAAAATCTCCAGAGTAATCCTAGAGAAGCTCCAGATGTGACACATAATTTCTATAATTCTATGTTCAAAAGAAATACAAGCTTGATCCTTTTAGCGTTCATGTATCCAAAGTTGAAAAGATTAGTATTTAATATTACTAATTCTTCCCAACTAAATTGTTCTACACAGCAGCTTGGAAAACTATTATTTGTATGACAGTTCAATAGCTTCATATATATTGGATTGATGAGAATGGAAAAGCAGACTTTCTTTTCTGCAACCCTGGTATTAATAAATAGCTCAAATCACAGTATCCATTGCTACTTTTTTCATCAGTTTGGTTTTACTTTATTTCATCACTTATAAGTGATGGGCCAAATAATGCAAGCATAAGCAGCTAAAAAATAATCCTATACAGTTTTGTGGGTCTGTGGGGAAAGAAAGGGAGCAGTCACATGCTTCTCCAATACAGGCACTTGAACTTGCAGCAGCAGGTCTATGGAGGTTGATGTTACTCAGCACTGATTTGGCTTTATAAGCTTGCTTCAGCCTTAGAGAAATAGGAGAGTCCTGGTTTCCACCTGAGGAGTTTTTTATTTGCAACACATATCCAGCACTATTATTTGGCAGCCTTGCTGCAGATGAGGACGCAAGGGACGAAGTGCTTTCCCAAAATTACATTAAGTTTGTGGGCAATCCCACTGCCCTCAAGGAGGAGGCTGGAGGGTAGGCAAGACACCGACTGCAGAAGGGAGTGAGGGGAGGGAGCAAAGGGGCACAGACAAAGGAAGAGAGTGCTTCAGGAAAAAAGGGAGGCCAAGCACAGAGCCCCTCAGTCCAATGGCCGCTGAGGAAGCACCTCTTCATGCCAGCTCTAGACAACGCTTTATGCTGGAGCCAATCCATGTCTTTCCAGGCACTGCTCCTCCTTGGTGGTGCCCACATCCCACACTGCCACTTCCCCTTCTCCTGCAGACCAGCTCAGGAGGTACTACTGAGGGGGATGTTAGTTAAAAGTTCACCAGCTCTGAGTGTGCTTTTAAAAGTCAATCCACATTTTTTCCTGCCCTTCATTCCCACTCTCCAGAGAAAGCATTTTTGAGATAATAAAGTCTGATAACCATGATCTACACAAGATCAGTATACACTTGACACAACATAACAACTGTAGTGATGACAATGAGGAGTCCACAATATATTTTACAAGATTTCCTCTTAAAGACATTGCAGTGAGTCTGGTTTCACACAGATGTTTGCTTAAAATGGCTGGGGGGCCAAGTGCAGGGTTACTATGTTCTGCTAAATTACAGAACAAAGACTTGGCTGGTTGCTTAGTGAAATAATCTGGAACAGATACCGCAAGACTGACTTTTTGTGTATATATGGGCATTAGAAAAGTGGGGTGGAGACTAAACACCCCTTTCCCCCCAAATCAAGTAGAGTATATTCTCATCAGTCACATGGGAATTACTGAAAAGCTGCAGAGATGTTCATGAGACAGGAGACATCCTCAGCATTTTAAACAAGAAGCAGATGCAGAGGAGATGGCATTGATTCTCTACCATCCAAACCAGTTGAGTATGGAGGAACCAATTAAGCAAATAATATTGATGAAGCAGCATTCAACAGAGCAGAGCAACATGCTTCAGAAATCTTTGAGGAAAGCAAACATGTCAAAAGGACTGAAAACTGTTATGGTATTAGCATTTTTTCCTCTTGGGAGAGTAACGGCTTTGTCTGATCTGTTAGTATCTGACACTAAACACAAATACCACTGTTAATGTGTAAGTGCTTCATTAGTACCATAATATATTAAATGTGGAATTAATAAACTAGTACACCTTGAAAACATCAAGGATTCATTACAGCCAAAATTACATAGGTGCCATCTTCACTACATCAATTAAATTTTCAATTCCATTGCTGACTTATTTGTGCCTCCTTCATCTGTTTGTAAAGAATTGCTTCAGTTTAACTACTTGAAACTGGATTTAAAGACCAAAGATTTTACATGTACAGAGAAGCTTCTTAGTGCAGGTAGCAACACTTGATAAAACCATCCCACTTAAACACCAATTTACTCCTTAGGTTTCCTGGGTAAGCTAGAAAGTTTCCACAAAAGATTTAGTTTCTACTGGTTTGAAAGAAAAGGCTTTCTGTTACCTTTGGATAGCACACTCTGTACCACTACAGTGAAATATGTCACAGTGCCTCAGCAAATACTGAAGTCACTCTGAAACAGCAGTGAAGCCCGAAGCTGGAAAAACTTCAAGTGTCATGTCATTATCACCTCCTTCCTTCTCTCAAAGTCAATGAATACAGTCCTTCATTTAGGAATGGAAGAGATTCACAGTTAACACAAGAAGCCTCTCACAGCTGCAGCTATTTTTTTCTTTCATTATCTAATTACTAGGGAAATAATCTCAAACTTTGCATGAGCAATGAATCAGTTGACCACTGTGAAAAAGAAAAAAAAAATCAAATCACTCTAGTAGATCATTAATCTCATTATATTCTGGGGTCACAACTTCTCATCTCCTTATTTCCAATCCATCCATTTTACTAATCATTCTTTCTGTTGCTTCTGATCTGTGACAATATCTCTGTGTTTAAAGGTTTGATTTCTCCTCTCCAGCCTCCTCTTCCTAAGTTGTTCATAGTTAATGTAGTATCCTGCAGCCTCCTTAACTGTTTGATAGCAAGTCCCTTGTGTGCAGTTACTTTGTGTTTATTCTTGTACCCACAGTGCTTGAAGGGCAGGGCTTCCACGGGGTTGTGTTCTCCTCAAGAAAAACAAACCTTTCCTAATTTTAGGCAGTGAGAAAGTTTTAGTTTTTGTCCTTCTCCACAAGAAAGTTTCTTCTTGGTGTACTGAGTCAAATTGTGAATGTCTCCTACCCCTACTTTAATGATGTCAGTTACCCATGCTGTGCCTGTTCTCATATACAGGGCACACAGGAGGAGATGGTAGACCTGGTTCTTTAAAACAAAATTTTTCACATCAGTTGGCATGGGAGTATTTGTTACAACAAAGCCAGAACACTCCCCACCTGAGCTGAGGCACTCCTGATGCCTCTTCCAAGCCTAAAATGGAAAAAAAACCTAACCCAGATATAAGCCAGAGTCTCCTGTGAAACTTCACTGTTAGCTTAAATATATTTTCTTTTTCAGGTCTTACTATGCTGACCTGTCTTTTCTCAAATGCTATTAAAATATTAAAAACCAACAAAAAATCAGTAAGGCTACCTGAAGAGCCAAGGACTATCATATAAATTCATAATGTAAAATTTCTACAAAGAATATGAAATCTATGGAAACTTTTTTGAAACTTTTTGCAGCTTCAGAGATTATTTTCTGGTGCTGCAGGTGCGTGAGAAATAGGCAGAGTGCTTTAGGAAATGTTAAATGGAAAATGTTAACCTTCATGACCAGGAGAACATCACAAGAGATGGTGTCTGTACTCTTGCCATACACTTGGTTTGGCTGCTATACATTTGTCTTGTGCAAGTTTAAAACATGCCCTCCTCTCCCCAGCTTTGCTGTGAGAATTTCTTGGTGTTTGGCTTTTACAGCAATGATAAACAGGGCACACCCTGGCCCTCCTTGAGAAGAGAAATGCAGAATCTAAGGTTGATGTTCTGTTAACACAACTCCTGAAAAGTAAGCTAACCCCTGTAATGCACTGACCATTTCACACAGTTTACTGAATTCTGCTCTGCCGGTGTTATCCTGAGTGGCTTCTGGAAAAGTAATGCTGTCTGATGCAGTCCAGTTTTGGAAACAGTTCCTGAAGTCTGCCTTAAAAAAAACCCTCACTGAAACAAAGAACAATATACAACCAAATGAAATGTAGTGCATTGGCTAAGTAGAATAACATGTTGAAAACAAATGAAACCATCTGAAAAGCAAGTTGAACAATTACTTCCATTCTTCTTTTCTAAAAGTCACTGTGTACAGTAAGGTAGCATCTTGAATAGCTAAGTGCCTCTCCAATACAGCACACAGGGAAAACAAGAACAGTCCTTCAATATTAAAAGCATTCCTGCTGTGTCACATCATGGTGCCTACACGAGCTGAATTCAAAACTTTTTATTGTTAAGAGGTACTGCCATTACACTACATTTTAATATGGATCTTTGCCAACAATCATAAATAAAACACTCATAAACTATTCCTAAAGGCAGTGTGTCAGATGGTATTTCATTAAAAAAAGGCTTGCAGCAATGGAGTACCATAGGCCATGGCTGGCTGGGGCTTTCTTTCCCCTGCCTATCTCTAGGTGTTTTGTTGGTTCTCAAAAGGCTTTTTAGTTAATGTAAGCTATGCCCACTAGAAGATCCTTCATGCTAATGGATGGAAAGTTCACAGCTAAAACAGAGAAAATCAATGTTGTTTTCAAGAGCTGTCTAATGTGGGAAACCTGTAAAAGCTGTGAGAAACAGGAAAAACTCAAAATGAGCTACAGAATGGTGACAAGAAAAAAATTAACCTGTGGTAAATTTAAAATTGTATTTGCTAAATACCGTTAAAGATTAAATCCCTAAAACATATTCAAATATAATATTCAAAATAATATTATTATCAAAAATAATATTCAAAAATGAAAACATATTCAAATATACTGATCCCTGTTATGCAAATTCTGAAATTTTCATGAAACAGAAAATATGATACAGTCTGCTGCATAGATAAAATAACCGAACAGCCTTTCTCAAATTCATCAAGAAGCATGTGAAATAAAGGATGAATGTCTCTCTGTTTACTAGACTGCTGTGGTGGTCATAGCAATTAAGAGTTTTAAAAGACTAATTTTTTTAAGTAATCTTCTGGTTTTCCTGCTCTCTGGACTCCTCCCATGTTCTCTGCAATTAGCAGCTCACCACATACATTGGGAAGCATAAGGCTGAATTACCTTTACAGAAAGCTGCATTTAGTAACTCATTAAAAAGCTGACATCATGGCAACAAAAGTTCAGTCATGTAGGGATGTGGCAGAGGTTATCATGTAGCACAGTACTAATATACTGGGGGGAAAGATTATGTCAACTGCCTGCTAGTGTCCACATCCAGGATGCAATCTCCTAAGGGAATAAACACTCTTGGCAAGCACTGAAACCCAGAAATCTTCACAAAGCTGTTTGCAATTTGCAGCCAAAACTATCCACAAATGCTGGGAACAGACTACAGTCCTTGACAATACACAACTCTAGACATTTCCATGGGGGAAGTTTAATCTACAAGGATGTAGAAATATAAAACAAAGTATTGCTCAAAGTAACTGTCAGATCATGTGCCTCTAATTTGGTTTCCAGTGACATTACACAGCTGCAGCCAATGGATTCCAGCCAGGCCTAACAGTCACTGAAGTTCCTTTTTTGTTTAAATTTAGTATCTGAACATGTTTTGCCCGTCATTAAAATGGAGAGTAATTGCTCAAAAGTGAACTGTAGAAGTTACAACTGCAAAGAACATATTTGGTCACCTAGTCCCATCCTCAGAGCAATGCAGGATTGAAAACACATTGCAAGAAACACTGAACAGCACTGTATTGTTTTCCTTTCCCCCTCTCCCCCCCACCCCCAATATCATTTTTCCTTTATTGTAATTGTTATCAGTATATTCAAAAGTTTAAAAAAAACAACCACAAATGCCAGTGTAAACATGCTTCAGGTATATAAGTAATATAACGTATTGCACATACAGAAGTCCTATGCTCAGTATCTCCTTATGGTGGTTGTGTAGATGATGTGATTACAATGAGCTGCTGGTATTATTTCTGAAGCTGCTACACACAACAATTAAATATTTACAAAAGCTGGAAGCTCACTTTTTTTCTTCATGGAAGGATGATTTTGCCTGGAATGTATGGGATACAGAGGTGTGCAAATATGGGACAGGCTTGCTTTGTGATGGTGTTTATCGGCTGATGTCTCTAATCTACAAGGGATCAGCTCAAAACCATCTGGGGGAAGGAGTTTGTTAATGGTTTTCTGGGGGACTGGGAAGTTGTCAGGCCTCCCCATCCCTAGGAAACAGAGGTGCTTGTTTGTGTGAAGCACATAGGTGCTTCACCTCCGTGTTCAGAGGCATGTGTCTTGTGGGCACACTGCATCTGATAAGCTAAAGACTCTGTAAAGGTCTTTTTGAAAAGTTGACTTAGACATGAAGATATACCACAGCTCCTGCTTGGGTTTCCCAGGTCAGTCTGCATACAAGAAATGATAAAACTCTAAAATCTCGTGTCAGACTGGCAGAACTGACAATGTCTCATGACTACTCCTGTCTTGAAATATTAGA
Organism: Chamaea fasciata; assembly: GCF_029207755.1. Classification (NCBI taxonomy): domain Eukaryota; kingdom Metazoa; phylum Chordata; class Aves; order Passeriformes; family Sylviidae; genus Chamaea; species Chamaea fasciata. The sequence goes on from NW_027094086.1 coordinate 132,361,562, forward strand.
AAGAAGAGCAGTTGTTTAAAAGCAGCCAGAAAGTGGCAGAATGGATCAGGCCATTTACCAGTTGAGTAGCTGAGATGGATTGGAAAGAAGAGGAACTCAGGAGAAGGCAAGTGGTGTGTATGTTCCATAAAATGAACAATCCCTCCTGAAGTTAACACAATATTGCTAATTCCACACTCACAGGCAGCACTGAAAGACTCAAGTGTTCACAAAAAAACCTTGCACATATCAGGGCTTAGAGCCCCTGCTGAGACAAAGACCATTTGCTGATAGAAGGGAAAGAATGAAACATACCTTCTTTGGAATCCTAAACCCAGAAAAAAGAATACTAAGTGTATTTTTTTAATCTTTACCTCAAAATCTCTTCCTTTTTTTTGTTCATGCTTGGTCGGCTGGCATCCTATTTTTCTGAATAAAAACAAATCCTGTCACCCTTTCCTGCAAGACTTTACTTAAAAAATAATTTTATTAAGCCCTAAACTTTGCCAAAAGAATTACTTTTAAGATGCTGCCAGCTTGTAGATTGAGAAATGAAAAAAGCAAAGATTTCTTTAGGTGAACAATTATGGCAGTAGCTGTCCCATTTTAAGAAGTGATTTCAACAAAGTAACAGGGAAAAGGCCAAGAAAATTTGCCCCAGCCCCAAACCCCCCAAGCCTTTTCAATATCACCAGTGTGGCTGTGATAATTTAAAACAGTGTTTCAGAAATGACTGTATCCTGTTCAGTGTACAGCTGCCAGCCATCAGCAAAGCAAGGACAGGGTAACTCATCCCTGCTGTATACTGTGCATGGATTTAGTTATCTGGGTGTGATACTGCCAGCTCTGGGCTGAAAGAGATATAATGTGTACTTGCTTATCGTATGTCTCATCTTGAAAAGTATTCAATAAATCTTCTGCTTTGCAAAACACCTTGTAGCCAAGGAAGTTGTGTTTTAGGTGTACAATGCATTTACTCTTCTATTTACATGCAAAGTAAGTACGTGATTTCTATTATTTTTTCCTTTCTTCTCTCAAAATCTATGTTGATGATTATATCAGATACTTATTCCAAAAAGGTGGAAAAATAAATAATTGTGCCCCATCTATAAAGTTATTTATAGACTACCTTTGTGTTTCAGAAGTACTTTCACAGTACTGATATATTGCCTGTCTCCCTGAGCCATAATTTCATAGAAGTTCTTAGGGAGGTTTCAAAGGTACTCTGCATGATACAGTAGCATTCAGGTTTGTCCTGCTTCATCTTCTAGACGATACAGCAATGAAGGCATTCTCTCCTTGAGAGATTTGGGCTTGTTCTGGAAGCATCTCAGTATACCACACGTGCTCAGAAGCATCTGCTGAAACGTAGACTGACTGGAATATGGGATAAACATTTGGTTCAGTGACAAATATGTTTATAAGGCAGTGATAAATTGCTTTCTTTGGCAAGGATGGCCATCATGTGGCATGTTCTCAGAACATTGCATAGATCAGATTGACACCATGTCACTTGCAGGTACAAAGGAAGACTGGTTGGAAGGAATCTTTCATTTAATCCTCATCGTGTTTCTAGTCTCTCAGGCAGAATTCTGACTTGAACTGTCACTCTCTTCCTTTATGCATCAGTAGTCTTGTTATTTGTCAGCTGTTGCCTGTCAGTCATGTCATCTTGAGGAGGTCTAGCTCTGTCAAAGAAGCCACACTGCAGAAAACAATCAACAGAAACAAAGATGTCATGGTAAAACAACCACAGGAAGACTCAGCTGCAGTTTGATTCTTCACTCAGGCAACCTGCAATGTTGGGCACAATGTATGGCAGGATGAGAGACTGTGAAGACATTTTATTTCTATCCAAATCATTCCCTATGAAAGTTTTAGATGCAAGGCATTGAGTTACAAAGCACAGCTTTAAAAATCCAAATTATATAGACGATTTCTTTGCAGGAGATGTAAAGTTGGCCCGAATGCTGGTATGGACTGATGCTAATGAGAAATCTGCTCCTCTCAGTTCCGCAATATGCTCATTCAGAAAAGAGATTTAGACTGACACACAGTAATAATAAGAGAAGTGTAATATGTGTTGGGAAATGTCCACAGGACAGTGTTGTGACCTAGTCTAAAGATCACTAAAGATGAGATTCCTCCCATCTTACTTAAACTGCCTAAAAGTCACTCTTTTAGTTGGAAGGTTGAAAGTTCACTAGTGGTTCAAGGAAGGTACCACCAGAATGTAATTTCTCTCCTCCTTGCATGTTTAGACATAGCTTTTTGCTGCTGCTACCCGACCAGGTGATGTTGGGAAGTTAGCATAGGCTGTACACCTAACCATAACCTTGAGGCAGCTAAAGACAGGTGAACCGTATCCTAACGTAAGGAATGATTTCAATCTTATTTTTAATGTGAACTGGGAGGATGGAGAAAGGCTACACTGGCTCCCTGTAATATAGCAGTTTCCAGTAATTTGTCTCAAAACTTGTGAAGGGAGTGTAACAACCAACACAAAAATAGAAAACTTTAAAAAAACAAAATATATGATCTATTAATATAAAAGGAAATCTTCTAAAAATTAATTCTCAGAACTGGGAGTGTTGTTCCATGCTGACAAAAACTGGAAATTCCTGAATTATTCAGAGAAAACAAAGTTAGAATAACTTCTTTTTGAACCTAAACATCCTGAAATAGAGGATCATAGGTCTTGGGAAACAGAGCCAAACTCTGTATGCCCGTTGGTAACCAGGTTTCAATAATAAAGGAGGACTTTGAAAACAAGTTCCCTGCATAAAGGTCAATGACACTAGCTTGTCAGAAATGCCAAAACAAAAAAGACATGTGTACTGTTGCTTTTGCTCCAAACTGTTAAAGATCAAAAATGTCTAGCCTCTCTTTTTATCTGTTAGAATCTTCCAGTATTTTCAAGGGTTTTATTTAGACAACAGTAACAGTAATAATGAAACATACCTTCCATAAAGCAAGGGTCAGCAGAGCTAGTACTAGTAGTCCAAGAAGTATGGCTAGTATTATAACCCATAAAGGGATCTCAAAGGAGACATTTGGGGTGGACCAAATGACAGATGTTCTGATCTGCAATGAAAGCAATACATTTAATGAACAAAAATGAAACAAGTAAAGCAAGTTCGACAGTAGAATATAGAGGTTAGAAGCATTGACTTCAACAGCATTTTTCAGATTAGAAATACACGTTGACCAAAATTTTCCCATGTTGGCTTCATTTATTGTAATTTCCCTTCCCCTTGTTCATAGTAATTACCAGAAATGGAATTCACACAAACATTGAAGTCTTGTCTTATCAGACATACGAATAATTTTCCCATTATACAGAGTGGCAAAAAAAAAGCCCTTTTGTGCAGATGCTTCATGAACATTCAAGGAGCAAAGTTCTGCTCACATGCTGGTGCAGCTTAGGCCAGTACACTGAACTGCACTGAATTACTCTCAAACAATGGTTGACTTTGGCCCAAACTCTTAACTCAAACCACAGTAGATACCAGCTACATTTTTCTTATTTTAATTTCTGCTGACATACCAGTATACTTTTTTCCGATGATTTGCATTTCAGCTAAGCAGTCCAAAAATGAAATTCAAGCCGTGTGTATTGTCCTTGTGATAAAGCCTAACACACAGTATGATGTTATCTTTTTTAAAAGAAGCCAAGCATATAGAGTACTACCTAAACGGGAAACAAGCATGAAACGCGCTCTCTCATTGTCTGAGGCTCTACAAAGCAGCAGATGTTAACATCAGTTATCAAAGGTTTTAATTGACTTGGAAAACCTCTCTCTTTAGACTTTCACATGGACAAAGAGTAGTAATAACCCTTTTGTATTTCTCCTTTTGGGGACATCCACACTCTCCTCCTTACTCTCCTTTTCATACCTTTTACAAAGTTACTGACTCATCATCAGTCTCACTGAATATTTGCTCTGTCCCTGCTACTCCCAAGTGGGAAGGAATGAGTTTGGGCTTTCCTTAGCTCTTCTGACACAATTATATCCCTTCAGTCTTAGTTTATTTTCTCTTTTTTGTTACCCTAGGAAGTGATTTCTGTCTGGGGTTTTCTCTTGGACCTCTCTCATTTACTCTTAGTCTTCTTTAAACAGGTTAAGTATGTGACAGATGGAAGTTATTTGCTTTATGACATGATGAAATCAGTTTGCAAAGAAACTGATGACACCAACTCTCAAATGATATTCTCTTCTGTACTTAAGGTAGAGCTAGGAAATCTACTCTTTTTAATCAGTTTCTTGGCTACTGTCCAGTCCTTAAGCTGCACTCATTTTAAATTTTCTTTCTGTGGTTTTTCCCCCTCTATTTTCTTAGTGATTGATGCACTAGAAATTTAACAAAATACAAATTTCTAATTTGTTTGTTGAAGGAACAGCAGCCCAAGTTTTAAGAATGGACACAACTCTGTAATTCAGCTCAAAACTGTTTCCATTCTCATGCCTCTCACTTCTGTCCTTGAAGATGGCAAATTTCATCATTTAATCCTTTCTGCAACATCCAGTCCTTTCCACTCTCACTTTTTCTTGTGATCAGCATTCTTTCATAGACTTTTCATTCTGAAAGCACCAGTAGATCTGTCTTCCAGCTACTGTCAGGCTTAACTGGAAGGCACTTTTGAATAGTCCTTTTCACTTGCTTCATCTGTGCAGCCAACTGCTCCCTACTCTGACACAGTGCTTGCAGAGATGGCAGTCTGGTGAGCTCTACTGATGAACATATTTTTTATAGTATCCCTCACTGGGAAACAAAATGTAGAGACAAACTTTCTATGTAGTAAACCACTTGCTTTCCACCAAAGCTTACACTGAGGGTTACACAGAAAATTCCAAGACACTGCCCAGTCCTGGAGTTTGCACTGTAACATTGGCTCTGAAGATGAAGGACTTGCAGTGCTGGCCATACCATCGTTGATCTAACAAATGCAGCTAATATACATCTTTGGAGCAGCAGTTGTAAGTCTAAAATATTTCAAAAAGGTAACATCTAAAAAGAATAAATATGAGAGCTAATTAAAGCAAGAGAAAATTATTTTAAGGCAAATAGCATTAATAAACCAATCCACGGAATGTCACCCTTATGTCCCAACAGATATCCTGATGGTCTGATCAAGTGATCAACCATGCCATTGCAGGAATACCATTCCCTTTGCCAGCCTCTTCTTTGGGTTACTTCTTAAACACTGCAAAACTTCATAGGCTCTCTGTATCATTAAATTCAGCTAGAGAAGAGCTCATTTAGTAAGGATAAAATGCTCTTGAATGACTCTGCTTCTGTCTCAGAGTGGCATTAAAATGCAAGGGCAGAGAAAATGAGAGGAGGGTCATCTCAACAGTCTGCAGAGATTCTTCCCAAGAGCCAATTAAGGAGAAAGATGAATTCAAGTAAAAGGTTAACTGACCAGGGAAAACAGAAAGGATGCAGTTACAAGGGGCAGCTTGAAGCTGTAGAAAACAATGAGCTCAGCTGTCCAAGGAAGAAAGCATCTCCATTCTACTGCTTGAAAATCATGAACGCTGCCCTGAAGCAAGCCTGATCAGATACAGCACAGGAGTTGGGAAGTGCTGATGAAAATTCATGGACCCAAAGACAGCAAAAATGGACTGATTCAAAAACCCCCAAGTCATTCAAAATGTGCACTTCCTCTGTTGGGAAACTCTGAGGTACTACACACAGGAAGTTACAAATTTTAATTATTGTTTGGAAAAGATCTGACATTGTCAACATACAGATTGCATATCTAAGATTTGAGCTTCACTACTGTTTCTATCCGTAACACTATCACTTGCCTGAGCATGTTGCTGTGAATCTGGAGCACTAATGTGAAAGACTGCTAACCAAAACCATCTTAAAACAGCAGAAAAAAATAAAAGGCAAGCACTTTTTTCTGTTGTCTCAAGTTAATGAAAGACCGACTCCATTTTACAGCAAGACCAAACCACTGGGAAGACCCATTTACATACAAAGACTTTATTTTGCTATTTCTGCTACTGATAGCTTCAACCAAATTGCTAGGTGGCATAATGTGTCTGAGATAAACACAAGAGGAAGTGGGAGCCAGCACTGCTGCTTTAGAGTGGATTGTAGAAAATCAGTAAAACAGAACAAAAAGATTCTGACAAGCTGCTGGCTACTATAGATGGCTTGATAGATGGAAAGTCATCCTGGGTCGGGCCAGGAAAGGGCTAATTTCTGGAGCAGTCTGGAGGGGGCATGGCCAGGACCTGGAGGTTACTCTGTAAGAGCTCTCATTATTGCCTGAGGGTGAGGAAGGGAGTCACTTCCAAAGTTCCTCCCAGTGGAGTAAGCCTGGCAGAAGGAGCTGTCGGGAATTGTCTATTGTTAGGGAGCTTCCCTGTCAATCTTTCCTTTCTTGTACCCTCTGTTATTAGTATTGTTGCTGTTACTGCTAATCATATCTCACTGCTGTGTCCTGTAAACTGTTCTTATCTCAACTCATGATCTTTATGTTTTGCATCTTCAATTCTTATTTCCATCCTGTTGCAGGGTGAGAGGGAGGGGAAAGCATGGAAGTGAGCAAGAGGTGCATGGTTTGGAGAGTCACAGCAGGAGAACTAAATTGGGGAGTACCATTCCTAAACCATGACAACAGCCTACTGAAGGATTGTACATCCTGAATATGAAAAGTATCTGAGTGGCAAGTACTTTCTTCTTGGAGTAGGAAGAAATTTTGGTTTATAGATTTCTTCAGATAGTATTTGACTGAACCACATCTGGTTCTTTGGGCACCAAGTCCACTTTAACCCAATCCAAGGTCACTACTTCAGCACCATAGGTGCTCTGAGAGGTGAAGTAAGCTGCTGTGTGGTGTTTAGGGCTGAATAGCTCATGGGGCAGCATATGATTTCACAGGAGCAGAGCAACAACTAGACTCTTAATGTATGCCAGTTCACTCTTCAAAATTAGGTAGGGTCAATCCAGACTTCAAAGCATGTTTGAGATCTTCCTGAAATCAGTGTAAACAGACTATTTCATTAGGGATGGTAGATTTCATTAGGTTTTGGATAAAGCTGACAGTAGTGTATGCAACTACAAGTACACATGTGGCCTTTCCATGCCTTCTTTTATGTGCCACTTCTACATGTTTGCTGTATCTGTGTGCTGTGTTTCCTCTTAGGCAATGAAAATAGTAAGACGAGCTAGGTCTTCTTCTGATATCTACAGACCACCTATCAGCATAGATCCAGACAAGGACATGTGTATCTTCCTGAGGATGCTAAACAATTATGAGCGGTGTAGCAGTACTTAGCCTTGCTTGTGCTGCCTGTGTTCAGAATCATTTCTCCCTTCTTCCTTCTGTCATTCTGCCTTTACAGACAGTCAAGTGGAACTTGTTTAAATTCAGTAGCTCAGCTGGAGCTTGACAAATGTTGAAACATAAACAAGAAATTGTAATCTTACAGAAAGCAGGGTATAGTGTTCATAATCCTTAGATTATCATCAATGAGCAAAATAGACAGCAGAAATTAGGTCTATCCTGTATCAAGCAGAACACTGCTGCAAAGCTGGCACATTCTCTTCTCTTTTAGCCAGAGTGCAGCCAATGCTCATGAAATATTTGCCTGCTAAAATCTTGAAACCATCCTGTCACACCCACACCCTTTTCCCATGAATCCTTCTTTGTCTTAGGTTTTAAAAGGAAGGGGATGGTTGTGCAAAGGACTTGAGATTGATTCCCTGAGCAGGGGATTATATATAGGTATCAGTGTCACTCCTGCTTGTGTGCATTACCAGTAGGATGTAATGCCCCTGGGCTGCTACACTTTATACCCTACACAAAGACTTGCAAAGCTACTAATGGAACTGCTGGTGAAGAGTTTGACACTGCGAGTCCTGAACACCCACAGAGTTGAGGCAGAAGCTGGAGGGGAAGACAGAAACAAAATATTCCTTCAGTTTTGTCTGCCTTGTTTCACCATTTTTACAGAGGACTGTCACTTCTTCACCCCATGCTGTCCACAACAGTTTTACATATGATTTTGATTTAAAACAAGTTTGTATTTTCAGCTTGGATTTCTGTTCTTCTCCATGTGGTAGGTTTAGTACTGCAGGATCAGAGCCAGGGAATGTTTCTCCATCTAAGGTGGCCAATATGAAGTGGAATTTTTACACAAGTGTTGCATGTTGACAGTGTACTTTAGATGAGTGTTGGCTTTCCTCTCTGTTCAGGGCAAGACTATGCTGAACACTGAAAACAATGCTTGCTTCTCTGTCAGGTGGGTGAAAAGCACATCTCATAGACTTGAGAGGAACCATCTCATTTCTGACACTGCTGAACATCTCCCACCTTTGGTATCCAAAGGGTGCCAAAGAATGCCATCTACCTCAGGCACTGAGATAAGGGTGAAGTCAACCCAAGGGTTATGGAGAGACCCTCTGTTTGCTATTGAAAATAAAATCCACACTGATCTTAGCACAGATGCTGTCAGATAGCCTTAACTTCACAACCCCTCTTGTAGCTCGATGAAAGTCATTTGTTGCTTATTAAAGTATTTTTCTGGGGAGGCTCTTAAAATGTGCCTTTTTTAAAATGGGCCACAGTTAAGCTCACTGTAGATAAAGTAAGTAGATAAAGTAGATAAAACAATTAAGTAAATATAACAATTATTAGGGTTTTTGCTGCTATTTTTCATCCAGTTTGGATTTTGCTTCTGATTTTGGTGTTAGTGTGTCTTCAAAATAGTTTTTGATTCATCTGGAAGGGAGCACAAAGCAGAGAGAAGCACATGTAGTAATCTGCTGGTTCTCTGGCACTTCCTTGTGTATAGATGGGAGTTAGGTTTGACTGGTGCAAATTTCCAGTATCTGTGGTCAGAATCCAGTGCATGCTAGTGGGATTTTACCAAAATTATTTTTTTCTTCCATGGTTCTTTAAAAGACACACTTTAAAAGATAAAAATAACTTCTCTATAATTTATTCTGCTACTTTAAGAAACAGCAGCTAAATTATTATTCTTAGTGCTACTGCTTTTGCTGCCCATGATGACCTTTCTTTAGTCTTCAGAAATTTTCTTTACAGAGGCTGAGAAAAAGAAATTCTTTTGTACTCCTACATGTCCCCAGCCCACCATTACAGCATGATGTTCTTATACGTTCTCAAAAGATACTCAAAATAGAACGTGAAAGCTCCCTCAGGTTGAAGTCACATTTGTGTTTACACATTACAAATGATTATGCAAATACATTTCATGAGGAATATGAGCTTTTTTAAAGTACTATTACCATGTAATAACTAAAAAAAGTTATAAGCCTTAGTCTGAAACCAACATTACTCACTGGTCAAACAGTTTAGACTAAAGGCATCCACAGTGAAAATCCTATCAAATGTTTAAGAAAAGCAACAATATTTAATTCAACTCCCAAACTGTCTCAAGAATCTTAAATTAAAATAGAGCAAATTTCTGCTTATTCTAACTTTGTACTTTTTGCAATAAAAAGTACTTTCATGTTGCACATGAAATTCACCAAGTAAGACGGTATTATTTACCACAATAATACTTGTAGCAAAAAAAAGAAAATTTTCTCTTGAATGCAATAGCTGTTGGCAAGGAAATTCAACCAGTTGTATAATATATGGTTGCAATTCTAGGACTATCAAAATTAATGGAAATACTATTATAGATGTCAGTTGATTCTGGTTTAAGCTCCATGCTAATTTTGTTTGATGCATTTTCATTTTAAGGTTCTGCTATAAGAGATCCAGATTTTCTTACATTTACCTAACGTTTCACATAGCTCTGTATCATGACTCTGTCTTCAAGATCCATGTGTCCATGACCTATATTCTATGATGATAAAGTCCTCAGAGCTACAAATAAGACTACATGACTCTGTAAGTTACTGATGTGTATAGGATTATTCACGCCATTAGAACTAAAAGTATCAGCCTGCATCATTGGAATCCAGCACTATATGAATTAAATGAACGATATTTGCTCTATTCTTTAAAATATATTATCTTTATATAAACTTTAAAGTGCTAGCTGATTATTAGATATATACCTCTGAAAATTGATTTTAAAAATATTTAAATCTTTCTTCCACTTACACCTTTTCATTATCTGAAAGAAAACCATAAACCTTGAAATAAATCTTTGGAAGCTTTTAAAACACAACTAGTGATCTTCTTCAGAAGGAGCAAAAATATTAAGCTTTGCCCAACTTCAAGGAAATATTTCTTCTTGCAAGTGGAACATCAAAGAACTGGTGCACATAACACATCAAGCTGTAGAGCTGGCAGGCATCCACTACCTTGTCCAGATATGAAATGACATAAAAGTGTTATCATTTTTCAACATTTTACAGTTGCCATTACAGGCATTTTGCTGTAAATCATCTGCTGCAAATAACAAGCATTATACTGGCTGGAGTAAGAGAATGAAATGCTTATCTGATCATTTGGTAGATCATCTGACACTTGTTGAGAACAGCAGGCTATCACCTGGGGTAAAGCACTCCAGTCCAGATGAAGGCCCCACTATCAACAGAATTCTGCACATGTGTTTCTGGTATGAAACACATGCTGCAAGAAAATAAAAAAGAGCCTGAGTATATCTGTCAGCTTGGTGCCTTTGAACCCTTCTGGATGAATACTGCATTAAGCACCAGTCTTCTCTAGTGAAATCATGGTTCCACTGATGGAGTCACTGTGCACTGTGCACACAAGAACCAAGATTTTTCCTTGTGTCTCCCCAGAGCAAGTATCAAGCAACCATTCAATCTGTGCATGAACAAAACAAAACCTTATAGCCTCTAAAATATATTGAAAGTAAGCTATAAAGTGTGTTATTCTTTTGGTTTTCTAAGTAAGAAAGTATTCTGTCCCTACTACTACATCTCAGCAGACTGATCTGATGTATTTCCACCACAATTCAACTTAGCAAAGTTTGGACTGGGCTAACCTTTTAAAAGAAGGAATGCAACCGATGAATCTTTATAAAGATGAGAACATTAAGGCTTAAAATTTCAGATTACTCTTCCACTAGAACCATTTTTTGCCCTCACATTTTACTTATTTTTATCAGTAATGACAAAATAGAGTGATTTTTAACCACAGTATTAGACACCGTAAGAAGCAAATTACTTTAAAGTGCTCCCCAAACCAAAGCATTTGGCACCAGCAAACAATTAAATCAAACTTATGCCTCCAAAATTAATTTTTCATATAGTACTCCAGGGGCATATAAGTCTTGGTCTGCAAATAAGGCAAGTACTTTAGCATCTATCTATCACTTCTGTAAGGATTACCAAGTAAATTTGTAACTTGCACTTGATGTGCTGTGAAGTGGAAATTCTAGAAAGGCATACACACCTTCCTGAAAATCAGGGTATCAAAGAAGCTTAATACAGATAAGAGAGAAGTTGCTGTAGGCAATACACTAGCTTGTGTGAGAGAACTGCTGACTGGGAGAAGAGTGAGATCTCTAAACCTGACAGAAACATGGTTCTGGATTTTGCATTAAAATTTCCTCCAGATTTTTTTTTTCCCCAAACAAAGTAACTAGATACTTGCCTTCACAGTTCTGTTTTCTTTTGGGTGAAAAATCCATCCTAATTGCAATAAAACAGTCTGCACATTAGTTCAGCAAGAAATTATTTTAAAATGTAATTAGAATCATGTACCATCAACTTCCACAGAAAGCAATGAAGTTATTTCCTTTAGGTATTACTTCAGGAATTTACACTGGAAACACAGGAAAGACCAATCTCAATATTTTCATCTATAAGAACTTTCACAGCTGTGATCAGAGTGATCAAATACATGTGCTTCACACAAAGACATAATTTTCAGTTACTTACTGCTATGCTTCCCTCAGGGAGCTTTGCTGGTTGCACTTTATATGGCATGCTCTTAACTTCAAAGGAAACACTGGAAGAAAGACTATAGAGATAATTCTTTCTCTGAAATGATAGAAAAAAAGAAATTATTAAAACCCATGTTTTATATTTAAAAGCATTATGAAAGATAAGCAGACAAAAAAGCTCCAGAGCACTGATTTCATAAGTCAAAGATGGTATCTTTTGGTGAACAGTGCAGGAATATTGAGACCTCTATGTGTCCATGAGATAAATACAGCACAAAGCTGCAATATAAAGGGCACATGTTCAAAATGGGGAAGAAGGGTTATATGCAGAAAGATACATACAGTTGTTTCTCATACTTCTCTCTGAAATAGTTTAGTTAAAAGCATGAGTGAAGTTTATGGGGTGTCCGTGTTTTAAACCCTCACCTCTGCTGACCAAGCTCAACAACCAACGTGTATATTGAGAACATTTACAGGCTTATGTTGAGACCAGGTTGGGAGAGCTTCCTGATAACATCAAAGAAATGCCTGTGCCTTCCCACCAAGCAATGGAAGAAACAACCATCTTTGAACTTCACTTACACAGAATGACAGAATAGTTTGGGTTGGAAGGGCTCTCTGGCGATCAGCTTGTCCAACTCACCTGCCCACGCCGAGTCACCTAGACCAAGCTGCACTTAGAATGTGATTGATTTCCTGTTGCAGTAGAGCTCATAAATCCAACTCACTTTGATTGTTTACCAAGTAGTGTCAATGTGAGAGGAATGTAAAGCAGACATTTTTTTAACTGGCCACCTAGTAAAATATTTATATAGCTGTCATTAAGCATTTCAACAAACCCAAAGATGCGCAGACAAAACGTGCAATTTTCGGGGTGACACTACATGCAACTCATTTTGTATATCCCTTCCCATGTAAATCTGGGGTAGTGATAAGGATCTCCTTTAAAAGTGCTTCAATATTCTCTGAGAAGCATTAGATTGTTAAGTGCTAATATGGTCAAAGGAATCCAGAGGGCTAGGAGTTATGACTGTTATATCCTTTTTCTATATTATTGTAATTATCATCCTATTTTTGCTACCTATCTTAATCCTTTATGAAATATGATGATCAGATTTCAATACAATATTTGGCTGAAGATTTACGGAAAGACAGAGCCTTGTAAGTAAATCAGTCTTTCTTTTTGTCACCAGCTTCTTTCAGTCCAGCATATTTGGAACATTGTTGTCATTTCCTTAACCCCCTTTTGCAAAACCTTCTCCTTCCTTCTGTTTCTCACACATTAAGAGTTCTCCTTCATTGACAAGATTTGATTCCTGTGTGATTGTTCAGCATCTTTTCTTCAGTTTTCCCTTGTTTCCTGTTGCATCAAAGGCATAAACCCTCTCAAAGAACTGCTTTTCCTCTTTCAGCTGTTAGGTTGAGCAAAGACTGAGGTAAAAAGAAGACCCCTTGATAATTTGGGCTACTGTTTCTTTCCTTCACTGATGGAGAAAGGTTTGTTTGTGAAAATTACCTGAAATAAGCATAATATAAGCCTGGGAGCCAACTTGTATGCATTTGAATGACCATGGCCCAAATCAAAGTTTTCACAGAACTGCTGTGGTTGGAGAGCATATTTAGAGTATGTTTGCTCCAAGCTCAGGCACAGTAGAATTAACTAGAGCAGTATGTTCAGGACTATGTCCAGTTAGGGTTTGAGTATCTCTAAGAAAGGAAACTCCACAATCTCAAGAAGCAACCTTGTTGAAAAAATTCCAGTTTTTTACTATCCTCCAAGTAAAAAAGGGGTTTTTTAATGTTTAATAGGAATTTCCTGTATTTCAATTTGTGCTTCTTTCCTGCTCCTTGAAACTGAGAAGACCTTACAGTGTGGTCTTTACTCCCTCCAACCAGATGTTTACACATGCTGATGCGATCCCTCCTGAGCTTTCTCTTCTCCAGACTTAACATTCCCATCTCTCTCAGTCTCTCCTGGTATATTGAATGCTCCAAGCCCTTAATCATCATTGTGGCTTTTAGCTGGACTTGCACCAGTATGTCCATGACTCTCTTGCTCAGTTAGGCCAGGACTGAACTCCAGATCTGTTTAATTGGTGCTGAGTACAGAGGAAGAATTAATTCCCTTGGCCTGCTGGCAACGTTCTTCCTAGTGCAGCCCAAGAGGTTGTTGACTTTCTTTTCTGCAAGGGCACACAGAGTGGGCTCATGTTCAATTTTGCATCCCAGGACTCCAAGATCCTTTGCTAGAACACTGCCTTCCAGTTGGTTGGTTGGAATAATCGTATGTACTGATGCATAGGATTATTCCTCTTGTGCTACAGCACTTTGCATTTCCCTTTGTCACACTTCATGAAATTCCTGTCAACTCACTTCTCCAGCCTGTTGAGGTTCCTCTGAAGGGCAGCACAAACAACTGATGTATCAACCACTCTTTCCACTTCACTACCATCTACAAATTATCAGGCCATCAGGTTGGTAAGGATGTAAATCCACGCTGACAGCTTCCAATCATCTTCCTGTCCTTAAGATGTTTGCAAATGGCTTCCATGTTTTTTCTCCATCACTTTCTCTGCTCAAGGACTGAAATAAGGCTGACTGATGTACAGTTCTCTGAATCCTCCTTGAAGACAGATGTTACCATGTGCTTTCTTCCAGTTTTCAGGAATTCTCTCCAATCATCATGAACTTTCGAAGATAATTGCCCCTCCCTCAGGACTTGTACGTGTATTCTGTCAGGTTCCTTGGACTTTCGTGTGTCCAATTTATTTAAATGTTCCCCTATCCTGATATCTCTCTGCTGAAGATAAATGTTGATAGCGGCAAGTTTTCTCTCTGGTTGCAGAGACCTTGGATTACTGTACGCAGATTTTCCCAGTAAAATGGTGCTGGTGGGCTTCTAATTTAACAACTCTGTCCCTGAATCCTCAGATACTCTCTCCAATCCTTATTCAACCCCTGCACTGGGTCAACTGACTCTGCTTCCACCTCTTTTAGGTTTCACAGAAACACAGAATCATAAAGATTGGAAAACACCTCCAAGATGATTGAGTCTGACCTTTACACTATTACCATGTTTGTATGTCTGTGTTGTACCAAGATGGTAAACCCCCATTTTTCAGGATGCACAGTTCTGGAGCCTAAAGGATGATGATCCTGGAGAATCAGTAGTTCTTCTGCACTTCTCTTTTCCAGGATCGTCTCCCATGGACTTCTTCCAAACAGTTCCCTGTAAAAGGTGTTCTCCTGAGCTCCAGGGTTGTAGTCGTGGTATTTGCCTTGTCCATTCAGTCTCCTTTTAAAAAACTAATTTTCTCTGCAAATATGTGAGGGTGATAAAAAGCCAGCACATTTATTGCCTTCTGGAACTCATTTGGCTATGCCATAATTTTTTTCTTTTAAAATATTGAGAGCAGCTGAATGGTTATTATCAGAAAATTCAACCTCTGCTTGGGGCTTATACTAGGAAAGAGCAATACTAAATAATCTGTCTCAAACAACTACACAGGGATAGTCAAATCAGCTGCTTAACACGGATAGTATCAAATGAAAAGGAATGATCAGTATCTATCTATTTCTATGAGTAGCATATAAAATGAAAAATTAGACTTGGTAAATCAGTAGTTTTATGCACTTTCAAGGTGATGATCATCTATGAGGTGATATTCAGAAAAATAACTTTTCCTTATCACATTAATTCTTTTCCATTTCCAGGCTCAATACATTCTTCATATTTTATTTTTCTGCACTAGATTCCTCCTCACACAAAATCTCAGTATGTTTCTGTGGCTGTGCATTCAGAAAAAAAAGCCTGAAAAAAGCCTTATATTTTCAATCCTAAGAAATTCACATTAAGCAGGATTCTGGATATTATTATATGATTTATACACATAATCTGTAATGGACAGAACAGAACATGCTACATTTTTGAAGAAGTAGACATTAGACATTCAGCTGGATTGGCTAAAGTACAGTAAAGGCATTAACTCTCTTGAAACCTCCTATAAAGGAAACACAGCAGTAATGGAAAAATAAAGCCTTTCACCTACTATACATGGCTTATTTAATTTTCAGCTTTTATCAGCAACAAGAACATCAGAGGAGGGTACTTCCTGAGGATTAATGCTTGGCTTGGGTTAATAAGCTTGGGTTGTGACCACAGCTAACAGCTTGCCTCAACCCTTGATTAGGCTCTTGGAAATGCTGGAATACAGGAATGGAGACCATAAAAGACTAGAGAGTATTTTCCTGCATTTACAGAATTATGAGTTTGGGGCAAAGGACTTGAAAACAACGACTGCGGTCAACATTGGTTGCAAGCAGGATTCTTACTTGTACTGACACCTTTGAGATACGAGCAGCTGTCTTTCCTACAGCCTTTTTTATAATTCTCAAGCCAATCGTAAAGCATTTCTTTACCATTTCATTTTTTAAGTAGCGTATGTTTAAATAGTCAGTATTTACTGGAAGCTGCAGGACTTGTGGTTTGAAATTCAAGCTGAGGACTTAGTCATGGCTCAGAGGAAGGAGAAGAAAGAATCTGGTATTTATGCCAGTGCTTAATGACCAACAGTAGAGAGCCCAGCCATAAGTACACTGGCTATTTGTGGTTCTCCTCGTGTTAGAACAAGCAGAACCTGATCTTGTGCTCATTGCTGAGACAGTAGTTTGCAATATTCTGGGAAGCAGGCAAAACATGGCCATCCCCTGTGTTGCCTGGGTGGCAGATCCTGATGATGTATATATTAAAGCTTCTCTCTCTCTACATGCTTTTGTTTTGCAAATGGATTTTTGAATTAAAGCCTTTGTTTTCTTTAAAAGCTGCATGACAATAAAGCAGTCAGAAATGAAGGAAAGTGCTCCAAATAAATATTCAGTGCAGTGTTTTACTACGGACAATTGAGACTGAAATAATGTGAGAAGTGATGGAAAACCACTGACACTGTGAGAAACAGTTCTCCAGGCTCCAGTGGAATGCTGGTGCTTTCTGCAGGAATCTCAAGTGCAGATCTGCTGACTCTCCCAAAGGATCTCTAAGGCATGTGGGCATCTTGGTCAGAGAGCTCACTGAAAAGCAGGGACAAATCTGGATCCCAAGGAGCTAGACTGAGGATAGGAGGAACAAAATCTTAAGCAGTTTAAAGACTGGCAGATCATTGCTGTTCTGCAGGTTTGAAGAGTTCAGCTGCTGGAGAGTGTCTCCAGAATGACTCTGCTCCATTGCCTCTATGGAGAATTGTTTAGCTCTGGGAAATCCTTTTTTTTCTCTGCTGAGATGTAGCCCAGTGAAGTCTCCCTAGCTGAAGTGCATATACTTCCCCTATGGCAAGCTGCATGCTGCAGTGGCATTTTCAACCCAAGAACTTACGAATTTTGCACATGGAGTTCAGTGCTGTTACAACAATATTGTCACTGCTTGATTAAAATTTGTTTCCTTTCTGCTGGAGTCTGGAACACTTTAAAGACAGGAGAGTAAGCAATACCTTTTAAATACATGCTTTGGGAATTCATTAGCTTGTTTTCTTTGACCAATACCTTCCAAAACCTCAACTGCTGCCAATAGAGTAGCTTACATAAATGATGAGAGTAGAGCTCATACACCTACTTCTTAATAATTTATTTAACAATGCACATGTGACTCTGTACACATGGTCAAAAAGTATTTGTGCTATTTGTAGCAAGAGGATATGTCCACCCAAATATGGCTGTGACCAAAGACAGTATTCTGACAATCAGCACGTCCTTCTCTCTATCATTATATTCTTACACTTCACATATTGTATTTTTACATCCATTTTAACAGCCTATTTTAAGTTATAATAGAGGCAGCTATTTTCTTGTGATTCCAAAAGACCTCAATATACAGATTATAATGGTTATCAATCTAAGATGTTTATTTATTCATATTCCTAACATTATATATACTGTAGCACATCTAGGAAGAGTCTCATGTTCTGTTCTTGTAAACACTGAAAATATTTTAAATAAAAATGAGTGAAAACAAAACCAGCCCACACCCAAAAGACCTCCAGTTAGTTCAGCCCCATGCAAATGTCTCTTTCTTTCTAGCCTTCAATTCACATAAACAATCAAATCCAGTATAATATATTATTTTTGGCCACAACCAAAGTTTTGGCTTTTACTCATTTTGTTTTTTCAAATAACAACAGTTTTTTGATGCAACTGAAAATTTTGTCGATTACTTCCTCCTTTTGTTATTATATATGTGCCTTGAAGGGCAGTGCATCAAATTTTTGGCTTTTAATTCTCAGTCTGAACTAAAATAATCTACTTAAACTTCCATATATGGCTTATATATGGCAATGACTGAGGGCACAAGACGTCTCTCTCACTAATTTTTGTTTCCCACTTCCATCCACACACAGGGAATTTAGGTTGACTGCAGAATTATTCTTTGAAAATACTAAGCAGTCTTCCCTTTACTGGGATGTTTTCCACTGGACACAGAAAGAGGTTCTGTGCTGGAGGATGCCAAGGATAGAAATTACTGTTCCTTGTGGTCACATTCCACTTACAGATCAAATAATTGCTCCCATAATAAAGACAATAGGAAGAAAAGTGAAAAAATAAAGGACCTTATGCAAGAGGATCTCTCACCTGTCTCACATCACCTCCATATCTGTTCTGTGCTCCAAGCCTCTGCCGACACACACGTGCTGCAGTCTGTATGGCCCCACTGCACAGGCTATCTGCATTCTTCCTCTAATGACTTTTGTGTAGCTGAACTGAATCCTTACCACAAAAGCATTACCTGGCCTAGAGAACTTCTACCCCACTAAAGAGGTTCTGAGTTCACCAGTAATAAAATATGGAGATTCTCAACAAAATTTCTCATTAGAATATGCACTATAACGGTGGTGACAGCTCCAGGTTCCAGGCAATGAAGGCAAAGGTGGATGCCAGGACTGGGAGAACTTGTAGTTGATAGCCCAAACCAACAAGGTATTATTACATCATGGTCTTCCTCATTTTCTATACCCTTCCAGACCTCTCATTTTCTTTTTATACCCTTGGTGCAGCTTCTGCAGAAGGCAACACCATCATTTTATAAAGCAGGGATGTGGGGCCTCTCAAGCTCAGTTTGAATTGAACTTGTGACTTCTAGTCCTGAATTCTCTAATCATTGGACTTCCAGCTCTTGCTTCTGGCAATTAATATGGAATAAACCAAGTCCTCTTAAAGTCTTTCAACTAATTCTGTAGGTACCTTCTAAACCATTTTTGGATTCTGTGTTCAGAGAGGGAGGACATATTCCCACTAAATCCTGATTTGGGTGCCTATCCTCCTGATAAGGAATAGCCTGTATGAACCAAGCTGATGGTTAATGCAGGTCACTTTGTCTGAGTTATCTCATTTTCTCCATGTGCTGAACAGGGAGCCTAGGTATTTAGTTTCAGGTTTTGGATTCCACTCTGGGGTCAGGCAGTTAAGATATGAGTGTTGCAGCACACATCACCGTTAATATGTCAAGCATATATTTCTAGTTTTCGGCATCTAAAAAGAAACAGGATCAGTGCACATTAAGAAACATTGAAATAATGAGTATTTAACAGAGAAGCCAAAATATGACTTTGGGTACCAAGAGAGCATTCAAATGCAGTGGTGCTTCTCTTGCTTTTCAACTTTTTGTGATTAAAACTAGATTTTTCTCCCTTCTAACTATTAAAGTTCACGCGATCAGGAGTGCCAAATTCACATATCTGGAGCTGTCAAAAAGTCAAGAGAGAAACAATACAATTATACTCAGTAATATTTAAAGAGAAAATACAACAAACTTCAAACTTCTTGGGAAACTCACACATCTTCTGTGGTTTTTTTTTGTTTTGTTTTGTTGTTTTTTTTTTTTTTTTTTAACATTACTGCCTTCCCTAGCTGTCCCAGAAGGAGATTTCTATCATTATGAGAAATTTCACGGGATGAAATAGTAGCTAAAAATGTGCTGAGCTCCATATCCCACAGTGTAAGTTCCAAAGAGCTTGGAGCCTGAAGGTTGCCACAAATGAGACAGATTATGCAGATTCATCACTTAGAAATGTATTTTCAAAACAGATGTTTTACTAGACAACTCCCAAGTCTTATATTAAAAAGTACCCATCCATTCAAAGAATACTGGGCCAGTCTCCCTTGGGTCTCCCTCAGATGACTCAGAAATATGATGAGACAAATGGGGACATAATGGAGCCCCATCAGAACACAATGTAACATAACCATGTAAGGTTGATTTTGTTTTGAATGAATTAGGCTATTATTTGCCTGATCAGCAAGTCTGAATGCAAAAGTCAGCTTTACTAGAGGGTTCATATTTACAGCCAGACTTTGAAGTTAATCCAAAAAAGTATGTGATTCTTTTTGGCCTTTGCACAATGTCTGTCTCTATCTTTGTTGGCTGGTTGGGAAATTTGGGCTGCTTTATTTATTCAAACATGTCTAATCACTGCACGTCATTTAACTGTTATTTGTTATGGGAGTTTGGGTTTTAAGGTGACAGGTTACAACTGTCAAGAGACAAAAGGGTCAGCTGTTGTCAGTTAAACTAAGTCGAAGAGGAAGGAGTCACTCACTACATGACAGGTCTTTTGCAGCAATAAAACACACATGTTGGCCCATATAACTTTGATGAAAAATATTAATTATTTCACCCTAGCATAAATCAATCACTTTCAACAAAATCCTTCTCAGGTTTGCATTAGCATATTTATAAGAAGAAAATACATCATGACACAGTGTTCTTGGCTTTAATTAGCACCAACAATTTCGTCTGCAAATCGCCATGTCTTTTAGATTATAACACAGTTGAGGAATGTTGTATGTCACCATTATTCTTATTTCTTTGGCATATGAAAACTTTTATATTAACTGAATGTGCAAAAGAGGTTGCAATGTTTCTCTAGAGACTTTTACCCTAAGTTTCTTTACAAAAGCATGACAGTGGAGTTCAGTCTTACTCTTGAACAGTCCTTCCTGGTTCACAGTCATCTCATCCTGATTATTTTGACTGCATTTTAATTCTCAGTTTGAATCTGAAGATTTCAGCCTAGTTAACAACAGTTACAGACTTACTAAGAGCAGATTATGTCCTTTTTAGGAAACTAATTATGTTGTACAGTCTTTTATGGTGATGACTGTATAACTGTTAATTTTAAAAGGGGTTGTGAAAAAGGGAACTGTTTTGAGATGAGTGGAAGGAAGATAACCAGACCCTAGGACACTATTTACTGTTTCCAAGTTTGCATGTGAAATAGGGATCATGTTATTCTGGCAGCTAATTTGACATAAATGGGGGGACGGAACAGTTCTCTGGGAGCTACCTTTTTCTACTTAGGAAAAAATTCTGTTGCTCTGAGTGGCGTTTTTCTGATTCTTAACAAGACTTGCAAGTTACTGTTCAAAGGACACAGAAATGTTTACAAGGAAAAGGTAAAATCATGGCCCATAAAAAGTCTTGTGTAATAGCAAAGGCATGTAAGGCCAGTGGAGTAAGCAGAAGATACTCTGGTAGGAATATTTCACATGAGGTCTTTCCACCCAGTGAATCTACAGGATGGCTCAGCCTTGTCCCTGCCCACAAGCTGGTGTAACATTCCATCTCTGCCTGGAGCTCACCCAGTGAAGAGAGGGGCAGGGAAAGCAAACAGGATTTATTAAGGAGCAAGAAGGAGCTAAAGGGACTGCAGCACTGGCATTGCCTGGTGTGTTTGCATATATCAATATCCCAAGGCCCAGCTTTGACTCTTCTCCCCATCCAGATCAGACAGAGAGAAGATGTTTCAAATCAGCTGGATAATGCATCCTCTAAAGATACCTTTCTGTCTTGTCACTGTCTACAGAATTAGCAACCAGCTTTGGCATCTAACTTTCAGATTACTACTACTTACAAGTTACATGAGTTCCACTGCTCTTGCATTAAATGTGCCACTGAATTTCACACAGTTATACTTGTTCTGAACCTAAGTCAGGCTAACGAAGGTTACACCTCAGAAAAAGATTTTGTTTTTAGTAAGAGTCACCAAAAGAGGAGATTTTGTGTCTTCTGTAGCTAGTTTATTTCAATTGTTACGCATCTTCTGTCACAGCCAAAAACTCAGATAAACTGTTTCTCATTAATTTTGTTTAACTTTATTCTCTTACAGATATTTCTTGATATTTACTAACCTAGACTTAGGAAAATCCTAATGAGGCTAATTTCCACTGAAATATTGTAAATAGCATAGAAATTTCATCTAAAGATCTGTGCACAGGATTTTTCACAAAATCTTCTTTATGGCCCTTACAGAGTTAATTATATTTCACCAGCAGAATGATGAGGAGAAAGACTTGACTGGATCTGGAATACATCAGGCTCAGTTCCCAGTAAGGAAGGTAGCTAAGGGAGCTTTATCTTTTGCTTGGTGAAGAAAATGATGAAGATCCTCTGTGTTATTCCTTGCCCACTGCAGTGCTCAAAATTGTCACACATAGTTCCAGTCAAGGATAGTATCTCTGCCTCTCTGCCTGTCTGTGTGTTAGGAACAGAGAACCAGTGCAGTGAAATTCTTACCTGAACTTAACAGGGTAACTGGCCTGTGTGAACTTGTCCAGCAGTCTCTTAATGGAATTGGGATAAACTGGAATAAAATTCCCATTCTATTCCCAATAGATATGTATTTTCTATAGCTGTAGAGATGCTTACATACTGGTATTTTCTGTCCCTTGCAAAAGCTTGCACCAGACAATGTCCATCCCAGTTCCCAGATTTGAAAGGACAGAGACATCCAAGCTGACATGTTTCTGGGCTTGAATTTGAACCAGACCTTGTCTTTTTTTTTGTTTTTTGCTCTAGCAGATGACTGACTCAGCAAACCTAAATAAGATACATAGAGTCTAGAGTATCTAGACATATCTAACATTTGTTAAACATGCTTGGTCTTAAAAGCATTTTATTTGTATCAATGGAACTGAAGAAAAGATATGGAATTTTCTTGGGGTTGATTTTTCATAAAAAGACAATGCACTAGCAAATCAGGAATTAGTTCACTTAGTATCTGAAAGGATGTCCTTTGTTACTGAGTGAGACAGGAATCTCTTTTCCTCAAGCAAGGCCAGGTAGTGAGGACAGAACTTAAGTGCTCTTCAGTCATAGTGATCCTATAACAGCTTTTGGAGAAGAAACACAGAATGTGACCTGGTGTCCTGCCAGATAGGTAGAAAAACCTTTCAAGTCATCCTTTCAAGTAACCACTGCCATAGTCCTGTACACTACTGGGAGACCAATGACCTCCCAAAAGTTTGCACCCATTATGGATTTGGAGCAAAGGTGGTTTGCTACTGAGCTGGCATTCAACTTTCTGGAAATATTATCCCATCTGCTCTCATTTCTCCAGGAAGGCAAGTGAAGATGAATTTCTTTTCTCTACTTTCATATATGAGGGAATGGAGAAATTAACTTAAAAGGCGTGAGGAACTTAATTTAAAGCTGCAAATTGAAGATCCTCAATTCTTCTCTTGCTAGGGTAAAAGGTACCCTGCATCATAAGAATTCTTCTCCCACAGCTATAGGGAACACAGGAAGGTTCTTGCATTCCAGATAGAAAGACTGGGAAATTCTAAATTCCTTGAGAAAGAAGCTGATAATAAATCAGTTTGATCAAGATAGGAGATCCAGGTATTTCTTAGTAACAACAAATAAAATTGTAAATTTCTCAGTGTATTTTCCAGTGTTAAAGATATGACAACTACACAGTAAATACAGACACATGGCCAGCTGTGAGGTAACAAAAAGTATTTACATTTGCCCCACTTAATTTAATAATTTTTATTTTTAAATATCTATTAAAAAATTAAATGTGTATGGAAAGAGATGTTTGTGTGCATTACCTCCAGGAATGTTTGTGCCCAGAGCCGGGACCTGATTTTTAGTGCAGCACTCTTTCCTCTTTCCAGCTGTCCCACAGTGCATGAAATTAGGACACACTTCACATTTGTACAGTTCTGAGCAAAAAATAAAGGGAAGTCATATTTATGCTTTGAAAACAAAGTAATTTTCAAATACTATAAATAAGCAAAAACAAATCAACTTTTTCCTTAAAGAGTTACATAGTCTGAAATCAGTAATTTCATCTAATATACATGAGATACCCCATGAGTCATTGTGATAGCTCTAAACCAAGGAGCAGATTCTTTTTGAATTATCAATGAATACAAACACCTACCTATAGTAAAGAAAAAAAAAGTAATAATTTTCAACAGTTCTGCTATGAAGAACTCTTAAAACGTCCAGGCACTTACCAACCCTTTGAAGCATGTTTTTTTTTCCTCACCTATCAATCATTTTATGGTTTCAACACTTTTTTTTTTTTCTGTTCTCTATGCATTAAGTGTTTATTTATTTTCCTAAATTTTTCCCCATTTCTAACTCTCCTGGTTTTCCCACTGATATTTACATCATAGCAGCCAGAACATTTGCTGAGATTAATTAGTTGCTTTACTTGAAACTTATTGTCCATGAAACATTCCTGATGAGCAGTGATTCTGGCTCATACACAAGGCTGAGGGGAAAAGCCAAGCATTGCAACTCAAAACTATACTCCTAAAGTCTGCCAGAGGAATGTCACACTAAAGGTTAAAAGCTGACTGGAAGCCACTGAAGGGAATAAGCAGAGTCTAATGGGGTAACCACAGAAATTACATGGTTGTTCAGGGCATAAAAAGAAAAAAAGACCTCATAAAAATGAGTAAATGTTTGTGGAAAAAATGAAAAATTTTGTATACACAAATAGGTTTTATCTGAAAAGTTTTGTTTGACTCAGGGGAAGGCTGAGGTTTTAATTGATTCCTATTTTTATAACAAAGCAGAGAATCCCTCCCATGACAGAAGGCCTTGTGACCTCAAAAGCAAAGCTGAGTTTTCACAAGTAAGTATATTCCCTAGTGAGATTGAGAATGCACTACCAATACCTAATCTTCAGGAAATGAGATGATGATGCATGCAACAGATCTGAAAACACCCTTAAGGAATCCTGTATCTTTACAGACAGCTTTCCCCACAAGTCTCTGTCTTACTGGAGGATAAGCAGAAGCTGTATGATTAATTGCTGCTTTCTATATCTGCCTGAAAATGAAACTGTAAACCCTGAAACTATAAACTCTTTTTTTTAAATGAACATTTTAAAGTATCTGTTTATTTGGCTTTAAACATCCTCCAAACAGATTTATTTATTTTGCAGGAAGGAGAAGACTTGTTTTCGTTAATCATAGTGGCCAAAAACACACATTAGCAAAATAAATCATTAGTATGCGAAAAACTCTACTTTTTGGCTGACATTTTAGGACCTGAACACATATTTCTGTTTTTCTTAGTAATGCATTTAGCCTGTAGTGATTTTCAGAACAATGTAACATTGAAACTAATGGAAAACAAACCAAGTGTTTAATCAACAGTATAAATAGAATATGAGATTCTCACTACATTTTGACTCTCTGTGAAAAAGCTTTGATGAAAATAATTTAAAAATTCTAAAAAAATTTTCAAATTTTAACAAAGAATTATCTTTGGCTAATCAGTCTTTTTCAGAGCAACATTCCTTTTCCATGTATACTTCCAATGCGTCAAATAAAAAAAAATAAATTATGCATCAGCAGTAATTGATGGTGAAGGCACCCACAATTGGGCCACCTTCTAACTGAACTAATGACACTGCTTTTCTGTGCTCACCCTGGAAAAGTCTTGCTATATATCCAGTGGTAAGCACTGCACCCAATTCTATCTTAATTTGTGCTGATCAAAAGCTTATTTTTTTAGAAGACTGTTCATCAAAGTTCCAATTTCCTATTACTGAGTACCCCACTAAATATGTTTGATCCATCTACATCAAGCAGCTGAAAATTCTCTGCTTCATATTTTAAGTTGCAGACCCAATGCATACTTTAGAACTTTGTTAACCACTTCCAGTTGCTGCAGTCATTTTTATGCTGGCAGCCTATGAGCCTAGTCACTTAGAAAGATGACTGAAAATTAAGATATCACTGAAGAATGGATTAAGTGTTCTGTGATATTGATGGACATGTCTTTGAAAGTCCTGGCATTTTTCCTTTAGACCAAGTTGAACCAGATCCTTCCTAGGGTATTGGGTTGATGAAAGAATGGCACAGGAATCAACAGTGATTATTGTTTAAAATAGGTTAATCTGTGATTTTGCTCTTAATATGTTACAGTTTTCATTACTTTGAGATTCTATCTTCTTCCTTATATAACAATTGCCAAATTAACTTTCAGAAGCAATAATAATTCTATTACTCGAAGAGACTTAGGTTTGTGAGGTTCTTTGCTTCCAAATTCTAGTGAGGTCAAGGAATTCAAGCATGAGTTTGCAGTAAACAGCTTAATAAGAGACTGGACAGCATGAAAGAAACTCTGCCCAAGGTTCAGAAAAATAGATGGAAAGCACTGACTATGTGAGTCCCTTGATTGATCTCAAGGTCACCGAGTTTGCACATTGCCTTTAGGCAAGGGCAGCTGACACCTACAGCGCTGAAGTACGCTCAGGATGGCAGAAGTGGAAAAAAAAAAAACTTCTGAAAATATAGCCAAGTTCAAATACTCAGGTACCAGACTGTCTAATCAGAACTATTTTAGAGAAGCATTGTTATTGCTCCAGCATTTTCTGGATTGTTAAAAGTACAGTGACCTGTCCTATTTGCCTTGCCTGTGGTACTGTAGAGAGTCTCACCTTTCCCTGCACAGTCCCAGTATACAGCTTTTACATAGCTCACCAATATTTTTGCAGAGTTTTTCCTGTGAGGTTCTGCCACTGCAGCATCTCTTCTCCTGATGTAATGAGAAATTGTGGAATTATATAAAAAAGCAGCAAGTTCAGGAGTGTCTTCTGGAACAGCAAACTGCAAAGAGAGAAGTGGGAATGGTAATGACACACACACAGAACGATTCTAACAGATTGGTTCCTGTCTCAGAGGTCTTGAATTTTGGATTAACACTGTTTTTTCAATTGAACAGCACAATCATGGGAATACACTGTCTTCAACTAGGAGCATGATGAGTTATAGCACAGAAAAATATTGCCCAGTTATAGGAATTACAGTAGACAACATTTTTCTCCACTTTTTACTGGTGTCAATTTCATTGCTTTACTTAATTTGGTTAGACTCTCAGGGGTAAAATCTGATATATATAACAGGATAAATTCAGAGTTGTTGCTCAGTAGTTTAGTCATTAGTTCAAATCAGAATCTGCCTAATGAAATATAACAATTTTACCAGTTTTAGAAAAAGAAGGAAGTTTGACTTCAAACAACACAATTTTTGATCATATAACAAATATATTACAGATTTGTTTTGGTAACAGCTCAACTTCATATAATGCAACAACTTCTTAATTTTTAATCTCACATTATTATTTTATATTTACAGATCCTTGTTCTCCAATTAAAAACTACTTTTTTTGTTGGCAGTTTGTCTCTAATTTCTATACAGGGCATTTATGGCTTCTTTTATGAAGCCTCAAATAACTCCTGGAGCCAACTGCTACAGAAGGAAAGATAAATTTTAATTCATGACGATCCAATCATGTAAAATCAAAATAAAATATACATGGAAGTTTACAATAAGATCTCAATAGGAACTCAATAAACATAGCCAAAGCTATTTCCTAAGGACGTCAGATTATAAAATGCTACATCAGATTGTTCTTATCAGTTCCTTTAACCTCTGAACACAAAATATCTTAAACAAATTCCTAAAGAAAATGTTTGTAATTGTAATAATGCTGTAGCACTAAAGGGAAGAGAATACCTATAAAGACACAAAACCTTCCACATGCTGATGGTCTGTTTTACTAGATTTGGAAAATTTGTGTCATTTATCTGATTAAAATTATAATGCTGTAAAGAGAACATAAACGTTTGACATTGTCCGAGATCTTCAGTCAAAAGCATCCTACAAAGTGAAAGATATTATAATTTGTAAAACAGATGAAAACCCATTTAAAAAAAAAAAAAGAACCCTCTTTTTTCCTTTTTTCTGTTGTTTCATGAGGTTAACATTGTCTCTTTGCAATAGGGAACCCTTAAGTAGTTAGTAAATCTGTCTCTCTCAATGTGGTAACGTGTGAATTCTCCTTCCAGAATTCTTTCACCAGCATATAGACTTCTTTATTGACAAATTTAAAAACCCCCACAATACAGTAATATGCCTGCGAAGAAGCCCTCAATATATGATCCCAGTGGATATATATGTAGATCCATTTGAATACTAGAGAGTTTTCATATTTACATTTTTATTTTTTTATAGATGCTAGAGTGTTAGCATCTTAGTAGTGAATTGTTACAGCAAAGGTTCGAAAACAGCCCTCTGTGGTTAAGAGAAAACACATGTGTCTCCTGCAACCATTTAAAAGCAGAATTTGTCCAGTGGCCTAGATGTCCAGGTTAAAGATATTATTTTATCATTCTTGAGCTGGTCACATGGAAATGCTCAACTGTACAATCTGTCTCTGTAGCTATTTTATATGCTACATATTTAGCACACTATACTTTATCTTCCTTCCCTTTAACTACAGTGTACTGTCTCAGTTTCCCCACCGTGGAAAACTGTGCTGCTTTCTTCTCCTGAGCATTATTACTTTGAGCAGGTTTCCAGACCTCTCCAGTTCCCCACTTGTCATTTCAAAACCCTGTTTCACTTTTCTTGTTTTCTAACCAGTCAATAGCTTTGCTGCATTGTGTAACTCCATCAGAAATGTTCTGGAAGAGGACTTTTTTACACAAATACTATACACATTATTTTATGTTACTTATATTACATTATATTACATTAAATTACACGTATTTCAATATTATATATATTATATCATATATTAAAATATAATAGACTAGAAATATATTATATTACTAGATTATACAAAAATTATACAACAGGACTTGGTGACCATTCAAGAGCAATGCATTGGATGGTATTACTTTGTCACAAGACCAAGCCCTAAACACAGTAGCAACAGTTTTCCAGCATGAGGAGACAGTGCCTCTGGAAGTGGTTAGCTCCTGCCACTCATGTTGGTGGATGTATCTTATATGGTGGATTTTTGCTGTTATTTCACTGCTTCCCTGACAGATGCTTCACTCGTGGGACTGCAGCACTCAGCTATTGAGAACATGCCATGTGTATCTGTATATTCTACCACAGTGGTCTTCATTAGGTACAGGTTTCATAAAAATGCTTTTTGCCATCAGTCTGGGAGAAAAAACAAACTCATCAGGAATATTGTCTCAAGCCAGAAGACAATCTAACTGAGCCTTCTTCTCATCACAGCTGGCTTTAGGAAGAGTAAGAAGGAAATAAGAATGAGGCATGCATACACAATACTCTCCTAATAACTTTCAGCTTCCAAATGTTTTCAGATCAGGGACTTGCTTATCTATATGAAGTTTTTGTTCATTTACTAATCTTCACTGGACTTCTCTTTTGGGAATTTGTTTACTTTCCTCTTAGAATCACGTAAACTTTTAACCCTGACTACTTCCCTTTGGCCACGAGTTGCAGACACCTGAGACCTGCCACCATGAACAATCACTTCCTTTTCCTTGTTTTGAATCTGGCTCTCCACGCTTCATTAGACGTTCCAGTTCCTGTGCAGGAAGAGGCAGAGAACAGTCAATCCACACCCACGCTCTTCCTGCCACTACTCATTTTGAGGATCATATTAGTGCATAGTCACCTCTTTTCTAGACTGAAGTGTCCTAGTGTACCGAGTTCTGAGTTCTTCTGCATTGGAATTAATTCTGTATCTTTGATAAGTACTTTTGCTCCTTTTTACACCTTTTTCAAGATCCATAATTTTATTATTCTTTCACATCCCTCACTGCCTTTATAGAAAGATAAGCTACAGAAAAGTGCCTAAACAGAAGTCTTTCCATGTGAGCACAGGTGTGACTTATCTTTGTGGACTAGACAATAGAGCTCAAGGAAAACCTCTGTACAAGAAATTCAGTTGTAGGGAGGAATATACTGCTTTGATTGAAACAGAACAATCTGAGTAATTTAAAAGGGAAAATGCCTCAGTGCCCTGAGAGAGGTAGGTTTGGATATCCAAAAGAAGTCAGGCATTTAATGTCCTTGCCCTTATTTGGAAATTTGAGCTAAGCATCATATTGTTTATAAGAAACTTGAAGGAGCTTGTTCCTGGGTCCTCTTGCCATCTAAAGCAATAGATAAGCATTACATATTTGAAACCTGATTGTGTATTCATGCTGTTCAGTGCTTTGAAAAACTGAAATTAGGAAAAGATATTTAATTTCTTGCCATAATGACTGTGCATCTAAAGACATACTCTGCCACAACAGAGGGACCATTATTACAGGAAAACTTCTCACAAGCTTCACAAGAATTTAGTCTTTTTTATGTAACAGATGCAATCATTATCACGTAGGAGAAGGAAAAGCAAACTAAAAAAGTAAAATAAATTAAAAAATATACATTTTCTGAAAATGTCAGTAAGGACTGTGGCAGTATTCTACCCAGCTTCTTAATTCAACCTTAAACAGAACACACTGGCTATGGTGGGAGGATTCTGAACTACTTTTCAGGTACTTGCAACCTGATCTGATCAGCGAGTTTGAGAAGCTAGACTTGCAAGTACAAATGCAGCCCCTTAACTTCTTCCTCCTCACCACTTTAGGAAAAGAGGTGAAAATTAGGTAGAAAAGATATGTAGAAATTCCCTGTCTCAATCTCGCTGTGCTTTGGGTATAAAATGAACAGATATTTTCTATCTTCTGTTTTCAGTAAATGAGTAAATCACTCATTTGCTTTTTCTTTCTCTAAAGAAACTAACTAAAAGGGTGGAATTCCAATGCCTCCTTGGTTTCCTGGGTGAAACACAAAGCTCTAGCCATACTGTATTTGGTGGATATCAATTTTTCTTTACTCTTTTTAAGAATGCATTGTAGTTCTGTCTGTTTTAGCTAAAGTCTTGACTCGTAGCTCCTTAGGTTGTGAACACTCCTCACCACTAGAAAGCTGTCTCCCCTTTCATTGAATATACCGAACTCCAAACCCCTTCTGGTATGCGAAAGACATAGAGCATTTTTAGCACTTGGAATGCAGCTCTCCCTGAAAGATGTTTAACAGGCTACTGCTTAAACTTGAGAAGTGTTGTTGTTTACTCCAGAAATGTCTGGAATCAGTCATTCTTAATAAACTGGATACCTTGTTTTTGATGGGATAATACATAGAGCTGTGCTTTGCTTAATCTTCTGACTTTGAGCCAAACCAAGCTCTATTGAGGGGATCTGCCATCACAAACACAGATCTTAAAACAGGAAATTGTCCAAGCAGCCGGGGATCGGGTTAGGAAAGCTAAAGCCCTAAGAGAATTAAATGCGGCCAGAGATGTTAAAAACAATATGAAAAAGCTTCTATGGATGCTCAAAGGAAGATGAGGGAAAATGTAAGTCCTCTCCAGAAGGGAACAGGAGACATGGTTACCCAGGATATTAGGAAGGCTGAGGTACTCAATGACTTTTTTGCCTCAGTCTTCACTGGCAAACGCTCCAGGCACACTGCCCAAATCACCGAAGGGTGAATGAAGGACTGCCTGCTGTAGGAGGTCAGGTTTGAGAACATCTAAAGGACCTGGAGGTGCACATGTCCATGACACTTGATGAGGTGCATCCATGGGACCTGAGGGAATTGGCAGATAAACTGGCTAAGCCACTCTCCAGATCTGAAAAGTTGTGGCAGTCTGGTGAAGTTCTCACTGACTGGAAAAGGGGAAACATAACCCCCATTTCTGAAAGGACTGAAAAAGGAAAACCTGCAGAACTACAGACCAGTTAGTCTCACTTCAGTGCCCAGCTCAGTCATGGGGAAGATCTTCCTGAATATTATGCCAAGGTACATGGCAAATGAGGAGGTGATTTGTGACAGCCAATATGGCTTCACTAAAGGCAAAATGTGCCTGACAGATTTGGTGGTCTTCTATGGTGGGGTCACAGTGTGGGTGGATAAGGGAAGAACAACTAACATCATCTGCTTGCACAAAGCATCTGCCACAGTCGCAGATGACATCCTGGTCTCTGTGCTGCAAAGACATGGATTTGATGGAGTCCTCAGGGGATAATGAATGGGCTGTGTGATCACACTCAAGGAATTGTGGTCAATGGC
Organism: Chamaea fasciata; assembly: GCF_029207755.1. Taxonomy (NCBI): domain Eukaryota; kingdom Metazoa; phylum Chordata; class Aves; order Passeriformes; family Sylviidae; genus Chamaea; species Chamaea fasciata. The sequence continues at coordinate 132,393,562 of NW_027094086.1, forward strand.
TTAATGTCCAGTTGGAGACCAGTGATGTGTGGTGTTCCTCAGTGCTTGGTATTGGGATAGGGCCCTTTTTAACATCTCTGCTGAGCACAGAGATATAAATATCTTATATCTCTCATATAAATCTTCTCATATAAATCTTTCTCATAAACAGAAACCAAATACGTACTGAGCAACACAACACTCACATTAGAAATGTTACAGACTGCCTATGTCTTGCTTCTTATCCAGGAAAATTATCTTGGACTGTTAAAAATTCCCAAGAAAGCCCCAGCCATTGTGAAGTGTAGGCAAAAAAAACCCCAATCAAAATGCAGAAAGGGTCGGAAATAAAATACTTACCTTTATTTGCATTGTATTAATAGGAGAGCTTGTTTGACAGTTCAATGGTCCGTGTGTTTGAATGTGAAGAATATAAAGAAGAAATTCCTCTCTACTAGATATAGGCCAACCAACATGGAGAATTGTATTGTTGATGGCACTTGGTCCTATATTGTGCAGCTGTTGAAGAAATATGATCAGTACTTTCTAAGGCACTAAATAACAACAAAAAACACTGCAACAACTATTCAGATATTTTAAAATTCTTAGCAGACACAGCCTTGAAGTATTTAGGGAAGGATGTATAGGTTATTAATATCACTTCATTGCTGGAGAGTCTGTGGCAAGTAGGAGAGAAGAACCTCTCCACATTAGTCACAAAGCCAATGGCAAATCTGAGACAGTAACAGTCTTTTCTCTCTGAGTCTGTATTCAGGATATCCACCATCTTTCCCATTTTTTCCTACATGTGAAGAGTTGAAATGATCTAAAAAAGTATAAAAAAAATCCCAACCCAAAACACAGTAGCACATAAATCCCACAGAAATATGAACAATGAACCTTAACAGATCATACTTGAAAATAGTAGCCAAAACTTCAGAATACAGAAGAAACACATTTCAAGACTAGAAGGTAGAGGAGAACCTAAACTAGCCTCTTTGGTTGGGAACTGTATTTTCAACACTCTCAATCTAAATTTCCTCAAAAGAAGTAAAGGAACTAGTTTTCCTAAATTAATATCCCAGGACATTATTTTTTTCTGGGGAAAATGAGCAAAGATATAAAAGTTTAGAAATCTAGACAATTAAAATAGTTTCCTTATGTAAATTTACAGTTTGAAAATAACTGATGACAACAGAAGTCTGGACATGTGCTGTCACTGGGCATGAAGAGCTAAAGAAGCTGAACACCATGGACCTTTATGCAAAGTTTCTAGAGATGTGAGAACCTCCTTTTTTTTCAATTTGCAGAATTTTTGTGACTGATGACCTTTAGTTACAACTAAATAAAAAGCCCTTTCAATCGTACATCTTCTGGGAGACTGCTTTGTCATTTTTATGCTTTGCTGAAATAAACCATGTAAGTGGTTTCCTTAGTAACTGTAACTAATCACTGTAATAATTTTAATGTATTTGAAGTCAAAAATACAGTTTCACAAACAACCCAAATGCTTGAGACAGGATGATTTGTTAAGTATTTTTCAGTTTAGAGAAATGTATTAAGATGAGGAATTCACAAATGATAATTTGTATTTTACAATTGTACTCACTACACTTTAGTATGTCATGCAAATTGTAATCTTACACTGCTGATTAAGCTCAGTTGCTTATGTTTTCTTGAGTGCTAGTTTGTAAATTATAACCATATGTGAAGCCCTCTGCTTTACCCTCTAGAATAAAGGCCATCCATCAGATTCTAAGGATGGTTTCTATTCCATATAGTTCACTCAATGCCCTTTTTCTAAGCTGAACTCTTAATTGACGAATCATCCATAGGAAAAACCTAACAAAAATACAAGGTAAAAATATGTGTACTTCAAAAATTGTGAGTTAGTTAGTTTTCAACAGAACACTTTCTGAGGTAACAAATTACATGTATGTCTACGTTTTTGGGGTTTTTTTCAGTTAGCTAAATGTCAAAGAAAACATTTTTTCCAGTGCACAGTATGCACAGCTTCTATTGAGAAGATATTTGACATTGATTATAAGGAACTTTTAAGGACTGTTTTTAGTTCTTGTCAAACACCCAAAATATTTATAAATCCCTTAAATATCTAAGACAGACTCCTAGCATAAACTACTATCTCCTCCACTCACATGAACAGATAACGGGGTTGCGAATTCCCAGATTAAATTTGGGTCATGTGCTCAAGTCAGAGTATTTACATTTGTGCCTTTATCTAGCTACAGATAAAGACAATAAACCAAATTCATCGGGAATTCAGTGGGAGCAGTGTGAGGTCCTGTGGCAACATACATAATTTTTACCTCATAGATGTGTTCTACTAAAGGACCAACTTCTTCTTCTTTTGTAGGTTGATCTTTGGGTTCCCAGTTGTGAAGTGGCAGAATAATTGTTGGGGGGTGAGACACTCTGTAATATACAAACCAGGTTAAAACAGCAAGTGTTACCAGTGACTGATTGCATTAGTTTTTTTTTTAAAAATGATTACCAATATAAAAAACTGAGACCTCAGAGGCTTGTAATTTGGGCACATTAATTAGAATTAGGTGAGGTGAATACTACAATGCCTCCACAAAATACTACCCAATCCTTCCAAATGACTGAGGGTGTGCATTTAGTGTCATACTTCCTGTGATGGATTGTCCTTTCCAGACAAGGGTGGAGCTCTCTTTGGAGAGAGGAATCCAGTCTGTTGGGCATTTATATGATTCTCACTGATGAGATACCTGAATACATTATCCACAAAAGTAGAGTAAATAAATGTATTTTTCTATTTCCATTTAATGTCTGTAGGTGTTTAATGCTATGCATCTTTCTTCCCTAGAACACATTTTTAGATATTACTTCAACTGTTCTGACCACAAATTTCTATAACATCTGTTATTATTCCTTTAAATAACCAGGCAAAGTAGCCTATCTCATCTTACAGATATTTTGCCTTCCATAAAGTCATAGTGGAAATTGGTGTACTGAGAAACAGAATTCAGGACTAGAGTCTAAAAGAGTGCTCCAAGCTTTCCAACTGCTTTGTGAACAAAGTGGCAGTTCAAACATTCCCTAAAATATTGTTGTGACTTGCAACAAATATATAAAACATAAACAAAGAAAACTGTGACTTAATATTTTACATCTTTCCAGCAGCTTTTTCATTTTTCCATTTCTTCTCTATCTGTCCTTAAGAAACTACTCTTCTGTTAACATCTTTACTTGAATCACAAAGATTTTATTTCCCATAAAAATTGGAATTTCATTGTACCGGTCCCATTCAGATGCCAACTAAACCTCACTCAGGTGTTCAGCAGTTGGGAAATCAGATCCCAAGAATTTCCTTTAGCATGATAGGTCAGTTCTGGCACAGACATCTGTCATCTACAAGTACTACATGTAGCTCTTGGTGCTAAAATGGTATTACCCTTTCTTTGCTAGGGTCAACTCCCACTCAGTTTTGCTCATTTATGGAGTCTTTAGCTGAAATAAAATCCATAAAATTTCAGTGTTGGTTCTGCCAAAGCTGGAGTTTTGCTAACAGAAAACTGTTAAAAAAACAATCATTAATTGTTTTAGAGTGTAAAATTTAAGTAACATGATGGACTTCTAGGCACTGATGGCACACTTTGCAGTGGCCCTGCTGCAGATTGTCCCTTGAAGAAAAGATTGGATGGTTTTGTTGCAAATGCTGAAAAAATACTATTGGAAGAAATAAACTGTTTTCAATTACAGCTCTTATGTCATATACAATGAATGAAATGACTGAAAGACAATTTTCTACAGTACACAGCTTCTCAAAGCAGAAAGAAATCCCAGAGAAGAACAGCTTAATACCATTCGGCTGAAGTACAATGTTTTGTGAAGTTTGGTGTATTCTGGAGTATCCTGTAACTCTTAATACTTCTTCAGACTTCAAAATGCTAGCAGTTTGTACTAATAAGTATGCCAGAGGACAAATTCACAAGCCAACACTAATAATAAAAGAAACTCAACATATTCATTTAAAAAACTATCTCTGATTGGGTACTTAGCCTGAATTTCACAAATCATCTTGTTTCCAATATAAATTTTAATTATTGATTGCTGTTGGAGAATAGAAACTTCAGAGTGTTGTTACAAAAGCCAAGACACATAGACTCTTAATCTACCACAAGAAACTACAAATCAGAAACTGTACAGAGACAAAAAGAAGACTTGCAGTTTCAAAATTCAGTGTTTTCCATGGCACTGTCAGGGCAGTATTCTTATTCACGGAATTACAAAATGCAAAGAATAAATTTAGACATTAAATTTAAATTATTGTAGCACATATAAGAACATTTATGTTAAAAGAACTTACAGTTATTTTTACCTCACAGATGGTTATTTTGAGGACTTCTGCTATTGACATGAAAATAGCAAAATTAGGTCAAATGAAAAGCAAATCTGCTCTTTTCACTATTTTATTTTGCATTAAATTGAGAATATTTTTAACATTTGAATGAATTATCAGACAAAGATTTATCCTAGAATTTTAGGTGACAATTATCATGAAACAAGAGTACTGAATAATAAGGCAAATGAAGTATGGCCCACAGAAAAGGCTTATATGGGGATATACAATAAAAATTCTGCCAGCTCCAAATCCTCTCAATCCAAATTACTTCCTTCCTGAATCCCTCATTCCTCTAGTGCTCTTTCAGCAGTGGGAGATAAAAATGACAATACTAAAACTCCTGCATTTTTATAGACAAGAAAAGATAAGCAGAATAATCAAATCTGAATTATCAAAGCAACCGCTTATTTAACTATTTAAAGAGTTATGTTAATTTTCTTTTAAATAGGATATTGAAGAAGATTTTTTCCTTTCTCACAGAAGAAATATTGCATGGTTCCACTCTGCAAGTATATCTGCATGTATGCATATGCACAATTTCATAACTACTTACTTTTCCTCAGTAAAATGTTCAGGGCATCCAGTTCCACTCTCTGCAACTCTCAGAAAAATAAAGAAACGATTCCAAGATATTTTCCAGTCCAAATGTGGACACAGTCTCTCTTTTATTTTTATCTAGGAAACAGTGAGCAATTCCCTTGGAACTGCACGTTTTAGCATCTCTGAGTAATTAGCAAAATCTGTCAACAAAGCAGTTGGGAATGCTACAGCTAATAAGAAAACTAAAACACTTAAGAGGACAGAAACTGGAAGTCATTCAATTGAGTAATTCCACTGTATTTAATAACCCATTCCTTAGAACTGCAGGCAGCAATTCAAGCAACTTTTTCCACTTATCACCAAGTTCATAAGAACTGAGGATTTTGTGGTCATTTTTTGATCTATCTATTTACCTGTTTCATTAAAAAGAACACACTATGGCACAGAAAAAGCATGATGGAGGCAAAGTTTCCCAAGAGTCTTCAAAGAATAAGAAGTTTGTAAGACTTTTTTATTACAGTGAGGAGAGACTTCACTAAAAAAATAGAATCCACAGCACTGGAAGCAACCCTTACTGGGAAGCTCTGTATATGTAACCATAACTGTTCTGGTCTGGAACCTCAGACAGTCCTCAGCGTGGGTGTTCACCCATGGCAACACCTAGCAGCCACTAGCTCCCAACACTTTCTCACACATCTGTAGCCCATTAACTAACACCTTGAATTATTTTTCCTCAGCCTCTACTACTATATTACACCTTCTGTATTTTTCACCTTTCTATCCGGCTCATTTCCTTAGATCACCACTAGCTTCAGAAAATGAAATTATATTTTCACTTCTGTTCTTATTAAACATGTTGTCTGTCAAGTGCTCCTTTTCAGAAATAAAATAATTAAAATATATCCACACAGTCTTTGAGTGCCACCTTTTCTACCCACCTGACTAGTTTTAGGTTCTTCTTAACCTGGAATACACTTACAAAATATGATGAAAAATCCTTTAAAAGTCTCTCTGGTTTAGACTGAATATTAGACCCGATTAGAGCAGATAGACTGAATATTAGAGAAGAAAACATGTTTTCTGTGATCTGCCAGATTATTTGACTTATTGCTAGCACTAGGCAGTCATATTGTCTCAGAAGTGACAACTATATTTTTATAAATTAAAAACCCAGTAAATGCATTTTTATTTGTTTACATCTAAGGCAGCCCCTTGAGGTGCATCACATAAGAGACATCTAGCACTCTTGCATCAGCCAAGCCTCACAGCCTGACTGTGGAAGTGAATATGGGCCTTGTAACTCCTGTTCAACCCTTGCAGAGCTGGCTGGCTAAGGGGTTTTTTGAGCTGTAGTTTCATAAGAGGAGATGTAGGAAATTTAATATCCCAGACAAAAAGCAATGAGAGAAATTATTTGCTTTAAAAAGACATCCTCCTGACTTCCTCCAAGATGGCAGAATAGGAGTCTAGTTCCAATATTTTATGGGGTACTCTAATATTCTTATAAAATCTTAGAATCATTTAGGTTGGAAAAAACCTGAAAGATCATTGAGTCCAACCATAAAACTAGTTCTGTCAAGTTCACTGTTAAATCATGCCCCTCAGTGCCAGATCTACATGTCTTTTCAGTATCTCCCAGGACAGTGGTTGAGACACTTCTCTGAGGAGCTTCTTCCAGTGCTTGGCAACTCCGTCTGTGAAGAAAATTTTCCTAACATCTAAACTGAACCTCCCCTGCTGCCACTAGAGGTTATTTCATCTTGTCCTGTCACTTGTTACCTGGGAGGGGAGACAGATCCCCACCACACTAAAACCTCCTTTCAGTTAACTGTAGAGAGCAATAAGGTCTTCCTGAGCCTCCTTTTCTCCAGGCTGAACACCCCCAGCTCCCTCAGCTGCTCCAGGCCCTTCACCAGCTTTGTTGCTCTGTGCTGGACTTGCTCCAGTACCTCAATGTCCTTCTTGTAGTGAGGGGTGCAAAAATGATCCCAGTATTTGAGGTACGGCCTCACCAGTGCCAAGTACAGAGCATTGATCAGTGCCTGCTGGCCACACTATGTCTGACACAAGCCAGGATGCCATTGGTCTTCTTGGCCACATAGGCACAGTGCTGGCCCATGTTTGGCTGGTAATTATCACCTAATTGCATTTTATAATTTCCAAAACTAAGCTGTATATGAAAACAGAGATAGAAATTATAATCTTTGATCATATCCTGTGTTTAATTTTGATATACTTCGTGTCAGTGAACAGTTTATCGTAACTCATTTCTTACTCATCCTTTCTCCAAAGGCCTCACTCTGCTCTCTGTTAGTACATGCCTTGCCATAATGCGTTTCACATTTCCAGCCATAAAAGCAGTAGATTCTGTTTAGTATTCAGCATTAAGTGTCCAAGTGGTTGCACAGGAAGACCTACACATATGAGCAGGCATTTTATATTAGTAACATCCATGCACAATTTGAATGCCCAGATAAAATGTTGGCTCTGACAGGTGTCCCCACAATGCCAGATTCTTTAGATTGCTGTCTTTGCACAGACACTCAATAAGTCTGTAGTAGCTCCATCCTGCAAGGCTTGCAGGGATGAGACTCAGGTGTCCTAGATGGATAAAGCATTTAGGTTTATAATATGCCAAAAGATTCACTACACGGGATTATCATATGCAGAAAGATTCTGTAAAAAAGTAGTTACCATAATGAATTGAAATAGTTGAACACTTACCCTCTGATCTGTACTTGAGCCACAGCACTGATATTGATATGGAGGTTCACTAAGTTGCTGGTGGGATTTATCTTGTTAGAACTGAAAAATATATGTACAAGTATTAACAAAGGCTTTATATCAGAACTCTAGATTATCGTATCACTCAATACACAAGGTCCACTGGACATACTACAAAATGGGATTCCTATTGCCACTCTTCAGTCTTGTAGGACACTGGTATTTAAGTTGCATATTATTTGAGCTCATCACATATTTAATAATATCTTCAACTCAAGCCTCCTTTAAAGAATTCTGTGATGATGAATAGGATGATACAAATTTATTTCGCTCAGAATATCATGTAAATTCCTTTGTACAACTTGGCTATCTGTATAGATAAAAGTATCTTTATAGAATAGAAGTTTGTTTCATGCATTTCAAGAAGGCAGTGTTAATGAACAAGACAGGCTTTGTTAGAATAAAATTTATTTTTATGACTCTCCAAACTTGTGACTTTTGCATGACAGAGTCTTTGGGGAAAAAGAACCAAGATCAACTGTTTTTTTCATTTTCTTATTTTCTTCCCTCCCCTATCCAGACTGTTAACATTTTTAAAACCACTTAGAAGTGAAAACAGATCTTTAAAATCTAGAGCTCTCACTCATCTTACTGTCTTTTTTTATTGCAAATCCTTAGTAATAAAGGTAGTTTCTCTTACTTCAAAAGGCTACTCCAGTGATTATAGCCCATTTATATAAAGAAAAGTTTGCAGGTTCAAATTCATGAAGATGGTGAAGTAATTACAGACTTAGAATTTATTTAATTATGGGATTAAAGACACTAAATTGGGAATTTTTTTCCAATCAAGTGTGGTCTTCCTTGCTCCATGAACACTAAGTTTCTATTGTTGTCTCAGTTTGCTGTTATCACATCTGGGTAGCATCAGTCAATTGGAAACATTCAGAGAAGGTCAGCATTCCCAGTGACTGACTCCTGAGAAGTAAAGAGCAACACTGCTTTGATCCAGGCTTTCTAGTCACAGATTGCTAAAATTAAGAGCATCTCTAATTTGTTTGTAAACTAATGCAGATTCCCATCTAACATTATTTTAACTTTTATGTAATCCTCTATAACCATTGTTTTGAGTGTAAATGTACAAAAATTGTCTGAAGTATAAAAATTTTTATACCACTACTTTGTTAAAATAGCTGCTCTCCAATTTGCATATTCATCCTACTTTCCATAGAGTTAACACACAGATTTTGGTCATATATATCTGATATTCAAATCTTGTTCATGCTTTATGGCATTTTTTTAGAGAAGAATATAGTTTAAATAAAAATGCCAAGACCTCTCTCTCTAAGCGGTACATAACTGCATAGCAACATCTGCATCAGAAAAGGAATCAGATTTCAAGACACTACTCAGCCTCTTGCTCATTTCTTGTAAGTAATGAACTTCAGGCTTCCAAACCAAAATAGTTATTTTCCCCTTGATGTTTTGAAGCAAATGAAAGTTCTCTATTTTTAATAAAATAAAGTAGGACTCAAATTCAGACGTATTCTTGCCTCCATTTATGCAATTTCCTCTTTTTGCCTCACAGAGTTCGGTTCCCTTTTTCTTTTAGGATTGTTTTACCTTGTCCTTGTTCACTAAGGACGGAGAAACACACAAACTATCCTGCTGCTTGTGAATGAATGTACAAAGCAGTGAGTTTTAACTGTAGGGTACATTCCCTATGCAAGAAATTTTACTCTTTTACTCTTTCCTTTTTTGTTTTTTTTTTTAAATAGCTGTGTGCTCTTCAGCATTTTCATACCAGTTTCTAGCCCAACACATTTCCTTCCTTTACATTTTAGGGAGTCACACTCATGGAAGAAGCATGAGATATTATTTCTCTTGAGTTCAGACTTATTCCTCAGGAAATTCTTGTCACCTTTTAAAAACAGTTACCTACATTCAACTCTTGTTACTTAGACAGATTTAACTACCCAAAAAGCTCTAGACCTCCTCAATCTCACAGCATGAAAAGGATACTGACATGAGCCTTGGATAACCACTTAAAACTATTGCTTGCATTAAGAAATGAATAGTGCCAAGGACAGGGGACCTACAATGTAAATGTGTCTCTCCCCAGAGAAGCTCATGTCCAGGTTTGCATGATCCTCAGCCAGATTCCAGGGACAGGGCTGAGGCCTGATCAAGTGCCTAATGGACTTCTGTGGCATTGCTGTGCCCTTCCTGAGTTTCTGCATGTCCTTTCCTTTCAAGGGTTACGTTATGGAGACATGACTTAAACATTTAAAATGTCTCAGTTATTTACCATAATGAACATGATCAAGGCCCTCATTAAAGGCCAGACATTAGCAATTAAGTCTCTGCATGTGGGGCAGAGAGGGCCCCATACAGAACTCCAGTGTGCATTTGATGAGGACAGAAGGAGCAGAAACCCTGCCACCTACTGAAAAAGGCCCAGGTTTGTTTTTGCTGTTATCCTAACCTAGCCCACTCTGTGCTTTTACGTCCCTGTGGAAGAAGTACTCCTCAGCATAAAACACAAGATTCTACAGTATTAATATGTGAGGCCCACAAATAGGGAGGAATCTAATGGAAAAATTACAAAGGTTCACCTGCATCAAACTGAAACACTTCTCTTCATGCAGTAAATCTGCTGAGCAGATTTTAACTGCTTTCCTTTTATTTTCTAAATTTTTGTGAAGAAGGAGCCTGTCTGGGTTAATTCAGAGCATGATAGGTTTGCACATATTCATCTTGGTTACAAAGTGATTACTGTTTATTAAGTTCGGATTTGGCAAATCTGTAGAAGATCTTTGTATTGTTGACCAAAATCAGTTAACCTACATTTTAAAGAAATAAGACTGATTTTCCTAACAGCTAACAAGGCTCCAACCTCAAAAATTCTCCTGACATAAGCCACCGTTGGAAAGCCCCTGAAATTACTGCTGATACTTAAGAGGGACCTTATTATATAATAAACTTCATATGCCAAGAGGAGTTCATAATTTGAATAACCATGCTCTTGATAAAGTATCTAACCTTTTTATTTGCAGCTCAAAATTGATGCTGAAATCTGCATTTTCAAAATGCTGAACAGAAAATCGAATGCCTGTGGAGAACTGAGAAAGAAACAAAACATTAGGTTACTAGAAACAGTAGATCTCTCCAGATCAATAATGCAGTACAGTTCAACATTGCATTTCACAGACTTATACTGGATACTGTTGCCTTTTAAAATTAGTATGAAATAACATCATCTAGTTGTTCTCAGGAAAAAATACCATCTTGCCTGTGTATGTCACCAGATGGAAAACTTGGCTGAAGAGAGGAAAGATCAGAGGAATAGAGAAGCACACTCCCAAGAACACAGCAGTGGGCCCTTCTTCATCCAGACATTCTTTGCCAAGCCAAGCCAGAAGAAAATAACAGTTGTCTGGCAGCTCTCATCCCTGCCTCCATCCATGCACGTCTTTGTCCAGGTCTGCAGGGCTTCCTGGTCCCCGCATTGTCTCTGCACCTGGGAGCTCTGCACTGCATGCTTTAGATGTTGTGGGACTGATTGAGTACCTGAGGCTAAATTAGCAGCAGTTTTAATTTACTTTTAGTTTGATTCTTTTCTCCATTGCAGTTCTGTTAAGCAGAATACAGCTTCAAAGTTGTATTTGCAGTTCAATTTGCCACAACTTGGAGTGAGTGACCAGAGGAGACAGTAAAACACACATGTCCCAAAACTGAGGGAGGTAAGTGCTTCCACCGGTGCTGCCTTGCATTTAAGCAGACACTTCCTCCCTTTGACAATTTCCATTTGCTTTGCAAGAAGAGCAGGGATAAGCAGATCAAGTTTATTCAGATGAGAAGAAGGGCTAACTAGAGAAGGAATGTACAATAGCCCATGGTGGGGGTCTCTGTAAGCCTCTTGTTGGACATATTTACAGCCCCAGTGTGGAAGTGGCCGGTGAGTAACAGGAGATTCCAGCTGCCCTCAGTGTTAAATTAATTAAATTCTACTGTAATGTTTAAATTATTGTTTCTGTTATTTCAACTGCATGTTTTACATCTGGTAATTTTCAAAATGTGAATTTTGCAATTCCTACAACTTCTCACTCCCCCTCTACCTTCAATCTGGCCTGACGGCAGAATTTTTTGCAGGATAACATGAACATTGTACTTCCATTTTCCAAAAAAGGATGGTAACACATAGATATATACTCCATGTGGATAAACGATCTTCCTGAGAAATTCATCAAAAGGCATCAGAGGAAATGAGAACATTATTCCCTCATTTCTGCCAATGTCTGACTAGATGGGGGAGCAGGGTGGGGGAAGACAAAGAAGTTGTCTGCTTGGCATAATTTCCTTAGAATATTTAGGGAAACCTTGTTAACAACAGGACAGGACACACCAATGTAGGGACTTCCATTCAACATCATGAAGATGAGGAATTTTCCTCTGTGGATGTCATTTCATATGTTAAAGCAATCTGTTTTTCCCACCAATTTTTTTTCATTCAATTCTCCTATTTCTTCATTTGCAGTGTGCAACACAATCCATTACCAGAACAAAACTTACCTAATATGTTTCAACTACTTTCCGCTGACTCATGCTGAAACAATACTGTCATCATAAATGGAATGGTGAGTTCAAATCTTTGAATTCTGATTATCTTAATGTCACAGTTACAGTTGATCTCTCCTTTTTAAAGCAAAGTCTTTCAGATGAAAAGACAGTGCTCATTAAATTACTCAGAAGTTGAATAGCTGACTTGGAATAGAGATGTAAGCTCTTTTTAATTTTAAGCTCACTTTTTGGAGATGATATTAGCAACTCTATTGATATTCCATTCATCTTTAAAAAGATAATAATCTCTTTAGTCTTTTAGACAAAATTTTTCAAATATTAAACTCACCATTTCTCTTACTGTTTTTACTAACCAGTATAAATAAATTTGTTTCCACTTAGAGCAGAAAAAAGATTTGATGAATCAAAGATAAAATTTTCATTAGACAGAGCAGACATGAACGGCAGTTTTGATGATCTATTACACCCCTGAGGCTTAATCCCCTATTTAATAGTGAAACACACTCCTACTGTATAATTCTAATAAGTTGCAGATGTTGTCTTTGTATAGTCATATGACTTTGTCAATGTCAAGTAACCCTTGACATTGCTACTAATAATGGGGCAAAGATGCTCACATGCCCTTGCTGAAAACCCACTGAGGCCAAAGGAGTTTAACTTGCTTGAACCTGTAACTCAGCAATTACTCAACATCCTTATTTTAGTAGGACATAAATTTCATCAGAATGGCTTATTTTTACTTAAAATTTTCGAAGTGAAGTTAATTTCATTAAAATTGCATTATTTCCATGTTTGTAACATCATGTATCTTTGAAATATATGACATTTCTGCTATTAGTAATAAGTTTTAATCTATTATGTTTGACAGGATTTAGAAGTATGCTAGGAGACAGAGGAGTAGCTTTTTTTGAAGTGTCATACAGTGCATAAGAAAGATAAAACGTGGCACTCTTGAAGAATCAGTTTGGTACATACCAAGAAATAGGCAAGATCTTCCAAGCCTCCAATTTTCTAACCTTATTTCTATTAAACTTCCAGATTTTTCTACTAGAATTTTCTCACTTGCCAATGCCACTGAACAGGCATTAGAAAGCTTGTCAATTTGATCCATTTCAGTGTCATAAATAAGTATGTTGTGCAATCTTTGCCAGTGAGATGTTGTCAGACATTTAGTTTGCATTCTGGGCCATTTGGCAATGAGGTTTTCCTTACCAATTCTTTTTATCTTCATTTTTAGTCTTTCATTTTTTTTTCTTTTAACTTCAAAAATATTACTGAAAAGGTGAAGTATTTTTTTGTGCCCAGTAAACAGTTTTAAGAACACAGATGACATAATGCATTTTGAAGATGTAAAGACTACAACCCTGTAGTCTGCTGCAGTAATATCTCATGGATTATATTACAAAATCCCAACATAACCCTCATACTCAGAAGTTGATCTTCAAGAGCTCAAGCATTCCAGGATTTCAGGGTGCTGGCAAGTCATTAAGGTGACTCAATATTTAAAGAGTTTTAGGAATGTTCAATTTTGACCTAACCCTTCCTTCCCACTCACAGCTTCCACAAAGAGTCCCTTTCTGACTATTTTGTGATCTCCTGCCAGAGCAGAATTGTTTTGCAAAACTGGAAATGGATCAGAGTAACCTTTTCAGATTTATGCAATTTGTACAAAGGGCTGGTATTTTGCTTTTGGAAGTACATTTGCCATCATAAATATGTTTGGACTGAAAAAACACAAGTCCTTTCACCTTTACTGAGCGTCCAGGAGAGCTGGCTTCAAAGATAAACTTAGGATTTAAGATTTCACTTACTCTAATCAAACAATGTTGCCATCTGGCTTTGTAATGCTCCACATTCATATGCCTCAATTTTAAAGGGCTGGATTGTTTAGTTATAAAGTAGAAAACCCTTGAATATGTTATGAACCCTGCTGTTTTGTTCTGCTACTTCTCTCTTTATGAAGTAGTTTGCTTAGGAGTATCTGGTAATGGAACTTGCAGCAGTCCTGGAGTTGATTCTGAAGAAAAGAAGGATTAGTTATGATGTGAAAATTCATAGACAGGTGAGAGTAGTAATGTTTTAGTGGCCACCAAATGGCATTCCTGAAGTCCTCACACTGCTAGCATTTTGGGCAAATGATTATGTGGAAACAGGCCTTTGGATTCAAAGGGAGGTGTATGAGGGTCTGTACTCTAACACCTCTACACTTAGACCTTTCCATCACTTATGGTTAGGACAATATGCAAACTACAAAGATTTTCTTCTTGGTATACAAGTCAGTGTCTCTTGTTTTTGTTCTTCCTTTTCTCTTCCAGCCCAAAGGGTTTTATGCTCTCCTGCCCCACTCCACTGCATTCCAATCACCCACAATATTCCTGTCCACTTCTGTCTGTATCCTGAGAATTTGCTTCTGCCTTGAGACTAACTAGGAAACTACTAAGCAGATAAGTAAAACTGCTGTCTTCACAATACAAGGAATTATTTGCTTTGAATTGGAATTTGTCTCGTGCTTTGGCCCATCAATGCATCCCATCATCCCATTATGAAAATTCCATTCCACAGAAATGTTTTCAATTACTTTCACTTTTTAGGATTTTCATTAAGTAGAATAAAACAAAACCTACAAAATCTTTTGGCCTTCTTGTCTGTGTCCTTCCCAGAAAATGTTTATAGTAGTCCCTTCAGACTTCTAGTTCAAAGTAGTTCAATGGAGAAGGATCCTCACCAGGAAGATTCTTCTTCCTAGGAGATCCATTGCCTAGAGTTCAATTTTCAATGGTTTGCACCTCCCTGTAGTCCCAAATAATCTCTGGGACTGCCTGTGACCATGCAAGCAGATCACTGAATGAGACACTTGCTCTCTTTCTAAAGTTCTATGGTTGATCTGAGGCTATCCCTAAGATCCAAAGAAATTTATTCTAGTCCCAATCTCCAATGATATGACCCATTTTTTTCTTCTGTCAAAGGTCACACATGAACTGCTTCAAGATTAAAGGAGGCCAGGAAAGCCTCTCTCTAAAGAGAGGCTGAAGATTGAAATATTGATCTTCCATGGGATAAACCTTAACTTAGTAGGGATTTTGAAAATACTAAAGAAATTTGCTTTGGTTTCTTTGCAAAACCATCCAATACGAAATTTAAACAGTAGTAGTTTTCAGTTAAAAGCTGTTAGTTATTCCTGAAATGTGTTTATGCTGTTGACTGCTTTGTTTTTATTAGGACAGTTTTTTATCTAGGTATCAATATTTGGATTATTTTCTTTTAGTTAAATATTCATGGAACTTAGAAGTTTATGATAAACACTAAATTCCTCTGCAAGAATATCCATAGCTGAACATTCCTGGATTTAACACTTCTGGGATTTCCTGGGTTGTTTTGTCATGAAAAAGGGACAAAAGAATGACAATTGTGATGAAAAAGGGACAAAAGAATGACAATTGTGGAATTTTTTATCTCCAAACCTATTTTTATGCTTATCTAGCGTTTATCATCAGTTATTACACAGGTCTGCTTTTGTCCAAAAGCAAGGCTACCATCATTATATCTAATGTGTAATAAGATTTATGAGAGGCTGTCTTAGGAAAATCTTTAGAATTAAAATAATAGCTTTAAAGCAGAAGTTTATTCCAAATGCACTTTTCTTGATATAAATTGTGATATAAACTGGTAAGACAACCCCTATGCACTCAAAAGGAGAATCCAGCTGAAGAAGTTGTCATTTACTATACATATATCTATATATTTTAAGCAGAAGGAATACTAAAATGGAGAAATAAAACGATCACATTATAGATTGGAATCTCATTATACTAGTGCAACTTCTAATGAAATGATAGTGATAAATTGAGTTACTCTCATTTTCTTTGAGTGACATAAACCCCAAGTTCTAGTATACATAATCTTTTAAAAAAACAAGTTGTTAATTTTTCAGAAGCACAGTTCTGCCTCTTATTACACCAACAAATTCTCGTCTAGGTAAATAATTTGGTTTATGTGCTGCTTTTTGGGACACATTCTGGTAATTGAATAAATTTCCATTTGTTCCCCTTTAAAATTCAATTAGATAAAAATCAGTAAAAGCATCTGGTTTTCCCTTACGTTTGCGCCAGCCACCATGGGGTTCCCAAGATCACAAACCACCATTCTAGTTTCATTTTCCATCTTGTAATCACAGCTCAATACACGCAGTGCCTGCAACAAAAGGACACCAATACAGAGGTCAGAGATCACAGTGAAATGCATCCAGTTGGGAAAGTGATGCCTTTTTGACTGTGACCTTTCTTTTGATTTCGGACACCTGCTCAGTGCACTATCAAAACATTTAACTGGTTGTCAGACAATGGAGGAAAACTGATGCCAGGGAAAAACAAACAGGATAGTTTCCCAGTACCTTAAGAATCATGATGAGATCACTCTATGTCTAGTTTTACCACACTGCTTTGTTGTTGTGAATCATTCATATAGCCGTATGACTCAATGAAGAAATGAAGAGCAGGCAAAAATAAATGAATGAGAAGAACAGGTCTCACAGTAATTAGAGGGTTATCCATCACTGGAAGTCTCTATATGAATTTCTGACATTGGCAAAACTTGAGTATGGATCAATTCTAGATTTTTGTTTTCCAATCTGTGGTAAAATACTTAGAATATTAAATATTTCTGTAAAAACATATATGGTTATATGTTTTTATAAATTAGCAACAAAGGAGATAAACTTTCATATAATCAGATATAAACGCTTCTGTTGTTTACTGCAATTTTTATCACTAGTAATATCATCAGTAAACAAAGCCAACTCTACAAGAGGAGGAACAGCTGTAAAACAGTGCAAGCTAAGAGATACGGAATAAGGCAAAACAATAAAATGTGTGAGGTTTTCCATAAAATGTGTGTGTGTGGGGGGGTGGGGGTTCTGTTTTCCTCTCCAACATCTTCAGTAAGTGAAGGTATTTCCATATAAGTGCAGAAGTAAACCGGCTTTGTAAAAGCAGGATTCAGCAAGTTGCATTACCTTTCTGCTCATTTTTGATTCTCACAGATGAAGCAGTGTGAACAAGTTCATGCTCTTGACATAAAAAGACCTGGGAAATCTCTGGTCCGATTTACCCTATCTGTAAAAGCCAGTATGGACATGCTGTCCTCATAACTTCCTGAGATTAAAAGAAAAGACAGGGCATGTCCTGAACAGAGCCCATGTGAAGCATGCCCTCAGCACACACCTCATTGTACGCTGACATTTTTATAGTTTGCTAGGAGGAAACAAAGTTTGTTACACAGCATGTCCAGTGAACTAACAGCCTTCCCAAGCCTCTCTAGGGTTGGGAGGGAAGCACTTTTACACTCTTTCCAGCTGGTTAATTAGAGGTGGGAAGCAACACATGGGAGAAAAGAGGGTGTTAACACAGTTGGAATCAAACTTGTCTGGAAAATTGTCCATTTGATCTTGATGTGTGGGTTTATAGTTTTGCTTTCATTGGGGGAGGGGGGTTGAAATTGAGGTCTAGAAGTTAGAAATAAATACTCATTTTTATTAGATATTTGGCAGTTTCTTTAAAGATGCTGTATCATAAGAGATGATACAGCAAGATACAAGAGAAAATAAGCCCTTTTCACTCTTTTTTTTTTTTTGGTCCCTCAAAGGCTGGGAATAGAGGAATTTTTGAAGTAGTTCTTCTGCAATCCAGAGGTTATGTTCCTAGACTAAAAATGATTAATGGTGCAGAATTTATATGACCACCATCACAAAAGCTAATTTGTGCGGTATGAAGATGTGACAAAGGATCAACTGTGGTAGAATTCCTTCCGTAATGAGATTTACTGTCTTTGTTTTTGCATTGATCACCTTTTTGAGGTGGTTAAGAAAATTAAAACCAGTCAGGAAGCTAGCAAGAGCTGAGACTTGTACACCTACTATTGTCAGTATCAGTGCATTCACATGTAACTCAGCCAGACAAAAGGGTTTGCCACAAAGCCCTTCTACCTGACATTGGTAGCAATTCACATTTCTGAAGCAACACATGATTTTTTTGGCAGCCTCGAGCAGAAGTAAAACCCCGACAATTAACACATGTGCTCCCAGGGTGCATTTTAACTAGAAAGTGATTGGATGATTTAAGTAATCCAGGAAGTCTAAGAACTTGAAACTCTTTTTTGTGGTTGTAGTGATGAATTACTAATTAATGCCACGACAGCTAAACAAAACAGGCTGGCAAGTAAAAAACTTCCTTTTTCCTTTACCATCACATTCCAATTTTATTTTCTGAGGGAAAGGGGATGGATTAGGTACCATCTTCTAGTCGATGGATATGTATGTATCTAGTTGATGTATGAAGAGTAGTCTTTGCCTTCACCAAACTCAAATCACATATCATCTAGCAAGTCACAATAAACGTAGTCTAAGAATTTCCATGTAAGACAAGAATGTTCCAGGTCTTTTTCTTATTTTAAGAGTGCCATTCTTTAGTTCAGAAAGGCACAGGGGGAAATGGCTCAGAGCTTATCCACTGCAATACCT
Organism: Chamaea fasciata; assembly: GCF_029207755.1. NCBI lineage: Eukaryota > Metazoa > Chordata > Aves > Passeriformes > Sylviidae > Chamaea > Chamaea fasciata. The sequence goes on from NW_027094086.1 coordinate 132,412,284, forward strand.
ATCTAGATGTGATCTTTACCAGCAGTTTCCAGCCTGAGCAGAGGCAGCTCTGCCAAAATACACAACGTTTTTGGTGTGTAACAAATATCTGTTAGTGGTTTGTATTTGCCTGATTTACTAATTATTCCATAAGAATTTGGGTCCCAGCTTTTGCTACTAAGGCAGGATTGAGCTGTTCAATATGAGCAACTCTGCCTTGGAGCAGAGGATTAGAGCACAGTATTCAGGCAATGGCTGGGGGTTCAAACACAGTCATGCTAGTGACTGTTGTAGTGTAAGAATGTACCATATAGCAGTATATATTGTCTCTGCATCTACTGCTGGAAATAAGAGGTAATATAACATGGTTATACTTTCTTCATTGCAGATAATTTCAGTAAATTCACACCTACTGCATATGAACAGTTATGGCAAGTCAATGGGTTCCAGGAACTAGTGATGCTGCGGTAATTTTCTCATTTACCTGGTCTCTGGACCTTCTAAGTGTTTCCACAATACAACTGATGAAAAACACACTTGATTTTATTTAAAGTCATTCTATTTCAATCCTTAGTTTTTGACTGAAGGAAATGTCAGCATCTGCAGGAATCAATAAAGCTCCAAAATCATGTCCCTGACCTCAAACTTTAGGATCACATACATTCACTTGTGTCTCCACTTGCATATGATCACATTTCTGCAAAATGTTGTTCATTTTTAATGCAGTTGCACAGTCTGTGTGCAATACTCTACAGAATCAGGTCCAAGAAAAGGAGATAACGCCAATTGAGGCAGGTCAAACACCATATTGCATAAAGCTGAAGGGAGGAGGTAGAAGGCAAGTGAATTTTCAGTTAAATTTTTGACTTCAACAGCTTCCAAGTATTGAAATGATATAGAATAACACAATAGATTGTTAACATGAAGAAAAAAAAACAGGGCTGGACAGGAGGCACCTAAGGAGTTTCTCTATTAAGCACTTAATCGTGTTTCTTTATCAGATAGACTTAATCCAGAATAGCCCCACAATAGACAAATATCCTCTACAAATACAGTCACTTTGAAATTATGACAATGTAATTGAATTCTTTGATTCTACAGATATTTCAGTTCCATCAGAAATGTATCAAGTGATTTGTTCAGCCGAATACATTTCATTTACCCTGGTCTCAGTCTACCTATTTTACTGGCTCCAAGAAGAATCTTATCTCTGCCTTAATACCAGGAATTCTGCAGTTTGGAGAAAAAAAGCCACACAGAGGACTGTAAACACAGATGCAACCAAGAGGAAATGCAATCCTAGAGGCAGAGCTTTAAGAACATGATTGCAATGGGCTCTACCATAAATCGACCTGTCTGCTGAAATTGGTCTGCATTAAATTAAGTATATTTCAGGAGCAGTCACAGATGCCCAATTGTCAGGATACAACAAAAACACAAATAAAAGAACTGAAATCCTGATTCCACTGCAACTGACATGAAAACTGTAATTTTCATCTCTAGCCCATGCCTCAAAAACTGCCTGCAGATGGAGGGACTTTTTTTTCCATATACCTCAGTGTTTACAGCATCCAGTGTGATAATTTCTTCTGTTATCTTGTAAGTTCAAATTACTGGATTTTCTCAAAATCCTGTAAGTTGAATGAATTGAGTCTCTCTTATTTATAATCACTTATATTCATTTATACTATGACTCCTAAGAATGTGGTGATCCTGGTAGCAGAAGAATTTACATTTAGAAAATGTTAGAACAAATTGACAGTATCCATTTTTTTTCAAATTCACTTAGAAATTAATATTTTAGCTTACTTAATGGAAACATAATATTGCAAAAGTCATAGTTTTAAAAAAATATACATTTACCATTTAAAAACAATAGAAAGAATTTACTTTCAGTGCCATTTGTAATCCTTGTGAAAATTGTCCTTGAAATGCAGAAAGAAAGACACTAAAAATGTCCTAGAAAGTAGGACTAATGTTTTGATCCTTCTCAGAAAGAACATGATGACATTTTTTTGAATGGAGTACGTATGAAAAGCAAAGAATATGAAATAAATTATGTGTGGGAGTGAGCTATGTGGATAAAAGGAAGGCAGTTTTTTTATAAATCTACAAGAATTCGGAATTGAATTTGTCAGAAAGGCATTTTTTCTTCCCCAAAATCTGAAAAAAGTAGTTGTGTTGTGTTTCCTGGGTTTTTAAAATTTTGTCTTCAAAAGAAAGACAAAGTCAAAAGAAAAAGTATTCTAACTTCAAAACTCCTTCCCAACCCATTCTAGCTTCTCTTTATTCTTCCAAAGCACCAGGATCTTTCCTTCCTTTCTCCATGAGTATATCATGTTGGCACTACAAAATTAAATTATTCCTAATATCATAAAAAGCTCTGAATGATTTCTCCCTGGTCCAAACCATAGAATAGTTTGGATTGGAAGCCATCTCAAAGATTATCTAGTTCCACCCTCTTCTGTTGCGGACAGGGAAACCTTCCACTAGACCAGGTTGCTCCATCCAACTTGGCCTCAAACATTTCGAGGAATGGGGCATCCACAGCTTCCCTGGACAACCCGATCCAGTGCCTCATCACCCTCACAGCCAAGAAATTTTCTTAATATCTAATCTAAACCTACTTTCTTTCAGTTTGAATTTATTCTCCCTTGTCCTGTCACAACATGTTAGTGTAAGAAGTCCCTGTGTGTCTTTCTTTCAGGCTCCCTTCAGGTAGTGGAAAGCCTGATGCAGTCCAGGACACATGTGGCTTTCTGGGCTGTGAATGCACATTGCCAGCTCATGTCCAGCCTCTTGCCTACTCCCACCCCCAGGTCCTTGAAATAACAGATATGTGCTAATACGTGCTTGGGTGTTGGAATTAGTGCCTCCTCTGACACCTTGATAAAGTCCAAAAGAACAGCAAAAGATTTCTAAAGAGGAATGAAGGAAAAAGATAACCATTTGTAGCATATTAAAGAGAACTTTAGTTTTGTAGATTACAGTCCAAAAAACCAGAGGCTTTACTAAGAGAACAAAAGGAACAGGCAGTAGAAAAGGCTGGTGTCTTTAAGATACACTTCAGAGATGTGAGGTTGCAGAGAATTTCTTTCATTTTTGATAATAGCATTATTTCTTGTAATTTTTTTCAAACTAGGTTACAAGCCCATTAATAAAGTCACTGACAGAAGGAGAATAAGGAAATACCTTGTAAGTTACTTTCAACTTCCTTAAAAACATTTTCCTTCAGAAAGGAAATTAACTTGCTTTCTCCCACTCTCACCCTTGAGGCCCTTTTGAACATTCCAGGCACTAACAGAAAAAAAGCAGGCTCATGTTGCAACAGCTTGGGAGATATATGTGCAGATGAGGTGATTCAGACTTGCTGTCCAACAGAGAATACATGAACACTGCTTGTTTGCAGGATAGTGTTTCATCTTTGCTCTTAAAAAACAAACAGATCCAAAAAGGAAAAACATTGCATGTTCAGTACAGCTCAGCAGGACTTCAGTCAGTCCTTCTGTGAACACTGGCACATTTTACATTTTAATTTGCAATTTTGGTCCATTTGTAACATAAAAAATTGACAAGGGGAAGTAACTTTGTCAAGTTTAGTAGTGCAGTTAATGTCCAGCTATTCAGGATATTGGAGACTGGGTCACCCTTAATAATGGTAAAACACTGGTGGGCTGTGAGAGGAGACAGCAGTGTCCAAATGTCTGGGGGTCAGCAGGGCTCATTAACTCTGGCTGGGAGTTGGTACCATGGGATCCCAGGTTGGAAGCACTAAGGGAATTTGGCAGTATTACTTTCTGCTACTAGTATTGTTTACTGGTTCAAAATCTGAATGACATGAATACCTCTATTCCTAGAAGAAATGTGACAGTATTTGTGTAGTATTATGAAAAAGTTAATGGGAAGGAGCTGAACCTGTGCTGGATGTGATCAGAATGGTCCTGTCCTTCCTATCTTTTGGAGGCATGGCTTATCTTTACCCTGGGAAGTGCAAGCAAAGATAGGTGAAAGTTGATGGAATCGCCATTCCGGAAAGAAACCTCTTTATGTGCTGCTTTCAGTTGGTACAACCTATGTAGGTTATCCTTGCTCTCAGTTGTCTGCTTCATTATCACTAACATTTTGATTTTACTTTACCTTGTTGTTGCGTTCAACCCCAGTGTAATCTGCTTCAGGTGGAATCTTTATATGTAGCTCAGCTTCATAGGCTCCTTCCCCATCATTCCTTGGATTTATTATAAGCATGACACAGTTTTCTTCTCCAATTATTAGCTGGTCTGTATCCCTGTACAGAACATACTAATAGTCATAACATACTAAACATGCACAATTATGATTTATGTATGAGTAAAGCAGAAGGACATTTGGCTCTCAGAGCACCTGTTCTGGAAAATACTCTGTGAACACAAAATAAAACGTTTTCTATAAAAATGACCCCATGAAAAATATACCAGCACCTGGTTAGAAAAGAGGTCAAGAGAAAACACCACCGTGGTCAAAATGGACTACCCAGAACTTCAAAGTAACTGGTGTAAAATTTCAGAGCCTGACTACTTTCTAAATGGCAAGAAGTATTTAGTGGAGGAATCTCTTGCCACAGGGGTCCCATCAGCATTGTTTTCTGGAGAACACAATGGCAGTAGTTTTCTCCTCATGTCCATTGTGATATAAACAATGACAGAAATTCTCCCTAGACCTGCAATGGCCCTGTGCCCTTTTGTTTCACAGCTACAGACTGATTCTGATGAGAGTCAGGTAACTCTCAGATGTTCCCCACTTGTCCTGCTTGGCATATTTCTCCCTCCATAGGAGAAACTGTTGACATGTTTTGAAAATTTTATTTTGAGATCAATTTAATTCATTGTATGTTGAGTTCAGGAGAATTGTGTCCAAGTTCAAAATCACTGGCACACTGAAATAAAAAAAAACCCTCGAAACCTCCTATGAACAACAATTTGTCTCATCTCTTGGTTTTCAGAGAACTGGAACCACTCCTAACAAACACCTGCAAACTATATTTTCTACAATAACCATTAAACATCATGAATGTGGTTTGCAAGTGTGTATTTCTCCATTTCTTGGTTTTATAGCTCAAATGGTCGCACAAATTAAAATCTGGAAATCAGGTAAGAATGATTAGCTACAATAAACAACAGAACTGTATTCTACATGCTTCATTCTGTTGCAACAGTTAGCAGTGTTTGAACTTTCTCTTTACAGAATAATTTATTTTATTTGACTTACGGCACTGCAGAAAGTTGCAAGTCAGGAATACATAAGTTGTCCTCCCCACAGTCAACCAGAATGTAAGCCTGTATCATTGCAAAGTAAAAAATCAAAATACAATTAGTACATGCCTCAAAGTCTAAATCACTTCATTAAATATTGCTAATCCAAGTGTCTTAAATACCACTAGTACTGCCTTATTGAATTAATCTTTTTTCTCCTTCCTATAAGTTCCTTCTCACATGGTAGCTGGAGGTTGGAGACTATTTAGATGGTCAAATATGTCCTTAGCAGAACAATATGATCTTCAGGCCCTTTTCCACACTAACTTGGCTTACATATTCTAGAAGGCAATCAAAACTATGAGCACAAGAAAGTTTTGGAAAAACTTGAAAGGCCTGTTGGTTATATATTTATATTCAATCTACATTTTGTATTAATTAAATCCGTGTTGTGTAATTTCTGGCTGTGATACTCTCTTTTAAGAAAGATGACACAGAAAGTATTTGTAAATGCTTTCATGTTTATATACAGAAAATGTGGCATGCAAAATTCATACCTGCTCTGCTAGTGAGTTTTTCTGATAATGGTTCAGTATTGGCTTCACAGTCAAACCATCTTCAAAACTGGACTCATCCAAACTATAATTGAAGTTTATATTGATGGGAGATAATTTATCTCTAAATTCTGTTTCATCCTGTGAGTGACAATCACACAATAAGAATCAATGGTTTACTATTTTATTTCAGTTAGTATGGTATGATAACAAATTCAGACTTCTGAAGGTAAAGATGTGGTCTTTATTGAAGGTAAAGACATGGTTCTTTGACAGATTTTGGCCAAATTCTGGCTGCATGTGGTGTCATTAGGAAAGCAAAGTGACTCACCAGTAATTGGAATGCCCAGAACACATTGCCTCCACAGCCCCATTTCGGAAGAAGCTGGCTGAGCTGAGTAGACTCAGAAATTTTTCAAAGCATTAGCCTAAAATGAAGCTGTGTAAGAGAGACACACAGAACCAACTCCTAACAGCTGCTGCCCCCCTTCCTTTTGAAATGGAGGTAGGGCATGTGTGGATTTGTGGAGGTAATATTGCTGGTTTGTACCATAACCAAGAATTTATAAGAATTAGCAGCGGTAAAATTCAACCATCTTTATTGTCTAGATATGTCCTTACACAGTGCTTGAAACTTCTCCATTTCACCTTCCACTGCATTTCTTGGATCAGACTTGGAATCTACTTCAATTGCATGAAGTAACTCCACCTGCAAGTGAGCAAGTGTTGACCCTTTCTCCTTTACAATTTCAATTCCGTAGTTCTAGGTTTTCTAAAAACATTTCAAAATATCTTTAAAATACTTTTAAAAATGTATGAATTTTAGGCCAGTATTTCTGGTAAGACTCCTTTCAAATCTTTTGAACCTGAATTGGCATGATATTTAACATGATTAGTTTATTACTGCACGGTGAATAATAAAAAATAAAGGGATAGCAAAAAAGGAAAGGAATCTTACATTTTTGTATCAGAAGATGCAGCATTTGATCTGAATTTCCAGAAAAGTGTGAAATGAATGTATTTTTACACAGAGAAATTTTACACTCTTCAAATTCAGTCTTTTTTTTATACTTATATTGACAAAAGCCAAAGATTTACAGAGGAAATTTTTTCAAGGTAGCAGTATGCTCTGGACATACTGAACATACAGATGAGGTCAATATTGTATCCCATTTCTGTAATTTTGGAAATTATTTCTTCCTTTCCCAGTGACTCCTTTTTTACTATTATCTTTAAATCCCTGGAACTACTCAAACCATGATGAGAACGAAAAATATTTTAAACAACTTACTCTGAGATAAACAAGGAAGTCATGGCAATGAAGGTGCTTCTGTCTTTCTATCACAATGGAGAAGTAGTGATGAGACTGATGGTGATCAAAGAAGAGGGTCCTCCTAACAGCTCCCTTCTGTTTCAAGGAATCTAATTGTAATTCACCTTTCAGCACTAAAGGATACAAAGAAATATATTAGTTATTGATTTAACGGAAGGAAAATAGTAAAGAATTAATTATGTATTACAATTAATTAACCTAAGCAAGTCTTCCAAGAATAACTAATCTATGGTTTTAGTGCCTGTCTGAAAGCCCACTAGGTTTTGATCCAAATTATGCAGGACAATTAATTTAAGCATTCTTATTTTATTGACAGATATTATGTGTACAGGACTTCGGTCTCTTTATTTTTTTCCAAAACAGAACATTCTCCAACAAGGTACATTCTTCATTTTATTTAGAAAATGACTAAATCTGAAACAAAAATACTTCAAGGGAGTAATAAAATGTTTGTGCTTACATATATATATATATATATACACATACACACAAATACTTTTTTTTTAACTGCATTTTCTTGCCTTAGGAGGATCTCACTCCTAATGTCTTTCCAAGGGTAGGAATAAAATACATCCGAAACGGAGCAGGACAGGGTAAATTCTAGGAATAGAAAACATTTCTTACCTATCTCATCTGAAATACTTTGACCTTCAAAATCTGCGCAGACTCTTACAGTAAAGCTACATATAAAAAAAGTAGAAGTAATTCATTATTAGAAAATGGACTGACCTGGGAATCAGCAGTTCCCAAGTCATATTTTAAGTTTCTTTTTCATTTTGCTTAAAAAGATGTTAACTGAGATTGTATCTAGCTACCTATGATATTCCCTAATTAAGTCAGGAAGTGTCCTAGGCTCCACTGATAGTAACAGAAGAAGTCTCTGAATACTTCACACCTTGGCAAAGGTGTGGAGAAGATCCTCCCAGATGGTCCCAGTAGTTCTGGAGAGAGCCCAGGGAGATGATCCTTCGATAACATTGCCAAAGCTGAATTCTTTATGTTGAAGTTCAGCAAACCACCTTTGGAGCAGGCTGTCTGCAGATATCCTTTCTGGTTCATCAAGGTCAAGTCAGAAAAATCTTAGAGCATGTTGTCAATGCTCAAGTTGTTTTCCAGCAAATTAAAACACTCAGGATACCAATGTGTTTCATTGGCGTTACTGTAAGATTTTCATTATTTCAACAGGCTATAATTAATTCCAAACATAAAACCTAAATTGTTTGATTTTTGTGGCATTAGACTAACCAACCTGCACTGCATTTAATTTGCTAAGTTTCGCAGAAGGTGGCACTTAGACGACCTAAATCAAAGCACAGAGAAACTGGTGATTCATGTTCTTTATCTAGAATGCTAAAGCAATGCATTCTACAAAAAGCAACACACCATAAGTTAATTCTTTTAATTTGCGTGTTCTGAATGTATAGCAAGCTGTTTTGAGCCTAGAAATACTCACATCACAACTATAAAGATACAAATGTCACCTCAGCCATAGGTGAGTCCTTTCCCATAACAAAATATTTCTGTGTAAGACTGGCAACAGATTTACAGTTATACTCAACAACTGATAGGAGAAGCCTTTTATAGTTTTATTGGCTGATACCTTCTAATCAGAACTTTTAACTTACACAAAAATTCATTTAAAAAACTAAAAAAGTAGTGATTATAGAAGTTTCACTTTGTAAGGAATCTTGGTAAGCAAGTTTTATAAATATTTAACTGAATTGAATTTTGAAAGTTTTCACAAATTACCCTGGATGGTACGAGAAATAGTATTAATTATGCCTGTTGATGCAATTAGCAGAGTGTACTTCTCTGACAAGTGGCAAAACAAGGAATCTGTCACTGGAATGATGTTCTTGATTTTTGATTTCTGCTGTCATCTGCCACATAGACTTAGTTCTGCATACTGTAATTCCTAATGAAATCCCATGTAACGTAACCAAATTGCTCAGGTGAAACATTCTTGCAAGTGTCTCTGGTTAACGATCATTCTTAAAGAAAATTTTCAAGGCTTTATAAAATGTTTTAGTTTGTATATGGACAAAAAATTGTAGGTCAGCATTAAAATCAGCTTGAGTTAAATAAAATATTTGCCTTATTCACTGATCTTGATCTCCTCACTACTGTTATCCTATATACTAATGTTGCCACGCAGTGGATACAAAACCACTAACATAACCTTTAAACCGACCTGTAATCACATTCTAATTGCATGCTTGTTTCCTCTGACAGATGTAATGAAACTGCCACATCTGGGATTTGTGTCACTCTCCTGACCTTAATGAAAAACTCTTTTCTTGGGAAAAAAAAAAGCCATTATGTCTTGAGGAACAAGAATGGCATAATGCCATTAATCTCTGCTGAACTGTAGCCTTCAAATGACTTTCCAGTCCATGCAGAAATTGCAAGTTTATTCATATTACTATTTCTTTACAATTATGAGTTAATACATGAAGAACCAGTTATTTCCAAATACCCAAGGACAAAATAACAAAAATGAGGAAATCTTGTGTAATTGCATAAATGCAATTTAGACATCATTCTTCACAAGCTAGTCTCACATGTCAAAATGTAAGAGTGTATTTCCTCAAACATAAACTCAAGAGATGTCATTGTATTAAACTTAGTTATCCTGCTTCAGAGGAATCGTATAAATTTTGCCCTATCATGTTTGAAAAAAGGTTCATTCAAAAATGCAACTTGGAATGCTTTACTTGTTAAACAGAACAATTTCAGTCTATGCTTTATTTACTGCATTGAACAGAATAATTCATCATACATACTTGATAACTGAAGTCATGCTCTTAAATATTATTGTAAGAGTCAAGATTTACTCATTCCACTCCAGGCAGAGCATGTCAAAAAGGGAATGGCAGAGCAAAAAGGCAAAAATTTGGAGTTAATAATCTCCTACACTCCAGCCAAGAGGAAAGACTATGGTTTTAACAGAATTTTGCCACACATTTGTGATTTTATTATTTAGTTCAGAAATAGTGCTAAAGACATCAAAGATTTCAATTGCAAACCTAGACGAATTTAAATTCGCTCATCACTTCAACAAGAAGATGCTGGAGAGATGTTGAGGGATGTTTCAGTGTCAAAAAGAAGAAAAGCAGAGGGAAAGACAGACAACAAAAGAGGACAGGAGTCTAAAGAAGTTATAGAGGTTCAATATCTGACTCCTAGGCACAGTAAGAAATAAAACAGCTGAGCTTTTCAGCTTGCTTGTAGGAGCAATCAACCAAAAAACACAATTAACAATCAAAGGAAGAAAACTTCAGCAAATAAGAAACAAATGGGAAATAGTGCATCATCCTAAAGCATATGAACTTTTTATGTGCTTTCAATCTTGCCTCTCTGAAGAGATCCCCACAGCATATTTATTCTGCAGTGTCTGTCATCACTATGAGATTATGCTTTGAATAATATTTTACTGTAGTTACAAAATAGAGGGAAAGCCTTAAAACTTAACACACTAGCTTTTCCTGATAATCTTGGGGCAATAAAGCAGTTTGTTTAAAGTAATTTTATGTTCTTCAGGTAGACAGAAGTACTTTTTCAAGAACAAGAAGCTTGAAAATATTCCTTTCTTCAAAACTACTGTCAGCACAGATGGGAGCAGTCTCTTCAATAGTTAACCCTAATAAAATTACCTAATATCACCAGAAGCAGTGAAAAGTTAGTTACCCATGTATAATATTTTCTAGACCACACTTAGTACCAGAAAGAAATTATTTTGGTCTGGCTACTCTAGCAGCTAAAAAAAAAAAACAAAACAACAAAACAAACACCAAAAAACCAGCAACTTATTTCAGGAGGTGAAAAGCAAGGCATTAGCAGATCCTACCAGATGTCATTTGTCATTGCTAACAAATTCTTTAGCACCCAGGTTTGTAGATGGATAGAATGAATGGTTAATGCCTAAGCAGAAACACCATGTAAGCTTTAATGTTATGGCCTTCCATTCTGTGTGAGTCTGATACCCAACCCAAGGTCACAAACCTCCACAGAAGAGAAGAAGCTGTTATCGTCTACTGATGAATGACCTTTAAACAAACAGTTTCCTTTTGAAGTCTAATATGCCAAAGCAAGTCAATACACTTCTATTGTGATGCTCTAATACTTGCCCTGCATTTAGATTTTGTTATGGCAAAGACTAATCCAGTGTCCAACACACAGTTTTAATGCTGAAGCCATCTCATGCCTAAACTACGTCACATGCCCAGGCTGCAATAGCACTAGGGCTGCTAGATAAGTGACTGCCCTTTGGATTTCTCTAGGGCGACTGAAGCTAAAACGTGGCACAGAGGCCTCCTGTACAGCAGCTCAGCTGTGTTGGTAGCAACTGACACCACCTGTCTACCCCGCTTTGACCAGCCCCTGAAAAGTGAGGTATCCATCTTCTGACTCTTGGCCATATGGCTTTGCTATCCAACGCATGGAGTCAGACTGGCCAACAGTCTTTGGAAAATCTCACACAAATTCATCTCATCAGCGGCCCCTAGGTCCATATTCACAGGGCACCGATCTCATTCTCTTTCAAATTAGGTCAATGAGAAAAGAAAATACTAGCAGTAGAAAGGAGAAAAGGTAGAAATATAGTCGAACCTATGTAGCTAGGAAAGGTTGAAATATTATTTTGGGGGTTTATATCTTTGGTAGGAATTTTGTATTCAGCTTTCTTTAAAGTGTATGTAGAAAAGTCTCATCTACTGAATCTAGCTGACTCAAGATCATGAATATTTTATTACTACTTTAATAGTAAGAAATTTGGAGATAAATGAGCTACATTTTTTTTGACGTATTTTTTATAGTAGGAACTTGAAGATCAGCAATTTTAAGCACTCTGCTTCTGTTTTTAGTGGGTTTACAGAAGGTGGATAGCCTACAAGACACATCTCAAATCAGGCATTCAAACCTGAAAAGCACTTGCAAATAAAAAATAGCCTACAAATATAAAAATAGAAATATAAAAATATATATACACAATATATTCTACAATTTGATTTTTTTATCACGATTGGACACTTCTATGCAACTTTTGGTAAGTCAGGAAACTTCTCAGACTTACTGCTCCTCTACAAAACAGAATTAACAATATTCACCTTAAATTAGTGGGAGGTGAGTAAAAACTTTTGTAGATGAAATTTAAGAACAAATACATGAGGTAGCTAGTGGATAATCAAACCTAAAATGGTAATAAAAATACCAATAAATTAGACCTCCTGACAGCTAGAACCCAATCTTGAACATAATAAATCACATGATATGGAAAGAGGTTTGGAAAAATGAAAATCTTTATTTACCTCTTTTTACAGATATTAACTTGCATCTTTCACACTGAGGGGGAAAAAAAATCTTTTTCCATGTTCTTTAATACCTTCGAAGTTGCAGAATTTGTTATAGATTTGCTAGTATTGGGAACTCAGGAACAGCCACATTTTACACACACAGCAGAGAATGAATTATGTGTTTCTAGAAGTTCAGGACAGTTCTCTTTGAGCTGGGCATAAAAATGACTTTTTGTGCATGTTTCCCCTGCTGCTTCAGCTTTGCAATTTATATCATGGCAGAAAAAATATTTTCCTAATACTTGGAAACGTACAATAATCCACATTATTCATGCACACACACTTCCTGAAACTTTTCTGGTAGGAGGTTTCCTTACATTCTAATTTTGCAGTGTCAGTCAGTAGAGTTTTAAACAAGTTGCACAGCTGGCTAAGAGGTACAGAAGTCTGTCCCATGGGACTGAGGAATTCTTTGCCTGTTGGAGTTTCCCTACTAATTGTTTTCATATGTACAACACAAGCTTATATCAACTAAGGAAAAAAATAACAGTGTGGAAAATAGCAGCTGCTCTTCAGTCATTTCATAACACGAACTAAACCTTTAGGGAACAGTATTTTAGAATAAAGCTGACAGAAATTAAATTATGCTCCTATTAAAGCTCTTGTAAATATGAGCCAAACTTCTGGTAGTGGAGAAATGAAAAGAAACAAAAAAAATATATTTTAAAGGAGTATGCATTTCTTCCTTCCTTTTCTAAACAATGTCTCAGAGCAAGAATATTTTTTAAAAGAGATGTTTTTCCTCTTGGGCAAAAAAAATCCCACCTTTCTTCTTTCAATACCCGTCGTTAACTGTTACGGTTCCAAAATATTTTTCCATTATGACATTAAGCATTTTTTAAAATTCTTAAAATCTGGAGTTGTGAAACAACATAATTTGGATCAATGAACATGTTTCAGCCAAGTGTCTATATTTCAAATTGTTCTTTTAAATCAACAGTTAAAACAAAAGATAATTGAATCAAAAAATTCCAGAAAGGCCAAAGCTCTTTGTGTAAAGTTCTGGGATTGCATAGTTCCACCAAGTGCCTTTTACCTTGCTCTGTAGATGGGCAATTTTCTACACTGGATGTAGAAATGAGGAACATGATAAAAAATATGAGAAGTCCCATAAAGTTTAAAAGAACAATGCAAGAGTGAAAATCTCTTGACAACCCCATCCCAGATGCTTTGGAAGTCCACATATTTATTGGTTTAAGTGTATCAGAGTTTATTAGAGCCTCCATGGCTCTTAAATGAACTGCTTCTCATTATTATGTTTTACAGTTCATATTTATCAATTAATTCTTAAGATTCTTTTGCTGAAACTTACATTTGAGATGATTTTTAGGACTCATCTCCTATAAAGAATGTCTCCAATGTGAGGAAATCCTCTGACCATCTTCAGTCTAAAAGCAATGCAAAATTTCTGCATTCATGTCATCTTCTGGACTCCTCCTTTACACTTTAATATTGTTTTTGTCCAGCCCATGTCCTGGCAGGCTTCCTGCTTCTAATATTTTTACATCTTAGAAATATGTTGCTCACAGTCTCTCTGGCAAGACTTACTACCATTTTATATTCAACTTGCACGTGTTTATGCTGTGTTTTTAGTTTCCTCATTTGTTATTATTTCCACTTTTAAACAGTATCTGATGTATTTGTAATAGCATCTTTTGTCAACTGCTCCTGGGGTTCTTTCAAAGTGACTTTTTTCTAGAGCAGTAAACGTGCCTTTATGTGATGTTACATGCTATTAGATAGCTTCCAAATGTCCTGCAAGCATTTTGTACGTGTAACTGATCTTAAACAGTTTTAATTAACTCCAAGGTTTTTTATGCTGGGTTGTTTTGTCGTTGGTTTGTGGTTTTTTATTTTTTTTTTTTTTTCCCTGTTCAAAGTTAAATGCTACTGTGGTTAAGGGTTTCTCTTTTAGGGATGATTGAAACATTGTCCGGCACAATGTGCTAAAAAAACTTTCCTCTGACCAAAGACAGCCAGGAACAACATCCTGTGAATTTCTCTCAGGATGGCCAGCCAGATACCTTCTCTCTTCTAGAAAGGACTAAGGTCTGTCTTTCTCCAACAGAAAATGGTGGCTCCACCAGCTCTGCATCACTTTCACTGTTACTTTTTGTCAGCAAACAGATGACTATTTATGTGTTTTGTCTGTTTAAGCTGTTTCATGTTTCTTTCATCTAAACATTGCATATAACTTTGCAGCTTGCCCCTAGCAGACACAGAGGTTCCTCCTATGCAGAAGGTGACTCAACTTTTTGCTATCACAGTTAGCTAGGCAGTCTGCTAAGTACTTGAAAATACCAAAAAGATTTCAGTGCAGGGACGTTTTGTTGTGCCCAGAGCATGTTCCAACATTCTGACCTTTGAACATCTTCAACAAAGAGTGGCAATAAAATTAAGGAACAGGAAGTTATTTGAGAAAGAGGATATGGAGTAATCATGGACTTACCAGGCCACCAAAAGCTGAGAGCTGGGGAGCTGACAGGTTTTATTGTCTGGATTCACAATCATGGGGTTCAGAATAAGATGAGCATTCACTGTCACAACAGGTCTGGCTCTGGGGGATAGAAATAAGGTTCACCACGTTCAGAAGGAGCACATTTAGCTGCAGCAGAGAAAAAACTGAGTTGGCTGCAAAGAAGCCAGACATGTAGGGTTACTTGGGAGAACACAATTTTATAATGCTGCTCATTGCCAAAAGACCTTTTTTTTTCTTTTCCCACCAGAATCCTACTGAGATTTACAAAAAAAAATCACGTTAACACATCACGGAAACAGTATCCCATGGTTAAGCAATAGATGTGTCCCAGGACTGAGGCACATCAGACACATTTCATCACACTGAGTTTTCTCAAAGGGACAGAGTTTGCCTTTTTGGGTTTTACAGCAGTCTTCTGGCCATCTTGCAGATTGCTTTTGTACTCTCTCCATGACTAATGCTACATTCAGACTTACTATGTCAGTTTTAAGACTCTTAAAAAATAAACATGATTTGGTTAAATTAGAAGTTGGTGCAGACTTTCTTGAGCCAATAATGAAGAAAACTCTGACACTTCTTGAGTCAGACAATTGACTTTGTAAACCAGGAATAATCATCAGTAAATTGTGCTGAGTACACGAATATATGGTTTTGGTGACAGAAACCAACCCTCTGAAGCTATTGTTAAGTGATGGGATAATCTATTACTGCAAGCAGTTTAGAAGATAACTAGTAACAAGTATAAGCCCAGATTCTGTTTTAAGACAGCAATACTATTTATAGTAACTTACATAATTGCAGTTTTCTAACTTTCCTGATATTTTAATCCATATCTGAGCTTTTATGATTACTTCTTTATATTACTTCAGCAAGACATTAAAAAAAAATTACTTTCTTCACTTTTGTGCAACAGGGAAAACCTTTTCTTGCCTAGAAAATTTCAGTAATAAAATTCTATTACAACAGCATGACAAGTTGCATATTTGATACATTCGGGACAGGAAATGGCCCCCTGCTATTCACTTTCTTAAATTAAATAGAACACATTTTATTGTTATTGAAAATACAGAGTGGATCTATTTCTTCAGTGTTTCATCCTGTGCAGTCACTCATGGCATTGCAAAGTATTTGCATGGTTCTTACATAGCGCAGTAGGAAAATCACTGCACCTACAGTGTTAGATGTGTTGAGCTAACATTCCTGTTTTACAAAATTCTTATGCTGTCACAAACATTCAGCTGGGAAGAAGAACATGCCTTTTCTCAGTCAAGTGCTGTTGGGAATACAGACAACAGGAAGCCAGACAGGAATCAGAAATATGACTACATTGTTGTAGCAAAAGACTTACATGTCAAATGACATACTTACATTACAAATACTTACATGAAATGAGCTGTCAGCATGGCTGGACTAAGATAGCATTAACAGATTTTATGTATGTTTATGTTTTGTTTATGTATTTGGTGGTTTTAAATTTCACATCGAATCAAAAAGTGCATTTAGTGAAACTCTGTAGTCAGCAACAACTTTTTGTTTTGTAAAATGGGATCTTGTGCATTTTTTTTTAATTGAGGCTAAAAGTAGAAGTCTTTATTTTCAATCAATGGTTCATGTCTTAACATACACAATCTCTGAAGACTGGCCACTTTAAAATTTCTTACTAGCACCATTCCCCAGGAAAGAAATTAATTTTCAGTGCCGTGCCTTTTAAATTTCTTATTTAAAATTAACTGAAGAATCAAACATTCCAGAAACTGCTTGAACTAAGTCTAAGCATGGAAATTTTAATTGAAAATTACAGGTTTTGAGCATGGGAAAAAAGCATTTGTTTCGCACAAGATGTTTAATTTATCATCTCTAATGACCATCTTTTACACACTGCAACAGGGAAATGGGAATATATCATTTTTTAAATTTAGTATCTCCCACCAAAGCTGTAAAATATCAAATAAATTGTATTTGCCACATACCTGTAAACAACTGCTTTTCCAGCTCCAAATGCACCCACAATTAAATCTGGAAAAAACAAAACGGCTTCAGAATAGCTATACAGAAATCTCTCACACTTTTTTCCCCCATCATAAATTAGATTATTTACATTAACACTGCAGTAACATAAAACAAATATGATAATTCCTTTCTAAGCAGTTTTCTCCACAAGCGTACCTGAAATAAAACATTTCACATGTCAGAGATGGTGTCATAAACGTCTCAGTTGTAACCAGTAACTACCAAACTATTTAACATGAGGTCACCCACGCCACGATCTTGCTTCTCTCCAACTTGTATCATAGGGGAAAAATGCCATTAAACTCTACGCATTTTATTCCAAATCCTTAACTGTCCATTAAATGAAGAGCTGCTAAACAATTTCTTGCCAGTTTCATATAAGTCATATTGAAACTTTACAGTGTTCCTTCCTGACAACCCTTCCATTTTACTTTGTGTTTTAAGTAATTTGTTTATTAATTTAGGCATTACATCTCTGTGCAAATAAACACAATGCAAGGTTAGAGGAAGGCTGATTTGATAGGTTCTAATGTTTCCAGCATTGTAGCAATACGTGCTAAGGCTTACAACAGTTATCCATCTAAAGCTGTCATTTTCCCTGACAGACAGAGTCAACAACACAAACGCTACTTGGACTTGGGCATGTCTTTGTCAATGGTCATTGGCCTGGGCCAGAATGTTTCCACTTTTTGCTTGGAGTCCCCACATAGTGCTCTCTGGAAAGATCCAGACTGGCTTGCTGGATCCATTCAAGCTTGCTGGAGAAAAACTGGAGCCAAGCCATGAGGTAAAAGGATCAACTTTCTTGCTGCCTCTGCCTTTAGAAAGAGCTTTGTTTCATTTTCAAAGCCCCCAGAGTCCATCTGGGCACAGCTTTCACTCCTCTACTGCTATCATTCAACATGACTGACATGTATCCAATTCAGAAGACTGAGCCTTACAACAGACCTTGCAGTGGTACAGACTGGCAACCTAAATTTATCTAAATAAGTTAATTAAATGAGTACTTAGGCTTGTAAACAAACTCTTACTTGCTGCTTCTATAGTTGGAGCAGTGGTTTGCTTAAGAAGCCCTGAAGTCATCGAGCATGATGCAAATACCAAGCTTTGCTGTTATTTATTTGGATGAGTTTGGTCCAGGGCTGGCAGTGTATTTTCTAGTGCTCCTACGTCTTTCAGATGGTCTGGATTTCACAAAAAGGTTTAAACAAACACTTCACATGGGCAACAGCCAGTCCTTCACTCAATTCCATTAATTAATGTCCTAATAGGAGCAGAGACGGACAGTTTATTGGTCTGATCCTCTTTTTGTACAACATTTACATTTTTCTAATTTCACTGGCCTTAGAGAAATATGTTTCAGGGTCAGGAACACTTTAAATAGCAGAAGAAAGTAAGTATTTTTATCTCCTTTTTGGGACATTTGTGCCTTGTATTCCTTAGTAGCTTTTATACACAACTTGCCCGCAGTACCAAAACCTAAATATGTTTTCCTCTTAAATAAACAACTAATTGAGACAAAGCCATCATCATGAAGGCTGCACCACACAAAAACAGAACTTCTCCTGACAGTTCACTTATAGTGGCACTCATAGTAACCCCCCCCAAAGATTTAATATTTTGTTGATTTTTATTTTGCTTGTGTTTGAAGGTTTTTTTGTGAGGTTTGTGTTTGGTAGGGTTTTCTTCTGTTTGTTGTTTCTTAAGGAAAAAGAAACATTATGTTATAAACAGAAAGTGAAAGACAAGAAGGAAAGCATTTCTGTTCTATTCTTCCCAGCTGGACACTGTGAATTCTGTAACAGACTTGACTTAGGATATGTACTGGTTCTTACCAGACCTGATAACTCACAAGGTTTCAGGGTTATGTTGTAAGAGACAAAATAGGTAGATATCCAAGACTTATTCAGATCTTGGCCTAGTGGTGATTTTTCATTAAAAAATAAAGGTTAAACACACAACTTGGGTAAGCTTAATAAAATGTAGCCAGTTAGAATCTGAAATTGAGAATGATTCTGTCAGATACAGCTGTCCTCACTAGTGTGAGTGAGTGCAATTTCAGTATGTACTGCTGTGCAAAGGTCCCCTCTATCTTGGCATCCCGCCTTTAATATTAAAAAGGATTTTGTACATCTGCTTAATGGTTAAATCCTGTTTTTTTGGGACAGGACCCAGCTTATTTGAAGACAGAGGGTGATGGGTCTAGAGGAGCAAATACAGGCCTCAGCCACCTAAAGACTGGTTTTCCATGAGCAGGAAGGACAAAATGATTATATATTCAAGCAGAATATTCACTGGAAGATTAACTGGTGGTTTTTCTTTGCTTTGTCTTGTTCTGTTACAGAGCAGTAATTTCATTCTTCCTTCTTTCATTGCTTTGTGGGGTGCAACTCCTATGCCCATAATTGGAAAAAATCATTTCTGATGTTGCTACAAATGAGTGAGATTTGAATACACATCCAATCAGTGCACTTTTGTAAGCAGAAGTTTCAAATTTGTTGACTGTTCCGTAGAAGAAAAGTTACTAATCATTTCTACGAAAAAAATGCATGAGATGTCGAAATTATCTGAATTTTGGCAACTTTCCACTCCTAAAAATAGAAGTTTTCTTTATTAATTCTTGTTAATGCTACGCATGCAATGTCACCGATGCAAAGGTCACTAGCTGAAAAACAAGGTTTTAACAAGCAATTACAGAGCAGAAGAAACCAGCTTAAAAAATCCAGCTTAACTCCCTAGTACCCTTCCAAAAAGAGCCTGAACAAAAGCCTATGAAAACCTTTGCATCGAGGCATTTTTGTCAAACTCAGATTAAAATGGGTGATTAAAACATAAAAACAAAGATGGAGAAGTGTAAGAATCACAAAATATCCTTCAGTTCTTCTTTTCTCATATTTCATGTTTCTGAGATGATGAGGGACCTCGTTTGTTTTGTTAAATGACCACTTTGCCCTTTGTCTGCTTGAGAAGATCATCTATCAGCTGCTCACCTGTAGAGAAGCCAAGATCTGTAAGGAAGGGTTGGTGGCAGCACCCATATGCTTCTGCTCCATTGCCTTTGAGGAATAAATGAGCTGTGGGGTCACAACCACATTGCAAAAATTAAGAAAACAAGCATGGAGCAACTCTACAGGAATTTTTGACTCCCATTTTTAACACACATTTTCGCAGTTTGTATATATCAAAGTCCCAACAGGTGGAGTTCAGAGCTTAATGCTGAAACAAGTGTCTTTGGGACATATTTAACTCAAGTCAAAGGGCACTGAACAAAGTTAAACAATCCTAATGCTTATTTCAAATATTTCAAATTTACTTTGCTCTGAAGAGAAGGGTTGCAAGATGCTGTCTGGTACAAGAAGTCTATTTTCAGAGATAAAATCATCATAAAAAGTTAAGGTGATGGCACTGAAAGGGACACTGGATTTTGTGTGTTCACTTCCATCTTCTGCCATGTGAGTGTGCCAAACCTGAAACATTGTGTGATAAAGGGCAGAAACTTGCCATGATGCTCACCAGACCTTTAACCAAATGAAGGAAGTAGGAAGATCAACTAAGTCCTACTTCGAGTCTCAACAAGACATATTCATTTATTCACTTGAGAAAATTTTTTGATTCCCTCACATTTTTAAATCTCATCTCCATTCTCTCTGATAGATGCAGCCTCAAGGAGTCTGAGTGGGGAGGAACATGCAACATGTTCAGCACTCCACACTTGGCTGGAGCCTGTGCAGCAATCCCAAGAGAAACTTCCAGGACATGGTGCCTCATATCAGTACATGGGAGACAGTGGACAAGAAAAACAACCAGTGAACAACTACATAACTGGAAACATTTCACTTGTCAGAAACTCAAAAATGAGATGACAGCTGAGTCACCTCTCTGCTGCAACTCTACCAGGACACAGGCAGGAAAGTGTTAACTTTGGGGACTCAGAATGATTTGTTGACAACTTTAAACACAACCTCATGCAGTCTTTCAGTTTCATTGTACAGTATAAAAAGGGACTGGAAACCAGTCATATTTTATCTGAGTACAGGTGCCAATGGAAATTTTGTAAAAGGGAGAAAACCACCTAACTGTAAACTCTGTTAAAAAATCTTTGTAAGCCTTTTTGACACTATTTTCCTCAGCAGATCAGGTGCCAAAAAGGCTCATGATCATATCTCTATTTGTTTTCTAGGATTTCAGTGTGCATTAGAACCCCAAATCTCAGTAGGAAAGGTCCAGAATAAGAAATGCCTTTAAATGGACATCACTTCAGGTTTGACCGTAGTAAAGGATACAGGCCTGTCCAGCATAGGCCGCTTTACTCAAGAATTTTAGTTAAATACTACGAACAGCTATCACTCATAGCAGAGTCACTTTCTTCCAATCTTAACATTCTCAGCTACTTTAATCCTTCCCTGTTTTTAAACCACTGTGGTAGCAGGTGTGTTAAAGATAACATGTAAGGCTAATTCATATCAATGCTTCTCTTTTGTCTGAATTAATCCCTTTCACAATACAACAATATTATTCATTATATTACAAAAGAATCCCAAAGAGGGCAGTTAATGTTTTATCATTTAAGTAAAACACTACTTACTGGGATCAATTGCTTTACTCTTATATTATATTCCAGTGGGCACAATATTGTGATTTCATAAAATATTGTGAAGAATTTTAGAAAAACATACCTATAAATTACAGAGATATTAATTTCCCATAAAATCAACATATTTGTACACAGTTCTTGGCTTGTCACTACATTTTTGACTGATTATTCATGTGAAAAAATAATTAGCTAATAGAACTACTTCAGCTTTTCTGCATTTGCTGGCAGAACCCAAGCCATTGTTCTGGCTCCCACACGTAGCAGTCCCCTCTTACCAGAGCAGATGCAGCTTCTCATTGATTTAATTTGTTTATCTTCCACAAATCTCCTGGACCAACTTCATAATTTAATCATCACTAGATTCCGATTTGTAATATTGTTGGCACAATGCCTACTGTTCTCAAAAAAATGTATTAATCTGAAGAACCCTTGCCTCTCAGAAAGAAATTTGAGGATTTTCTTCCTGCTGTTTCAGTTAATGTACTCAGCAGATGGAGCTGTTAAATACTCCTGTTTTATTAAGATTAGACTGGATTACTGAAGTTATGTGAAAATTCTGTCTTATTACATTTCTTTCCTTCTTAAAATGTTTCTAGAGTAGTTTGATATTAACTACTATGATATTCGAACTAACTATGATATTCTTAGGATAATAACTGATTACAAAATAACAATGCATGAAGATGCCTTTATACATTTTCCTGAGCTGACAAAGGCTTGACTATAAAGAACAACCGAAAGAACAGGCCAACAGCTGTGTTTGTGCTGAAGTAGGATACCTTGAAGATGAAGATTCAGTGGCACTGATTTCAGAACAACTCTCTTAAGTTAATAAGGAAGACTTACACAAGCATCTAAACAGGCAGGGAGCAGAGACAATAGTGCATAATTTGTTTGATCAATTAACTAATCAACAGTCTTTGAACAGTGAATTCATCCAAAGCACTGCTCTGAATCTACCCACGCTCTTCAAAGAAACTGGTTAAATCATTCTGACTCAGAAACGCACTTGAAGAAACCTCAGTCTTTGGGAGGATATGCCACAAGAAGAAAGCAAGTTTAATGAGTTGAGTAAGTTATTCATTATAAACTATTTGCTCAGCTATAATCAGCCATCAAGTGACTGAACATATGCTGAAACGTGAGGGTGGAAACCTTACAGCCTACAAATGTCTGAGCCCTGTACAGATAGATGAACCAGCTGGAAGTGCAGCATCATCACCTAGATAATCACAGAGTCCAGGCACTCAGTGGGGCCAGCTTTGAACAGATGCCCAGAAGCCAAAAGAAACAAATTTCTTTCCCATTAAACAGATTTATGGATTTCTTTTGTTCCTATGAAAACTGAACTATGCTAATAGAAAAAGACAAAATTATAAATAAAATAAACTGTAATTCAAAATGCATGCCTTTGCTTCATTCTCTGCTCCAGGCCTTGATAACACACATAAAGCTCAGGATGGAGCAAAGGGGCCCTAAAAGCCCCAGATTTACAGGACAGTGGAAGTTGCCTTGAAAGATATTATTATGCATCCCAGATGTCCCAGCATAGAAGACAGGCAGGAAGATTGTGCTGAGGCAGGTATTTCAGAGTATCTTTATGCAAACCTTGTAGAGCTGCTGTTACAGAGAATCCCATGGTTAAATACATTGTGTTATGGCCCTTACTAGGAGATCCTCAGACACAGCACAATACTGCTTTGCCATGTCCTCACCTTGGCACAGAATCTTGCACAGAATTCCAGCTACTACTGTATTTGCACTGAAATTGATGGGAAAAGACCATCTTTTATCTTTTTTCAATTCCACCACCTCCTTTATTTCTTTAATCCCATTCACTTTTTTTTTTTTTTATCACTCAATCCAGAACAATGGGATTAAACCAGTATTTACTACTGCGGAAGAAGTGAGATCAGATCTTTCCTTTTGAATATGACCTTAGAACATGAGTTGTCAGAAAACAGTGAAATGGATCATCTGCTGAAAGATGCTACAATTATGTCAGTGGTAGTAAATTCGTGGCAAAGAATGTGCCTGCATGCTGTATCTTTACTATCTGCAGTGGTATCATTAAAACAGCCCTAATGTAGTTCGCCCATGTCAATTATTAGACTCCAGAAGTGAGCATTCAGCAACCCTGTTTTGGCAAAAAGTGAGTTTGATAGTGTGCACAAGGAGTGTTTAGTGATAGTTCAGAACCAAAGACAGTATATTTGATTTACTAGTGTAGACGTACCTCAGGAGGATTAATTGGTCTTTTCCTTCAAATACTGGGTACATGTTGGGTATTGGAGAGACACTGAATATTTCAGGTTAGTATAGTGCTAAGCTTGCCAATGTCATGCTTAGAAGACTGGGAAAACTGCACATTGTGGCTTGGCACAATCTATCTGACTAATATGCTTAACCTGCTTCCTTTTACTAGTCTTATCTGACTATAAAGTTTAATCAGATTCTGCCTCTTACAGGACTACAGAGAAAGGAGCATCCATCCATTAATTACTACCATGACCACTGCTTGGCATTGCAATCCTGCTAGGTGAGGAGGAGCCCTTTATTTGGGGAAGAAGGTGATGAACACAAGTACAGAGAGGGCATTGCATGGGCAACACAGCTGTAAGGATTATCAGCACAGTTTTCTGCCTCTGCTGCTTCCCAGGGTTGAAAGTTTCCCACTGCCTCCAAGCCTGCAAGCAGAGACTACCATATAATCACTCCTGTCTGTGCTGATAAAGGAACAGTTCTGGGTACATAACATCTGGAGTGTCTGTAAGTATGACACGATTTACAGAACTGCCTCCCTAGAAAGCTGCAGAGATGTAAACCAAAGGTTGTACTTAGTAACAAAACTCAGTCTTCCCTGTTGAAAAAATCTCTGTATTTTCACAATGCTGAGAGGTCTGTTACTGTTACAGTGACAACATCTGTGCCAGGACAGCTGAAGACAGATGGTTATTACACTGATAGTACAGCTAACAAGAAGGAAAAGCCTTGTTCTGTCTGCATGCTGACCCTAACAGAGAAAGTTCCATTTTTAGGTATGATGTTGACTAGTTAGCTATTCAGCTGTCTGTACCCTGTGCTTGTGCAATGAAGGCAGGGCATGAGCTTGAGCACTGTGTAACTACTATCCATATTTTTGTATTGTTAGTACAGATAAGCTGTGATTTTAGTGTGTGCAAGTTAGTACTCTCCCATATAGCAGCTGGGAAAGGTCTGGAGAATCATGTGGGGCAAAGACCTTTCACAAAAGGGAGTTTAGGTACTGCCATCCTGTTTCAGTGGCTTCAGCTGTTGACAGTGAGCTGTGCTGTGCCATGTAGCCTCAAGGCCAGACCACAGCTCCTGGCTCACTTTATTTTCTTGTACAAACATAATTGCTGATAGCAATGAAAAACATTTGGGATTATTGTTTTTCCAAGTACTAATTCTGATTTTCTTCTCAGTAGTAAAGATAGAGCTCTTTTTTATGTTGGTTAAGTATGAAACCCAGGTCAATGGTAAAATCTTTATTAGAAGCAATACTTCACCAAGACACAAGTCATAACCTACTTGCTTTTACGGCCTCTACATAAAAATATTTGAAAAAGGGGAGAAGAGGCAGCAGTGATGGCAAGAATGAACAATCATTTGGTAGAGCAAAACTGGTGCGCCATTCTCCACTGCACAAGGAACAATTAAATGTATTAGAATTCCTTCCACAGGATTGCTAAAATGCATGGCTGATAGAGGAAGTATGTTGGAAGCCTGTAAAATAAATGGACTGCAGAACTGTTTGCTGTCTATTCAGTATAAGAACTAGAAACAGCCCACTGGAACATTTAAGATTTGAATGGGCACAGTGAGAATTACATCTTCACAGAACATTCAGTTGGGCTGTGGGGTCCCTTGACAAATTCTGCATGTGCCAAAAGTCTGCATGAGTTCTACAGCTGATCGGTCAAATTCATGGAAGAAAAGTCTGTCAAGCGATACTAATTTTGGAGGTGCCATCTCTGACTCAAGGCCACCCTGATATTCTCGTTGGTTAACGCTGGGTGAATATTTTGGGAAGGATCACAACAACTGTACAATTCCCAGGATATCTGTTGTTGGCCACTGTTGGAAACATGCTATGGTGCTTAGACAGATCTTTCATCACTATCAGTATGGCTGTATTATGGTCTTCCTTGTCTGCTCTGCTACTCCACCATTAAACCTGTCTGTGATCAGTTTTCTCCCAAATTTATAATACAACTGGGGTCATGGGGGACAAGACACTCTTTCTCTGCCTTTCCAGAAGAAGACCTGTAAGTGGGGGGTGGAGGAGACTCTCTCCCTCTGGTGGCCAGGAGTTGCAGGAAGAGGAGAAAAGAGAAACCACTCCATCCACAGGAAAGCTGAGGGATTTGAAGAGCTCTGTGTACTAGGGAGTCTTCGTCTGCTCCCTATTTCCTTCTCTGCTCCTGAGCTTATACTGGCATTTGGATGAAGAGAGGAAGATATTACTTCCTCTACCAAATGGCTGCTCTTCTCCAGAAGGCTAATACATAGATCTCAGCCTGAACTGAACACCAGCCAAGAGAGGATTTAACCTTTTTCCAATGTGAGAAAAATTTGAGTGCAATTCACCTTCACATTTTAGGAAATGTATTAGCCAACTTGTAATCAAAGAGCACTGGCTGCTGGGGTCAGTACAGTGATCCCAATGAAGCTCAGTGGTCTGTGATAAGAAGCCATATGAACAGGTGGTATCTTCTGTCCTCTGGGTCAGTGACTTGCTCCAAAAACATTACCTTATGGTCTGATTTAAAGAAGGTCTGAAACTCTAAAAGCTCTAAAAATGCTATACAGTGCATTAGAAATGAAATGGCAGAGTAATTCCCATGTCTCAGACTCCCACTTCCTAGCATGGATATGCCTGCCTCATGAACAATGTCAGGCACAAGTGCTTGAGTAAATTATACAAGCACAGCTATAGTTATGTAGGTCAGTCTTGAACAATTGAATTCTAGCCATGGAAGAGCTACATGCTTGGAGAATCTCACCTTAGACAGTAGCAATATATCTTTATACATGCAGCCAGACATTACACCTGTCTCTCATCTCCCAGTCCAGAACTTCTGAGAGGGTTAAGTCAGAATAATCTGATTTTATTACATTTTTCTTTTTTATAAATTGGTTGCTTTTAGAATACACACACTGGAAAGCTTAAATTAAAATTTTTGTGATTGTTTTCCTAACCTT
Source organism: Chamaea fasciata (assembly GCF_029207755.1). Classification (NCBI taxonomy): domain Eukaryota; kingdom Metazoa; phylum Chordata; class Aves; order Passeriformes; family Sylviidae; genus Chamaea; species Chamaea fasciata. The sequence continues at coordinate 132,439,038 of NW_027094086.1, forward strand.
TCATAACCCTCTTTGAATCACAGGCACAAACAGTAGTTTGGGAAGCATGGAATTAAAGGCTAATTTTCTAGACCTTCTATAGTCAGCAAGACTCCATTTCTCTAAAATAAAACTTCCTTCCTAATCCGTCCAACTTCAGTAGCTTGTTTCCTCCTTTTACAAGGGCTGCCCTTCAGCGTTTCCGTCAGGAGGTGAAGAAGAAAAGCTCTTTGACACGAGAAGGATTACTTACTTCATTGCCTAGTGTATTTGTCCTAGGCTTGCATTTCCCTATATTATTATTTCCTTTTTTTTTTTTTTTTTTTTTTTTTTTTTTCCCCCATAGGAAGGCACTCTATTTTTGTGCTAGCATTGTGCCATGTTTACACTATTTTTACAGCTCTGTTTTGGTGCTCCAAATCTTCGTGAATTAAGGAAGAGATGGTTGACTGAGAGTAAGGGGGTTTTCTTCTCATTTTCTGAGATATTTTCCCCAGTACTGTGGACTGCTCATCCAGGGGAAAAGCTAGTTACAGTAAATACAGGGTGGTGTTTCTTCTGTTTGTTTTCATTTTTTAATTAGGTAATTCCTGTAATAAAACCAAATAATCTAACACATAATAAGCTGATGACACAATGTGAAATTCTGCAAGTAGGATGCATGGTGGAGGCACAATGACAGAGAACTCGCAATTATAGTACAGTTCCTCAGTGCACATTTAGAAAGATCAAGACTCATCACCCAAACTTTCCACAAATTAGCTTAAAAGATGCTCCACATAAAGTACACTAATACAGCAGTGAGACTTCTACTCCTCTTTCTTCTCTATGTGAGTCAAAGAATCTCTCCCTTCCCTCTATCTTTTCAATCTTAGAAATGTCAGGAATGCAATATCCTGTTTCCTTTGGTTTTGCTGGGGGGCCTTGGGGGTGCTTTAGGAAATGTTTAAATGCTGAAACTTTAATAAAGAGCTCTGTTGTCCAAGAGAACCTCATTAGTCATGGACAATGAAAGACTATTAATAGCAACATCAACAATATGCAAACAAAAAGTCAGAACAGTGTTTAAAAGCCCTTTCTTCTCTCAAATGCTAAGGATCTTCTTACTTTAGTCTCATGATAGCCTCACTTTATTACTCTGCAGTCAGCTTCTCTGTTTGTAAAACTGTAATTTCTATTGTAAACACCCCTTCCCAGAAATTGCCTTCTGCTTTTGGAAAGATACATCTTTCAAGGTTTTTATAATCCATCACGAAAAGGTAAAAGACCCTATTTTTGTCCCTTTGAAAAATTACAATTTTCACTTTTGAAATAGTGCAACTTTTAAGAACTCTAGCCTTGAAATAACTCAGGCTAACAAAAGTGATTTCACAGTAAGTCAGGGAAGCACGGACTGTTAGGATTTTACTGTGGATGAACCTTTCACAGTAAGAAAATATGATGTTTAACTACACACCGTTACTAAGGCTTTTGAATTGTGGTGAAAAGAAACAGAACATATTTGCTTCCAGATGAGAGAGAGTAAATACAAGCACACTTACATTCAAACTACTTAGATGGTAGGAAAATTTTTCTTTAAAAAAACAAATGCTCCCCTGAAAAACTTAATTAATGTTACTAACTTGATATATGTGAATACATGTCAGGTAAACTCATTAGAAGGAATCAAAGCTAACCTAAAAAGGAAGAATCCATATAGCAAAATGAAAACATAAAAGGGATGGAAAGGCCCAAATAAAATAGTTGCTTTAAGCAATTTGCGTTCTCTCTGCTTTTTTGTAATGCAATCAAAGCCATTAACTATATATAGCTCAGTGTCTCTTTGGTCAGCAAAAAACAACTTAGAAACACAACCAAATCAATCCCTTCTTCTACAATGCAACATGGTTTTAATTAAGAAAGAATGCCAGGATGAAGGAGACCTTACAAGTTGAATAAGCTGAGACTATTCAATTTTTGGAAGTGGGGGAAAAGGGTTAAGCTTTTCATTGTAAACTTCACATGTTTTATGTTAATACAACTATTTAAGCCCTTTCTTGACTTTCTGATCATGTCTTTTGACAGGAAAGGGAGTATTTGTTTTGTCTGTTTTTAACTCTCAGGAAAGCAAACTAGAACTGTCCAGAAATGTCTACCTTTTATTCTGACCTCTGCCTTCCAAAAGGAGCAGTTTAGGCACGATGCATTTACCAGAGAATGGAAGTATGAAATTCCCTTTCTAATGCAAAAAATCTTACCTGGGTAATCATTCTTGTCTACATCTGAGTCTCCTCTTAGAGTGAAGCCAAATCCCGAAGGCATGGACTGTGAGGCCCAGGCTCCATTGAGAACCTGGGAAGGGTTAGGGTTTAACCCATTACTGCGTCCATTGTAAATGAGCACTTTCCCTCTGCTGTCTTCTCCTGCAAATGGTGCACCAATAGCAATGTCTGCAGTGAAAAAAAGAAAAAAAAAAAAAAAAAGAGAGAGAAAAAAAAGGATAAAAAAGAATGGACACAATTAAAAATTAACCCCCTGCAAGAAAATAGACACAAATTGCTTCTGCAACAAACATGCAAGAACTTCAATATTCTGTACTTCTGTATGTATTCTAGTTTAAAGGCAAATATACTAAATGTTAGCAGTGTCTTTTCTGTGTCAAACTTTCAAGACAGAAGCTTATACAATAATCCTATGAAGAGGTTATTTAATTATACTAAATAGCCAGTCCACATTGGATTCCTCTCCATACATCTGGGGCAGTTACTTAGCCTTAATAAACCAAGATCTAATGAATGCCTGCTTCTACTTCCGTATTTTTAAACAGGCACAAATTTTCTTTGATTTCCTCTATCACCTAGTTAAATAAAGAACAGCTGTTAGATAAAACTTATTTTCTTTTTCCAGATAACATATCCTACATAGACAAAAAACTTCACCCCCTCAAACATTCAATGCTTTAGAATGCAAGAGAGAACAATGGAATATCATGTTTTCATCTATACCAATTTATCATTTTATTGAGAAATAGGAATAGTTCTGTGTCAGGAATTTCAAGGAGGTCTTAAGCACTATGGAATTAAACAGTTCAATCCTTAAAAATGAGGTGCCATATCCAAGTAGAACTGACAGTGCTCTTAGTTTCTGTGCACAGGGTATGGAGGCATTGTCTATCAAATAGCTGTGCTAGCTGAGCTAGCCAACAGGAAAAAATAGCGGATATATATGTATCTATAGCTCTCATTTTTGGGTTCCGATCTAGGAGTTGATGATGGACTTCTTTATTAAACTTGAATTGAGTACCTGGACTCTGTAGCTTCACTCTGAAGTCAGAAGGCCACCAAAGCTCTATGACTGGCATGTTGAGTTATGAAGCAGAAGACTTTGGCTCTAGAGTCTTTTTAGTCTTACAGTGACAGAGAAAAGCAGAAATGTCTTCTGCTTACCTCATCTGAATTCTGGAGAGAAGGGAGACCAACACTGCCTGCCCAGAGTAGCTGATGGTATCTGCTATTGCTCACAGGTGGAAAACAGGAATTCTCCACCCTGTGGTTCAGCTGTGCTGAACTCCATAGTGGGATTCCAGGACAAGCCACTGAGGGTACTCTCAGTAGTTACAATCCAATGGCTTCTACCCGCAGGATGGTATTCATATTTTGTGCACTCTGAACCCCATGCAATTCTGACTCCTGACATGAATGATCTCTTACTCAGCAGCCATACAATGAGGACATTGCCCTAGAACCTAGTTGCTAGAACATTGTGAAAAACAGCCCTCGAGGTAAGGAGGAGCAAAGTTAATTTTTCCTTAGTGGAAAACCTATTCTAAAGGCTACTGTGCAAAACAACTCTTCCAGGAAAAACAACTTGATGTTCTAGATGCAATTATACCTGCTTTGAAGATCCCTGACATCCTGGAAAAAAGAAGCAAGGAAATGCATCCAGGGAAAACCAAGATGCTACTGACCATGTCTAAGAGACTAACTCTAGGTGCTCAAGGTATCCCAGCTTTCTCAGGTAATAAAGCAGTTAGTTGTTCTGTTTGCTTGAATGTAGGCTGCCAGTTAACTTACATGAACATTTTTTTGTGTACATGTGAAGCATTTGAGAAAGAACCCATTATGTACCCATTTTTTTAGGACTTAAGTACCAGTGGAAGGCTGACTCCAAACTAGTACTTCTGGACTTGCCCAGTTCTTTTGTTGTTGACAAAATGCTCCATGTACTGAACCTGATTCAATTATCAAACTCTTCCAAGCATTTGAGAAGAACTCTGCTTTCAAAAAAGCGAAACATCTTAACCAAGTACTTAAATGTTATAACGGTTATAAAACAACAGGTATTTTTATTCAAATAAGCACACTAATATTTAGTAAAAAATCACACTGTAGTCACTATGACTGCCCTCTTATTGGCCAGCTTTTCATGATTTGGGTCTCAATATCAGTTTCATTAGCATTAGTGTAAATTCTCATTAATTTCAAATATGTTAAAAAGCCTTTTCCAGCACAGCACAGATGCGATGTTTGCTGCTTAGGCATTTGTAATTTAAGTGCTGGAGATACACTACATTACATACAAATTACCATTATATCCATCTTGATTGAGATCTCCAAGGTGTGTGATCGCACTGCCAAATCTACCAAACACTTCAGTGCCAGTCAGAATTTGTGCATCTTGGAAGAGGAATGCACTTTCTTGCAGGTACAGATAAACTTGCCCAACTTCTTTAGGCTTGCTCTCAAATTCTCGTTCCATAAAAAGAGGGGCACCGACTAGGATATCATCTAAACTGGAACAAACAAAAAAGTGTCACTGAGAGACTGAGTGCAAAAAACACAGTTTATACATTTGCTAAACAGGAAGCTGACAATTATCATACATCCAGACTAACTGAGGTAAGAAGGCACATCTGGAGTCCAAGTCCAAACACTTGGTCAAAGTATGGTCAATTAGGGAAGGCTGTCCACAGCTATACTCAGTCCAGTTTTGATTATCTCCACGGATGGAGACTCCACAACCTCTCTGGGCAACTACTTCAGGTGTCTGAACATCATAACAGCCAAAATGTTTCTTTCTAGGTTTAAATGAAATTTCCTGTACTTCAATTCATGCCCACAATAGACACTGAAAACTTACTTTGCAATTGATGACACTGATGTCAGGAATCTAAGAGTGAATCTGTGTCACTAGAACAAATTCTGTAGATCTGTTTTACTAACAGTGCCAGCGAGAGACAAATTTCAGTATAAAATCTAGTTTTTGCAACTTCTACACTAGTAAGTGACCAAAACAAAAAAACCCTGCCACTTTACAACAGATTTTTGAGTAATATACATGACACAAGTAGACCATCAATTAATACAAATGCCTCATCACTTCTTCAAACAGAAACAGGGAGACAAATTCAAAACTCTTTTTTGAAAACACATCTGTTCAATATCAGGTATACAAGTAGTTGCAGTACTCATATAGTTTTCTATACTGAGTATTATAGAGAAAGGACATAATCAAATCATAAAAATAAGATGCTTACAGGGAAAAGTCTATCCATTACACTACTCCAAGAAGAATCAGTAAAAGAACACAGACCATTCAAAGCATATTTTGCATGTTGTTGTTCTAAATAGTCATGTTTCAAAACATGTGACCAACGTTTATTTAGAGGGAATAAAAAGATCCTTTCATGCACTGGGAAGAATAAAAACAAGTGTGATTGACAGATTCATAAAAAGCAGAAGTATTCTTAATGTATTACTTTGAGATATGAAATTATAGTATCAGATTAACTGCTGAAGATTGCTCAAGGCCATATAATAAAGTAATTTGCATTATATTCAGTGGGCATTGATCATCTGTATGAAGGAAGTCTGTTACTGCAAATAACTAGGACTACTTGATCCCAGAATATTTAATTTGGAAAACATATTCTCTTGCTCTAATGGAAAAACTTTCAAGCTTTGTAAAACTTACAAAATAATTTCTATTCTCAATTCATCATATTGCCAATATGAGGCTTTATCTATTAGCAAACCAAATAGTAAAATTGCACTACATTGTTTTTCCTAATCCTGATAGAAAAAAAAGCTGTATGATTCAGCAGTAGTTCAGCTACTATTTTACCACAGATGTACACTATGATTCTAAGATACGTAGAATTTACAGTGCACAGAATATTTCATCTGTGAAATATATTTACAGTGCACAGAATATTTCATCTAGAAAAAAAATTAATTACATTGTAGAACTTACATATTCTATAAGTTGTGACAAAATACTTCTAGGAATTTTTTTTTCTACTAAGTTTTATAGTATGTTTCCATAAAGGACAGTGTAATTTGAAATGTCAGATCAGTTTGGTATAGCTGTCCTATTTTTTTAGTTAGCTTTTACCCTATGGCATAAATAACTAAAAAAGGAAGGATGCAAATGCTGACTTGACATCAAAGGTCGGATTTTCCTTTCACACTAAACATTAAAAGTCTTCCTCTACTAATGGAAGATGTTTGTGGTTGGGACACTATATCAGCTGAAATGGTTGCCATGAGGCTACAGCAACAACAAAAACAAATCATGAATGTTTTTAAAAAATTAAGTTATTTAACTAATGTCATGCACTAAAAGCATTACACAGTAGCACTATCATAAATTACTCTTTTAGTACCTCACAGTCCAGATATTCCCAATACATTGGGACCTCAGAGAGTTAGGTGATGTAGAAACTATGAAATAAAAGATGAGCTTGGCTCCCTTGAATATTTTACGAATGAGCAATTATGAGACTAAAGGAAGATTTTTAGAGGTGGTAAGAAACAAATCACTGCAAGTCAGAAAGCTCCCAGTACATTGATGTAAAGTAAATAGATACTCAGATATCTTTAAACCCCCAATCCATAGAGCAATATCTAGAATGCCTAAAATGGTGAAAAGAGAGGCACAGACTATCTATTGTGTACTAAAACTCTCTTAAGCAGAAGCCTAACCCAGAACACAAGATTCACCAGTCAGAAGAGTCATTCAGGTGGTACAGAAAGCAAGCAGACAGGAGCTGGAGCTTGTTAAACATGGACCACAGCATCCCAGCTAGAAGTGCACAGTGCTGGTTTATTTTTCTGGTAAAATTTTAACTTTGCTAAAATAAATGACAACAACTATATAAAATGCATGAACAGTCCAGGGAGAAGGGACCAGAATCTGGTAGCTAAGATGGGCAGGATAGGCGGAAGGAAGGCAGTCATCTAATACACTGGCCTACTTCTCAACTGGTTATGGGCAGCAGAACCACCTGGAACACCCACAGCACTTGGTTGGCCTTCCCTCCGGGTCTTCATATGCACTGCCCTCACCAAGGCCTTCCTTTCCTCACCCTCTTAAATTTCCCCCCTCCTCTTTCAGAGCTGAGCTCTGTAGGTCAATGCACGCTGCCTTAGCAAGTCCTCTGCAAGACAGAACTCTCCCTTAGGCAGTTCTAGAGGTTTGGATCAGAGTGGATTTTTTGTGCTGTCACAGCAGTGTACTAGAAAGGAAGGATTTGTCAGCTACACAACTCTCTCTAATCCTCATTTACTTTCTTCTGGCTTCTCTTCCAGTGGGTAAAATAAGCAAACAATTGCTGCTTGCTATACTTTATACTCAGTTCTGCCGCCCAGCTTCTACAATTTAATTATTTAGATAACAAGCAGTCAAAGGGCCATGGGGGAGTGTGTGTATTTGGTGGGTTCTAAGTGCCTATGTGATTAGTATTATGCATTTTTGTTGGTGAAAGAGGATATTTCAATTGGCCTTTTAAATTGTAGGAGTTTTAATTTACAAAATTCAGAGTTCTCAGTCAAATTCAGTTTGATGTGATTACTTTTGAGAAGTCATGAGTAAATAAAAGCAGAAGTCCCTGGACAGTAATATTAAACCGTAAAGTGCAGTTCAGTGTGCAGTGGTATTTTGAACTGGTTCATTAGATTTCATTATAGCACTAAGATGCTAGAGTTAACATAAATTATATATTAATTTTTGCTCCAACACAGAAAAGTAACCAGCCAGTATTACTTCCCTTCTCATAAAAAAAATGTTAAAAAGCACAAAGCTGACCACCTGCTGAGACTTTGTGCTATTCCTTTGTGTCCTGCAGAGTAATAAAAAGCAGGAATATGGGAAATGTCAAGAGGTCAAAGTATAACTATGGAAAGCTTCGATATAGGCCAAATAAAAAACCCCCACAAACAGTAAACAGTTTATTTCACTATTTTTATTGGGCTGATTCAGCTAAATTGAAAGTGTTCTCTTTTTCTTTCTTTACTAGGAATGTAGCCTGTAAGTTGATAGCAAAACTTGATTTGTTAAGTTTCATTGTGGATTTCTCATTATTAGCAACGGGCAACTAAAAGGTAGTTCAAACAGTATCCTCAATTTCCCTGTTCTGCCTATAGTCCTGATGTGGTGCAGATAAAAGCGCATGAGTCACTTTGAAACACCCACAGAACTGCTGGGCCAGGTCTACAGAGCTTTTTTTTCCCTAAGATGAGCCTAATTTTTGAGCCATATCAAGAGTCTTATTACAGCAAAGCACCATTCCTAATAATCTTGTATTAATTTTTCAGCAAATAACTTAATCAGGTTTCTCATACTGATAAGGCCACCACTACCTCCTCATCTTTAGCTGAATAAAATGCCTAAGTGAATTTGAAGTATTCACTTCCCTTTTGCTTTTCTCTCCTCTTTTACTCTTCCTTTCAGATAAATATTTCTATTGATTATATGTGCAAACCAGCAAACACAGACTACATATCTAATTAGACATGTTTATCAAGTAGAGCTTTTTGTGTTTTGTTTTCTGTGGGATGTTTGGATCTCAGGAAGAGTCTTTAGATTTCTTTTAAGATATAGACTGGGAGACCACACAGGCCTCAACAGCAGTTTGATTATATTATTGACATAAACTGTGGTTTTAGAGGTACACAGAAAGTATGAGACCTTTCAAGTAACCCTATGGTTAGCAGGAAATAACCTGCACAGGAAATAGTTTGGTTCAGTGAGAAGTTAAATAATAAGTTCCCTGAAAGTCTAACGAGTGTCTATTGCACCTTAGGTTAATGTTCTTCCACTCTTTCACATTTGTAATACATCAGTAGAACTAAATTAATTCTGATTCTGTGTATCATAAAATCAGAAATTTTCAAAGGCTGTGATACTATGACAAAGTTTAATCTCAGAATCTTGGGAAGATTTGAGTACTATGAGGCCACCTTGGAAACTGCCGACGCTTCTGTTCTGTTGCTGTTTCATTTTGTAACTGTAATAACACTTTACCACCTTGTTACTTTTCTCTTCTCTTGTAAAACTCAGTCTTTAAAGGGTCACTAGTCACTGATAAGAAGCAATGAATTAGCCCAGAAAAAAATATTTCATGCACTATGCTTAAGCACTTTATAAGAAATGATCACAAAACAAAAAAATATGATGTAGACATATTTGAGACATTTTGCAATAAGCAAGGGTACACTACATCTCTAAATATTGTCCTGGCTCATCTTTGTGCAGAGTTCCAAGCCTCTGAGTTTCAGGGATCTTTATCTCCTTGCTAGACAGCTACTATAAATATTCTCTTACTAAATTCCTCCTCTTTTAAAATATTTAATCAGACTTTACATGACTTGAAAGTTAACCAGGGTTTTGTTCAACAGAGCCTGAAACCCCCAAGGATACCATCCCTAAGTATCATCACCTTGGCAGCGGAGCGTTATTGTCCCTCCAAAACACAATGCCTGCCATAACAACTATGGGACACAGACGCTTGCTGGTCCTCAGAATGATGAATATGGATGGCCAAAGAGCAGGTGCTAGAATGAGGAAAGAAGAGCTGATGACATTAGAAGGCTTTTAAAATTGAGAAGTGAAGCTATGGATGTCACAATGGGACACGAAATAAAGATGCTTGACTCCAGTCAGAACGCAGTAGAAATCAGAAGCTTTATTTACAATTCATTCAGCCCTTTTATAAGGGCTGCGCTAAGAAGGCACATTATTGGTCCATAGGACTGACACCTCTCCCATTGGCTAAGTAACAGAAATAGCAAACACCACCTGTTGTTATGGGAAAGGAATATTGTTTACACAAGGTTGTTTTGGGAAAAAGAAAACTGTTGAAAAGTTTCCCTTGGGAAGAGCTCAGCAATTCTCAGGCTCTGAAAATATTGAGCCCACATATGGATGAAAAGACTTTCCTGCATGTGAGAATGGGAGAATGAACTTCTGACTTACACCTATCTCTTCCCCGTGGTAGCTAGGGCTGTTTATTCAATGTTTTTCTACCTGGATCTGTTTCCTAGGACTCTGGACACTCATTTGACACACTGCTTTGGATAAATATTCAGGAAGACAAACTCACTCAAACTAGGCCTGCAAATACTCATGCCACCGTAACTGCACAAAGATAAGTCCATGTGAACAATTAAAATTAGGAAAGCAGAGAAGCCAAGAAAAAAAATTTAAGGTATGAAGCACCTGAAAACCTACATTTATTAATATCAGTCATTGCTTCTATTAATGTTCTGTGGAGCTGAATATATTTGGTAACCTACCCATCATTGTTAACATCAGATACTGCAACTGTGTACCCAAAATAGGACGCCATCTGAAAATAAAAAACAACAGACAGACTTTCATAGTGGTTATAAAATGTAAAGTTTTTTACTGAATCCTCTTTGTTTTTATGGTCGTTATTACAAAAAAAACCCATTTTATAGATTCTTGAAACTATCTTAAGGAATATGGTCTAGAGATACAATATTTCATCACATAGTTGCTTGACATTACCTGCTCACCAGTGAAGTTCTGGATAAAGGTCAAGTCAGAAGAATTAATAATTGAGACCTGGCAACAGAGGAATAAGGAACGTTTCAAGCACACATGGAGATGCTACAGCATGACATCACTGCAAAAGAATTTGACACATTGAAAGATGGCCCAAGTGGCCACGAAAAAGCAGTTCTTTTTCTGTCTCACCACAGTTTTCCTGTATGATCTTGAACAAAGTGCTAAGATTTCATGACCCCCAGGTTCCCCATGAAAAAAACAGGGAAAAGTATTTCCCTTCCTTGCTGGACACTGAACAACAACAAATCACAGACTATCAACTAATCAGTGACTAGGCATGAAAACATGAACTTAAAACATAAAGAAGCATACATACATACATATATATATATATATATATATATATATTTAAAAACAAGTCCCAGAGACAGAAGTAATTTGGAGTCCACAAAACTAGAGAATGTGTCTGTGGCTGTGATCTCTTTTCCCAGTCAGGTTACTTGTGGAACTTTTTTCCTACAAGTTAAAAGCTGTATCTACAAATGCATATTGTTTTCTCCCCTTGACTTCTAACTGCATATCAGACTCTTTGCACCTGGATTTCAATGTATACACTTGCACTGATAGCAAACAAGGGTATGAATAATCTTAACTTGGACTCCTCTGCACTGTGGACACAGCACTGCACAAAATTATGCTAACCTATGGGTGAGCTTAGGTCTGGTAACACTCGGTGGGTATAGGGATACTAGTCAGAGCATGTAATTGTAATTGTGATTGCCTATTGAAAACATTTCAGAAGAGACTAAATGCTTACCAGTCAAAACCCAAACCAGTAAAGACATTTCAACCCAGCCAGATAAGCCTGAGGATGAAAATCAGTGGCAGTTTTCTCAGTTTTGAAAGTTTTTATGAAAGAGACGGAAAATAAAATGTAGCATGGAACCTTACAAATAGCTTAATTGCCTTCTCACTATAAAAATTATAAAATGAAGGTCCAGTACATACATAGCCAAAATTCTGTGCTCCCCTTGGGACTCCAGCAACCAGCTCTGAAAGGATAAATGATCAACAGTGAACTGGTTTAGCAATCTGAGTTGTGCATGCAACTTGTATCCCACACCACTTAAAACTTCCTTGATATATATGTCAAATCCCTTAGGAGTTTGGTTTGTGATCTGTATCAGAAAGACCTGTAAATCACTTCAAGCCATTACTTCATAAGACTATAGCATTCATTCAGTTCATTTACTTGCACAAAATGTTACACTCTGACTTTTGAATATACCCATCCATGGATCTCTTTCTGTTTAGCACTGCTTAGCATAGCACAGTATAATAAAGTTCTTGGCACAATTCAGCTTGCTACCTGACAGCTGTGTAGTGATGGAATGAGAATTAGTTATGGCATCACATACTAGCAGAGAAGCTAAATAGAACTGTCCTTACAAATACTTCTTTTCTTTTCACCTACCAACAGTTTATCTCATCCATTATTTGACTTGATGCCATATAAGTGCTTGACAAATTCTGCACAGTCTATCTAAAAGCATTACAAGGAAATTTTTGTGAGTGGCATTGGAGGGATCCACTGAATAAGAACATTAAACCTTAGACCTAGCTGTCTTCTAGGAGTAATTTTGCTCAATGGTAAAATCTTAAACAACTAGAAAACAAGTTCTACTTAAACAAGTAGAAAAAATGAGCAGAAAAAAGAAGGAAAAAGCAAAGTCCCAGCCTGCAGTCTTGTGGTCTAAACCTTCCCTCACTAGGATATCCACATCAGAAGACAGCAGCAGGAACTTCAGATAACAGAGCACCTCAGCCACCTGCTTGTACTGACCTAGATCTCCTCTGTTCCTCACTGGGATCATATACTGATTGAATGTGTTTGCTCAAGGGGAAATAGAGTCCTAATGAAGGCCTGAACATGACACAGGATGAATCTGAAGTCAGCCAACTATGCAATATTTTTGTGCCAGTCATTCACATGACATACTGATTCAAAATCATCCATTATAAAACTTTGAGCATGCACTAAAAAAGCAGCCAAAAATGTAGCCTTCCATTACATATTCAAATCTTTGTGTTATTTTAATTCTGTTATGTTATACTGTCTAAGGAAATAATTGTCTCTGAGAACACTGAATACAGATAGCTTAAGTCTCACCAGTGTTTCAAATGTGTAATAGTTATGTTCCTGTGTAGAGACTCAAAACAAGGAATTCAGTAAGTGCACAGCCATATGGTTTTCATTCAAGTACATAGGTGTTTACCTTGTTCAGAATCCCCAGTAAATTCCCCAGCAGCCACTGAGTATCCTGTTAAAAGACAAATTTAAGAAAAAAAACCCCAACTTGATAAACAATTTCTTTAAAAAAATTTGCAAGGACCATCAGATTTGTCTGTTCAATGGATCTGCTGAATGCAAGTTTTCTAACATGAGTATACTAAAACTGTGTGGAGAAAAGGAAATTTTTTTATTGCACTACTATGACTAAATTAATGGTAGGTCTAAATGTATAAGAAATTGAACCCTCTTCCCCAAAAATGAGCTTCTAATTCAATAATACTTACGAATTCATCTGAAAAATAGACCAGGTACTATGGTGTTTCGCCCTAATAGCCACTGACACAATTCAGGTCTTCATTATTGTAGTGTAATGCGTGAGTGGCCTGGCTGAGCTTTATATGGAAAACGGATTTCCAAAGATGCAGTAAAGCACCTCCTGGAGCTTTAGTAAACCTGTGAGACAGTTACTACTGTCACAGTAAAGAAAGACTTTTGGATTGTACGAGGGACTTAAATTTCAAATCTATGGCCAACAGTGCAAGGATGTGCCTTCAAATTCCACTGAATCTTTTCTATAACTGTGTGAATAAAAACCTGTCTTACATGCAGAGACATGTGAGTATCAAGAAAATTCTCAGAGATCAGTGCTAATAAAAATAGATAAGGAGCCTTTTTTCTATTAATGACATAGTATTTTCAAATTGACTTTTGTTATTGCTTACGTCAATTGTATCTTTTAAATCAGTAAGAATTAATTGGGTATTTGTGCAATACTGTTCAAAATATCACAGATCTGAATTTGAATTAATCTAATAAAAACTGAAATTGTCTTTAATTACATTAATTTCAATCTCATCTTGCAATGAAAAAATACATAAATGGGAAAATTTTGTATTTCTGCTTAATTATTTAAGATCAAATAATAAGAACCCTTACAAGCCATTTAAAATCTCAACATTCAAACCCTGTTGCTCTGCATCATTTTAAGAATGTTAATAATCTCGCTGAAGTAACCAGCAAACTACTGATTTGCTGTTATGCTTACGGCAAAACATGTTCAAATCCTCTCACAATTGGGACAATAGTAATGTAGGACTTGTTTTCATATTTATGTAAGACTCATCTTTCTAGAACAAGTGGCTAACTCATATAGAACTCAGCTTACCCATGTAATTGTCATCATATGAGGGTGGTGCCACTCCTGTTTGCTTCTCTCGTGCCAGTTTCCTCAGAATGTCCTTGAAGGAATAATTTGCAATGATGTCCGCAATACTTGCAGTGATTACCTGACCTGGATTCAAACAGCTTCATAAATGAAAGGGACCTAAAAGAGGGCCAGATTCTATATAACAGGGCTGGCAGAACACCAGAACAGGGCAGAAAGGACGCTAATACAGCACAGATGCAAAGAGTAGGTAACTTCTCTCAAGCTTTCTCCAGTACTCCCCTGGAAGTCTCAAGAGTACACATAGATCAATAAAACAAGGCACTGAATCTCTGTTGAACCATTACAGAAACACGTCCAGACCCATTTCAATGTACTAATTTAAACTAAACTCACGGCACTGTACAAATGTAGTAGACCAATGAAAGCAATTTTCTCAATGGAGAATTCAAAGTTGTGAATTCCCTACAATCACAATCAATTAGATCTTCTTTAAAAGAAATGCAAAAACACACATCAAAGAGGCTGACAGAGGGCTAGCCGGTAGGCAGAGGCTGGAAATCAGCTACATCATACATGCAAGGGCAGGTCAAAACAAAAATAACCTCTTAACCCTTTACCAAAACAACTTCGGGGTTTATCTACATGAGAAACTACATCTTGGAACCTACAGTGATGCCACAAATGATCTTAAAATACATGTAGATAGCTATAAAAGATTGGTTTCAAAAACAAACAGTAACAAACATTTTTAAAATAGTACATTTTCTCTACAAATATTATCAATTCTAAAACGTGCAGTATTTCTAGGGAAAAATTCAACTTTTAATATACTAAAATGCCAACATAAAAAGAGTTATTTGTATTTTTTA
Source organism: Chamaea fasciata (assembly GCF_029207755.1). Classification (NCBI taxonomy): domain Eukaryota; kingdom Metazoa; phylum Chordata; class Aves; order Passeriformes; family Sylviidae; genus Chamaea; species Chamaea fasciata. Next base: position 132,454,135 of record NW_027094086.1, read on the forward strand.
ACTCCCTATACAACTTACATCCTGAATTTTCATGGCTTATTTTTATGCTCTGTTGCATGTTAAGCAATTCTTTTGATTTACATTTGTTGAACGTAAGATCAGAGACTGATTATCTTAAACCGACAAAACAATGGTAATGTAGAATGACGATACTTTCTGCTTCACTTCTTAGATACAGTTAGCCAGCCAGATGAACATACCTTGCCAATAAAAACTACCAGGCCCGCCTACTATCAGGTCTCCATTCTACAAAAAGCAGAATTAAATAAAATTATACAACAAAAGAACACAGCAAAATTAGGCATGCATGAGAAAAAAGCAATTTAAATAGTCAAAATAATATCAGAATCATGATAAAGGAGAATAGCCATGTTCAAGGAAATGATGTAGGTGCATGGACATGCGGGAAAATCCACAGTTAAAAAAAAAGTCAAAATCACCCTATATATCTGCACTTGAAATGAAAGCCATTTATTTTACCACTAACATAACATTTCAAAACTTGCTGCTTATTTGTAACAAAACCAAGTTAACAGATAAGAGGGTGCTCAATTCAATGAATCGACAATAATGTTTTATAGAGAATTATACCATGCAGCTGCAGAACGCTCAAAACAGTGGCAATGGTCAAAGTTACCTGAGGCTCTGGTAATAATGGCCCAGACAACAACAATCATGCAAAGTTTATCCTTTCCCCCACAACATTGTTTCTGGACCTCTTGGCAATTAAGAAAATCTAGTTCTTTCCTTTAAGTACTTTCTCCCCCAGATAAGAATGGTTTTACTCAATGACTAGTCTGCCACCAAAAGCATCCTTATATAGGCTATTTTAACTTTTTAAAACTAGTTGGTGCCTGCCCCACTGCTTCCTTACAGTCAAGTAAAGCATTTTAAGTGGGGCAGACTGAGATAGAAGCACATAGAAGATTTTGCCTAATTATCTGTTAAGATAGACTGAGACAGATTGGAATGCTGCAAAGAGATAAACAGGTGCTGATTGAGTATTTATTTTTATTAATGAAACAAGAAAGCTTGAAGCCTGAAAAGGAGGAAAGAACTTGCAACAACTTCACAAAACTTTCCATATCCAACAGCATGGAGATAAACTCATGACCACTGAGACACCACTTGAACCCTGCAGATATGTCACAATGACATTTGGTCAAAATACTTCAGAAGCACAATCTCACCTTGTAAAAATCTAAGCTGAAACCTGCTTGACAAAAGCCTTGTCCTTCAGGATCTGCATTGCCTGCAATTATGAAGGTAGAAGCATTTTATTTATTTAACAGTGCATGTGGAAGATAACACAGATACTCCTGGAGTTACGAAATGCAATGCTGCCAATATATGTGAAAATATGTATTCTTTTTTAGAAGAGGCAGAGCAAATCAAGACCTTCTACAAGATCCCGATCATGCAGTCCCTTGTAAAGATTTTGAAAAATACGACCTGCTACTTGGGACTTTCTCCTCCCACTGCCAAGAAAGTACCCTTGAAACAACTATCAGGGATTCAGTTTTAATTTAGCTGGAGATAAAAAGTAAAAAACTCAACTAGACTGTAGAATTCTCATCACAGTCTGATCTGTCATACAGAAATAAGTGTTTACTATAGTTTTATCAAAAAAACCTTGACATAGTGTAAGTGTTAGGATGGGTACATGGAAAAATAACTTTTCTGCTTCTGACTTTTCTCCAAATCCTTATATAACTGTGCGGTGTGCTGGTACGCATCTTATGGCAATTCTGTATGTGCCAGAGTGCCAGAAGACTGCAGGATTGTGAAACTGAGAGTAGGAATGGACGCTTGAACTCTCTCTTCAAATGACATAAGCATTTGCTGAAGTCCCAGTGAGACATCAGTAAGTACATAAACCAGATCTTAAGGTCACTGTTTCTTACAGATTCAGCTTCTTTCTGTAGCTGTCTATACAGAGACAGAACTGGGCTTTAAAAGGAAGAACACAACAGAACACTACTTAAAGTCCTACAATAGCCTTAGAATGCTGAACAAGATGAATGACTGAGAATAACCTAATATGTGGTATTTTCTGCAGACTTCTAGGTAGCTGAACCTGGTTCTGAATATACGTGGTTTATCCCTATTCCCCAAGAAGCAAGGCCCAGAGATGGCTACCACATCCTCAGAACAGCACAGAGAAGAGCGTGGAACAGCAGTGCTAATGTGCATGGCTTTCTTCCATGCTGAAAGTTCTACACAAATGAGCTCTTGTGGATCATACTGGCATGAGTGATGATACAGGCTTGTGTGTTTCTATGCAGGGTCTGATCTTCAAACCATGACCTTGTGATGAGACATTTATACTCAGCATAAGTATGAATAATTGGTTTAATACGCTGTCTGGTTCTTATCTAGATCTGTTTGCTATGATTTAAAGCCACAAAAATTGAACCAATTATAGCTGATTACTGTAACTGCACACACTTTATTTACTTAGTGTCTCCACTTTCAAATTATTATACAAGAAGCACCTAATTGTAGGCATATAGTTTAATGTTAATTTTTCTTTACACCCTCATTCAATGCAATAACATCATATAGTAACCTTCATTCAACCGAGACTCAATGGTGTGAAGACTGAAAGAATGAAAACCCTCAGTGCAAAACCAATTCCTACAACACAACTGTTCATATTAATACTTACTGTTGCGACAAGGTGAATATTCAGCATAGGCACTGAAGTTCTGAATTGCTACATAGCAGGTGCCAACAGGGTCCTTCTCAGGGCTGTCTTTAAGGGTTCTCCAATGATACAAAGGAGCACAAGCCTATAAAAACAGAAACACAAAACAGAAAACACACATACTTTCACACAGCCTTGCATCTGCCAAATGTAGTTTTTAATAGGCTGTGTACAAGGATTCTCTCTGGTGTGGCATCATTCATATAGCAATGATCACAAGGCAAGAAAATGCAGGACCACTGCTTCATATAATTTCATAATAAGCTGAAAAACACACTGATGTTTCACTCACAGCCCTTGGCAGGTGAAATCTGTCAGGCACTACAAGTCACATTTAAGCCATGTTACAAATACCCTCTAAGTCTGCTTCACAAGTAATATATTTGCTCTATTACTGCTCATTGCACAGGAGTTGATCCCATAATTTAAGATGCATGTCACATATATGTGTCTGAATGCAATCCCAGTTCTGTCCTGGTATGTCCTAAGATAATGGGCACAGCAGCAGAACTGACTCCATTTAGCAGATTTGTCAGGTTGTTGTCATATGGTCAATCACAATCATCAGAGTGTCTGCTTCCTCATAAGCCCCTGGTTCAAATCTTCATAGACAGGATACAGTTATAATGCATTCATAAGTCTGAGTTAATAGGTTGTTGCTAAGGAAGTTTTGGCTAGATATTTAATCTTCTGTGTTATAGCAGTGGTGCTACAAACATGACAGAGTAAAGATAAAACATACACAACTTGTGTAGAGAGAAGCATTATCTTTTCTGAATGTAATCCAGATAATTAGAAAAGTAAGAACAATAAGCTCTCAGGTCTACAAGTCATTCCTCACAGTTTCCTGTGCCCTGAAACTTTTCATTGCCTGCGAGTATGAAGACACTATCTCTCCCTGCAACCTTGCCTCTGTAAGATAACAAATAAATCCTTCATTCATGTTCTGCCTACTCTTTCAATTACAAACGTGTCTACCTCCAGCAAGGTATTGCTATTATTTACAATATTGTATCAGCCTTCGTTCTGCAATCAGTACCAGCTGTATGAACCACAGTGCTACTCAGAGCTTACCACCACTCAGAGCTTGTGGAGCAATGGCCTCAGGAACAGGGACATTTCACACACTCCTGCCCAGGAAACCTTGCATATTGAGACAGAGAGCAAGAACAGAGGGCAGCAAAGAGGAGTATGTGTCCTGTGAGGGTGATTTTTGTTACATTTGACATCAAGCCAAACGGACTGAAACAAGAACAATATAATCATAAATGTTGACTTAATCCAGTTTACTATTAAATCTGTAGCTTAAAAAACAAGTTCCTGACAATTTGACAACATTTTCTTTTACTCTTAGCCTGCAAAGCTCAACAGACAAAGCTTTCCAGGTCTGCTGTCCAAATTTTTGCCCAAAAAAGTGTTGACTATATCTCAGTTTCAGATTCTGAGAAGAGATACCCGAAATAAACGAAGTTTGGTCAGTACAGACACAGCACGTGTGTTGAAGAGTTTTTCCCCTCACTTGATTAAGATTTCATAAATGGTGGTAAAGTAGCATTTTATTTCAATTTGTGAATTGTTTAGTAGAGTACAGTAAATGAAAAATGCTCATCTATTTTTAGAATTTTTTAGAATTTTTATGTTAGGTCTGTAACAGAATAGGGTGATGTTTTACTTATTACCTGTTTCATTTCAAAATCCTTCTGTGGGTTAACCACAAGTGATACAATATAAGGGAAAGCATTTCCTTTCAATACTTCCTCCCTTATGACTACTTTTTAAGTAGTAATTTCAAGTTTTAATCCAATCCCAAGGTAGAGTTTTGTTTGGTAATTGTAAAAACTAGTAAAACTAATGACCAAACCAATTATTCTTATCACAATTACTTCAGTGCTGTTTTTAATGTAAACCTTAATGCACTTGGAAGCACCACCAGCACTTTACCAGGAATAAAAATACCTGCCCACTGCTGGGCCTCTATCAATACAGGTAAAAGGTTCAGTGAAACTGGAAAACAGATACTGCATTTTGAGAGCCATCTTGATTTGGAGCTTTTTATCAGCTTTTTTTTGTAGCTGTTTCACCATGACTATGACATAGCTGTTCAAAACAATGCAAATGTGACAAAAGAGGGAAGAGTTTTTCTAACTGAACATCAACAGAAGTTCTTGGCTTTATAACATTTCATTACATTCAAATACATGCAATTTCACTATATTCTGTATTTAACATTTCAAATATATCTTCATAATACTGAACATTTTATAGCATACAGCTATCAGTTCCTGTGTATCTCTGAAATATGTTCATTATCTGTTAAAAAAAAAATCATTCACTTCCACAACAGTATAACATTCTGCTGTTTTCACATGGCAGCAGGATCATCTTCCCTTGATCAGTTCAACCTGATTTTATAGGCTGCTTTTTTTTTTGATTTATATACATCCTCTGTTTTATAATTCATGCATAATCAGAGTTATTTTCATAATGTAACATAGAAAGCCATTAAACATATACATTCCAGAAAAAGAAACATCTACAAATGAATATCAAATGCATAAGACTTACCACAACTTTTTCTTTATGAGCTTTGACTGTTGCCCCAAACCACTGATTTGTCTTAAATTCAATAGGTTCCCTGGTGCCATTGACTTTAATTTTCCTGTTGTCTGACAAAGAAAGAAGTATTGTGTTGACAGCTTATTTTTAACACAAGGACAGAATTTTGAACAGATTAACCCATATATTACATTGCATCCCCTTGTCATCATCCAATCCATTCAATAGGAAATGAACTTCTTACTATCATTTAACCTTTTCATTGGTCAGCAGAAAACAGCTTAAATTCACACATGAAAAATCAAAATAGTAACACTTAAACTTTAGAAAAAACTACACAGGACTGGAATAGGAAATGCTGTGTTTCCACCGGGGGGGGGGGGGGGTGGGGGGAAGTTTACTTGGAATTTATGCTGAAGAAAGAACAAGAATCTACAAAAATAGGTGAAAAGCCCTAAAATGTTTTCTCAGATGCGGTAGAAACCTTCCATGCAAAAAGCATGTTCCATAATTAGTTTTTGTCAAACAAATGACATTTCTCAGCATGCGTAGTCAAAGACCAACACTACAGATAGCAAAGGACTTAGTTTTTAACAGAATTACATATGTACACACTGTCACAAGAGACAGCTTCCTAATGTTGCTTTATATACACTTCTACAGATGTCAGCATAAGAGAAGCCATCTGGGCAAAGATTCAGGCCAATTATAATGCATTTCAGGTTTTAATAAAAAGCAGACAACCCTTCCCTTCACTCTCAGCTCTCTGAAGTAAACTTATTTCCCATATGTTCATGAGTTATGCTCTTCTCCTACCAGTCATTCCTAATGAACTTTTTAATTTATACATAAGAAGGGCATTACTCCTACCCCCTTGTATCTGCATTCCCTTATGTTTGTTTCTGGTTCCTATCAGGAGAGATTTCAGAAGAATCAATCCTTTTTAGTCACTCTAAAATAAAAATAAAAATAAAAATAAATAAAACCACGGTATACCTTGGAATGTTAAAAAATAGTAGCGTCAGATCATATTCTAAAGATTTACATGCATTTTTAAATAACTGAGAAAAAATACAGCCAACATCTTAAAAAGTCAACACTCCTTGGGATTTGCCCAGAAGGAATACAGGAGATACCTGAATGTTTCCTAGGATGTCAGCTCTCCATTGATTTCAGCTTATGGTAAACTCATAAATGTTATAAACTGAATTAGAAATAAAAATGCATCATACTTGGAGAACAAGGGTACTCTATGTCTGTATTTTTTCCTAATAAACATGAAGGAAAGCTGAATAAGAATGAATAGATTTTAAAGTTTGAAAGTCTCTAAGGAAACATCTACTTTTGTACATCTTTGCTTCTGTGCTGCACCAATTAGAGCAGCTACTGTTGAAGTTCATGCTCAGAGAGATAAAATTCAGGAATATTTAGCTCTTAAAATTCAGGAAGTACAATTTAAAATTACCCTAAGAGTATTAATTTTAAAACCACATTTTATTGAAGTTAGGCCTAAACTTGTGTGGATGTGAGAGACAGTGTATTTGATACACAGCATGGTGGGCGCTGCCAGCTCCTACCTAGTTGTTGGCAACACTACTTTCGATTATTTTTTCCAGTGGAGCCAGACCCATTCAGACTTTTAAGGTTTCTTTTTTCTTTTTTTAATGCTCCAGCAGATCTGAATATGATCAATGTCCACACATGGGGTCTTGATAGAAACAAAGCTTTTCAAGCTTGAAAATCAGCCCAGGCCAGCTTACAGCAGCCAATGCTAACCTGGCTTTGAGGATATTTGTGGCCAGTATTCTAACTTAAAAGGAGCTCACATTTTCAATCAAAACAACATACTTGTCTACTGGCAAAGTATACCAACATTTGAAAAGAAGTTAAATTTTAAAACTTAGACAACCATTTGCAGGATTTATCAAACAACAGCTGAATTTACCAGTAAATCTGCAAGAACTGTACATACACACATGCACAATCCCACTTCATTTAGTGGCATATGGTGTAGTAGGAATCCTTCATGTGGCTTGGAATTTTCATTTTAAAATAATTTGAAAAACACCACAGACACACAAATCAACAAATAGGTTTTTTTTCCTAGATAAATCTCTTTTGATAGAGATTTTCTAAACACTTTTGTTCAGCATCCCTGCTAGAGCTATGGAGTCATATTCCTAGTTTCTAAGGTTGTGCCTGAAAAAATGGTTTAGTCTTTTGTATATAACAGCCTATCAGTATTTAAGAATGTTATAAAACATATATTGCTTTCCATGTAACTTTAGCAAAATAAAGCAATATACACAACTAACTTGTCTGAATACACACCAGCTGTCATTACTTTGCCCTGCTGGAATTGTCCACTTATGAGCTAGTCACCCACTTACATCTGAGGACGTGATCTAAGCCAGTTCTTTTCCTCCTAAAGCAAAACTTGGAGGAGGTCAGAAGAATCATGGCCTAAAAGTACCTAAAGTACCTTTTTTTTTTTTTAACCAACTGTAAACAGCCATGAACGACAATCTTAGATTAGACAGACAAAAACTATTCATTTACCCAGATAAATCTCGATCCAGTTCAAAAAAAAAATAAATCTGTATATTCCTCAAAGCAGCATTATCTAGGCATTTCAAAAAGTAACATATCTGTATCCTGACAACACCATAATATGGCAGGGAAATAGCTCTCCTTGTGCTATTTATGGGCATCTGAGACCCACAGGCTATGTTTATACTGTACCTCTACCCATATTTTTGTGAGCAGCAAAACTTGGTGGGAATTCAGGCTGCATTCACATATCATCTTCTCTTCTGGATGAGAATGCCTGGCCCCCTTTAAGAAGGAGTCCAGGCTATCCTGTATCATGATATGTGACACTAGTGCAAGGCTAGCAAGAGTACAAGGCAGCAGCTGGGCTGGGCACACAACGCCTGAGCCTGTCCACAGAGAGGTCCAAAGAGTGCCTGAGTACCAGCTGGATTGCTTCAGAGCCAGCCCAGGAGCTGTTCCAGATGGTTAACAGTCTGGATGACTCGCAAATTTGGCTTGAGATGCAGCTCTGGAGTCACTCATAATGATACTGCCTAAGACTATATTGCAGACTAAGGCCCAGACAACCAGGAACATGCAGAGCAGAGAGATTTATAAATATAATTTTAGGTATGAGGACATCCTTAAATTTCATTTCAGCAAACCCAAACCACCTCATTTTCTACTGCAGGAGCCACAACTCCTATAGATGGTACTGCCCTGCAATCCAGATTCAGAAGCAGCTCTGGAGATACAGAAACATGATTATTAAAACCAGCATTCCTCCACCCAGTTTTTTAGTTGCGGTACCTAGGGGCTACCAAACAGGGGGGGGGGGGGGGGGAAAAAAGCCCCTTACATTGCCAGAACAGTAGTTGGACAAACAGAAAAAATTGAATTCAGATAGCAAAAAGCAAACCTATGTTAAGAACAATAGCACAGATTCACTTGTAGGAATTAAAGCCTTAATCTAGAGCAAATATTAGTGCAAATCCGTAATTTACACACATTTGAGTAGATTTGGTGCTTTCTATAGGAGTTGGTCTCCTCTCAGTCACTAAGTTAGCACATCATAAACAGCTTAACAGGCATGTACCAGACATTTCCCTTACCAGTATTTTTTTATACTAATTATTATCTGCATAAGAGATGTATGGGCAAACACTGGTAATTACTTAGTGTGATTCATTCAGGTCTTGAAAATCGTAAGTAAAAAATGCAGCATCTTTTACAATTTAAAAATACTCAAATGAACAAAAGCAAATCAAGGGGGTGATCATTCAAAGGTTGGACTCCATGATCGTAGAAGTCTTTCCAAATTTAAATGATTTTGTGATTCTGTGAAAATATTTTAATCAAACTTAACACAGGAAAACAATGTTTCTAGTCAAAGCAAAATATCTGTCTAGGTAATACACCCACAGCTCTTTCACAGAAGTTTTCACCATTCTGGAATGTTGAAAAGTATTATGTCTAAATGCTCTGGGTCTATTTGCCTGTGTGTCCTGGATAAACACAGATGTCCACTAACCAGGCATCTGCAGCAGGTTCAGCTACACTCTGCCCTCAGATCTGTGCCTACATCCATGATGGCAAATCCCTTCCAAATACCTGTTTTGATATATCTGTGTATGTATCTATGTACATCCATCCTATTAAAAATATAGGTAAAATATAATACACGGATTTCATATATTTGTACATAACTATACATACAGAGCAGAGGTGAACAATTACCTAAATCTATCCATATTTGTATAAAACGTGAATACAAACATATAAAATAAACAAACATTCCCATAAATTTCTACAGGTAAAGGAAAGTGAATATCCCTAACATGGAGACAACACTTGGAATGCTATGTACAGTTCTGAGACATCACTCCTTGCAGATGTTTGGCCCAAAGAAGAGAAGGCAAAGGATGATTTATTTGTGCTCCATCCAGTGTTCAATAGGTAGAAGAGAGTGCCAAACTCCCATGTGAGGTATGCAGCAAAAGGAAAAGGGGCAACAAGACACAAGTTGCAGCAAGGGAATTTCTGAACAAATCTGAAGCACTAGAAGAGATTCCCCAGAGAGACTGTGGCTCTCCCCCTCTAAGATGGTTTCAGAAGATGGCTACAAAAGGCTCTGAGCAACCTCAGTTAACTCAGAAAACAGTTCTGCTGCATCATTAGTGTTCTGGCTTACAGAAGGGAAGAGGGAGAGGGAATGGTCCTATAATACTTGTTCCCATATTCTAGAAGTCAGGGAAACAAGGGAATCTTGACAATCCTACCACTGTATCACTAACATAAGAGCCCAATGATACCACCCATTACAAAGCAAAGGTAACTCAGTAACTTTCACAGTGTCATTGATATTAGACCCTCACCACAGAGACTGAATTCAAATGCAAAGCTAAACTCTAGGTATGATCTACGTAACTAAGATAAACAATGGCTTTTAATTAATGCTGAGGGGAAAAAGGGACTCTGAAGTGGAGAAATAGTAAGGGTATGCAAAACACTGTCATGATGAGAAGAGTTGCTTTTATATTTAGATTTATCTGGTTCTGCAACCATCTACTTTATATCTAGTTTCTGCTGCAGCTTAGCTGCTATTCATATGAGTCATTTTAATTTAATAGATCATATCTAGACAGTTTTACTTGGACATTCCATGAACCACACACACACACACACACACACAAAAAATTTATTCAAACCCAGTAGGATTTTTTCCCTAAATACAATCTGATCAAAACCAAATTAAGACCTTAGGACCTTAGGGCTTGAACTAACATAGTTAGGAGTATTTTTTCCTTTCTTTAGATAGGGCTGAGACTTACAAAAGAAACTCATGAGGGTCTATTATAAATCAGAATGCTACAAGTGAACCATGACATTCCAGATAAGGTCTTACTGGCATAGTGGACTAAAATGTGTCAACATTTAAAAGTACAACAAAGTTTTCTCTCAGCAATTTCTCTTGAGATGCAAATTCTGTTTTATAACAGGATTCTAAGTTTTCCCCAGAATCTTACTATCTCCACAGCAAATGATTTTTTCATGTAACTGAAGCTCTCAAGTCCCACAATACATCTTCTCCTTATAGTAACAGTAACAGTACCTGGGTTCTGTTACAATCAGCTCAACTGCTGGCCAGATTAGCTCATGTTTTTTATCAACTGCACGCTTGGTCAGAACTGATTTACATCCCCCTTCCCTGCTCCTCTTCAGAGGCTGTTCAGATTTTTTTCCAGCTAGTTTAGAAAAATATAGCCTATTTTAGTAAAACTGGAAGAGTTAACTGATAGCAAAGAAAACAACCCAGTGTGTTCTGGAAATTTAAGGGAAGTGGTATCTGAAATTCTGCCTTCAGGACCTAATTTAAAATATAAGAATTTGATGCAGCCTATTAAGTACTACAACTAAAAGTGACCTGAACAATGAGTTTCCAAAATTTGAACTATGAGCTTTTTATCAGATTTCAAATGCAATAGTTCACTTTACAGGGTATTTAAGTCTGCTTCTACCTGCAAGACGCTTCAAATGGTTCAGAAGTTGCCTAGTTAATCAAGAGAGGAGAAAGTTTTCTTGATACTGCTCTCCTGCTACCTCTCCTGGCAGCTGAAAGGAAAGGCACGCAGCTGAAACAAGGACTTGAGGTAATTCGACCTCAGTGTTAATGCAAAAATAGTCATTGTAAACCCATTTCATAGAGAAGAAACTCAAAAGAAGTTAGCTTTGTGTAGGTAAGAGAGGAAAGACAGACCACAAACCTTTAATACGATGCCAAGGCTTGTTTCCCTGTCCTCTCATTGAGTTTCAGAGTATCACAGCCTTACACCGCAATGCAACCGGACAACTTCACAAAGTAGGGAAACAAGGGAGAAGAGTCACTGCCCTTCAATCTATATATCCTGGAGTAAGGGGATACTAAAAGCCCTTCCATTATACTTTATCTCAGTTCCCTGCTGCAATGGAGCAGGTTAAAGCACCCATTGTGCTCTCAGGGGCAGTGCTTTGAGCTTCTTCCCAGAGCCTTGACCCTGGCACATAGATTTAGGGAGCTTTAAAGAAGTGCAAACATGGGACTGCAGAGTCAGTGCTGTATCAACAGCAGGAAACACAGAGAGTTCCTGCTAAAGCCCCTTCTTGGCTGCAGGCCATATCACTGGCCAACCCATATGGGAATGTCCGGTTACATGACTTGCTTATGGATGGGTCTGCTCAAATCCTACATGACAAAATTTCATCCTCCTTCCCTCCTTTGCCCCTCTCTTGCTTGTCAGGAATGCTATTTCATCAACAGGATTAATTACTGCAAGTAAATAACCTCATTGCTTTGGACATCTCTGGGTTAGCTACCATGAAAAACAGAGATAGGTAGCCTGAGAAATTAGTAACCATCTGGGACAACTTCCTCTACAGCAATTTCAGCTGGGTGATGTAGCTTTTAGGAATGAGCTGCAGATACTCCTGCACCTGCACTAACTCCAATTAAGTCATCTTCTCAGCAGGGTAGTTTAGCCCACATACATTTCCACGTTAGCACAGGTTATGCAGTTGCACATAGCACTCAGACCATCTCGGGCATCCTAACACATGCAGAGTGCCACAGAGATGATTTCAGCAGTAGTCTTGTTTTTGAGTATCACTGCTAGCAGTGGGCAGAAGCCCAGTCTGTTTTTGAACATGGTTGAACATGGCGCTCAGCACTAGTCATGCATTTTTAAAGGTTTTTTGTATCTTTTACTGGGAACACAGTGAATAATCCCTCACCTGACCTTAGCCTCTGAGGAAAAATAAAAAAGAGTAAGGAGGCTTCATAAACCACAAAGACTTTTTTTTTTTGTCATTTAAAGCTTACATGATGCAAAAAGTAAAGTTTAATACTGAGTGCCACAGTCTTTGTGGTAAGAGGGAGGTTATCTGCACCTCGCCAGTGACTGGGTGCATCCCTTGCAGTATCATATCTCTGATTCACTGGGCAACACTGCAGTTGTCTCCCACCAGTGTCAGGATGTCTGATTCAGTTAGGCCTGGCACTCATGTTCTCTCTTCAGGACTCTATGGCTCAGGATATAGAATGACATTTTTTAAAATAACACTTTAGTTATTGCAAAAATAAAAATATATTACTCACATAACTAAATAAACAAACAAATCCCTTCAACCAAACAGCTGTGCAGAACCAAAAATCATCCTATCTCAGCACTGAACATTGTAAAATTAACCTAAGCAAGACTAAGTTTTTAACTAAGGTGTCTGTCACTTACTTGGTTCCCTTGTACCACTTCTTGAACAAATGCCCCCTCTGTCTAAGGGAATAAATAGTTTAGAAATTCAATGGATTGCTTTTTCTTCTTTCTGTTTCCTGACTCATGAGCCTGTTCATGTTCATCATTGCTTTTAACAAGCCTTAAATGTTGGTGGAGAGAGATTTTGTTCCTTTTTAGTTAACAAGGCATAGCTACCCATTCATTAAACGACTTGATAACTGTAAAATACATGATAACTATAAATCAGTACAGAATAACTCCACATCATGATATCTGAAAATGTCCGGAATCTTGACTTAAAGCCATCACAGAATACTAGTCAGTGTCCTCCCTGTTTTCATTTAGTAGTACTGCGATAGTAACAATGTTAATACAATTAACACAAAAGCACTTGCAAGCAAAGGAATCTTACTTGAAATTAGCTGTACTATTTTTGTGGAAACAGAAATCATTGGTCCAGTTCCATATGAGCCTTACCAATCAGATGGCCACTTAAGATACTTGTTTGTGGCAGTGAAAGTCCAAACATCATCCAAGTACACACACCGCATGTTCCCTCATCAAAGGCAAAACATAACTTGCATTGAATGCAACATACATTTGTGCATCCAGCCCTCAGAAGTAGAAGACATGAGTCCTCATGCTCATATGTAATTTAAGGCACTGTCTTTCAACCTCTTGGATTTGTTCATCTACGGAATTTTTACGTAATAGTGAAAATATTAGTTTTTGTCACCTGAAGCAGTTTCACATATTGAACTTTAGATATAGTATATGTGAGTCAGCTTGACTTTAACAATTTTTTAGAATTCAGAAGTTCTCCCCATTGAAATTTGAGGCTGAAAAATGCCAATTTAGCAAATTCTTTATTCATTTGTTGGTTCACACTGCCTTTCCAGTTCTTTTCATTTCCACTCAGCTTTTTACTCCTGAACTTAATCAAGAACACTCCCAATTATTCAGTGTTTTTTTTCTTTTATTGTGCTTTGCTTAGCTAATCTTAATGAAAGAGATACTATTTAGTTAGAGTCAAGAAGAAAGTATTGAAAAATGGAAGCTTTGTAATAAAATGCATCAAAATGAAATTTTTCAGCTTTGAAGGAGCCCCTGTAGTTCTGTTTTGTTTCAGAAAACATTCCCAAGGCTTTGTAAGGCATGAAGTATTAATCTTTAATATTAAAGCTGCTACAACTGCTCTAGCCTTCTAACAACTTCTAAGTGTTTCTGTTTTGAAAGAAAGAATAATCTTGTGGTAAAGGCACTGGAATAAGAAAAAGCTACCGAGTCGGTTACCAGTACCACCATCAACTTTTTGTATGATCTTTGACAACCCAGACTGACTTTTTTCTGTTTATTAGAATAAATATTAAAAATGGGAATAGCAACATTTCTGAGTGATGTTGCAGGAGAAGGCATAATGAGTACGAGACACCTGTACAGGAGCCATGAACATGGCAAACACCCCACATATTTACCAAGGCCTATCTAAGTCCCAGAAGGCATAACACAGCTAAAGGCTTCAAAACAAACTTTGTGTGACAGACTATTTGCAATAGTTTCACCTCGGACAGAGCTCATGTGGACTACTCTGCTTGGGAGAAAAGGGGAAAAGAGGGAAAACTTGATCCTGTAAATAATGGGTTTGGGAGAGAAAAAAATGACATGTAATATACATCCAGAAATCAGCAAAAGGAGTCCTCTAAAGCATACTGGAGATGGCCTTTCTGTTGCTGGCAATGAAGAATAGGGCATGGTACAAGCCATGCAAACCTTCCTGGGGTCCTTGTCTACAGGACACTGCTGAACTGTGCAAAATGACACTTTGACTGCCCTGGGGACTGGAGTTAGATAGCCAGGGATAGCACTGCTAAACCTGCCTATGCTGCCATCCCTCCCACAAGGACAGCGCATCTCTGCCTACACCATGGTTGCACTCTGGCTTAACTTCAGCAGTCTGCAAGTCAGGATTCTATCTAGAGGACACAACCATCTCAGGAACACTGAATGAACCACCCTCTGGAGATTCCAAGCTGAATAGTTGTGTGATAAAGTCCAAAGCCTTACTGATATACTTACTCCTCAGTTTCTTTGTGTCCTCATTCAAAACACAGTATCTGCAAAAGCACGTCTCTGCCAAGAGTCTGGAGCTGTTTCAAGTTTCCCACAAGAAAGTCAGATGTCCTTCTAGGTTTCATCACTATATCTTCATAAATTTTTCAAAACTCCCCTTCAAAAATGTAATGGAATTTTCATTTGGGCTGTAAGTTTTCTATTCAAACTTGAAATTATCTTGTATAGATAATACGTTTCACTTTTGTTAAATAATGTATGCGTACTGTCTATATACATTTCCATTTATATATATAACCAGATGCTGTACATAATTTTACCTGCCCCAGTAGCCATATACACACACATGACCTATCACTTACTCTGTTTTGAAGAATGCTCAGCATGATGGGACAACCGTCCTGATCAGTATTCCTAGACACTAACACAGTAACAGATGTGGGTGGCTGGAGTTGGG
The DNA here is from genome assembly GCF_029207755.1 of Chamaea fasciata. Taxonomy (NCBI): domain Eukaryota; kingdom Metazoa; phylum Chordata; class Aves; order Passeriformes; family Sylviidae; genus Chamaea; species Chamaea fasciata. The sequence continues at coordinate 132,469,724 of NW_027094086.1, forward strand.
AGGAGTAAAGAACTGCACTGCTTATTTGCTACAGTTAAGTGAGCTCTTCTAATTTAACTTCTGCTTTCAGAAAAAAAAAAGTATGGTGTTCCCATTACAATAAAACACAAATATTGAGATTAAATATAACCTAAAGAATAATAACTTTTGCTTAATGGTCAAGCTGTCAAAGTCTGCCTAAATAAAGGAATCAGTTTTAAAGTCTCCGCAAACACTAGGTTTAAATTATTTTCAAGACCTATAAAGAGACAACAGAAAACATAAACAGCTTGAATTGTTTAAAACGTGTGTTCCCTCTAATTAAATAAGAAACATCTGTCTTGGGATTTTGGAAGTGGATATAATCTATCCACATTGTCCCTAAATCGGTTTGCATCTAACTTCAGTATTCTAAAACAAAATTCTTGCTTTCTGAGTAGAATTAAATAAGCATGCCAGCCACACGAGACACTTCATCCATCTGAACAGCCAGAAATCCCCTCCTTGAAAATAACAGCAAAGACTAGAAATCCTCTTATTTCCATAGTTCAGAGAAGTGTGAGAAAAGGCTTTTGGGGCTTTGCCTTCTGAACATGTAAAAGTATTTTGAAAAGCAGGAATCTGCCACAAATACCCTTCATTAAAGAAGAAGGAAAAAAAGGCAGTTACTAAGATGAACTACTGATCCTGGAGGTCACAATCCTGTTATTTCTCCGGAGACTATCAAACTCTTCCCTGCAAGAGCACATGCATTCAGACTCCCAGGAGCGGGATTTCTATCCGAGTGCAGATACTCCGACCAAAGCGACCCAAGTACAGAGATCGCGGAGGAGCCGAGGGGTCCCGGGCACGGCGGCGCGACACAGACGGGACAGCCGCGCACTTACTGGTGTTGTCGAAGGGGATCTGCCTGCACCGGGCGGCGGGCCAGGCGCAGTAATACACCGCACCTCCTTCCACGATGTCTGGCTGCGTGGTGTTGGCTTTGGGAGCTCCCACCAGGACACTGACCCTGCGAAACACACCGGGAGGTCACCGGGGCGATCGGGACGGGCGGGCGATGGGCGCTGTCACCCCGCGGGCGCGACGCCGCCGTTCGCCCACCGCTTTCCCAAAGCGTTCCCCGGGCCCGGGGGCGGCCCGGCCCCGCCACCCCCGGCGGCGGCACTCACGTGCTGGGGTCGGGGATGTAGAAGTCCACCGAGTACCCGAAGTAGCTGCCGGGGGGCCCGCTGTACACCGTCAGCTTCTCCTCGTCCAGGTTGAAAGCCACCAGCGCCGGCGCCCAGAGCAGCGCTGACAGGAGGAGCAGCGGGTGCTGCCAGCGGCGGGGCCGCCCGCGGCTGAGGGGCAGCATCCTCGCCGCCTCCGCGGCCAGCTCCCGCTGGCGCAGCGGAGCGGAGCGCAGTTGTGCGGCGGCCGTGCGGTGCGGTGCGGTGCGGTGCGGTGCGGTGCGGTGCGGAGCGGGGCGGAGAGGTGCGGAGCGGGGCGGAGAGGTGCGGTCCGGCCGCCGCCGTGCGCGGGCGGGGGGCGGCGCGGGAGGCTCGGCCCCGCTCGCCCCCCGAGGAGGCGCGCTCGGGCGCCCCCTGGCGGCCCTTAGCCGCGGCAGGGCCGCTGGCAGCGCGCTGCCCCGCGGGGCTGCAGCCCCGGGCCGCGGACACCGAGCGCCGGGAGGCTCCGCCGGTCAATCTGCGACAAACGCCGGCTGAGCACGACACACCGTGACTGCCCAGCAGCTACCGACGGCTGCCGTGGGGCGGTCGTGTTCACTGGGGGAGATGTCGGAGTGTGGGCTGGTGGTTTCGAGTTGAATTTCTCTCGACTTCCATAATTTTCAAGGGTTTGAACTTAAGAGCCTGATACTTGAAAATCTCTTTTAGGAAACTGAAGTGCATTGAAAAAATGTAAACCTCCATCAGATTGTTATTTGGTTGCTCGGCATGGCCGTTATTAAATAGAAACCAAAAAAACCCAGCAAGGAAAAAAACCCTTCTAACCACAGAAAAGATGTAGAGCCGGGCACAGAGTTCAGAACACGTTAGTAGATGCAATTATTTCCTCAGCTGCTCTCAAAGTTTCCCCGTGGGTGCCTGGCTACGTGAAGTTTTAACTAGCTGAAGGGGGCACCTCGCACTGGTGCACAGGAGAGCCTTTAGCACAGCTCCATGCAGGCGCAGGTGTCATGCCGCCTTTCCCACAGAAATAACCTATTGAACGTGGCACAAAAATGGAACCGTGCTTTTAGAAAGCTCCTCTAGTAATTTCTTCGTGAAAGTAATTTAAAAGGATGGGGCTGTGTAACTCTTCTCTTGAACTGTTCTGCCTCTGCAAGTTCCACAACAGTTTTAACTGGTTTTGTCAAGAATGTAATAGAAAAGCCTGACTGCCTGAAATGCTCCCATCCCCTACAAAGCCAAGTGTGGCATCACACCCACATCTTGAGGGGACAGTATTATTAGTATTTTTTTCTGGCCAACGCAAAGGTAGGAAGAAAAGGAGAAACATTTTATTTTCCATGTAATCAGCTCTGCAACAACAAGGAAAAAGAATTGTTTTTCAGCATTTATAACACAGGTATGTTCAAATCAGAACTAGAAAAAGATAAATAGAGAAGCAATATAAACAGGCTACATTAGATCTACCTATGAAAGCAGTTGAGAGCATTTTGTTTTGTTGTGAGGTTCTGGTTGCTTTAGTGTTTGTTTTATTTTAAGTGTTTTATGGCAAGATTATTCAGATAAGACTGACATTCTTTCTCACAAAAATAGAACTGTTTATTTCTGGCATTAACTGGTTGACCCTTAGCTGTCCCCACAGGCTTGTAATATCCCTTAATTCCGCTTGCCTTATATTTATGCCAAATTTATTTGCTAAATAGTGAAATATCACCATTGACACTATTTTATTATTTTACACTGTACAAGTATCTCTTAGAGATCTAAGAACCAGTAATAAATTCAGAAGTGAGGTACTTCTGAATGACTTTAGTATTAGCACCTACTCTTAAGTCATGCAGTTTTATGGTGATTGAAGGCATTTAGAAGTTGTGTTGCCGTATGCTAAATAATTACAACAATAACAACAATAACAATAATGCTCCTTTTTTAGCATACAATCAGTTCCAAGGCTGAGTGTCACAAATGTAGTTTCTGGGGCTTGGAGAACTGCTCAGACTGCAGTCCAGAGCACTGGCACTCATAAGTGAGAAGGCAGCACATTCTGGTGCTGGCTATAGCCATCTTGGACTGATCCATCCAAAAGAGTTACAATTCAGTAATTAGCCCAGTTGGAGATAGGTGAGTGTTCACACAAATGAAGCTGAAGAGCCATAACCAAGACCACCACCAGTTCTCACGTGCTCCCTTGTACCTGCCTTTCAGTTAGAAATGCTACCTAACCTGGTTGTCTTCAGCTGAATTTTATAAAGTAAAAAAGTGCTCCAAATGGCTATCAGTGCTAAAACCTGTAGGAAGGCAGGGCAGCATGAAAAGAATTAACTCTCTTTCAAGATTCTTTTACCCCCCAAGTGTTAACATACAGGAGTTCCCCTCACCCCTATATAGAGACATATGCATGCAGGATATTCCAAGTCAATTTAGAGACAAACAAAAAGAACGTAATTTATGTTTCTAAGGTTTTGCAGTGTTTCTCTAAACAAGCTGGACCTGTTCTGATCACCAGAAGCTCAGTTCACATCTTGCTGTCCTTGGACTTTAGAAATGTTTGAAGTGCACACTGATCTGCACTGCATAGGAGGTAAGCAACTCCCCCAGTTGCTGGTAGACTGAAGCTTGCACTTTGGCATACCTGCGGTCTGATACATTAACTCCTTTGAGTATCTAACTGAAAAGTCTTAATAGGCTCTAGAGCTACACCTGGAGCCAGGACACAGAGCTTTTATAAGAACATTTAGCCAAGAGTCAAAAAATCATTATCTACATTACAGAATAAATGGAAGGCCAGATGTGGGATTAAGTAATTTATAAAGAAAAATGCAAGATTCATGGTGTGAATTTCTACAGCTAATATTATGTGCAGTTGGTGATGTTAGTATGTAATTATGGTGCTTCCAGTCTTAAAAATAGTTAGTCCAATCTTCTATGGAAAGTTTTGCTGAGGTGAAACCTGAATATTAGCATTTTGTAGGAAGCTCCATTATCAGAGCTTTAATGTTATCTATGCTATTATTTAGTAATGAACATGCTAGCAGAGGAACAAGTATTTCAAAGAATCATATCGGCTTTTAACATAAATCTTATCAAAATTCGTGACAATATTTCTATTGAATCTTTTCAAAATATGGCAGTACAGAAGCTGAAATGTCCAATTCTCACAGGAAAACCTACCTTTCAATTGTTTCCTAGCTTTGTTTCTATAGGCCAGAAGCCTTCCCCTGAACTGTAGTTGGAGCAACTACATAGACAGTATTTCGTATTGATTATCGTGTCGCAAGTGGATGAAATGAGGATGTGACCATGCATTACAAAGAAGAGTGAGTTTGTGAGATCTGAATCCAGGATGACATGCCAACAAAAGATGTTCAGCATTCCTCTTTGAACCTCACCTTTGTGAACATTGTCCAAGATAAAAATCTTAGCAGAAGTCATTCCTACATGAAAAGCATTAAAGCTCATTTTAGACTGAGCAGATTAAATCATCTATCAATGAAAGCATATAGTCTGCAGAAAAATCAGTTGCTTTTCAAGACATCTCCTGGAAATGCTTATTTTTCATTAGTTGTAGCTATTAACTAGTTTAATCACACAAAATCAATGTAAAATGGGGTCTAATGAGCCAATCTACCATGCTGGTGAAAGCAGAGATTTTGTGTGTGAGACCCCAAAAGACGAGATGTTGCAGAGGAAGCTGTGGATGCAGTGTTCCCACTGCTTCTCTGGCTATCACCAGCAGCAGAGCTGCAGCACAAGGCTGGCACAGCTGCATGAAGCTGAAGGTGCTCTCCAGAACATGCCAGATGTTTTGTGCTGAGCAGCCTTGCTTGCAAGCAGGAGCATCCAGAGTAGCAGTCCACAGCCTGACTGCAGACACTCATCTAGTTGGACAGCAAATTAGTGTATTGCACTAAGGGAGGTTCTTGTTTCTGCTTGGGAACTGACAGAGTCATTCTTCTCCCCCAACGAATTTTGACTCCCACACATGCCTGCTCCATCAAGGCCCATCTTGGGCTTCTTTGACCTGAACTCATCCACACAAGAATTGAAGAGATAAAAGAAAGCATGAACCAGATGAACAGATGAACCAGATAAATAGTAACTGTCTGGAGGAACAAAATGTCAACAGAAGTATCCAAAACTCAAAATGCTCAGCCTGCACTTAAGTGACTGACTGTTTTAAAGGGCCCTTTGTGTGGATACTAACAAAGATATTTACATTTGGGTTTGTACTGCCTGCTTACCTTAAAGTTCAGACTTCAACAAAGCAAATATGTATTTGTTAGCCATCAGCCTTTCAAATATAACTCATCTGGGCTAATATGAAGCACCAGAAGTAGTCTTTCGATTATTCACTTAGATAACTTATTTGGAGCTGTCTGACTGTAAACCTTAGTATATAATGAAATGGGAATAATTTCTTTTACCATTTACACAGCAGTTGACCCCAGGACCCTCCCTTCCCCCCCCCCCCCCCCCTTTATGAAAGTGAATTTAGAGCAAAAAGACAACAACATGTATCTGAACAACTTTCTGTCTCAAAGGGTTTTGAGACATGGGAGGGAAAAGCCAGTTTTCCAGACAACTGTCCAACATCCTGCTAACTGCACCATGTTGTCAGCTAGGACAAGAGTTGTCTTCCAGAAGATACTACCTTTCCTTGGCAATTAAAATTGAACCACTCTGCAATACATAAACCCCCCCAGTTTATTAATCAAAATGTCATTTAATTCAATATTTAGCTCACACGCTTTCTTACAGTTAGCATTATCAATTTGCTCTGGTTACTTACAGCATGTATTTAATCCCATAGAGTGCTCTGATTTTATTGACTAGGACTCAATTTGCAAACTGCAATATATACCTACACGCATAGGCAGCACTTAGAGCAGAACAACCTGTATACAGGTCTCTAGACAATTTTTCTATGAAAGCAAATCAAATGTAGCAAACAATAATGTCCTGCATGTTTTAAGTCTTCCATCTAAATAACTGCATTCTTTTAGGGGACAGAATGTGAATTTCCATAAAGGCAGAATCTCTCCCATCTTGCTCATCACAGAAGAAAGACTTGAAAGGTTCAGTTGGCTGAGGCTCTCAGATGAGCTGCCTAAATGTCATAAAGCACTGTTAATTAGCCTCTGTAATCCAAAAATAAGTGAAGTAAACCAGAATCCAGGCCTCTAACAATGAGACAGTATGAAGGAAAAAGGATACAGGAATGAGTCTTGTATGACACCATCATCAGCTAAATGTCTCCAGAGTACAGCTGAAGTTAATCAGACTAAAGGCAGACCTCACATCAGCTTGGCTTCTAATTTTTTTTTTTTCCTGTGAGACAGAAATCAATTTTATGACAGTGGGCTAGAAAAAAAGATGCATATTCTAACAAATTCAAGCTATGATTCAGTGCAAAATCTGGTGTGAGATACTCTAATACAAGCCAAGGACAGAGACCAGAATTCAAGAGAAAGAGCAAGAAAAGTGAATTTTCCCCTTCCAAGGTGCCAGTGGAAGTCTAAAGACATTTATCTTAAATGTGCAAAACCAGCTAAAACAAATACCTATCAAGCTTGAATATTTTTTGAGAAGTCAACTTCCACCTTGACAAGCAGATTCTCTTAATTTATCTGTATTTTTCAGCAGTAATACCACTGTTGCACAAGTTTTTAATGTCAAGCCCACACGGCAAGGCAGAATACTTGTGTTCTGAGTACAGTGAGTCCTAGGACAAACTAAGGATTTTTTTCAAATCATTGTTATCTGCAAAAGAGCTATTTTTTTCAGAAAAAGAAATCTAACAAAAATACTCTCTTAATACTAAGATACTCTGCTGTCAGTCTGCAAGAAGGAATGGTCATGATAATTGTGGAAGTTAGGAATCTACCTTTTGGTGTGGGCTTTTTCTCCCCCCCAAGATGTGTTCAACTTGAAAGCTGCCATTTCTAAACCTGTGGTCACTTCTCCTCATCTCAGAGAAGCAGCAAGTAAACCAAACTTTAAATAATATATGATTCAAGGAAAAGATTTTATTTTAGGGCTAAGAAGTTGATAATAAATAAAGGAATATAATAATGTAATAGCAGATGTTCTCATGCACTTAACACATCCAGTAATGCTGGCTTACACTGCTGTTTGGACAAATTAAGAGGTATTTGGCAATATTGTAAGTTTTGAATAGTTTAAAGATTATAGAACAAGAAATTCTTTCTGCTGTTTTTACATTTCTTTTATACAAATTCAAATAAATATTAATATATCTATTTTTCCTCAGATTTTCTGTTCACTTTTACATGCCCAATAACTAAGCCACAGTAATATACAACTGCCAAGAAAGAGTATTTAAGAATTATACTTATTCCTAAAAATGTATCTTATTTATGTCACATTGTGCAAGCTCTTTAGGTAAAATTAGATTTTAGGAAAAACTGCAGAAAATTTAAACTCATTAAAACATACCCAGTGCAAAGGCCAGTCTAGTCCACACATTATGGTACTGTAATGTAAGCTAATATAATTTAAATAATAAAACATGCCTATATGACTGAGAAAGCTGAATATGTTTCATGTTTTAAAGATCTGACATCTAATATGCAGATTCTGCAGTATCAGAATTTTTCAAATCTTCATGAGATGGCAAAATAATGATAAGACTTTATAAGTAGGCTTTTTTTTTTAGAATAACTCACATTAACAGTACTACAGTGGCCAAAAAAGACAAACTATTATAATAGAAATCAATCTGATTAAAAAATTAAATATTCCAATTAACACTGAAAAAGTGTTTGTAATCATTATTTACAATTCCTCAATGATACCAGTGTATAACTTCACACAGTCAAAGTATACCCCTCCCCAAGCGAATTCCAATTCCGTATCCCCACCGGAGGATCCAACGGCTGGATGTTGTTCATGGACAACACATCAGTTTAGGGAAGGAGATCGGTCTGTGGTCCAGAGCAGTTCTATGTACGGCCATTTGGTCTGCAAGCAGCGTTTCACAGGAGTGTCGTCCGTCTGCAGCATTGGTTCTTCAAAGCCCATGACAACTGCTGTGCCTTCTACATACATGACCTGTCAAAGTAAACCCAACTCTGTCAGCCTGTTCAAAAACTGAAAGATGAGATGATTATTTTCACCAGGTCAGGATAGGATCTGTTATGATAGACATCAAATCTGTGAAGTTTTACATCCTACTTTTTTAATGAAATGGAAGTATGAAATCAACAAACCGTAATCTTTGAATGATTCTGCTTACATTTTGAAGTATGGAACTGGTGGAGATTTCACAGGGGTGATTTTAAGGACTTAAAAACAAGCTATTCCAAAGACTGAGTAGGCATATTTTCTGGAAGAAGTCTTACTTAAGTCATTCTTGTTCCTTACGTCTCTTAATGCCTTACAATCTTTTACTCTAAATTCTCCTTCAGGAACTTAGAAGCAATCATATTGTGTCTGATATACCCCTTGTTTCAAGAACACTAAAAACGAAACAGGTCATCTTTGTTTCCTCAGTAAATAGCTCCAAAATAAACCCTCATTTTTTGATACAAGCCTAGACTACTAAAAATATTCACAAAAAATTTTAAATAAGCTAACTTAGATGTAGAGTTACTTCTAGAAGTTGCACTTTTTGTATGTTACATCTCCACTGTCCCTTACAGATCAGACCCCCCCTTATGATAAGTAGATGTGAGAAGTGCTCTTTTAAAAATGCAGAGTTTCAGAGATGTGGTCGGGCCAAGCAATCCAGTATGGTAGCTCAAATACAGTTAGGAGCACAAAATAGTTTCCAATCCCAAATATATAATTTTGGAAGAAAATTATCAAAATAATAGCTCTGTAAAAAGTCTGTTTCAAGTTAGAGTATTTTGCCTGTAACTATATTCAGTTTTGCTTAGTGACTGTTATTAGGGCTTAATTGTAAATCTTACCTTTTCATTATAATTAGATTGCTTCAGTCCATTGTAATGGTAAACAGTGAATGACTCTGAAACCCTGGAGTCCTAATAGAAAGAAAACAGTTAATTTCATTAATTAACTGTTAATTAATTAGGCACAATTTCATTGTGCCTTGATTCTCTTCTCTTTACAACTTGACAGATGCATTCAATCAGGAAGACTCAAGAAAACTGTTAAAAAGTACCATTTATTTTAGGTGACAAATCTTCATTTTACCGTTCTTACCAGAAATAAAAAACCAAATGTCAGTAAATTAATGAGTAATGCCCCCAAGAGCAAGTCATGATTTTCTGTGTTCACCTGGTCAATTTGAACTACAACTTCAGCATGGAGAAGCCATCCTTATCTTTAATGTCAGACACCTTATGCAGTTGTCCTGGGTTGAAGTATATTCTCTCACCATCTTCATGAACTGTTGAAACCAGGTGAGGCAGGACTCCCTGCCTCCTCCACTCTGGCTTATCTTCTGTTAATGGGCCCATCAGCACCTTTGCTACACAGCTCACAGATAACCCCCTCCTGGACTACCTCCTGTTAATGGGCCCATCAGGCCTTATCACATGACTCACCATCCCATTGTGAGATGCTCCGCCCAGAGGGAGGAACCAAGCATTCCAGCCTGGATATAAACTGAGACTCTGAACACCAGAGGGGCGCTTACCCACTGGATTCCCAGAGGATCTGAGCTACCAGACCTTTCTACAGGATCACTGCTTAAGGAAGACCACCTCATTTGGACGGTTCCATCAATACGCTCAGGTTGTATTCTGACTCTGTCAGTGGTCTTTTGTATTACTGCATCTATTTTACTTTCTTTTCTTTTTTTTTTTTTCTATTAAATTCTATCTCTGACTTGGAGCCTCTCATTTGTTTTGCTTTCAAACCACTACAGCAGTAGTCACATTTATTTATGATGGTTTGGATGTCACAAAGTGTTTTACTAAAGACCAGATCCAATCTCTGGCCTTCCATCTGAGAGCTAAAAGGTTAATATACTCCTATGTGGGTCTAAGTAAACCAATTTTGAAGACACCAGTTCTTGGACTCCAGGTCCAACAGCAAAGGTATTGGCTCTTGGTGATTTTTACATTCCAGGTGTTTAAATGCTGCAGTCCTAAGAGGACTGAAAGCTTTGGATTTCACTGAACCAGGAAACACAAACCAGGTGTAGTATCAGCACTTTTATGCCTACCGGACCAGGCTCCAAACAAAAGCTTATTCCTTTTTTTTGAGCACATGGAAGTAAAGGCTGGAACAAGAATAAATCTGCTCAGGTTACAGTACATCCATCAGATTACAAAAACCCTCATTCATTTTTCTACTCTTGAATGATTCACAAACTCTGTCTCTCTATGGTCTCTCACAGGCATCCAGGCTATTTGGTGGAGGGAGGGTGGTGAAAAGGAAGGTATAAGGTAAAAAGGGCTAGCAGAGAATTCAGGAATCCCCTTCTCCAGGTGACTGCCCTAAGTAGTAAGGAGTCAGGCTGAATGGCTTTGAATAAGTTTTTCTAAGCCAACAGCTTTCAGAAGGAGAGCTGAGATACCTTCCTGATTTTGAGGTGGAGCTGAGTACTTTCTAGGAGAGTAAGAATAGGGGTTTGAATATTCTCAGCCAAGGAATCGAACCTGGATCTCCTGAGCCCTAGCTATATGTTCAAATATTAACATCAACAATTCCAACCATTACTGGTATCTGTTATTTCCTCACAGTATTTGAAAGAAAGACATTAATCTTAATTTCTGCAGAATTTCACTCGCAGAAAGAATTCTGAGCAAGGTGTCAGTATGGGTAAGGGCTACTGCTGCCTGATCCACAGAGTACAGACAGATTGAAAAAATAGATACTGCCAGGTTCCAGTCAAAAACATGCTGATTGCTCAAATAGCACCCATAAGGAAGTAACAATTCCCATGTTTTTTACTGGAGCCAGTGAAGGTTTAATAGGACAGGCAAAACTGAGTGGTGGGGAATCACATGTAGCAGGGAATTAGCACTTGACAGACAGGCACTGACTCAGGGGCTCCAGCTTTACAGGAGGCAGAGTTCCTCCACCGAGGTGACCAAGGCAGGGTTCTGCCCATGACTGCACTATGATTTGTTCTTCAGCTTCCCTTCTTCAGTCAATGATGCCCTTATGACAGGCTAGAGAGGGAGCAGCCCCATACAATGACTCTTTTCTCCTCCACCTCCCTAAGGTCCATGGTACTGGACAGTTTAGGCACAGCCAATCATGGATGATGTTCTTTGGCATTCTGAACTTCATCCTAAGCATTCTAAAATGAAGCAGTGGAGTCTTGCAGATTTGCAAATGTTATATAATTGTAAGAAAGAAATTATATTCAACTGTACATACATTTCTGCCTCCGTATAAACAAATGAAAGGAAGAAGAAACAGCTGGCAAAAATACAAGGCAGATAAAATTTTAAAAGGCCAGAGAAAATTAACACTAACTCATCATTCTCTTTCCTCCAGATGATGAAAGCCTCTGAATGATACATTTAGTCCCTACCATCTTTGGCAGTGCAATTCTAGTGTCTTCTGACTGACCATGTTTCATAGCACACAATCCTATACCCAGTGCTGCACAATCCTAACAAAAAGAATCTTGCTGAAGGCACTTAAACCCATCAGTTTCACATTTCCTTGATTGTAAGAATGAAGACACACAGTTTCAGTGACACATTAAGCTAAAAAGCCTTTAAAGAGGTAGTCTCAGCTCTTCTCCTGCTTCCACCAGCCTATCTTTCTATCCCCAGGCAAACCTGCTCTCTTTTGCCAATAAAAAACATGTGCATGGCCATGGAACAAGCCCCACACATCTGCAAAGACAGCTCTTATCCAGATCAGCTCCCTGTTCTGGTTTACCACAGATCTGTTTAAAGAGGCTCCTGGTGGCAGGGAGGCAGTGGGTGAACAGGAAAATGTGAAGGGAGGCAAAGGGAAAAGAGGATGGCAGTGCTAGGTTAACACCTAGCACTTACATTCTTAAAGAGTATATGGAACATACTGAGAGTTTGAAAATAATTTTTCAATACCCTAACATCCACATACGTTAAACCTAAGTCTATCATGACATTTTGTTAAACAATCATAGATTTTATATTATCAAGAAATGTACATAAAAATAGTTTTAAATATGTTTGCAACCTTTTTCTGTTTGCAACCTTTTCCCATCTACAAGCAACTTTCTTAATATTGATAAAACCAATATGGAAATTTATTCTCAGAAAAACCAAACTCAGATGAACTTTCTGAGTAAGGAAACAATTCAATGTCATACACAAAATGATTATATATTTCCTGAAGTTAAATTTAGAACAATGGAGTTTCCTTCCAGTGTAAAGCTGACAAAATCATGGACCTGTTACAGAAAACATGAAGTATACCATTTGTGGTGGAATACAATAGTTATCTACAGATCAGCTAAGTTGAATGAACACAATACTTATTAAAAATTACTTTCGTGATATTCATGAAGGTTTTTAATGAATCTCAAAGCCAAACAGAATAAACAATGCTCTGCAGCAATAAAGCTATACTGATTACCTGCTCAGGGAAAAATTCTTGTAGAAAGGGACCCAGTAGTATGATGCCCAGTCCTTCTGGGTCTAATTTGGTCTTCATGAGGTTTACACTAAGATTAAAAACATCGAATATAAAAGTATGAGTTAGACACTTTTATTCTTGCGTGACTAAGTTATGCTGTACTACCACAGTATTGACTGCCAAGTATAGCAATACTATTCTATTTTTAATCCTAAGTGACAAATCCACCAGAATGGCATGCAAGTTGCCAAAACATGGTTATTTTTAAGTAAAAGTAATCTGTTATTTTAAATTAAATTGTGATTATTCTGAAGGACCACCATATTTGGTAAAATAATTTGAAACCCATATAATCTAAAACCAGGTTTACAGCCCAAAAGGCATTTTGCTGTCTTGGAAGCATTCTTTAAAGATACAAAAACCAGTCATCTTTCAAATATAGCTCTGTTAATGCCAAACAACCTGTTTTTAAACAGAGATTTGAAAACTTTCCAACATTTTCTAAGTACGCTGAAATAAAATTAAATTTAACAGATACGTTTCTTGTTTACATCACGTACTTGGTATCAAAGAAGCCAGAACCAACAAACAGTGGAAATACTAACAATACTAATCTGGAAGCCTTACTGCATGACTACGGTCTAATTTTGGGTCACTGCAAACCAAGGTCAATTATAAGACTATATATCTATTTAAGCAATATATTTCTACAGGCAGCAGATTGTATCTATTTGCATCTACCTAGCCCTCTGCTTGAGTTCCAAGTTGTACCGTACACAAGAATGTCCTCACTGGATCAAACCAACAGGGCAAACACACATCCTTAGTTTACCCTCCCCATTTCCAGCAGTCTGCTGCTCAAAGACATCTTCAGTGACAGGCAGTATCTAAAACACAAAGATATATATTTTTCTTTCCATGCATGTGCCTAATTGACTTTGAACCCATCTATAATTCTGGCTCCTAATAAACTCCAGTCAAAAAATTCGAATTAAATTATGGATTCTGGGAATAGGTGTCTTCTCTGTTTTGAACCTGTCACCTGATTCAGTTTGATGACACCTCATTTTTGTATTGTGTGAAGCAATTAACAGTTATTCCCTATTTACTGTGTCAATGGTTGTCTATCTTTTCCAGGGCAAACAGTCCTAACCTAGCTTTTCCTTGCACTAATGGCATTCTGTATCTTTAATTAGCCTTGCTGCCTTCATGATACCTTTCTACAATATTCTTTTTCCAAGATGGAGTGAAAAATCAGGCATTTATATAATGACGTAACTCCTATGAATCCCACTCCACATGTCTATCAACTATGCGTTTAAATCTAAGGATCTGTTTCCTGACCAGCAAATCTAGTTCACAGACCAACAATGCGTATGTGAGATCAGCACTGTTTTATCCCCTGAGCAACCAATCTATATTTACTTTACTGACACTTCTCTGTTACAGTATCTTCTGCTGCTCTTACACACTTTTTTTTTAATACCTCAAACACATTTGTATCAGCAACAATCATACAAATCCCTACTGTCAAATCCTTGCTGGTAAAGGAAAAAAATCACAGACTTAGTACAAATTCCTGCAAAATTCCTCTAATTATCTCCCTCCATTAAAGGAAAAGAGTGACATTTTTATGCTTTGATGAATTCTTAATCTACAAAAAGTATTCCTTCCCATTCCATGTCTAGACATGAAATATTTATTTGTGAATATTCCCTAGACTGGCCTTCAAATTCTTTTTTAAGTCCTATTGTTCGTTTGTCACCTTTCTCATTCCTATACTGTTTCACAGTGGTAGGTAATCTAAAACAGTTCAGCAATGTCATTCTGATGCTTCTTCAGTATTTGGGATTTTTTTACTTATTCTGACATTTCAGAATCTTAATTACTCCGACCACCCATCAAAAGGCTTAAGTGCGGAACCACTCCGTAATCTTCTCCAGTGATGAGGAGAACTGCTCTCTACCACCTTCTTGGGTGAATATGAAGAACTCACTGCACTTTTCTAATTGACTTTGAATACTTATAAGACATTGGAAATCATCTGTCAGAACTACAAACATCTTGTAAGCCTCTTGGCACTGATGGGCTCAGAAGAATACTATTAGTTTTTGTTTCATAACTTCGCTTATTAGTCTACAGATTTTAACTCTGCTATATATTGTATTTACATTTAACATACCATAAATCCAGATTCTTCCCCTTTTTTTTAATATTAGCACTATGTTTTCCTTTCAGAAGACACACTTTGGATTCTCACAGATGCCTCTTTTATTACTTCGGCCTTTAACCACTCCCCAGGTCTCTTTTGTTGGGGGCTGTGGGGAGAAAGTGTAGTTTCCAAGGTCTTTCTGATTGTTGCACAGAAGCATTTTGTCATTTTGGCTACTACTTAAGTTTCTTCATCTTTAAATAACTTCCTTTCTTGGTCCAGGCATAGAACTAATAGTATATTATTTGGATTCTTTTTGTTTCTTTCTCAACACACAGAGGATGTATTATGCAAATCTTAAGAGAGTGGCTCTGTTAATACACTCTGTAAATACTCTGAATACTGAATGAGGTATCCTATAAACTATGCTAATTTATTATAAAAAAAAATTTCACTACTCAAGTGAAACCACAACTGAGGATTTGCAAGATACTGGACTTCAATCCTTCTATTCCTCATTCCCACTTTACTCAAAGTAAAAAATTTTGGCTATTTCAGTGACTAAAACCTCTCCAAATTCTTGAACCGCTGCAATGGAGTTGTAGAAACATTGTGTTTGCAAACAGAACCATAACAGATATTTTTTAAAATGCACTTAAAATTATGTAATAAAATTAAAGCAAGGACTAAACTCACTAAAGAAATATAAGAACTGTTTAAAAATACAGCACCATGTAAGTTTTTAAATATGGCCAGTGTACAAAATTCAGGCAGTTAAGCAGGAGGGTAAATCTAATAAACTCGGATTGTGCTATGTTTCAGCTGAGGTTTTAACCTTCAGAAAATCATTAACACCTTTCAATGTTATTGGTACCACAGCAGAGCTACTGAACACGTGTGCTTGTGTTTCAGTCTCCTCAGTGCAAAGCCTGGCACCTGAACTGAAGAGGTCACAAGTGTTGGGGTGATGGCTTTGGTACTGTTAAGGCTGAGAAGTGTGTGGACAGAAGTCTCCACTACTGGTCAAACAGACAGAGAGCATAAAATGCTTTAAGCAAGCTAAACCTACATTGACCGATGAGCTCAAATTGGTTCCCTAAGGGCATCAAATGGTTTTTAGGAACAGGCAAAACAAATGAGAAGTAGATTCTCAGATACATTTACTAAAAGACTAGAAAACTACTAAAAACATGCAATGACTTTCAGTACTGGCTAAATCACCTTGCTAATTCATGTCTGCTCTACTGTATTTTTCCCTCTACAGTTCTAGAATTCTAATCTCAGGTCTGATCTTTATACTTTCTGAGATTCTAAGAAACTTAAAAGCCGTGGATTAGATAATCACAAATGTAAACGGTACATTTGGAGGCAAGGCCTTTGATTTTCCTTAAGAACAAACAAACAAAAAATAAGCAAAAAAGCCTGTATGGAGTTTGAAATACTTTATTTATACTTGTGTTCCACACAAAAAAGAACATCTAGAACCCAAACAGACTAGGTTGTTAAGATAATAGTATTAGGCAATATATTTTTTTAAGAGATGATTTAAGACTCCATGGTTTGATCATGGCTTTTTAATACAGCAGGTCTTTTGACTGGCTCTTTGTACGTCAGTTTATATTTTATGTACTCTGCACAATAAGATAGGACAGGGTTATGCCACAAATGCCCTAAAAGACAAATAGAAAAATGGAAAAACTGCTGAATGAAGAAAGAAGATTTCTGCAGATATATTGAGAGAGCGGAACACAAAGGCGAAACAAATCCTCTCAGACCTATTAAACAATGGCTTTTTTTCTTTCCCCTCCTTTAAAAAAATTTCTTTTGCAGATTTCACCACTTATTCATAATATGTCATAATATGAATGTGAGCCTTTTGTCCTGTACTTTGTTTTGGTTTGGGTATCTCTTTATTTCAATTTTTACTCCTATCCTCCAGAGAACAATTCAGTAAACTTCATTACACTATAAACATTTGAAAGGAGATAAAATGGACTCAATCACTTTACAGATGGATGTGGTAAGTAAACTCGCACTCTCCACAGTCATTCCTGTTTTGACCTAACTAAACTAGATCAAATGTTTACAAGAGAGCAGAAGCAACTTTTGGAGCAGTAAAAATGTGCAAGTATTCAGCTCTCCTTTCTGGGTCAAGCATTTAGTCACAAAACATGGTAAGTTTTGACACTGAAGGTTAACTGCTGTCACTTAATATTAGTCTTGTCTGTCCATATTACAGCTAAAACATTTGAGTTTTAACTCTAACCCTGGGAATCAATATGTTATTTCTGAAAATACATGGCAATTATAAACACTACTAGGTCCTGAGTGCTGGTGGAAAAAAAACTGTAACTGAAGTAGTTTCAGCTTCCAATGCTGCTGAAAGATCCAGTGGTAATCCAAATTTGTCCCTGAATAGCTCTTCTGTCACAATCTTTCACCCACGTTAATTTACAGAAATATAAATCCAACTATCTCCTCAATATATAGTAATGCAGTAGGTTTGAGGGGTTTTTTTGCTTCTAATTATCACTACCAAAGTTAGAGACAGCTTAATTTTAATTCCTCCCTTTTAATTTAAAGCTTAACATTTCAACGTAACATTCTGTGCCCAGAATGTAAACTAGGAAAAAAAAAATTCCAAACGAGGAAAAAAACGCAAACTAAAACCAATCCGAATTTTTAATAGATATGTGGTAAACTGGATCAAGAAAGAAGCCTTAAATGATAATTAATGTCATTAATTGATACTTCTGCACTATTTAAATTTTATTATACTTACTATTCAGGATCTGAAACAAGGTCCAGAGCCTTCATTACATCTTCTAGCAGTGTGTCAGGTATAAACCCATTATCTGAAGAATTAGCAAAAAGAAACAAAATGCTTTGCAGGAGGACAAATTTCACTCAAAAATACCAATACAACATATCTTTATCTGTAAAATTTGCAAGCAAATGGTGGGGTTCTAGAAGGAAAGGAGTTTTCAAACACTTCTCTCATGCTTCATTAAAAAAAAAAAAGAGGAGTACAATATAGAAACTGGATTTGTCACTCATACACTTAGACGCTTAATACTTGCTAAGAATTCAATCTTTGTATAGAATTCTCCACTAGCTACCTTGGGATAATGACTGTACTGTTCTTCCCTTTTCATTAGTTAAAATAGTACCTGAATACTAGACATCCTCTGTTTTCCAAAACATTAGAAAATTTTCTTTGTATGCTGCATACGTTCAAGAACAAAACCTCACGAAGAATGAATCATATCAGACCAGTTGTTTTATGAAAATTTAATATAGGAGAAATAAATTTTATTTAAACTTTATGTTAATTACAAAGAACAAAACAAGGTTAAAAAAATCTCTTAAAAAATTCTACTTACTATTGCACAACTTCCCTTACTGCAGAATTCTCAGATAATTTCTTCATAGAATTATGGAATGGTTTGAGTTAGAAGGGACATTAAAGATCACCTAGTTCCAACCTGCCTGCTGTGGGCAGGGAGACGTTCCAGTAGACCAGGGTACTCAATGTCACTTGCAGATTGACTCCTGTACTGAGCATTTCTTAAGGACTAGGCATTTCATTCCTCACTTAATGAGTACATTTCTATTAAAAAACCCCTTATTTCAGCACAAAATACAACCCTTACCCTCAGGGTCATATGTCTGGAAAACTCTTCTTGCTTGTTCTGAAGGTGCTTCAGGAGCAACAAGGGCCATGTCCTATGGGGGTGAAAAAAAAAAACCCACAAAGAAAACTTAGAGAATATTCTCACTTCAGATACAGATTACTAAGAAAATATTTAGCCATACTACACCCAGTTGGAACCTAAAATAATGAAAATTTCATAACAACAGAAGAATAGTTAAAGTAATTAGGCAATTTTGCTAACAACCAAGAAATATGCTAAAGACTACTTCACAAACTTCTAGATGAATTTTATGCAAGCCTCTTCATGTCGATGCTGTGGCACAAAAGCTAATTGGAAACTACAATTCCAATCATTTGTACTCAAGAGCTCCAAGTGGGAAAGCACACATAAGAAACTAATTTGGGAGGAGTCCTTTTGTCCTGCTAATCTCTCCTGATGAGAACAACTTGAAAATTGCTTGCTTTACACACTGGAAATATAAATGCTAAATTTTTATATTAATTCAGTATCACAATAATGTAATTTTAAGGATCCACAAATATGACTTAATTAGAAACAAATCCACTGTTTAATGGAAAATTTTTCACTGATTTTATAAATTAATAACTAGAACATTTACAGAAAACTAGTATTTTAGCAGTGTATCTTCATGTTTACATATGCTCTAAAATTCTTCAAAGTACTTCCAGATAAAAAGACTATATTAGCTCAACACAGTTTCATGATGCCGAATAACGTATGAAGTTGTGCAGCTGTTGAGCACATACCCTGTCATAATGGGTAACACTTATATTATATAAGGTACATACATACACTAAGACATTTTGTAATATGTGACCAACTCTTAAATTATTTGTAATACAAAACATACTAAGCAGGGACGGATTTCATTATCACAGCATATTACAATAAACTAATGCAAATATTTCTCAGTGTAAAATTAATGATGCCATAGCATATAGAGCTTTTTACCAACAACATGATTAGTGATTTCAATATTCAGGATTTTTAACTCTGAAGAAGGGATATTTTAGTGGTAGTTTCTTTTAAACAAAACAGCAGCTTGCAAAGCCTACATAACAAGGGAGAACTCTCAGAATCTTGAATGGTATGGAAGGATATAACCCAAAGTAACTTCCAATGGCACAGACATATAATTTCAAATGTAAACGGCATGGCTCTACTTTGGTTTACGAGTATGCAGTTCCTTCCACACAATCTTAATGTAATCCAAGAATAAAGACTATCATTTCCATTGTCCTCCCTACCCACAAATTATCTTGTTAATGTAGTACTTTCCAGTTTCATGTGATGCAAAACAGATTCTTTAAAACAAGTCTTCTGCAACTGCCAATAATTTTTTTTTGATAGTCCAATTGCAAACAGTGTGTATTTCTGTTAGCATTTTAATTTTCCAGGTCCTTAGTTTTTCAGTTCATGTATGTATGTATATATGGAAAGAACTTAGAGATGAAGTCACTAAATGCTTTAGTCATACTGAAAATTCTCTCTTTCAAAGGAACTTTAAAATACGGTAAAGCCATATTGTTACATATTAACATTTTTTATTCACTAAATGTGATTTACTGTTGCTCTAAGCAAGTAACTTCAGAAGGAACTTAGAAAAGTCTACCTTAGTGAGATGACCAAAACTCCAACCTCTCTTACCTGTAAAATAATTATAACTTTTCACTGAGATTGTTGTCCTATTAAAACTTTAAAATGGAAGATCCTTTACATACAAATCTCATACAACCTCTTAACTTATCATGTCATTCATTCCCAGTATGCAGATAATTTTATAAGTTCATTTAGTCCATATATTTGTATCTGGGGGAAAAAAAATACCATAGCTCCTTCATGCAATAAAGCTGAAAATGTGATAAACATCTAACAAAAACATATTTCAGCTGCCCAAGCTGATATTTCACCCTATGTGCCAAAACAGACTCCCCACCCCAGCCTTATGAATTGTATTTTGATGTAACCCATACAGTGAAAGTTCCATATAAGGGAATCTCATAAACAGTTAATTACAATAATTATTTCCAATACTAAGTACAACATGTCCCAAAAATCATATTTCACTCATTGGCTCTTGTGATACACAAACAAGTCATTTTATATTACTTTGAAAAGTTATTCTCATCAGTAGTACCAGTTATTTTAAGATCCCATGTTTAGCCTGAGAGGCAAAAATTATTCTTCATAAGCTTTATTAAAAACATTCCCAACCTTTTCATTCTACAAATCCAAAGCAGAACATAATGGCTAAGCCACACTGAAATCCTGGCTATGAATTTTTACGAAGTCACACCCTGGAAGACCCCTTGCCCTGAAAAACAAAATCTGCTTACATATGAACTGCTTTATGGTTCTACACTATCCCTATTGAGTGATATGTGGAAGAATTACATATTGTAATACTAACTTTCTTCCTAAAAATTTACCTAGAAACAATATAGAAACACTGATTTTTTTATCAACTTTTTAACTTGCTGTAACTTAATCGCATCTGGAGAACTGAAGTTTATTTAATCCAGTCTTGTATTACAGAGTAAAGTGTGTATTTTTCAATGCTATAATCAGTGGCTTTCAAGGCATCAACTTTTCCAAAATGGCTTCCTAAGAAAACAAGGTTGATGGGATCTCTGAAACTGGTTCCCATCTCTCTAGCCAACTTCTGAATCCATTGCCCAATTTCAATTTTACAGAGGAAACAGGAGTCTCACAACTGATAGCTGAAACTGGATGCCAGGCAGAGCATCTCAGTGAGGAGATGGTTCAAAAAGAAATTTAATTTTATGTGTCAGCAAGTGTCCTCTAGAGATTATCTTTTGAAACAGAAAAGACACTTCACACAATCCTACCAATGTACTATCTAACTGTATCATTATAATTTGGACAAACCGGTCTTCCACACACGACTCTAACGGATTTCAAACTGGAGAGAGCTCTGAAATCAGAATGTGCAACTTCAGATCCTCCTGTGGCTGTAATCATTCATTTGCAATGAGTCTCCACATCTACTATATGTACCCTGAAGGACACAGATGATGTTCTTCTTCAAAAGGTGAAGGGATCCTGCTACCAAAGCCAGAATTGAAATGCTCTTGACAGCGTGAGATGTAACTCACTTAACTAAGAGAGAATAGAATGACTTGAATGCAGCTTTACTTGGGGGTAAGGAGCAGAAGTGCCATATGTATCACCACACATACAAATGAGTTTATGTGCCCTAAAGGTATCAGAGAGCTTTACTTGTAGGGACTGGCTAGGAAGAGAACCAAAAAGTAAAATTTAACAGACTGGTATCAGTTAAAAAGCAGGAAAGCTATCATCACTACAGCAGCAAAAATAGGTTCAAAGTCTTAGAGTGATATAAAAATCCACTTGCTGAGTCTCATTAAGATGAAGAAGGCTCAATAGAACTTAGGTATTGCTTGAAATTAAATAACAACTGTTTTTGTAGGTTTTCCTCGGAGCTTTTTATCAAACCAAGGAAAAGAGCCCTTAGGATCTAAAACGGGAGGTCATTATTACCATCATACAAAGAACTGAATGGTTATGGAAAGGTCATAGATCTTTTTTCCTCTTAGGCACCACTGCTGAGGTATGAAGTTACTGTTCTAAAAATACCAATATAGCATCTACTGTCAATCTAGGCAGACTACTGTGAAGGGTCTGTCTGGGAAGGGACAGTTAGAGAATTATGCCGTGGCAACAATGCAAGTCAAATCCTAGAGCACTTATCTGTGAAGTCAGTCCTAAACCATTTGATGTTATTTGACATAAATTTAGTTTAAAAGACTATGACTCTGGCTCTGAACAGAGGGATGGCCAATGAAGACTAGTTCAAGACTCCCATTTGTGTTCAGGGAGGTAGTGTGTCCAGAAAATGCAAAAAGAACCCCAAACCTTTTCTTGAATACAAAGAGAGGAAAAAGACACAAAAGGAAGAATGCCACCTCCAAAGTAGCAGAGCTCTTATGAGGGGTCAGAAAACAAAATACAGGCCTTGTCGCTTAGACCAGGAAAAGACAACAGTTTATTGTAAGTGTTGAACAAGGGATAGTGGTGGTGGTGGTAGTGGAGGAACATTCATGACAAGCAATTTGTTTCAACAAGGTGGTTAAAAGGAAGCAAACTGGGTCTAGCTGTACAATGCCTTCCGAAAGTGAAATGAGTGCATTTACTCTACAGTACCTGCAGTACCTTGCTGAGCTCAGAAGAAAGTTCTCAATAGGGAGGAATGAAAAGCTACATATGGACTACTTCGAATTCTTTTCCACCTTCACCCATACTACCAGACAGAAAAGAAAGCCTACTTGATCCAAGGGTGGGGTGAGGCTGTGGAAGAAAAGTGAACACAAACCAAAGAAGAATTAGTAACAGAAATCTGAGGACCCTGTCAGTCTATTCATCTGGAAAGCAGAGGTTTTAACATACACTCAAGTAAGTTACAGAGACCACAATATATCCTTCATTCCTTTGGGAGAGGGTATATTTGGTTGGTTTAACAAGAGAGTCAACAAAAAAAGCCATAGTGATGCAGTTTTTAAAAATAAGAGAAACTCAAAAGCACAGTGAACACCTGTTTAACAGTTACACTGCAACAGATGTGGGTGGTTTAGTTTAAAACATCACAAGAAGGCAACAATTCACTTGGTGACTCATTAAAAAATAGGAGCTTCTTCAACATGTTCCTTGCTTTCACGGACAGATTACAAGAGATTACTGTAAACCAATAATGATTAGGTATATAGCATTTTTCTAAATCAGTTACTAGCTTGTTTTGCTCATCAACACAAAGCAAGGTCTTTGCTTTGAAAGTAAAAATATAGTACTGGAATTATAGACCAAGAGTCAGCAAATCTGAGTTTACTGGAATTCTTATCTAATAACTAAATTACATACTACTCTCCAGTCACATGCTTAATCTGAAAGGGTAGCTTTTCAAATTATATTCACATAGACGTTTTTTTTTGGAAGACAGAATGCAATGCTGTACAAGCATTAAAACTTTGTTCCTAGGAGGAATCAAGCTGGAAGTGGACAAATTCCACGCTTTATGACTTCCAAAAACACCACAATGTAATTCACTCAAGATGTACTTTAGCTCCTATTATTATGCTACCCTTTTTCTATGTAACAAAATTACTCCCTAGTATTACGTACTATTTCTACATCTAATACTATTTCAGCCTATTGACATGAGCTGATTGCTATACAATGCAGAGGCGAGTATTAACATACTAATTCTATTTCGGAATTACAATAAGGAGACGGGAGATGAATATGTATGTCAGGAACATTTGATAGCAAAGTTTAAAACCAGTGAAGGTGTACTGAAGAAATTTAAATCTTCCTAAATACAGTTCTCACAATAATGAAAGCTACACTTAATGTTGGAAACCAGCGTACAGTATTCAGTTTCCCACTTAAACCAGATAATTCTCTCTTGGGATGATGAAAATCTCCTGGCTTGCTTCAATCCAGAATGATGAAATGTTTTTGAAAATAGACTGGATCAATTCTTTTATAACTCAAATATGCCAAGTGTTTCTAAAGGACAATTCTTAGCCTGGCTTATTAACCTAACAGTAATATTTTACGGCTTTTCATGTAAAATGTCCAAGCTCTGTGAAGCAAAGAAGAAAAAAAGTATATTAATAATGGCATGTGATCTACTGTTATTTAGTATTGGTAAGTAGTATTTCAGGAAATCTTTATAACACAGGTTGCTACATGTAGAGAGAAAATACTAAATATTCACAAACATCACGGTTTCATACATTATAGAAACCGTATTGACATTTATGCTCATATTTGAAGTATATTATTTCAGGTAGCTAATTCTAACAGCAGCAGAATAGAGCAATTAACTTCTATAAAAAACAGTATGCTTTATTCTTTTATTAATACAAAACACGTGATTTTTTTCATTAAAGCTGTATTATACAGTAGCCCATCTCACTTCACTACACCTGCATAAGCTTTCTTAACAACACATAGGCAGTGACCGAATTTCTTCTCTAAATACACCTGTCCTGCTTCAATATTTTCATATAGTCTCTGACAACTTTGGCACTCCTCTGTAACAGTTAAAGTACACATATAAGATACCCTAAACAATCAGCTGGTAGAGGAAAATGGCATTGGACTCCCTGTAACACACAAAGAAAACAGATTTCATAAGCTTCTTATGTAAAACAAACCAACACTGGAGAAAATGTACTTAAATATGGAAATGAGGTTGCTACAGTTTTAGAAACAAAAGAAAATGTTATTCACAGAGCTAGTAACATGTAACTTCTTATGTAAGAAGATAGAAAATGAAGGCAGTATCTAAAGTATCACTAAATGTGCTCCATCTTTGCTAGGAGTTTAAATGTCCCTACTCCACAGACAATCCCTGTCCCCGCCTTTTCTCGGTATTTCTACCCTTCCACATTTAGACTTTCAATTCTGAAAGTAGAGCTGCCTTATCAAAAGAGGTCAAAGATGTTCTTTTTATTTTGTATGCAAGAAAGCTGCTGTTGGTATGAAAGGAGTAAATAAAGGCATGAAAAACTTATTTTTCAACACTTTTTAAAAAAGTGGTTAGAAATTGGTTGCTAAAGAACTTTGTGATTGATTGTACTTGGATTAAATCTGATGCTGTATATGGATTCATCCTATGTTCCTGGGCATTCCACAGCTGTCACATGTGTTAAGGTTTTGTGGATCAAACAACAGCTACAACCCAAACTGACTTCAACCAGGTTCCTGCCATTTATAAAATGACCTAAAATCTCCTGACAGAGGTTCTCTACAAAAGTTCAGTCTGTCATGTCACAGGTTTATTAGGCAGTGTGTGAGTTTTGCAAAAAGCAGAACTTGGCACAAAGTTTCAGAACAGAACTACAATAGTTACTATTTTAAAGCATATTCTTATTATTGAAGCATATGTTGACATGTTGGGAGTCTCATTTACTGTTTCTAGCTCTTGCATTTATCCCAGTAGGGTTTGGGAACATGGGAATAAAGCAGACTGAACAGAGAATAAAAAAATATGTAAGCCTCCACTTCCAAGAATACGTGGTGCCCTGCTCAGAAAGAACATCTGGTCTTCAGACATTTTGGAGAAAAAACATTCAAAGAGATAAATGGCCACAAAATAATTTCCCTGTTGTTTTGCCCAAGAACACTTCACTTAAAAATATCTTTAATTGGCATTCACTAACTATATTTAAAACTCTCTGTTTCCAAAGTTCTGTAATACATTAACGACTTCAGGACATTTTCTCAGGAAGTAAAATTGTGAGGGGAAGACTGATTCCTTGGATTCTATCAAGAACATGAATTTATAACAAGGGAGCAAGGATTAACAGCCATTCATAGAGAGTAATTTTCTCAAACAAAACACACGACAGGCAGATAATCAGTTCATATGCTGAAACTACCATTCTCTCATGTGGCAAATTCCACATTCCCAATTCTAAGTCTTAGTATTCCCAGTACCATTATCTGATATTAAAAATATGCAGTTAGTAGGCTAGAATTAAAAGATAAAGTAAAAGGGAAGGTGCTTTGTGTGGTAAAGAATGGATGGTGTGAGCCTGGCATTATCAAGGTTTATGATTTCTACCTCTTACCTCACGTAAAGGTACATGGGATATGTGGAGAGGCTGTTAATTTTATTTGCCTTCTCTTCACTGTGTTACTATAAGCACATTAAATTCCATATTTTGGAAGACAGTGGTTTAGCTTTTAAGGCTCTTATAAAAAAATCTGTGTGGAAATGACTCAAAATTTCTCTTTCAAAATTCCATTTCTGGAATGATTTCATGAAGATAACCACTGATTATGAATATACTATTTGCTGTTCTAAATTGGTTTATTTACTGACCTGCTATGCTTTATAACCTGTGAAAGTCACACATATATTCAGTTGTCTAGGGGAAAAAAAGGAAACTATACTTTCCCCTCTCCATGTGCTGATGTTGCATCTTATGATAAACAGCACCTTTTACCTCTGCCTTATCTCTGCCATAAATACACCATTGTGCCAAAGCACAGTGTGGACACTGGAGCATCGCACTGAATTTACAGAATTTCTGGAAAGGAGTGTTCTACTGCTTTTAACTAACACCCTTCTTTCAATTCTTCACTTGATGCCAAATTAACTATTAAGAGAGCTAAAGTCTTCCTAACTGTATGTGTACAGTACAATGACTTGAAAATGCACTAAATCTATTAAAGCAAAGCTTTTGGGTTAAGACTTCAGAAGATCTTAGAGGGAATCAAGAAGTTTATGCTTCTCCTCTCCATTTACTCACAAATACTGGATGAACTACAAATTACTTACGGTGTAATACTTGCTCCACTATCCAAACTGGTTCAAATAAAAAGGACAGTATATACAAATACAAATACTGCAGAAAGTTAAAATCTAAAATAATTTTGAACACTAAAAAGCCAGAGTTTAAATATACAAATGAGAAAACGGCTTACAAAAAAAGAGTTTCACTTTTCAGGCCAACATCTACTCTGAACTAATCATTAACTCATTCACAGCTTGGAACTTATCAGGCACTGAAAGGATTCCAAGCTGTGCCATATAATATTCCATAGCAATGATCCACAGAAGAAAGGTGTCTGTGAATCAATTATGCAAAAACATATTTATAAACAATACCTAATTTTAGAACACTACCAGCAGCCTGCAATAGCTGCAAACGTAACATGTGCCAAATGCAGAATCCAGTGGTAAATGTCAGTGTGAGGTGGATACACTTGGTGATCAGGACGGAAAAAAAGTAACACAATACACAACAGCCTGGTATTTTACAAAAGGTATGTTTAAGAAAACTTAAGGTGAGTTCTCAATGGACAGCTGTATCCTGTTGCACTGCTATCTGAGCAATAGCATAAACAATACTTTGCTATTTAATATAGCTCAAAATGAAACAATTGTGGCAGAATTAAATGGGAGTTGTATGTGGAAAGGCTAGGGCACCAGATTAGTGGAAGAAGCAAATGAAGGAGGAAAAAGCCAACAGTTATGCTTTTCACTTGATCTGGAATTAAAAATGCCCTTTTTTAATGCAACAACTCATTAAATATCAATTTGATTTTTAAATACTTCAATACTATTAAAAACTCTACCTATTAATTGTATTTTAACAATGGGCCAGTATGTCTATTAATCCAAATTTCAAACCCATAATTATTTACCCATTATGTGATAACTCAGGCCCAATGTCTTTGCTGTTTTATCAAATATAACTGGAACCAACACTAGTTTAACACTTAAAAGCGATACAGAAGATATAAGTTCTCAGCCTTTGTTTCTATCCAGTAACTCTATCTTCACAATTTGACAGAGTAACTTACAAATTATAAAATTGTTTTTAGAAATTTCTTTGATGTATTTATTACTTGCAAACCACTCTTCATATACTACAAAAAGAATGAAACAACTAAAATGTGTTTCTTTAAAAATCAGTCTTTCCCTTGGTAGGCTAACCTACATGCAAACTACATGTTGCTCATAAGACTCCTCCTTCCAGAGACAGGAGGCTGCAATTCCTTCTACACGTTTTCCTATGAGGTAGGACCCAAGTTGTTACCTTCCAGCCCCCAGTTTCAGTTTACAAATGAAAGTCATACATGCTAATAGGAGGAAAAGGAAAATGTACTCCTCAGGACAGCACATCCTACAAATGGGCAGGAAATGACTCACCATTTCTATACTGCTCAGTGCATTTTTCACAACAGGTGCTTTACACCTTCACGTTTTCCACTAAACACAGAACTAGCTCATGTTCAGAGACAATGTATCCATCAAGTTAGTGCCAAAATATTGTCTCAAGGAAATGACTACCAATTAGTCTCAAGGAAATGACTACCAATTAGTCTCAAGTATGTTCCCACAACCTACTGCTAATTTTCAAAAATCAAACATAAGTTGGTTTCTTAACCAACTGAAACGCAAACTTAGCAAGCAGAGTAAAGTAGCAAAGTAAACAGAGCACACACTTTGAAGGGAACTAGGAAATTGGAAAAGTAAATTGATGGATTACCTCTAGAACCATTTTTCTTCCTAACTGTATTTAAAATAGACTTGAAATGGTTAAAGAGAGACCCTTCCTAAAAATGTTTAATGTGATATTCGTGGTCATTACTTAAGCATATTTTCTTTGTAAGTTTTCCGATTCAGCAGTGCTGCTACAATTTACTAAATTGAGAGCTTAACAGGTTGTGAGAAATTCCGCCATTTTTGATTTATAGCATCTAGAAAAGGTTCTCTTATTGCACTAGTTTTCCATTCTTTATTCTCTCATTCTACCTTTCATTTTGAAGAGTATCTCATGCAACAAGTGGTAGTATTTTATTTTCAATTTTATATCTAAATGTTTCTAGATCAAAAATTTCTATTGGAACTGCTAGAACTACTCCCCATCCCCCATCTTACAGGATTTTATCTAGGCAAGGAAACAGGATGCCCAGAGTCATTACAAAGGCATTCTCTCATCTACCTGAGCACAGAATAGTATCAAAACATGTAACATTGCAGGATAAATTCTTTTCAATAAATGTAACAACTCAGAGGGGCTTTGCCTTCTCCAGTATTTAATTTTTTTTTAGTAAAGCTGAAGTAGAGAAATTATTTCTGCTGTTGCCTTACACATCAACATCCTTTCCATTTAGATGCCCAGACTGTTTGAACAGAACCAAATCCTCTAACTCCTGAAACTAAAGACCCCAAATCCACATGCTCTGCAACCATTTCCTGAAGCAGAATCTTCAAAATGTGATTTTAATTTCTTCTCTGATGAAAACACACATTTTCAAAATTTGATTACCTGCATTTACTGGTCATGGAAGAGAAAAACAAAAGGAAGTGCATAGATACTTTTCACTACCTTTCCAAAGTAGAAGAGTTCTTAAATTAAAGGATACTCATACGTTACTTTTGTAGAAACCACAGTTGTTAACACATACTAATAATGACTGAATATTTACACATGCATCTTGTTTCTTTTCACACCACTGACAATCTCTGTTGGTGTTCTGAGCTTAAATGCTGTACCAACGAACACTCCCACTCGGCCCAGCTCTGGTAAACACCACTGACCCACATTTAGGCTCTCCTGTAGCAGTGTCAGTGTCTGCTGAGGTGCCCCTCAGTTGAACTCTGATGAAAGAGATTGTTTAGAAGAGAAGTCAATGTTCTTTCTTCTGAGAGACAATGATATCAAGGATGCAGAAAAAAGGCCCTGAGAATGTGTGGAACAGGTTACAGTGATCAAAGCCAGAGAAATAAAAAAATGTAATCCGAAACCAATGTGGTTCCAGGAGACCAGGACAGGACATTTTCCTTCTGAAGCAGTAATTTGTAACTTACTCCGATTATTCAGACAGGTGTTTTCTCTGCTTATCTGACTCTTCAAGTGTAGGAATGCCACAATGCTACAACTGAAAATGGATAGTCAATTCTGTTGTAGCCTCTGTGCTCAAAGACCTAGAAACAAACTGTGGAAATTTTTTAAAGACCTACACAGCTGAAGTGTCCCCACAGGCAGTTTCAATCACCTGAAATCACCAGACATTTATTCCATGCTGTCTTTTCACTTTCAGTAAGTCTGAATCCAAACTTCAACACAATGTGGATTTGCATGTCACAGACAGTATTTACAAAACACCTATTAACCTCCTGTTGTTCTTCCTATTGTTTGCACTGGAACATTTTCTTGTTACATTATGCATAACATTCTGACTTGTTCATACTCTTTTATACAGTGTCTGACCACACTCTGACATTCCTAGAAGTCCTGAATTGTCTCGTAACTTCCCGTGAGTATCATAAAAATAATTAAGAAACGTCTGTACAACATTTCATCCAGAACATCACAGCCTTATTTACAGCTGCCCCACTTCCGACTCTTTTATCCCTACAATGAAAAGAAAAAAAACAAAACAAAAAGACCGTAGTGACTAAGCTGATTCTTAGAGGACATTTACAATACCACATATTTGCCTTTGCACCGTTTGACAGAGTATGCAGGGAAACTCCGTGTGTCAGATGAAAGATTCTTTGTTTGCTTTTGTTGGACTAAAGCCATTTGAAAGTTTTCTATTCACTGAAAAGAAGGGTGGGCAGGGAGAGGCAGAAATGATGACTGATTAGATTTAGTAGCCTATGAATAATCTACATATTCACTATTTCAGGCAACATCTACCTTGTTGCAAATGCACGGCCCATGACCACTAAGAGTAATTGCCACACTTATTTTTTCAGAAAACGTTAAATTTTGACTACTGAGCATTAAGCAGCTTTCTGACTTAATACACACAACAGTTGTGAAGAAAAGAAAAATAATATGATGGTACTACTTACGGTATTTTCCTAGGGACCCTCCCCACAATGATTCACAAAGTCTTTCCAACTCTACTATGACACACAACTATCAGAGTTTTAAAGAACTCTTTAGGTAATACAGATGTTCACATGTGCTTTCTGACTTCAACATTTACCCATTTTTACCCCAAAAATACAAGCTGTAGTACTTTTGCTCAAGACAGTCGACTCTAGACATGAATTTAAGGCAGATGTGAGGTTTCATTTCAGGTATTTCCAGATTCTATTTTCTATTTTCTTTCCAAAAGATCTAACTACAAATAATTATTTGGCTGATGACATGTTGGTTAAGTCCCAGACAACAAATCTACTGATACTGTCTTCAGTAAAATGTGCTTCAATCCGAACTG
This sequence comes from Chamaea fasciata, assembly GCF_029207755.1. NCBI lineage: Eukaryota > Metazoa > Chordata > Aves > Passeriformes > Sylviidae > Chamaea > Chamaea fasciata. Next base: position 132,500,950 of record NW_027094086.1, read on the forward strand.
CTGTTTCAATGAAGAAATTATTTGTTATTTCTCTCTACCTCCAAATCTCTGTACTAAAATGAGCCAAATAACTCACTGGGTATGTACAGAAATGCTGTGACAGTCAAGATGTGGAGATGAAGACTATGCAGGTAGAAGAAAACTTACCCTTTTAACAGGAGAAACTGCTGACCCACTGTAGACTTGTCTTAAAACCAGGAATTGCTCAACTGTCTCAGTTTAAAGCTATTTCATGCAGCAGCAGTTGCAAGAGAACTTAAGCCAATTACACAATTTAATAAATTAATTTTCACTTATAAGTGTGAACTTCAGCTACAGATACTGTTCTGCATTTTTCTCATTAAAATCCACTGAAAATATACAGTTTTAGAACGGCAGCTATGCAGAGATTTATTTACTTTACAAAATAAAACATTTCTCACAGTCACAGCTACAACAGAACATTCCACATTCATAGTAGTGCAAATGTATTCTGGCAGACAGAAACAGAAGTCTTCAACATTTAAATCAAAATGTTCTGAGATAGAAGAGCATGGTGGTTTATCGTTCATTCCACTGATAGGAGAAAAATGTTTATCGCTCATCTAATGTAAAAAATCTGAGTCAAATATCTAAGTAATAAAGAACAGCAGCCAGCTTTCTTAAAGTAGAGCAGTACGCAGAATTTGAGTAAAACCTTTTGCTTGTTAAATCTCCATGCTCAAGGAAATAAAGATTCTGTTCTGTTCCGTAATTTTCCAGTGTCAGTTGTCTATAGCAACAGTAGCCTAGGAAGATCATAGCTTCTAGATTTCTAGACTTAATTACTCAGCTAATGACAAAACTGACTACTGTTCTGCTTAACACTTGCCTAACATTATTCTATTTTTAAAAAAGGCTTTATGCTCTTGTAAAATATATGCAGCTTGAAAGAATTGAAACTTGGGGTTTTTTTAAATTTAATCTGCACAGAGTTTGGCTCCACAGTTCATTTTCCTCTTTCCATTCTGAACATTTTTTTCTCATGTAATGAAACTCAGCATCAAACTAGAAGCTACATGCTCAATACCAAACACCAACTACACACGCCACTTTAAGAACTTGCTGATTAACCATCTGCAATGAATTCAAGTTTCTTCCTGTAGTTTTTGACATTGATACAATAATGGTCTGTCAACACAACTTGTACTTCCACTGTAGCTGACACCTCTGCTCCACCTGAAACGCTCAACAACTGCTACTTTAGAAAGGGTGGGGTTAGACATGCAAATTCAAAAACTGTGAGCTTTTACACACCTTCAGTTCCCACTTTGCTGGCGCAAAAGCAAAAATAATAACAACAAGAAAACCCCCCCGAAAATTCTTTGCCAAGACCATGTCAATTCTTTATTCTGCTTTTTAATAATCACAAGCTGAAGTTTTACACAGCCTGAGTGGAGTTCAGTGAAGAAAGGAGAACCAATTGGAGACACCAATTGATATTGATACCCAGTTACACTAAACCCAGGAAACAGCCTTTAGCATCCTAAAAGAAAGAGCATTAGAAGCGGCTTTCTGCCTGGAAATGGTCTCTGTAGACACTAAATATTAGCTGTGATAACACTGGGACAGGAATGCTGGACTAGCATAATGGAGCGACTATACCTATTTGCATTACACTACTGTCTATACAACAAGGTAGTGACTTCGATGGTATCATTCAGAAAAACCTGGGATAAAATTTCAAAATTGAAATAGACAAACTTTACTAGGAAACTCTGAGGAGAGAGTAAAGCAAAAAAAAACAAATATCCAAAGGTGAATAAGGAAATTTCTATTTCATGGAGTAGAGAAGAAAGACTATTTAGCTGACATTAGGGATTAAAATTTTGCAAAAAACTTCAATGTGTAAAACTGGAAAATTTATTTCAGGGAATTTTTTCATTTTAAACTTAAAGATTAAAAAATACTATCACACATAAATTTTCAATATATTGTGAAGGTTTGTTTCTCAGTAAGAAAAATCTAGGCATTTGTGTCATCTTTCTAAAGATTAGGCAAAAATTCTACTTAAGGAAATTCAGCAGTTTGAGAATTTACAGCTTTATCTTTGTCCTATGTTCTAGTACTTACTTTCAAGATTTATAATTAAAGTTTTAATTAACTTTTTCAGATATTAGGTACAGGGAAGCTAAGTTCTAATAAGTACCAATAAATATACTAGTAGGTACCATTCAAAGTTTCAATAAAATTTTTCATCAGAAACAAGCTTTCTATAAAAAAAAAATTTAAGGAAAACAACTTGCAATCTTCAACTAAAGAAACAGAAATTGTCTCCATGGAAAATTTGGTCTAAGATTTTAAACTGAGAGTCCTCCCAAAAGCATTTTATGTTTCACAGGCTACAGTAGATATCCGACAGAATATATATAAAGAATTCTTCCAACAGTCCTGATATCAATTTTTCATCTAGAACAACCAACTACAGATTAAAAATTTTGAAAAAAAAGTCAGGGAGATGAAATGACCACATCAACCTCTCCTGCACTATAGAAATTTAAGACAGTATTTATCCCAAGCATAGCATTCCAAAGCATAAACTACACCCAGCCAAATAAATTAAACTAAAACTGAAAGACTTCACACTGCAAGAGATGAGATATTGCTGAAGCATGGGAACAACTCTGCCTTCAATGAAAGGCTTAATTAGAAGTTTTAGTGACTATGTTTTCACATTAAACCCACATAAAACTCACACTGTAGCAAGATCTGCACTTTGAATTTATGTGGTGTTTATCTGCCTTAGGTTACCAAAACCACATCTAACATACCTTGGCAAAGAAGACTGTGAGGTGCGTTTCACTGCCAAGTATCCAAATGGGAAATTTTGGAGATTTCAAATAGGAGCCAACCTAAAAAGGTACAACAAAATCAGAAATACAAAGCAAACCCAGAAAGGTCATCTAGTTAGTGACCAACCTAATGAAAATTTAGTTAGTTTTCAGGACAGTTGGGACGCCACTGATATAAAATGTTCAATAAAATGATATATGCATTTAGCTTGCAGACAAGTACTATGCTTAAGAATACTATAATCATATGGTAATGAAAGGTAGAAGTCCACTTGATTTATTAGCTGGTTTTTGATTAATTTAGAATTGGTATTTATTTAATAAATGAAGGGACAGCCAGTTGTAGTCAATACACCAACATTCTGCCAACTACATTATTCTCTTTAACTCTGAGATAAGCTAAAGGAATTTAGTACAGACTCAAAAGAAAGCAAAGAACAACCAAAAAGGTTCAGGAATTAAAGAGTACTAATGCTGTTTCAAAAGTAGTCTTTGTAGAACAGCCAGGACCTGTGACCCCATAGAGGATGCTGGATAAATTCAGGGAGGACTGTCTCCCACGGGTGGGAGCCCACACTGGAACATTCCCTTGCAGCCTGTGGTGAAACAGCCTGTTCCCTTGCAGCCCATGGAGGACCAGCACATGGACTGTACTAACGGTGCACTATGGCAGGAGTCCCCTGCTGCAGTCAGGCTAGGAACAAGCAAGAGAGTTCATCGCAGCATTAAACCAAATAACCTGGCCAAAAAGGACCATGGGTGAAGGCTGTAATGGATGTCTTTAATTTGATGCAAGCCATGATTTGAGTTGCTGTTACAGGAACTACTGTAACAGGAACCACCTGAGCCAATGGAGGAGAAGCCTTACAAGAAGCAGATGCAGCACAGCAGTGACCCGACCTGAGGTGACTTTGGTGCCCAATGACTCCAGGCAGCACCACATCTCCTGTCCTGAGTGACCACCAGAACAGATAGAGCCCAAAGCCAGGGACTAAATGAACTCAAAGGATGTTTTGTGGACACTGTACAGACATTCAGCAGGGGTGGCCAGACGAAGGGAATGATACACATTTTATATCAAAGGGTAGGAAGGAGGGTGGTGGTTAATGAGGTTGTATTGAATAGTGGGGGACCTGGACGTGACAAAAATGGTATGGAATAAGGAGTGGAATGTGTTGCTTTGGAATGGAATAGAGTTAATTTTCTTCACAGTGGCTGATACAGGGCTGTGTTGTGCATTTGTGCAGGACACAGGGTTGATAATATAGAGATGTTTTTGTTGTGGCTGAGCAGAGCTTACACAGAGACAAGGCCTATTCTTGGCTTTTTTTACAGCCACACTGGCAAGGCAGATGGGGTGCAAGGGAGGCTGGGAGGAGACACAGCTGGGACATGTGACCCCAAGTGACCAAAGGATATGAAGTGGGAGGGAAGAAGGAGGAATGTGGGACATTTGGAGTGATGGCATTTGTCTTCCCAAGTAAGTGTTACACTTGATGGGGCTGTGCTCTCCTGGACATGGCTAAGGAGGCCGTAATTAATTTCTTGTCTTGCTTTGCTTGTGTGCGTGGCTTTTGTTTTCCCTATTAAACTGCCTTTATCATGACCCATGAGTTTTTTTCAGCATGAACCCTTCTAATTCTCTTGCTGATCCTGTTGCTAGGGGGGGAAGTGAGTGAGCTGGTCTGTAGGACTTAGTTGCTGTCTGGGGTTAAACCACATCAGTAAAGCACAGAATTTCTCAAACAAAAAACAGAAATCAAGTCATTCTGTCACAACAGAAAGAAAAAATATGGACTAAGGTGCATATCAGCAACTTTCAAAAGTTCAGAGATAAATACATAAAATACCTTTTAAATTTTGAATAGATTATATTTAGAATACGGTTGCTTAATAATAGTTTTATGATTTTTACTTATGTATATTTATTTTAAATGGAAGACAGTGACAGCATAAAAAGAGATCAATAAAACTGCAACACAACAGCAAGCCATTTTAGGACTTCAGAGCTTTAAAACCATCTACATAACTTTCACGAGAGTTATTTTAATAAAAACATAAGCTTCTAACTAGCAATAATCAATTGGTGCAATAAAGCTCTAATTTAAATGGCGTCAAACAACACTTACTCAGTAAGATGCATTTAACAATTTTATCATATATTTGTCTTAATATATTAGTCTCAGATTGAATTTGGACATTGAAAGTTCTTTAACATTTCCAACAGTACACAGTAAAGCTTTCAGTAACACTGCTAAAAAAGCCCACAACACTTTAATGAAAGTTTTTAAATGATATAGAAAACATTACATTACCTTACAATATCTCAGAGATTCCATCAACGTCAAGAAGCCTACTGTTGCCTGTTTGTGTATGCCAAGAAGTTCTGTTCAAAAGAAAACACAAAATTTATTCAAGAAAAGTCTGCAAATCCTATTTTAAGCCATTTTTTCTTACTTTCAAAATTGGTCATTTATTAACAATTTTAAGTTAAGCAGTTTTAGTAAAAACAGCGAATCATCAATATATCATCAGAAATTATCATTTCTCTCTGTATAAAACAAGATCTCTATAAATAAGATCTCTCTATATGCCTCTTTATAAAATAAGATCTCTCTATAAAATAAGATCCAGAGTCACGGTTTTAAGAGCTTCCTGTTGACAGTCTGTTTTGAAAACCTGTTGGACTTCGTAAGAGAGGAAGTATTTGCAACTTACATCGCAGTTATTCTTGGAAAAATCTAAGAAAAACAGCTGTCTTGAAGAGAAAATCCCATATATATGCATAAATGAATGTTTCTTCCTCTCTCCCTCTTTTTTCTTAGAGGTCCTTGGCCATATTTATCTTAACCATTTCAGATTCTGAATAATAAAATACAATTTTGGAAATAATAGTTTTGTTAGCAGAAAAACTAATTTGATTTTCAATATTCTCTTCCACTTAAAGCTCTCAAACACACACAGCTGCCAGGAACAGCTGAAATATTTATGTACTACTGATTGGAAGAGCACTTACAGAGCCTTACTTGAGGTCTTCTAATATAAAGAAAGAGAAAGTACTTCAAAATTCAAGCTTCAAACCTAATTACACAGATTTGAAAGAAGCTCTGGGCTTTCAAATACATCATCTAAGGAGTTCCAAGTACCGCCTGCTCAGAACAGCTCTGCTAGATACCCAAACACTGTCTAACGAGAGCAGCACATACTGGAAATATACACTATGATCAACTTAAGAATATCTGGATTTCCTTTTCTCGTCGAACACTGACTTTCACGTTTGAAAGTTTCTTCTAAAACACCAAGTCTCATGTGTAATTTTTACCAATCATTTGTGTGTAACAACATAAAACTGACATCTTTATCCATGGGCTAAAGCCTCAGGACCATAGCAAGTGAAAGAAACCCTTCTAAATCTAAAAGATTCCTGGATTTGCAGAAGTGAACTCTGCAGCACCAGGCATGCCATCCTCCATTCACCAGCTTCAACTCTACCTCACTGAATTTTGCAACAGTGAAGAACAGTTCTTATAGTAATGGTTTAATTTTTCCCTCAACTCTTAAGCAGAGGTCCCCATACATCCAATTCTGAAAATCAAAACCTAAAAAATTTACAAACATGAGCTTATTCACTACCTTTGTGTCTGGAAATACAACTCCTTCCTTAGAGTGTGTGTTATATATATTAAAAAGCTCTTTGCAGTGTAGAATTCTTTGATCTGAAAGCTGTGCTTTAACAAATTACCTTCAAACTTGCTTGGAATTAAAATATTCAGGACTGCATAGATTTTCCTTTGCAAAACTCCATTATCTCGTGGCCTACAGCTGAGTGGCTATAAATTGCCATACACTGAGACAATTCATCCTTTCTTTGAGCTGGGGGGAAGCGAGCTACAGCCCAATTAAAAAAAAAAAAAAAACTAGTGAAGAATCTTATGAACTAGAGAAGAGCTAAAGCACAGAAATAGCACATTGATGTGTGTAATGAAGGAAACACGTGGCAGAAGTAAGCAACAGTACATTAGAGAAGTAATTTTATGCATCATATATATATATATATATATCTTAAAAACCAATAACAAGAATCAATGTAAAGTTCAGTCTGCTAAACAAGGGCTTCAGATGTAGGAGCCAATAGCTGGGCAAAGAACAACAAAGTCACATGTCAATAATATTTATTATTCAGAAAATTATTCAAAATAATTCTATGATATAGTACTTTATCCCCCTGACAGATAACTAGATGAGAACTCTCACTGGTAACTAGAGAGTGCTGAGATTCTGGCTACAACAGTAGCCACACTGTGAATATGGTTAGTAGTCAAGCTACACAGACTGTATCTGGAAGCTCCTAGGTTAACTTCAGCTTGTAGTCCCTGGTCTACCCATGCTTCCTTCCAAAAGAGAGGAGAGACACAAAAACAAAAACTACTTTCAGATGATTTACAAAGAAACAAAAGGAGACTAGCTGCACTAAATCAAAGTTTATTCTGTGAATATCCTCACCCCACAAAGAGAGAAGATAACTGGAAGACATCTGATAACACCAAAAATCAACTAAGAAAATGAATTACTTATGTTTCTTGTCACAAAGTTTGTTTCTCTTCCTTGGAAAACCAGTTTTGCAAAGGACTCAATCACCGGAACACATTTCTGTTACCATCCGAATCAGCACAGTGCCACCCAGCGGCCACACCAACCCCACAAATCCCTGGCACCGCCCGGAAAAGCAGCTCCAGTACCGACTGCATTCATAGGGAACTGCTACCGGGCATGGAGGAACAACAGCCCCAAAAAAGCAGTAAGAAACCCCAACTACCTCCCCATACCCTCCCACTGTGGATAGTTGTGGCAACAGAAGAAATCAGAATGACAAGGTTTAAAGGAGAGCATGTAGAGAGTAAAAGAAGAGGTATCATTTCACTGGCATTTTTGCCACCAGTGGTGAAGAACAATTCCAGTTAGTAACTCCTACCCTATTTAGAAAATATGCAGTAACTGTGAGAGTCAGTGCTCTGAGTACAAGCTGCAAACACATGGTAATTCCTCAGTTTTGCAATTCAGTCTGTTCTTTCATCACTGCTAAAATTACTGGTAGTACCTTTAAAATGGCTTATAAATAATTTTAATTATTTATTAATTTAAAAATGCTTATCTAAATAGTTGAGCAAGAGGTAAAGTGACTTTAGATAAATTCTGAATAAAACAGTATTAAGTCCTTGTTATTCTGACACCTGCAACCCTTCTGGATGAAATACTCATAAGCATCAACATGAAAGAAGCTGAAGGTTTTAGACACAAAGAGAAACAAAATCCAAGACAAATGCTCAAAGAAGGAAAGATGACAAAAGGATTTCTATACAAAGGAAATGTGACAATGTATCCAAAATTCAGTCTTGCCTAAGAAGTTGTGAACAGTACCAGCTGCTCTTTATCTTTCTTTTTGATAGACTACAACGAATCACTTGGTAACAGGTATGATTATAGACTTAAGACAGTGAAGAAGCAGGTTCTGACTGTAATTATCCAAGGGTTTAAAAAAAAATGGAGGGCTCCCAGTAGTAAAGCCCAATTCTTTGACTGATCAGATGAACTAACAGGACACATAATACCAGATTGTTAAGTACTAAAGATCATTTTGTGTTCTTCCACTCTCCACAAGAGACAGACTCTATGGGAGTTCTGGTTCTAGGCTTTTAGGGCAGAACTGACTAAGAACCTAAATGTGGACTATTACTGTGTCCAAAGCAAGTTCAGCATTCTCAGAAAAGAAAAAAAAAAAATACAACTTGGATAACTAAGAAATAAAGCCTACCAGAAAGATAATCTGAAAGGCAAATGAGGGAATGAACTCACAGTTTTCAAAACCAATACATTGGACTGCAGAAGAGCAACTTAGCCTAATGTAAAGGAAGGCTCCTAGAGCAATTCAGATTGATCATAATCTAAAAATTCCGACTGATAAATCATAATCAAAAAGAGAAAATTAAAAATACTGAAGAGAACATACAGATAAAACCCAGAAGGCTAATTGAAACAAATTTCAATTAGAAATAGGTGGGATGAATGACAACAATGTCAAATAGAGGAAAGTTAGATAGAATATCCAAATGACATTCTAAAAGTCTGAAAGCACAGGCTGCATGAAATCATAACCAAGTGCAAGTCTAAGATGTCTCAAAGGAGATTATATTACTCGTTCATCATCAAATCAGTGCATTTCGATTCAGGTCCTGCATGAACCTGTCCTGAACCTCATTTCAACTAAGTATTTTCAGTGCTGACTTAGATGATGGAAAAATCATTTTAAGAAACATGCTGATGAACCTGAGATGGACTTTTAGTAGTGAAAGAGAAGATATAGCAGTGGAGGAGAACATTTCCATAATTCACTGTTCCTGTTTTCATATAATCTCTATTTGTAAAATGAAATGCAAAAAACACAAAAGCCCTCTTATCATGAGCCTCCACTGAATCACTCCACTATGTCAATGTCTTTCCTGCAGTGGGGAGCCCAAAACTGGACACATCACTCCAGAGGTTGTTCCACAAGCGCCAGATAGAGGGAAAGAACCAGCATTTCTCTTCAGCTGCTGCCTACCCTCCTGCACAGCCCACAGCCACCCTTCTTTGCCAGAAGAACACACCAGTGACTGAGTACAACTCACTGCCCACAAGGGCCTCAGGTCCTTTTCTACAAAGCTGCTTCCCAGCCAGCCAGCGCTACCCTGTGCTGTCCCATGGGTTTATTCCATCCTGGGTGTAGGACTTGGGTGCATCTCAGGACATTACCATCAGTCCATTTCTCTAGTTTGATGTGGCTGTTTTGAATAGTGGCCCTGTCTTCAAAGTTCCCAAATTGCAGAGACTGCACCCCCTTCCATTAGCCAGGCCATGACGTAACCTCTATGTTCAACTTGTAGCTGACAATCCTGTATTCACTGACACTAACAGCAGCATTTTTGTACAAGTATGTTTTATTTCCATTTCAGGCCTACTTAAATCCAAGGGCAGTAAACAAGGAGATTAACAAAACAGAAACAGAATATATTCCAAATCTATAGGTCAGCATCTCAGAGAATTTAAAAATACAAACAACCATAAATTAAATTCAACTTACTCATTCCTGAACATTCTCTGTCTCCATCCCACACGTTAGAAACAGCATGTCCCGTCAACAGCAGATTAATCAAACTTTGGCTGCACAACAAAAAGAAATTATGTAAGACGTAAAAAATTAAAAGGGACATGCAATTTATTTCAAAAAACATGATTATCTGAAACAAATTAAAAAATTATTGGATTACCCAAAATGACATTTTGTAACTATTTTCCATTAACTAGTGCATATTTTAATTCAGGAACACTAATTATCATCTTCACTCTTTCAAACCAAAACTTGATATAGAAGGTAGCCCTCAATTTGAGAATTATCTATCTGAAAATTCAACAAGAACAGAAGCATTTCCTCAGAACTGATGTACTAGAAGGAGTCAGCAGTGAAAAAGACACACTTTTTTCAGTGTTACTTTTAGTTATTTTAAAGTTATAATTAAGTCTGTCTTTTATTGTCACTAATTTCCTAAAAGAATTATCAGTTACATAAGATAAAAACTAGCCCACAAATCTATTTCACGTGGTAGCAAACCTATTTTGCAGCTTACCTTCCATGACCATAAACAGGATCTATCAATGGCTCAGTTGCATCTTCAATTTCATTTTTTATGTTTTCGATACCCTGCAGAAAAATTATAAACATTTTTGCTATCTTAAGGAATGAGTTGCAACATTTATACAAGAACAGAATGCAACAGTAAAACATTAGGAGGCTGATATTTTTTCATGAACTGGTAACTCAACAGGCTGCTTTCTCTTCAAAGGAAGATGTTTTCAAATATCTTGCAAAGAAGGATGTTTTCAAAATGTGTAAGTCTTCCAGATCAAAAGAGAAATAAACAAACCAAAACCCAAAAAACCAAATTACTGAGTCTTTCAAATTTTTACTGCAACATAGATGTTTTACTGTACTGCAACACAGATGAAAATACCATTTCATCCATTTATCTGGACTTGACTTGGTTCATCAGTTTATTGTTCTACTTTCACAGAAAAAGGGTTGCATGATCCATCTTTCTCTTAACAAAGAAATGAAACCCACCCAAAAAATACACCAAGCAACCCACAAACCTTTGTCAGTATTACAGAATACAGAAAGAGCAATACTCCAAATCTGTTTGTCCATGCTGAATATTGATCCCAAACTGCATCCTTCAGTTCAGGGAAGCTTTTGAATTCTCGTTTGCTGAAGACAAAAAACAATAAAAAACAAACAACAAAAAAGAAGTGTGTATTTAGACGAAGCATTAGAATAGTGTCACAAAGCACAGCCAAGAATTACTAACACCTAACATGAAAATGTCAAAGTAAAAGTGGAACAGATCTGGTGTTATATACAGAATGACACAGAAGCTCTTCTGGAGTTACGGTAACTGCCATCTGAAGATGATAAATAATTCTGGAGCAAAATGCAAAAATGAACAATTTTTATACGCAAGCACTAATCATAAAATTACATGTGTGACAGAGCTGAGTGGCTTGCACCACTGCTGTAATTCTGTAAAACACTGTTACTGAAATTGCAAATAGACTGTATGTCACCAAAATAACATTTGCATTATACAGTGTTCTGGAAGACATTCAGCCCATTACCAGTGGAGAAATAAACCTTCTACTTAACCAGGTAAGACTATCTTCCAGGCTTTTGAAGAAATTATTGTATTTCCCATAAGAATTTGACTTTGTTAGACACTAGCTCTGGAAAAACCAAATTGTTCAAACATTGAACAGTGGTACATTAACATTTGGGATACTATCTTATTGCATAATATGGTGACTGCCTGGATGATAAGGTAACACCATGTGATCACATGTTAAAAAAGGAAAAAAACTGAAATAAAAACTGAGAAAAGGAAGAAATTCACCAATATCCCAGGGAAGCAATACACTTTCAATTCCTTGGGTAGTTAGAGCTAAATACTACATTTCAGAACACAAACATGAGTTTGAGTAATTCAAACTAGATCATAGTCTTTGCTTATCTTACACAAATAGGTATATTGTTTTATTTCTGATTTCTTGCACACTTTTAGTAAGCTTTGTTTAAAAAAGAAACAAACATCTGCAAAAATATATCCATAGATGGGTTTACTCTGGCTAATACATGATTTCTAAACATCCTTTCTTCATCAGTAGAGTACACATGGCATACAAGGTATGCAAGGCAAAGCCAGTTCTAAAATCCATCTGTTGTCTAAAGGCAAATGCCAGAGCATTCATTCCCAGTGAGAATGACAGAAAAAATGAAAGATTGAAGGGGTGAGCAGGAGGGGAGGAGGCAAGGCAGGAAATTAGTCTTTTGATAAGCTAAGGTTATAAATTTTTTTCTCCTCTTTCTTATCTCCTAATATGACAACGGGTTTAAAAAATGAACTGTAACTACAACTGATAAAATGAGCTGTGGTTATTTCAGTTTTAATTAGCAACATTTTCCATCTCAGGTACTTTTTGGAATGCTGATGCTCTTTATTTACTCTTTGAGGATTGATTTGTGTAATATTTACCCGACTGTTCACTGTGAAAATAAAAGGCTGTTACTCTTAATTATAAACTCACTAGAACTGTGAGTTCTGTGTTTAGACTGCCAAAAAAGAACAGTGTTTGAAGTATGAAACAAAAATGTATATGAACCATTTTAATAAATGTTTCTTATGATATCTGAAACAGGAAAAAGTACTGATGACATTATATAAATATTGAGGATTAACATCTTTAACTTAAATATGAATCTTGATAAGATTCACAGAACTCTGTGTTCATAAACTTGAAATCCATAAACTATCTGGCCAATTTATCACATTACATTGCTCCAGTTTTATTTTAAAGCCTAATACTTATGCTCAATATAATATTCCATTTTAAATGGCTAAAATGCAAAGAAAAAACACTAAGCCCCCCAAACCAAAACTTGAAATCCAAGTTTAACCTGAGGAGTAACACACAAAAAGTTCTTCAGCATACCACTTTCAGGCCTGTGAATATTAGTGTAACTTCAAAATATTGTATTTTAAATGTTCCAACATATTACTTACTGAATTAATGCATGAAATCGCTCAAAGCCAAGCTCTTCGACAGCCAAGGCAGCTATACACAAGAGACACTTTTCAGCACTACACATGGCAAAAAAATGACACAAGATACACACAGCAAGCTAGAATACTTTCAAGCTCTAATTATATTTTTAATCCTCTCCTGACATTTAAATTTAACTGATTAGTATAAACTAATTTACTGCAACATTAAGATTCCACCATACAAATTAGTGAGAACATTTCTATTTGGACTAATCAATTTATTAAAAGCACAAAGCCACTGGAGTGTGTAGTCTTGGAAATATTTGTCATATACTGAGCTGTTGATTTTGTACAAAATGTAGCTGTCACAAAGTCACCAAGCATATGCATATTATAGATATAATTTTGCAGGTCAACAAGAAGTACTATTTCCTAGAAAAGCAAGCATGATTATTTGCGTCATTTTATCAGTGTAGGTAAGCTGTATTTTTTTCTTTGAATATACACTTCTATTACTGAAATTTAGTTCATTTTTTTCCCTTTAATGCTTATTTATTACGAACAAAAAAGCAGAATTATTCTACACAGTGTTATACATTCTGTTTTTAAGTAAGTTCTCATTGCTTTCTTTCAATAATGGATAAACAGCCTTTCAAATTAGTGTTGCATCCAGGACATAAAAAAATACAGCATTAGTGTTTTCCCAAGTTCAACACAGGCTTTATACCTTTTTCTTTTCTTTATCTTTTTGCTAGTAGAACAATACACAGAACAGACAGATCTGCTTTCTGACAGATACCACTTGATGCTGAATATTTAAACAACGTCTGATGACCGAGCTATGGAATGTGGCTGCATACAATTCAGTTAAGATCTGAAGCCATCAGGGCTGGTACTACTGATCAATTCTTCTCACCAGAATTCCCAAAAAGGCATTTTATGCCCATTCTGATTGTATTTTGAAGATGCACTTAATTTGCCCTACATGAAAATACAACTGAATCACAACAGAATAGTTTAATTTTCTACTTAAGAAATACAGCAGCAGCAGTCTGAAGAATTTTAGATTTTGTCATTTGAAAAACTAGAAGGAATTGCCTGGATTACCAAGAGTAAAACTGGACTTAAAATAATGTATTTTTAAGATATTTTTATAAAATACAAAACAATGAATCTAAATTGCAGAAAATGCTGCAAAAACTAACCTTGCTTGAAGAACACATGTTTTTGTAAGCAGAAGGTTAGAGGGGCTAACTCATATAAAGCAATCTTTGAACCTGGGAACTTGCACTACTAAAGCCAACACATGGCCAACAAGTGACTGCTATACACCACAAAAGCAGATGAAAAATGCTATTGCATTCAGTAAGTGTGCTCGAATCCACCTTTTGTTCACACAGCAGGATGACAGACAGTTTCATTCTGTTACTAAAGAACAGAGTGAAATGCTAAGAGAATTAGTATTTGAAATAAAGGGAAATAAGTAGAAATTCTAAAGTGAAGTAGAGCTATACATAACCCAAACAATGCTAAATAAAGACAGTGCTTAGTGGAACGAAAAAGAATGAACAGTAAGAGAACACGAGATGCATGAGAAATACAATTGTTTAGAAACTCTTTAAAATGATACTCTACCATGCTGTGTCTAAGCATATTTCATGGCTTTATTATAAACACATCCCCATATTTAATTCTCAAATAGCTTGCCATATGGAACTGTATCTGTAACACTCCCTGCTCACCCAACTCATCTCTTAAGTCCTATCAACTATGACAATGCCAATTTCTATTCTTATTGAGTACAGCAGCCAAGCAAGAAATAAATGTATTCCCTTGCACTAGCAGTTACACAACTCTGCATTACTCACAGTATCTTCTCCTCAACACCTTTGTCCCACCCCTAATCAGGTTAAGAAGACAGTTTACAGGTAAATAGCAGGACAGAGGAAGGGAAAAAAGTCCAAACCTAACTAACATATCTTAAATCAGTAAATGTATTGCATTACACATAGAAGGCAAAATACTGTACATACAAGAGGTGCATTCAGTGCCTATCAGGAAATGTAGAATAGAAACAGTGAAAGAGATCAACACTGCCCATGACATAAGCAGGCTGTACATGGTAAATGGATCCTGGTCTTTCTTGAGCATATTCCATGTTATTAAGCACAAGTCAGGCAGAATGTGAAGACTTGTACAGAAACATGAAAAATGTAGTTATGTAATAGAATAGATTAGTTCATAAGTGTCAATGTTGAGAGTAATTACTGAGTGTGTGTTTAAAAAGACTGTTGAACGTTTTTCTAGAGTTAAAAGTCCTTTGAAATCACGCAATACATTAAAAAACAGGACAGTAAGATCCTAGAGATAACTAGTCTCTGCTTCACTTTGTCTAGAAAACAAACTTCCTATCACTGGCAAGAACTTCAGAGACAAGTGAAAAAAAAAAAAGGAAAAAATTAGGCACTTCAGAGTGACAATTGCCTTATCTTGCAAAGGAAGATTTTTTTTTTACAGAAAAGCTGCAGATAAAACTTTCTGTGTAATACTTTTTCTCACTTTAAAAAATGCTCACCTTGGAACTCTCATGCATTGCCCATATGTTTTTTCAATTAAATATAATTTAATTATTACTCTTTGAGCCTTCCAAAGCACAGGGAGCACTTGCTAGAAGCAGATGAAAATGACTCGTAACAAAGAGCTCCAGCAGTACAAATTGCTGTAACTAGCTGCACACAGATAAATCTATTTGTACAAGTCTTACTTTGGAGTTATTCCACACACTGATGAGTAACATATTCCTTCCATCAAAAGATAGCACCTCTATAGGCAACATGTTTTCATGTGAAGAGATTTTCATGCTTTTTATGGCACACATTGTGAACAAAAACTAAAAGAAAAAGCAGCTTTTCTTTTAAGATATTAGATCTCTCCTGTTAAAAGATGAATAAATACAACTCTCTGATCATATGTGCACAGATAAACTTTACATGTCACTGACTCTGCAGTAGTTAGGTATGACTGGAAGCCTCATCTTAGCATAACAGATGATGTCTCCTGGATCCTCAATGTCAGTAACTAATGAAGGAATGAAGACATTTGCAAAAAGCAGTTAACTGAAAAATTCTAACCCACAAAAAATGATGCTGATTTACTAGAAGGTGATTTAAACTGTTTGGTACTGCACAGACAGACAAATGGAAAAAGGCTACTTCTCCACAACAGTGGATCCAGAATAATTTAGAATAAACAAAGCACTGGAAAATTTTCTACTAATCTTCTAATGTATCAAGTGACAAGCATTCTTCCAGTATTAAGAAGGAGGTAGATGTTTCAAAATTAAAGATGTATCAGGACCCAGTAAATTACAAAATAAAATTGAAGATTACAGAAACTGCTGAAATTCTAAAGAAACATGTATGTTAGAACTCCAGTGATAGACAGCACATTGCTTTCAACAAAAAGGATCAATGCCTCTAATTACAACAGACAAAAATCTGTCTTTTGCAAATGGAATCACAAAGGCAAAACCCCATATGTGAATTAATAAAAAAGCAGTGGTCCCTCAAAAACCATGTAATACTTCACTAAGCGATGGGTAATTTAGCATGGAAATACGTCTTACAAGGTTGTTCCTCTTGGTGACTAGATTCTGCAGGACTTTCAGAAATACTAGCAGTTTCTTCGGTTGTTTTTCCTCTTATCCACGTTGCCAGACAGTATGACTCAGAATTATCAGAACAAGCCATTTCCAAAATATCACATAGTGTATGGCAGAGAAGGTTCTTCTGCTCCTCTTCTGAAAGATCAGAAACCTACATGAGTCTGACCGCTGAGAACCACTTTCATATAAGCTACTAGTATCTTTTTTATACATTAATGCTATCTAAATAATTATTAATATTATCTCATTAATTACTAATGTTAATAGCTCTTTGACTACACTGGAACAAAGATTATAAAGCTGTCTTTAGGAAAATGTAGTTTCGTAGGATTTGTAATCCATTCCCTTTCTTAATAATAGATTTCAATTAAGCATTTATAAAAAATCAATTATTAAGGACCAGCACAGACCTCACAAATATGAGTTCTCAGGCACGTGGTATACACATGATATGAATGCACACAAACAAAACAGTCTGAAATATTTTAAATTTTTTGAACTAAAACATGCTTTACAAATAAATAAAATAGAAGAAGAATTAGGGGACAAAAGAGGTACCTGGACAGTCTCTCCAAGTAGACTTTTCACTGGTAAAAAGCCTCTTCAAAAGGAATGCCTTTGTTATCAAAGAATAAAATATTATTAAAATACAAGACAACACCCCCTTTTACATTACGTCACAAGCTCTACACCAAAGCATTTTTGCATGTTTTCAGAAGAGTTTCAAGCTGCTTACCATTCAGAACAAGACTCTGAGCCTGCCCTGTTAACTGACTTTTCCCCATCAAACCAGCTACAAAGGTGGCCTCATAACTACCTTCAATACCATTGAGTTTGAACCTCAAGTACACTTCAAATAGACATAGTGTGTATTGGCACATGCACCTCCAGACTCACAGGACTGCAGTAAAGAAGGCACAAGTATTTTTCAGTATAATTGATCAGCAGTACAAGACATCACTAGCCACTAACACAAACTCCTTTAGTAGTTAACAAGCCCGCCTCTTTTAACCATTGCAAACAATAACCTGCAGATGAGGTTAAAGAAATCCTATGCTTTATCATCAACACTAATGCTGCAATTAAAAAAAAAAACAACTCTAAGTTAAAGAGAACGAGCAATGAAAGAAGAAACTTCATGAAGCAGAGTCTTGGGTTCTCTAATTGCTTTGTAAGATGCAATTTCAGGTATTTTCAGCACCTCAGAAACAGCTGATTCAACTTTCACTGCTTTCCTGACATGCTCACCCTGTTCTCTTGTTACATATTTTTTGCACACCATTCTACCAATGCACAGCAGCAGCAGGCACTGCAAGATCTGTTTGACCCCTTCCTCCTTCCCTAGCTGGAACTCGAATCACTTTTAAATATGCTTTAATTACCTAATTTCAAGGAAGTTTAACTACATCACCTAAAAAAAATATTTATCTACATGAACATTTTATATGTTAAAGACTTGGCACTGCCTTTAAAGAGCTGGCTGGTCCTATTCTTTACTCTCTCTAATCCTCCAAATAGAAGACTTGTAATTCTAACATCAAAGACTAGACACTCTGCATCTGGTTTTAAGATCACAGAGCTATAGAGCGCCACATTATACAATACAATTCATAGTAAAAGAGGTTTTTATTGATTATTTGCCACATAAACAAATGGTGCTTCTTCCTGCGGTACGAGTCTTTTGGTGAGACCAGCGGTAAGAGTGGCAGAGGTTTTATGACATTTTTTACACACCAGAGATGCAAACAATTCCACAGTGTCAGATGACTGACCCAGTTACCTTCCAGCTCACCATCAGATTCACTCTGCTACACGATTAAAGCATGGCCCATATCAGTGGACATGGCCTGCAATCAGACTGGGACACATCTGCAGAATCTGATCTGTGTTTAAGAGGAGTCACCAGCAGGTTACTGGAGAAGGTAACCTGGTCCATGACTCACAGCCTGCCTGTCACTACAAGGTGCTCCTATGAGACTGAGGAGCAGTCAGAGTTAAACAAAGTGCTCCAGCAGAGCAGATCCAGCCTACAGGTCCTATGCCCACCCAGCAGTCTGAACTGCCCTGAAACAGCATTGCAAAGAGCATGCACAGCCTGAATGGTACAACTGAGTAAGAAGATCAAAAAAAAAAAAAATTTACAACCACAGTTGGTTTAGTATATCTGCAACACAAATGAAATTCTAAGCATGTTACCAGGAATAAAATTCAACTGTTCTGCTAATCAGGACTTTAAAAGTATAGTTTTTCCCCTTTTACACAGCAAATCTTGTCAGAAGTGAAAATCAACTACTTCAAATATTTCTAATACAAAATTACAAGAAAAAGCAGACACTGTGTCACAGATATTACCCTTAAGGGCAGGGAATTCAAAAGATGTGAAAGGATTCAGATTGAATTTGTATCTGATCTTTTCCTCCTCCGCTTTATAATGCATCTGCTTGGATCAGCCTGCTGCATTTCTTCAAACAAATGTCCTTCTGCAAAATTATAGTTCAAAATCAGCCCGTGCCCATCCCTGCCTTTTTACAGAGATTTTGCCTCCTCCACACTTGAATTATGAAATCAAAATACAACTGATCTGCAATTTCTTTTCATATTTATTTTAACTCCAAATATATAACGAACAAATTTCTGGCTCACTGATTTTAAACCATTCCTATAATAAAGGCATCTTACCTGCACAGGTGCTATCACTGCACAAGGGCCACCTTCAAATTGTTCTAATGCAGTTGATTCAGAGTCACTAAAGACAAATCCTGTCAAATGAAAAAGGATTTTATTTAATGAAATATGTAAACAAGTATGCATACTCTGTTCCCTAACAGAAATGACACAATTTGATTCACCTTTAAAAATCAGAGTTTTGTTTCCTTGATAATGCAACTGCATATGGTTAAACTATCTGAAGCAAAAAAGTCTTGAGTACAGATGAAAGGACAGAAATTAATTATTTATATCTGCAATTAAATCATGACCACAAAGATCCAACAGCTAGGGTTTTCAACAAAAGAATTTCTAACTTAAACCATGGGTTTTATTTTATGATAGTTTATTTCTTATCAATACATTAAAATCTGTGTATTATTTTGTCTACATACATAACAAAAATACATCTTGGAACCTGCACTGAACATGTGAAATACACTTACATTCCTGATGAATGGCACAATATGCCTTCCAGTGATCCCATTTTTGACCTATCAGTGCATCCTATTAAGACTGAAATAGGCTGAGTAGCTTAAATATTCACTTGCAACCCCTGAATGAAACCTCCTAATGGTGTTCTTTCACAGAAGATACGCTACATTTACTGAGATGCAACATCACCTATTTTCCCCCTCCAGCTTTAATGAATTTGTATATCAGAATTATCTTATAGTCACATAATAAAGCATATACTGGAGCAATTACTGCAAAATTGTTTCATTATCACTTTGCCCTTAAACTTGTCTTTAAGACAAGGCAATTCATAGCTTTCATTTCTCATGAATAAATGCACATGCAATTACCTTGATGAAGCTGACACACAGCAACTTAGAGCAAGTGGTGTTTTGCATTATCCTTTTAAGTAATGATAAGATTGTGCTGAAGTCATTCTAGTTCACTGTAATCTAGAAACCATGCAACTGTAGTCAGCAAGTAACCAGCAAACACAAGCAAGTGGAGGCAGGCAGAAAGGGGATACACATGCATTTTGTCATGGACTGACAGTGTCAGTCTCAGCAGAAAGAAAGGTCAATGCCACTTTCCCACAATTTCTCCGCTTCCCAACTCTGTAGGATTACAAGCTGCCATAACAAAAGCATCTCTAAACCCTGGATGTGAATCTGAACTGAGGAAATGCATCCCCCACCCTCACGACAGCGTGGCAAGTACATCATCCCAAGCAGCAAGAGATAGGACAACTGCATGTTTTGTATGCCACACTTCATCACAGAATAGTAGTTATACCACAACAATGTGAATTTTTTGCTTTAAAAAGGATCAGGGTAGCCATGGGGCTTCCGCTGTATCTCACCAAAGGCTCCAGGTTTATTTTCAACCACATGTGCAAATGTGCATTACAAAGATGTGTTTTATATCCAAAACATAGGGGGCTATGTCAAGCCTACATACTTAGATCTAGCATCACCTGATGTAGCAATGAAGCTCTATTAATTCATACTTGAACCAAAGTTTGCAGTGATGCCATTTCAGTGCCCTGTTAACGTGCCCTACTGAGAAATATCATCAGTCCTTTCAACTATCTGAATTGGTTTGTGCAGGCTTAGAATATTAAAAAGTAAGTCCTCCTCTGCTTTGAAGCGTTACTGCATGCCATCTAAGCACACTTCAACAAGACAGCTTTTTTTTAGTTGTTTTAATGATTTGTTTCTGCAGAAAAACAACATACTTGGGTGTGGTACCATTAAAGCACATTTAAGAAATCTTGAATTTGCTTCACATCCTTCAGGCTTCTTATAGAAGGCATGAAATGTCTCAGCTTAACCCTGCCCTGTTTTTCAAAATTGCTTCCTAAAAACAAAGAACATCGAGTGATCCACCAGAATGAATACAAATTTGAGACAGACAACGTTAAGTCAATATCACACAAAATTTCACAGAACACAGGCACAGGCAAAACACATATAAAATACCTGAGGAAAGACTTCTTATTACTTAAATATTGCTTAATGCTTAATAAATATTAAGATTCTAAAAGCTGTTAAGCAAAAAAATTTGGCTTCAGACAGTACGGTCTTGCTCTTTTGAAAAAGTACTGAGAATTGGAAGTCAGCTCAGGTAAAATTTCACAAATCAGCATTCCGAACTCCAGCTAGCTTCAAGTCTACCTCGGCCTGAAACCACACCTATATATCTTTTTAACCCTCCACAAAAGTCACCTTTAGGGCCATCTCTGTAAACACTCATCAACCCCACATACTTCCTTATGATTTCTAAGAGTGCCCTGGCTACCTTTTAAGCTACCAAGACAGGCATCTCTGATCCAGAGTAACTTCCGCTTACTCTTAACCATTCCTATCTATCATACAGCTCTTTTCACTCAAGACAAAATTTCAAAAAGAAAGAAGATGTAACGCAGCCAAAATAATATTTTTTAATTAATTTGCCTTTTATCCATGAGTATAATTAGCATCATTTCCCTGCCAGAAACATAAAATAATGTCATTATCACACATCTTCCATGTCATTTATAACACTACTAAACACTACATTGACCCAATTTTTTCAACATCACTACTACTCCGCTGCTTTAACCTTTTGGGGCAGTGTGGCAGGGAGATGAAGTGGATCTTGATTCCTGCAGGTAGCCAGTGCATTGCCCAATATTTTGAGTAATGACACTGAGAAATCTGTCTTTATATCCTTTGCTGACTACAATCACACAGCACAAAGTTTTACTCTTCTTATTTCCCCATTTGGCATTTATGAAGGCCCATGTTTCTTACTTGTGTCTAATTCTTAGCTCTTCTATGTACAGTTTGCCAAAATTAGCATATGACGTCGTTACCCACTGTTGTCCTTCATCTAATATGCCACATCACAGTCCAAAGTACTACAAAACCCATTCATTCTTGAATTATGACTACTCCACCACTCTCCTGCATCTTTTTATTACTAGCCTATTTCTAAAAAATATTTTTTCCATCCAAGACACCATAGACATAACTGTCATTTCACAAAGGGTGCTGTGTCTCTTCAATATTTTCAGTCTGCACAAAACCCAATTCTACCCGACTGAAAGAGACAAGGGAATACTAACCAGGTCAGAAAAACCCTTGCTGATCCTATCTAGCAATGAAGATGCTGAGCTATTCACCTTTTGCCCTGGAATCACAGAATATGTTGAGCTGGAAGGGACCCACAAGGATCATCAAGTCCAACTCCTGTTCCTGCACATGACACCCCAAGAGTCACACCATGTGCCTGAGGGTGCTGTCCAAAGGCTCCTTAACTCTGTCAAGCTTGGCGCTGTGACCACTTACCTAGGGAGCTGTTCCAGCACTCAACCATCTGGTTTTTCAAACCTTTTCCTGATACCCAACCCAAACCTCCTCTGACTCAGCTTCATGCTGTTTTCTCAAGTCGTGCCACTGGTCACAAGAGCGAAGAGATCAGTACCTGCCGCTTCAATTCCCCTCATGTGGATGTTGAAGATTGCAATGAGGCCTCCCCTCAGCCTCCACCACGCTGAGCAAACCAACTGACTTCAGTCACCTCCCACTATGGACGTGCATTTCTTTTTCTCTTTTGGGATACAAGAAATACCTGATGGAAACACTAGAATAACACATCATTACCTAAGCATGGGGTTTACAACACATCTTAATGTTTTGTTCTTTCTCTAGCACTGGGAATAGAATCATACACATTTTGCTTGTGGCTTTGGGTTTTCCAAGCATTTCTTTACAGTAACATGAAACTTCAGAAATTTTCTGTGGGGAGAAAAACCCCCAACAAACAAAAAACATTTTCCTGCCTACATAAAAGAAGGAGCATTTACTACAGCAATATCACAACAAAACTCCACTGAATGGGTTGTGGATAGAGACAGAAACTCCTGTAAGCGACTGAGGAATGTGTACAAACTACCTGGGAGGCTACCACTAAATTGGGCAACTGGAAGTTGGAAGAGAATCCAGACAAAATGGACCTTTTTACACTCTATGTTACCCATATACACACAAACTGTACTTCCCATTATGCTCTTGCAGTTAAATGCTTGTTGGAGAAGACCATTCCATTTCTTTCTTTCTTTCCAAAGACCAGTGAGAACACAGCTTTTGTTATTCTGAAAGGATGCAGTGCAAAAGTCTGCCAGATGTTTATATTGGACAGACATGATGCCTCATGCCTTGGGCATGACATGAAGAGCAGTTTTATGCACGAAATTTGTCCCTTGGATCAATGAAGAAATATACTCCTAACACAGATATATTCACTTAGGGTTCAGTCATCTTCTCAGCTCCTTCCCAAGTCCTCATATCTGACAGGAAACACCGAAGAGCAGACTGAAAC
Source organism: Chamaea fasciata (assembly GCF_029207755.1). Classification (NCBI taxonomy): domain Eukaryota; kingdom Metazoa; phylum Chordata; class Aves; order Passeriformes; family Sylviidae; genus Chamaea; species Chamaea fasciata. The sequence goes on from NW_027094086.1 coordinate 132,524,574, forward strand.
TGCACTACATTCCTGTGTCTGCTTTGAGGATTCTGGGAAACGGAATCCACAAAGTTCAAACTACAAATTCTGCTGCAAACATAAAGAAAGAAAATTCTGTTAAGAACTCCACACGAAAACCCTCACAACTTTATAGCCATGACTTTATTAAATCCGGAATAAAACCAATATATTTAAAGTAGCCAATGCAGAAACCTGAGGGAATTACTGCCACCAAATTCCCACAACAGGTCCATGAGAGCTGGGTCAGTTCTCTCAACTGCTTGGAAATCAGCCCATCTTCAAACGAGTATGATGGTTCATGAGAGCGTAACAGGATCCCTGGAATGTGCTGTCTTCACTGAGAAACTGACAGCTATCAGTCTTAAGTTCCTCAACACCTCCCCACTGCCTACTTTTCTTTTCAAAGAAAAACCATACCTCCCAACTTCCAAAGGGTTTGAGAAAGGAACAGATGATGTTCAGCAAGTATCCAAAATAAATGTCAGAGACAGAACTACAATCAAAAGAAATAAAAACAAACACAAAAAAATCCAATACCAAATTAGTTGTTTGATGCTTTCAGCATTTTTAAGTGGAACAGGGTCTATCTTTTAAACTTATAAGTCTTTGGAAATAATAAAGCTTGATATAGTTGTTTGCTTTTTTTTCTTTTAAATCTTGATGAGTCAGTGTTCACGGGCCTCCTTTGCAGCAAGTAAATGCTGCAGAACTTTTTCAACAAAATAGAAACTGAAAGCTGGGTGAAAGTATTATGCAACTACTGAAGGTAAGTGACTGAAATTGACTGTTTTGACCCTCAGCACAAGAACAGTCTAACTTAATGTCATGGGGTTTTGCTACACAGAATTGACTACACCGAGAAGCATATAGAGAAGGGAACAGATGCACTACACATTCTAGTCACAGGACTTTCCCTAAAGAAAGACTGGAAACAGCAGCTCCATTGCAGAAGCCACCAAGAACTCCAGAGACCTTTTCCATTAAACCTTCACTCGATCACAACTACAGCACATTATAACACACATTTCATTAAATTCTGAAACTGCTAAAATGTTTCATACAAACTATTTTTAAAACTTCAACTGTGGCAATCGAACATTACCAGCTGAATAATTAAGCTTTTTAACACCGATTCTTCTTTTCTGACTTTTCACACATCTTGTACTGAAACCGCAACATTACCAAAGCTTAAAGAGATATTACAGAAAGCAATTATATTTCAATAACCGATTTTGTTAGGAAGAACAATGGCTTTGCTGTGCCACTTAAACTCTAGATCTTAGAAAGAATTTGGCTTTTTCCCTTAAATATTTATCCCTGAATTATCTGAAGACAGATAAACCTAGGGAAAAAGACATGACTCCGGTAATGCACTGTGTCCAGAAATGGGGAGCAGCTACGCAGCTCCCAAATCTACTGATACTATGCAGATGACCCTTGTTAAAAAAACAAACAAACAAACCAAACCAAAACAAACAAACAAAAGGGCAATCAACGTAGAACACTGGGAAACTTCTGTTTCAAGCAACTTTAACCTGAGATCTGGATGATTTTTTTTAAAAAAATCTATAAATTCCACTATCACTTATTTTCTCCAGGAATCAGTAGTTTGATCATGAACATGAATCACTATTAGAATTCCTCAATGCCTAAAGTAAGTTATAGAGAAGGTTATTATTACCTTCTTTCAGCCAGGACAGATACACAGACTAATTCCTTGCATATAATTTTTATAGGTAAGCATTGCAATTGCACTTTTAAGGATCACAAGCAAACCTCCATCAAGAAGAAACTATGCATTGGCTGTATAACTTAAATACAGAAAACACACCTTACAAATACCGCAGGTTCCAGCGTTACTGCTGCTTTTATCTCTTGACATGTCCTAATTCTGGCATGCACCTGCTTCCATGGCCAAATAACCAGTTTAAAAAACAAATCTGTGGATCTCTGTCCCAAGCCTGGCCCCGCTTTTGCCAAGTCTCACCTATTCTTCACAAAAAAACCAAAGCCAAAGCACAACATATTTCATTTCCACAAGCTATGTAAAATCACGACATGAGACGCTGCTTTTCTATTTAATAAATTCAGATCCTTTCCTACACAGTTTTAAGTTCCTGAGGAGATGTGTAGCTAAAGACGACCATGCTGCAAAAACGTAAAATAATTATTTAGCAATGGAAGCTGCCGCATCATTTTCCCGCGTGGGCCAGCGCCGAGGTGCTGCTGACACAGGCACACAGGCAGTGCCCAGGGCACAGCGCCCCTCAGGTACACGGCCCGCAGCGCGGGGGGCGGCGGGGGCAGCCGCGGCTGTGCCCCGCCGGGCGGGCCGGGACAGCGGCGCGGGAAGGGCCGGCGAGGAGCGGGGCACGGCGCACGCAGGTACCTTGCGCCCAGCGGCAGAAGATGGTGTCGGCCAGCCCGCGGGGCCCGGCCTTCTTGCCCCACACCAGGTGGACGAGCTCCTGGCCCGCCTCGGACATGGCGGGGCAGCGGCGGCCCCGGCGCCGGGCGGGCGCGGCGGCTCCGACGGCTCCGGCGGCCCCTGCGCAGGAGAGGGGGGCGGGGCCGCGCGGGGGGGCGGGGCCGGGCGGGGCGGGGCGGCCCTTCCGCTTCCCCAGCAGGCCCTGGTGCTTCCGCGGGCCCGCGGGCGGCGGCGGGGCGGGTGAGGGAGGGTCGTTACTGTCACAGATTCGGGGCGGGTTTGTTCCTGTTGGGAGGAGCGTTTCCGCCTCGAAGTTCCCCAGATCAAGCTGTTGTGTATTCGCACTGGGAATTCTTCCTGTGGCGTGCAGCCGAAGTGGAGCTGCGGTGTTGTGCCCACTTGCTTAAACAATTACTGTATCGGTAGCGTTGGAAGGGAGCGCTGGAGTTAGAATTATATAATCATAGAATTATCGGCGTTAGAAGAGACCTTTACGAGCATCATGTCCAACCATCGCTCAGCACTGCCACTGTAAGCCCTAAACCTCATCACTAAGCGCCAGATCCAGACACCTCTTCAACACTTCGGGCATGGTGACTCCACCACCTTCCTGGGCAACTTGTTCCAATGCCTGGCCACCGTAACGGTGGAAAAGATTTTTCTGATAATATCATCTGTCCCTTCCCTTTGATAATCTCCAGATCAACTTGTCCGAGCCCTTTCTGAGGCAGAGTCACCTGAAGCCTGTGACACATGAAAGTGTCCAGGTGGGTTTTGAACGTCTTCAGAGAAAGACTTCATGACTGCCCTGGACAGCTTGTGCCTGTGCTTTGCCACCCTCAATGTAAAAAATTCTACTTCGTGTTGAGGTGGAACTTTTTGTGTTGTTTCAGTTTATGGCCATCGCTCCTCATCTTGTCGCTGGGCCCCACTGAAGAGAGCCTGGCGGCACCCTTTTGGCACCCACCTTTGAGGTATTTATATGCATTGGTGAAATTCCCTTTCAGTCTTCTCCAGACTGAATAGGCCCAGTTCCAGCAGTCCCTCCTTGTACAAGAGGTGTTCCAGTCCATTAATCATTTCTGTGGCCTACCACTAGACCCTCTCCAGTAGTTCCTTGTCTTCCATCATACGCTTAGTGCTTTTATAAAGATTGAGCACATATTGAGGCTGTTACATGTGCAATCATTCTGAATTCAATATGAAAATAGCCAATATCAAGCGTGTTTCTGAGTTTTCGAACATGTCATACCACGAATTGATCAGAAGATGGGGTGGTTGTACTTCTGATCCTTAAACGTTTTCAAGTTATGCACAGTTTAGCATTTTCCAAATAATTACTGACAAGTTATCAATTTCCTTCAATATTGATTCACAGAATGCACTCAGAGAAAAAAATAATGCAATTATAATGGACACTTTTTGATTTTTAGCATAAAGAAAGCATTTCAAACAATGGAAAGGAGTTTAATTAGAGTTAAAGGCATCATGACAAGAAAATCAAGTTCTGTACATACTATAACAAAGGCCATCATGTTGCTAGGTTTTGTGTCTTTCAAATTGATAATGCAGTAAAAAGCAAATTTTATTTTAGTACTTTGAGTTTAATACAAGGTATACTACACTTGAAATTGTAAACATCCAATGAGCAGGAGAAAAATGCCAAAGTACATTTCTTTTCAAGTGTATTGTATGTGCATGTGAAGTATTTCAGAAAAGTAATTATCAAAATGGTGCCATGGTGGAAGTCTAAGTCAGCTCAACAAATTTCAGTCTGTATCCACTAAAAGGAAGGCTTTACAAGTCAGAGGAAAGAAGTGCAAGTTTTAGGCCAGCTCTTCAAGTTCCTGGGCTTTTTGTAAGGAAGAGAATTTATATTATCATGGATGCTCAGGGTGCAATCTGAAAAACAATTCAGTAGAGAGAGGGAAGAAGGCACTGTAAAACAAGGATCCTGAACCTGCAGTGAGGTGATGGGCACTGCTGTATGGCAGAGGAGTTGTATGGCACCACCCAGGAGCAACAAAAGGCTGGAAAAGCTCCTTCTCCGCTTCCATCTCTGGTGTCCTGGATCATCACTTCAAGAAAAAGGTTGTGTGTGTCCACAGAAAGGGCAAGGAAGCTGGCAAAGGGTTTAGAGAGTGAGTCATGAAGAGTGGCTGAGGGAGCTGGGGTTGTTTTGCCTGAGGAAGAGGAGGCTCAAGAAGGGCCATATCAGTCCCTACAGCGACCTGAAAGGAGGGTGTAGCCAGGTGAGGGGTGGGCTCTTTTCCCAGGCAAGCAGTGACAGGATGGGAAGACATAGTCTCAAGCTGCACCAGGGTAGGTTCAAGTTCGACATCAGGAAGAATTTTTTATGGAGAGGGTCATCAAGCATTGGAGTGAACTGCCCAGGGAGGTGGTGGAGTCACCATCAACTAGAGGTGTTCAAGAAACAGCTGGACATGTCACTCAGTACCATGGTCTAATTGACAATGTGGTGTTCAAATGTTGGACTTGATCTTGAAGGTCTTTTCCAGCCTAAATGATTCTATGACTCTGCAGTGATTGTGGAAAGCAAGTTAATGAGTATGTCCTCTGATTTCATAGGTACAGACAGATATTCACATTGAAACTTTTCCACATGTAAGGAAAAGCTGAGTCTCAACCTGAAGAGCTGTGAGCCAGAAGAGATTCCACAGTTTAATGTGCTCTAAAGTGCAACAAATTTCCTCTGTCACCATAGAGTGGAAGAATGCTTACCTTCAAGTCTGTGATTGCAGACCTGCAGGTGACCTAGCAACTCATCTCTCCTGCAACATCACAATGTAAAATTAAATCTTTATTTCTAACCTGAGGTGGAACAACACATTGTCACATTTTCGTGCAGTAGCAGTATTTTTGTGTAGCAGTGACTGGTTTGCAGCTAATGCTTTGTGTTGTGTAAAAATGCTCTCACTAGCAACTGATGTGAACTCTGATATTGCTAATTTGATCCGTATAATTTTATATGAGAAAACACGTTTTCAGAGTTACTCACAGTCCTGGCAAAAGCAAAGGCAGTAATGAGACACACAAGATGTTACATGACTTGACCCATCTTGGTTTGGTTGGCATAAAGCACACAGAATTCAATATAGACAAATAAAAATTAATTCGTCTAGGAACAAGGGAGCAATTCTGGGGATATGTGCCAACTGGAACAATCTGTCATGTGCTGGTTAGGAAAAGCATTGAGAAATTATTTTGGAAATAGCATGAAATATCACTGAAATCATTAGCCTCACTAATGCAAATGGTAAAAATCAAACTATATATCAGCTGTAGCAAACAACACTGAATCCAAGCAAATGAGACTATGGATGTCATCAGTTTCTTTTAAGTCTTGGGCGTTCATAAGATAATTATATGTTGCATATGCCTAACAAAGATTTGGACAGGAGGTATTGTGTGTGAATTTATGTAGGTAGTTATACATTGGCACATTGACAGCTGTGCTGGATTTCAGAAATAAATTAAAGTGAAGTCAGAACTCTGAACAAAGACAGTGCAAATCTGCATACTACTACATCAAAATATTATTTTCTAAAATTACGAAACTGTTATTTAAATACTTTTTCTGTGGACTCTGGTATGTAAAAACTGTGCTATGAAAGCAGGGCTTCATGGAAGATAAACAGCAAATTTATGTGCATTTTAGGTCGTTAAGTCCTTAAAGTATTTAGAGGTGTGCAAACAGAGACGGATTGAAAATTACTCTGCAGCATTGTTTGGTTATCTTATGAACAATATGCATAGATTTTAAATTTTTTTTTTCAAATAGTTTCTCAGAAATGCAGGGGTTTTCCTTTTTTTTTAATGTTGGACTGCCATCATGTGGTTGATTTGGTGACTTCAGTTGCACTACTTCTTTTTTTTTTTTAGCTGTACAATGCAGCTAATTTTCTCTGCAGATTGGTGTTGGGGGTTCTTGGAAACCATAGCAGATACTGTTCTCTCCCTTCTAATCTCTAGATCAAGTTGGATCTCTAATCCAAACTCACTTAGATTAGCTTGATTCTGTTGTTTGCAGTATGTTACATCTTAGAATGGTTCTCCATTAGACAGAAGGAGTAGGTAAAGAACATAAGCACATGGTCTCTAAGTGTGCAGTCCCATTTAGTTTACATAATATATTTTTTAAGAATTAAATCTCTTCATGAATTTTTTTGGATTAATTGAGAATTTATGGGTTTACTGCTATGAGCTGTTGACAGACAGCGGTACAAGTTACTGACATTGTAGATTTTTGCCAGTAAAGTTCTTCTAGACTGAAATAGTTTTGCCTCACTTGTCTGTAAAAAAACTGGCTTGACTGGTATGAAAAACAAATAGACTAATTAATGGCAGGCTACTTACTCCATAGAAATCCAAAGGGAATTGCAATGGCGTTGTATTACTATATTAGAAATGAGTATGAAAGTTTTCTACAGTTCCCTTTTCTGTTTACTCCCATCTTTTAATTACCTCACCCTGTCCTTCAGCCCTCTCAACTCAACAAAACAAAAATCAATCAATCTGATCTGTATAAAAAAAATAGTTATTGAGAAGTTGAAACATTGTGGTAGGCTAGAAAATACTTCTGAACCAAATCACAAAAATGTTTAGTTGTCTGCCTGTTGGTGTTGGATGCCTACTTCCCACTGGTGTGAATATATCTGAACTTTGTTTATAGTACAACATGAAGTACTATATAACTCTTTGCTCTCAGGTTGATCTCTGTGAAGAAATTTTAATATCAGAAGCCGTGCTCAAAATTCCATCGTGTGCACTTTTGTGTCCGAGAAATGATGAATGTCACCAGCTTACAAAATGCTGATTACTCTGTTCCTTGTAGCAGAGGCAAATTTTGGACTGTGTCTGACACTGATTCTTCCAACTAGTTCTCAGTGAAGAGGTAAAGGTAATTATAGTAGCAGTGACAGCAAAGTGGTGGTGGGGAGGGGTGATGATCCCTGTTTTGTGCTGAGGTCAGATAGTGGGACACTATATGGAAGAGACAAGAACATGGTCATGCTTATTTGCCCAGTGTACCCATCCTGAACTGGGGTGGCCTGTCAGGGGGTTTTGTCTGGCAAAGGAAAAGGTCCTCCAGTCTAGAGCAGAGTAAGGTGCTTTCTGCCAGGAGAAAGACTGGGAGGAAAATTGGGACCCAAAATTTTAATTCTTCAGGTGTCAAGGGACATGCTACAGCCCTGACACTTTCATGGTCCCTTTTGTCTCTCCTTAGGCCTCCTTGTTTTGAGAAGTGAGTAAAACTTTTATTTTGATCTGTGTATCAGGACCAGATTCTCTGAGAAGAAAGAGTTCAAGTCTAAGAAAGAGAAAGCTCTTGTGTTTCTTATTTTCTCTTTTAAAATGATGAATTAGTGTTAGATGGAAAAATTTCTTAATTTACTGGCTCCTACTGAAATTATAGAAGAGAGCAAAAGGGCAATTTCATAGTAGGTATTTGCCCTCAAAATCTGTTGAGACTAAAGCCAGTGATTTTCCGGTGCATGTGAATGCTTGGGATTGACATCTTTGTGAAATGGGAAGGATTTTCTGGAGAATCACAACTTTCTTTGATAGCAAGGTAAAAAAGAGTGATTTCTTGTGTATATACCATACATATATATGGTGTCCTAATGCTATAGACAATAGATTAGTTTTAGGTAAGCTGTTTAAAACTGCTGGAGCTAAAACTCCATCATTTGCAGAAACACCAATGAGTGAATATCCTTGTACTCCTAGTACTGTCTACATCAGAAGTTAACCATTCTACTCACTGTTGCATTTCATTTAGGATTCATAAGTGTATGGAAGAAGAAAATGGACTATTTCAGAAACAGTCATTTATTCATTTTTTGCAAGTTACCATGGCATTTTCATGTTGTTTAAAGACAAAAGTCACCTTTCCCTCCCAAAGCTTCCTGAGGTTCTCTATTATTTTCAGATAAAATTTTACAGAGACAGGTAAATTTAAACATCCATTATCCTTACTTGATCACTCAGTGTGTAGCTCGCAGCAAATGCTTTGGATTATGGATTTCAATTTTTTGGGAGAAAAAGAAAAAAAAAGACATTGTAGTTGGCATGGAAAAAAGTCTGTAATTATTAAGACTATTGGTAGTATAATTTAATTAAAGATGTCAAGTTCCAACACAGTGATACTAATACTATATTTCTGGCATTATTAGTTAGAAGTGGCTCAGGCAAGCTTAAAGCCCAATTATGCAGTGGGCTAATAACTTGCTGTGCAGTCATTATTCTCTGGTTAATTGCAGAGTTTACTTAGCAGTGACACTGCACAAAAGGAAAGATAAAAGGTATTTATATTCATCAAATTTAGTAATGTGAACTGCATCTCAAACCAAGAAGTTATTTAAGACAAGGGACTGAATTTTTTATTTCAAAAAAGCTTAATGGAAATATATTAATTGCAGTGAAATGTTAAAAGAATTAAATAAGCGTTATTTAGTCAAAATTAAACAGGAAAGTTCCAGTCTTCTAAGAGGACTGTTTTCCAGCAGAAGATGTGTGTTTGGACTAGCATCATGGACTCAGGCCCGACCTTTGGAAGACTGTAACAAATAGTTGCTTTGGATCATGGAAATTAACTGGTTTTCTGTATTTGAATGAAAATTCTTTGCCCGATAGAGGGCGTTGTAGCTCTTAGAATAGCTAGAGTATCACTACGTAGCTTAACTAAATTTGGTGAAAAAAAAAAATCCTCAGCATGTTTGTGTGGTTAAGAAATTAAGGGTCAGGGAGTTTTGCTGATTTATAACAGCTGAACATCTGCTTTGGAATACACAAAGTAAAGGATTCAATTTACAGTTTCCCACAACAACCATGACTTGTCTCTGTTTTATATACTGTTGGCGTTTTTACTGATAACTTTTATTCATGAATGTATAAACCGTGTTAAACTTTGGGTTGTTGTTTTTTTTTTTTTTCTTTTAAATTTCTCCCCAAACAATATTATGCTGATATTTTTGTTTTCTTCCAATTCTTTTATTTTTTAAAAACCCAGAAGAATAAATACTAGTAAAATCTAATAGCCTCTCTCCTGTCATTCTAAGAAGCAATTGATAGACATCAAAGCTTCAAGAGAAGATTGTGATCTAGAACTGTCTAGATTAATTAGGAACATGTGCATAATACCACATTACTCTTTCAGTTAAAAACTGTGTAGATGAATAGGAGCATTTCCTCAACACTACATTTGTTTGTTACTTAAAACCTTCTATTCCTGAAATAAAATACTTGGAATGATTCATAGTCCCTACAGACCATAACTGCAAGTATTAAAAATGTTTCGAGTTTTTTGTTTTTAAATTTTGCCATTAGATGGAAGTAAACAAGTTTCCTTGTTTTGTACAAATTCAGTTTTCTTTGGGTTTTGTGAAACTAACGATTTCAGAAAGTCCTGAGCCAATTACGAGGTGGTTTTTCTTCTCTTCTTGCTTCCCTCCTCCGTCTTTGAAATATACTAAGTAGCTTTGGGTATAACATGCTCTTAGAAACCTGAAAATTAAGGCTAAAAAGAAAACTGCTCATTCAGCACAAAAGTGGGACTGCTGCTGCTAGCACTGCTTTAAGAAAAATTATCAGCAGATAAATTTAAAATATTATGGCAATTCTCATCTTAAGATGGCTGGCTGTGGAAAACAGAGGAGACAGTCTGATATTCAAGCATCTTGTCACTTGAGTCACTAGAAATGGTTGAAGTTTAAATGCTTGTTATTAAATTGTATGAAACTGGTAGTGTCAGAGCCTGTTCTGCAGTTTGACATATGGCACATCCTTGCATGATGTTTTACAAAACTTAGCATTACATGAAGTGCACATGGGTGAGTTTCAAAATCCATTCACCTCTCCTATTGCCTCACTAATTTTTTTTTCTTTAAAGATCTTCATAAGCAGTCAGGATTAGTATCTTTTCAGCAGCATCACCTATGTTCAGCTTTCCTCTCTTTTTATGATAGCTTCACTCCGTAGCAGTGCAACTGAAAGCACAACTCAGGAGCTGATTGGGAGACGTGAATGTAAGTCAGTGCTATGATGATGTATGACAACAGAGAAATGTTTTGGGCTTGGAACATTTTTCATATGACATTGAAAAGAAAAATCAATGTGTGGCTTAGCATGGCGAAATTTTTAACAAGCTTTGTGTATTTTAGTGAAGAAATCTGCTCATTTCAGGCGACGAGTATGAAGGACATATACTCTAAATCTTGCACTTCTGAGCTTCCAGTGTATTTGCATAAAAACTTGCTACAGCTGACAGAGAAAATGACAATCCTGACTCCTTTTTTTTAAATTTTAGAGGGCATAATGTTTACAATGAGCAGAAGCTTTGGGGAAAGAGAAGTTTCCCAACGAAATTTCAGAAGAAGAATGCAAGGCCAGCGGGCAACTAACCGGTTCTGGCTTCCCAGATTTCTAGATTTTTATTTTCTGTTTTGCACCAGTCAGAAACAGTTGCCGTGTATCTACTTCCTATGTACTCTGGCCACCTCTAATCTCTGATAAACTTTCTTTACCTATATATCCTCTGTGCGATGTGGTTTGCAGGGGTCATCTGCCTTCTGTTCTGTGATGAGACTACCAGCTAAGCCATTAAGAGTAATGGATGTTGCATTGCCAGGCCTTTAAAAATGTACATAGTGCTCCTACAGCCAGACTGGTGAGTTGAATGTATGATGGGTAGAAAATTAGCTCAACCATTGCACTCTTAAGATAGTGATCACTGGTACAAAGCTCACCTGGCAGCGAGGTATGAGTTGCTTGCCTCAGGGATTGATGCCAACCATGCTTCTTCTCAGTAACAGCTTGGATGAGTGGATTAAGTGCATCCTTTGCTGGTTTTCAGATACATGAATTGGGAAGGGCATTCAGTATATTGGAGTGCAGGGCTGCTCTTCAGAGGAACTTTGTCAGGCTCCAGAAGTGGGCTGTCAGGGACCTCACAAAATCACCAAAGGAGAATACAAAGTGCCAGGATGGAATAAACCCATGGAACAGCACAGGACAGCGCTGGCTGGCTGGGAAGCAGCCTTGTAGAAAAAGACCCAAGATTCTTGTGGGTAGTGAGTTGCACTCAGTCACCAGTGAGCTGCACTTCTGGCAGAGAAGGGCAGCTGCATTGTGGGCTGTGCTAGGAGGAAGGTAGCCAGCAGCTGAAGAGAAATGGTGGTTCTTTCCCTCTGTTTAGCACCTGTAGGACCACATCTCTAGTGCTGTGTCTAGTTTTGGGCTCCCCAACACAGAAGAGATATTGACGTAGTGAAGCAGGTGCATCAGAGAGCCATTTTGATGTTTAGGGGGCTATAGCACCTGATGTAAAAGGAGAGATGTGTTTTTACTGTCCTAAGTAGAGAAGGCTAATGCTCTATATGCCTCCCTCAACAGGAGAGTGTTGAGAAGACAGTGCGAGACTCTTCTCAGAGGAAGACAGTGGGAGGACAAGAACCTGTGACCAGAATTTAGAACACTGGAACATTGGAAACCCATCCCGGTGCAAGGGGGAAACCTTTGCCCTGAGTGGTCAAATGCTGCAACAGATTGCCTGTACAGGTTGTGGAACCTCCACCCAAGGAGATTAGCCACTCTCGATTAGCCACTGCCTTCAGCATTTGGATCTGAATGGACTTACAATGAGTAGGGTGTTGATGTGTTTTCCAGTGGTTCCTTCCAACTGACCTGATTCTGTCTTAGGTAGTCATTGAATGCATATGGACTGATGCCAGTAAGAGAGATTTCTCTCTCTTCATTCATATTTTTGAAGTGACAGGTACAGGTCAATGGAGTTTTGTTTTGCAGGAAACAATATAAAAATGAAACAACTAAAATGAAAGAAGAAGAAATCAGTTGTGAATTTTCATTTGTATAGTATGTTGCTAGAGTCTTAGAAGTGTATGAACAGTATTATATGAATTTCAGTTCCTCTATGTCATCTTGATATTTCACTTGATAACTTCTCTCATAAGAACTTCATAGTAATTGCATTCACTTTCATGTTGCCGATAATCACATCATGTAACTGTTTGTTTACACCAGTGCTGATCCAGCTGTAACCTAGACTTTTTGATTTTCTTGGTGTGTTTTCTTTTTTCCTGTAATTTCTGATTCCCAGGCTAATGATGATGATGATGATGATGATGATGATGATGTGTATTCCTTCTGCTGAGAGAAGTTGATTAGTAATTTTGAAGTCTCATCTTCAATGGAGAGGTGAAGTCATTTTATTGTAGCAACATACAGAGATAGTATCAATTGTATACCAAGTGCTTTGATTGACAGCTTAGCAGTTTCCTACTTGAATTGATGTATCTTGATGCTTTCACACTATGTTACTAGCTAGAAAATTGACAGGCTTTGAGATTTTCCCCACTGACTGTCCAGTATTTGAAAGTTTAAAAGAGAAATGTTTGTTTGCAAGCTAGTAATTAGTTACAGGATCATTTTATTCTCTCAGGCTGATACTCCGAAGAGGAAAAGCACCAAGACAAAACAGTGTGCAATGTATGCTCAGATCTGAAGTCTGACTTCAGATAGCTTGGCTACTGTGCGTTGATAATGAATCTGTTTCTAGCCTTTTTTGGTTTTCTCTCTTGTAATGCTTCCCCCACCAAAGTTATATATTTTGGGTATCAAACAATTTTATTCAGAAATAAATGGTAGTTATACAGACATTATAGTCTCACTATGGGATTAAATATACAGGCAGTTCAGGGTGAAGTTGTATAAATCATAACAGTGTACTCCATCAACTTCCATTTTTATACCCATAAGATGAGGCATTAAGAACAGTTTTTACCTTGTAAAATGAAGAAAGAGAAACAATAAGAATTTATTACAGCCCATAAACAAAAGGAAAGAAAGGGAATAGAATTTAAGGAATAATGTGCCAACTCAAAACAATCCAGAGATTAATATTAAGTATATATGGTTTATATATAAACTAATTCAGTGTAATAAATAACATGGAAAGAACATTGTAAATCATAGGAGGTAGTTTAGTTTCCAGACAGTTTGTTTTATGTAATATCAACTAGGCCTTATAGGAAAATGTAGAGCATAGTTTTACAGTGCACTCCCTTGAACTGGGTTTGTGTATGTAAAGATTGTGAAATAATAATGTACCAAATGTTTCCCATGTTACCAAATGTTGTAGCAACCTTGCTGTTTGCCTGATAGAGATCCTGCTAGAGATGGGTCTTTTGCCCTCTTTGAGCTTCTTAATAGGCATGGTCTGCAGTATTTGGTTTCTCTTCTTGACTCCTAAGTTTTAGTATGTCAGAATTAATATATTAGATTACTGAACAGAATTAGGATTCAGTGCAAAAATTTGTTATTGACTTGTTGGAAATTAGGTCAGGTGTCTCCTGCAGTATGCTTTAGAAGCCTTTTCAATGTAAAACTGAAAATAATTTTTAAAAGTATTTTCAATAAACACCTTACTAACACTTTTGCCAGTGAGGCTTTTGTAAGCATGACAAATATATCATCCTCTTATATATAATTCTGAGCATCCTCTTATGTATAACTGTACATGGTAAAGAAATACAGTAATGCCAACTTATGTGGTCAGAATCTTAAGTCCGAGGAGCTCCAAATTTGGATGGATTTTCAACAAATGATTTGGAAGGGTTGCCATAGGTGCTTACCTATGACTTGTCAACAAAGCTGTGTTATAAAGCATTTTTCCAGAACCAAGCAAAACAGAATAAGGGGAGCTATTTAAAATTAGGTCCTATATATCCAGTTTATGTAGCAATCTCACAAATACTGGTAGTAGTTCCCTAGATGACAGTCTCTTTCCTTTTTCAGAATAAATGATATAAAAATCTTGGTCAGGATGATGTTGGAAGTATTTTGATGTTGATTGCCAAGTGAATCATAAAAGTCATCTTTACTACCTGGCCAAATTTCTGTTAGTATGAAACTTTGCCCAAATGCTGGTGCCAGACCTTCAACCTTGTGTCAACTTAGGAGTCTGGCAGAGATTTGCCAGATGGTCTTCCAGCCGTTCACCTGGAACACTGAAGGTAATAGAAAGTCTATTTGGTCTTTTGAAATATAAATCCCATTCTCCGTATCTCAGTATGGATTCCCAGTATTGAATGCTGTCTTCATCTATCGAAGTTTTGAATATAAATGCTTTTTCAGAATCATGAACAGTAGAAAAATGGGCAAGAGATCTGTTTCATTTCGCTTTTAAAGCTGAGAAGCTTCATCAAAATAATTGATACATTCAGCTCCAATTAGCATGTTTAAAAACTTCTCTAAGCCATATTGTTATGGTAGGCCTAAAAGTAAAAGCTCAAATATCAGTGACCCAAAAAACATAATCACCCTAAAGTGGTTAATAAATGCCAATATCTGTTTTCCAGCTGGAGAAAACAATAAGCTACACTGCATTATCTTCCTGATGTATTTGTATCATGTACATTTGCAATGCAAAAATGGATAAAGAGTATAAGGTCTACTGTAAAATACAATGCTCATTAAATCTCATTTTTCCAAGTTCCTTACTAGGTGTGAGAGAAGCAGTTATGTAGCTGTGAAATGGAAAAATCTATATTAAACTGTGAGTTGTTCCCAGAAGATCTGCTCCAGTGTGGGTCTCTTCCACAGGGTGCAGTTCTTCAGGAACAGGCTGCACTTGTGTTGGTCCCCCATGGGGTCACAAGTCCTGCCAGCAAACCTGCTCCACTGTGGGCTCCTGCATTCACAGGGCCACAGGTCCTGTCAGAGCCTGCTCCAGTGTGGTCTTCCCAAAGGGTGACAGACTCCTCCAGGCATCCACTTGCTCTGCTGTGAGGTCCAGTGTGGGCTGCAGGTGGATCTCTGCTTCAGCTGCCGCACCGTGGTCTGCAGCATGGGCTGCAGGGGAATCTCTGCTCCAGCACCTGGAGCACTTCCTCCTGCCACTCACTGACCTTCGTGTCTGCAGAGTTGTTGTTCCACATGTTTTCACTCCTCTCTTCTGGCTGCTGTTGTTTTGCAGCAGTTCTTTCCCCCTTGTAATTCTGTTATCCCAGAGGTGTTAATGCTGTCCCTGTAACTCCCACACTATCAAAACCTTGTCACACAAACCCAATACAAATTGTTATGTCAATATATTCTGTAAATGTTTTAAAATGCATGATTTGTTCTGGAGATTATGTTTTGTTTTGTTTTGTTTTTTTCTCAACCTGTCTCATGTGATTTAGGGTTGATAAGGCATTCCTCATCCCAGCCTGTAAAGAAGCGAGGCCATTGGGCATCTTAACAAAGTGCCATGGAGGCCCGGCACATCCTCTGTAGTGCCTGAAGTCTGCAGACTGTTCCCTCTGCAGCAAACAGGCAGAAATCAAGCACCACAAATGCTGGGGGAAGCAGAAGTCTTTTCCAGTCACACTGAAGGCTCTCTGACATGCAGTAAGGTACTGCTGTGGAAAGCCAAAAGGTATCTTCATCATAGTGTATTTATATTGCCTTTTTAAAACTTGAACTCCTAAAGAAGCAAAGCATATATAATTATTCTTTTGGCCTCTCTGTACGTTTTTCCTTCCAGCTGTCCCTCAAAACTTTTGAATCCTAAAACTAATTTCAAATAATATGGACAGGGTGGACCTGAGATTTTAGACATAATGAATTTTGAGAAATTTTGTGAAAATTGGTGTTTGGATAGCTAGTATCTATGTCATTGAGAAAAAGACAAAACAGCTGATATGAGTCAGTACATGTGGAGAAAGTTCATGTGCTGAAACAGCTGGTCAGTCACCATGTGTGTGATACCAGCCAGCTATTTCACCTTTTGCCCAGACAGAAAGCTGGGATAAAAGCAGGAGCTGTGGCAGCAACCTCTGTGAAGGATGTAGTCTGTAACCTGTTAGGAGAAAAGGGTTTATTAGCTCCATTGTTCATGAAAAAATAATTATTTAGTATAATTCTTGCTATATTTCAAAGCAAAATATTTATGTTCACAGTTGAAAATATTGATAGAAACAGACTAATAAATTTATTCCTTGCTTTTAAATTAATTTTAACTAATATATTGTATTATACATATATTTTTGTTTTAAAAAAAGTTTTTAAAAATACAGTGCTGATAATGGGATTGTGTCTGTTTCAGCTAAGCACTTTTAATAAAATAGAAAGCTTACTTTTGTTTTGTACAGGTCGTATGGTATTTTCCTTAACTAGGTCACATATGCTTTCTTAACGGGACAGTATTGATCTGGAAAAATTAGATCTTTTTTTTTCTAATTACTGCCAACAGTGAAACTTACTTCAAACCTGACTCTGATTCTCTCTCTGTTTTGTGTAAGGATTATTTTAACAGAAACTTTTAAAATTGATGTGTACAGTATTTAGTTCTGTCACTTGCAATGCTATAAGCCACGTTATGCTATAGTCTAGATCTTTGGTAGATGTACAGTACAGATTTAGGGTCAGTTTGCAGAATGTTTTTGTCGAGAATAAAGTTAAAATATGAAAAGTTAGTGCAATTTGTTGATAAATTTTCTTACTACTAAAAAAATGGAAGAAAAAATCAAGATATTCTGATGTTGTTATTCAAGTGATTAAATAATTTACACTGCAGAGATCCATTTCCAAACTTAAGCCCTCAAACAAACCCATTGTTTTGCTACACTGGGAGAGTACGTACAGCTCCTGGCTTTGTTCTATTTTGATGAAATGTGTCATTGATAAAAGAGAGTTCAAGCTTCCCTAAACCAATTAAAATGTTCTTGCCTCAGGTGGTAAATAAAAGCACATGATAGAACTAAAGCAGACTGGGAGAGTGGTAATCAGTACAGTAGTTCAGTATTGAACAATATTGAACACTGTAACAATAACACATAATAAATCATTTTGAAAGGTACATTGGATATATTTTTTTCAAGGACAAATGAAGTATACTCACAAGGATCAAAGGGACACCATAGTTATTTTTATGCTTTATTTTAGAAACTATTGACAGTTTCTTTTAAAAGTAGCTTTAGCTTGCTTGACTGCAAAATGTTCATGAGAATACTTTTGGGTATTGGTCAGTTAGATGTAAATATGTTTTATTGAAAGCTTTTTTCTTGATAAGATCATGTGGCTGTAATGTTTCCTTTTTAAGAGTGCTGTCCTGATTTTTATACATTAAATATCTGGATCTCATATATGTGAAATGTGTTCAACCGAGTTATATGATTGAAGACAATGTGTTGTTGCTGTACCATCTTTACCTTTATAGAACTGATTCACTAAAAGAAGTGCTTATCTATTAGGAGAATTTTTTTTTTGTCCATTCATAAGAATGTCACTGTGGAAGTAAAACAGTGCTATACAGTGTTTCTTTTTAGAAAGAAGGTAGAATGGGATAAAACCCCTCTTTTCTGTTGGAAAATTTCCCTCTGGTCTAAAGGAATTTGGCTGTTCTTTACTATCAAACGTTTATTGTAAAATGCTAGGCTATCCAGGTCTAAATACAACTAGGATGCTGAGAGTAAATTCTACAGGATGCCAGATTAACAAGTTGACATGGAGTTACTTTACTGTATCAGGATAGCTGGAGATACTGAGGGAAGTGTCTTTGGTTTGGGTTAAACTCTCAGTATGCAGCTCCCTTATCAAAGGCAACACAAATGCTGAAAATGGAAGTACAGGTGAGTTTGATTAGCTTTCACTACTGCATATCAAAGCTAAGACCAAATTTTCTCTCATTCTCAAAGGACAGTCAAGATCAAGGACAGTAAATAACCTGGAAGAGGGGATTTGAAGACGTTCTTGGTGTAGCACTTCAGTGTGTGTGGGATACCTGCTGCTAGTATGTGTTAGTTGACCTCTCAAGATAAATATTTGCCTTCACTGAAAGGAAAGAGCAGCAACAAAAGTATCATACATGTCATCTCTGGCTCTAAAATGTGCAAGATAATACCCTTTTTACATTTCCTTTTTGGTTTTTATTTTTCAGTGTCACTGCTTGGAAACCTAAAAAGGGACAAAAGTTTTGGTATTCTGTGCATCTTGTTAATAACTGTAGGAAACAAGCCTTGTCCCAGAGAGTTTACCAGAAAATTGCTATGTTGTGGAAAAATAAGGCAAAATACAGTAAATGTGATAGACCCAAAAAACACTAAAGTGAGAAAACTTTTGCTTGAAGCAAAAAGACTTACATTTATTAATATTTCTCTGTATTTTAACATAAGCCATGGTGCCTTCTGTATTTTTTTTTCTTTTTACGTCTCTCTTTTATCTACAGACAATATAGAAGGCGATCAGGTAGTGAAAGAGAATGCCCAAATAATAGAAATTGGAGGTCTTGTTTCATCACTGTTATTCTCCAGTGCTCTGGTCTCATTCTAAAGGAACTCCATGTCTTCAAAACCATTACTGCCTTTCTGTGTCTATTTCAAATCCTTAAGATCACCAATAGATTTCTTGTATTGGTTCCATATTTTTTCAGACTTTAAACAGCTTTGTTCTTGTTCATCCTGGAAAACTGTTCTTTATATCTTTCAGATATTGTACTAGTTTGAAATCAAAGATCGTAACTCAGAATTATAATTTTATAGGGAAAAAATTAAAAGAAATAAATAAATGCAGTAGTACAAGAACACTGACACAGAACCCAACCTGACACCCTACGGTGGTAGCAGTCCAAGCAGAGTGGTTCTGTTGAAGCAGTGATCGTGTAGAAATAATGGGTCTGAACATCCAGCAGTAGCTCTTGTCCTCTGGGAGTCCAGTAAGTAACCACTGCTCTGGTGTTCAGAGTCTCCGCTTATATCCAGGCTGGAATGCTTGGTTCCTCCCTCTGGGCGGAGCTTCTCACAATGGGATGGTGAATCATGTGATAAGGCCTGATGGACCCATTAACAGGAGATAGTCCAGGAGGGAGTTATCTGTGAGCTGTGTAGCAAAGGTGCTGATGGACCCATTAACAGAAGATAATCCAGAGTGGGGGAGGCAGGGAGCACTGCCTCACCTGGTTTCAACAGTTCATGAAGATGGTGATAGAATATACTTCAACCCAGGACAGATATTTATGGCCATTCTTTGTAACTTCATGCAAGGTTTTATTTCTTAGACCACAACTGATGGTCACCAAGCACACGCACAGCGTATTCCTGTGGGTCCTCTCCAATGAAGTATGAGGAAAAGATGGTGCTGTGTTCAGAGCAGTTACACTAATGTGCAGTCCTGAAAAGACATAAAGCTTACACAAGATTTATTTTACTGTGACATATTTAATGTATGTTCTTTCAGTAGCACTATCAGCTTCTTTGTCTCCACTGTTCACTTCAAGCTGTTTGCTCTATCATGTGCCTTCCCCACTGCTATGCCAGTGGGTCCAGTAGTGGGTTCCCACTGGTAAGCCAGGTCAGGAAAATAATACAGGCTGCAGTTTTAAATTTTTTTAGGTTATTTTTAGGATACCATCTGTCTCTATAGCACCAGCAGGTAATTTGCTATTTCAGATGCAGTTCAGGTCTTCCACAAACCATTTTGCACAAAGTGGTTTCATTCAGCTCATTCCAGCTCTAGTTTGTTTACTAAAACCAGGAAAGATAAACAATACAAATCTTAAAGATTCACAACTAGAGTGCCAAATACAGGTACATATTAAAAATATTTAATCATTGTGATTTCTTTCTGTGCTTCACAGTATAGCTATTCTTCTTTAAGGGTGAAGATCTTAATTGTGCTGTGCTTTCCCATTTTTCTTTGTTCTTAGTGATGCTCTCAGAAGACTGAAGAAATATTGCTGCTCTTACCATAATATATACACTTGAGAAAACACCAAAAAGGCATGTTTTTAAGCACTCCAGGCAATAACTGAGCATTGATGCAACTACTTCAGCCATCCCACGTGCTCACTGATTTTACATCAAAAGGTAGGAAACAGAAAGTCAGTTGCAAATTGGTATTAAATACACACTCTGGTGAGTGCATTCTGAGCAGATATTAAACACCTAACCAGAGCTCACTCTCTCCCGATCTCATTGTTTCTCAGAGAACCATCCTATGTAGCTTTGGATTCCTCTTCTTTGATCATGCTCTGCAATTGCTTCATTGTTTGTTGTACATAGAATCATAGAATAGTTTGGGTTGGAAGTGATTGTTAAGAGGCATCTAGTCCACCTCCCCTTCAATGTGAAGGGACATCTCCAACTAAATCATTTTGCTCAGAGCTCTGTCCAACCTGACCTTGGATATTTCCAGGGATAGGGCATCTGCCACCTCTCTGGTCATCATGTTCCAGCATTTCTCTGCCTTTATTGTGAAAAGTTTATTCTTTGTATGTAGTCTGCATCTACCCCCTTCGTAATTGGACATTAGCTCACGTCCAATTGCAAGGGCCTTACTAAAATGTTTTTCTCCATCTTTTTTATAAGCCCTCCTTTAGATACTGGAAGACCAAGGTCTCTCTAGAGTCTTCTCCTGGATGAATAATCCCAACTTTCTTAGTGTGTCATCATAGCTGACCTGCTCCAGTCCTCTGATCATTTCTGTGGCCCTACTCTGGACCTGCTTCAGCAGATCCATGTCCTTCCATGTCCTCTGGGCACCCCAGAGCTGGATGCAGCACTCTGGGTGGGGTCTCACCAGATTGCAGTAGAGAGGCTGAATCACCTTCCTTAACCTTCTGTCTGTGGTGCTGGTGACGCAGCTCAAGATACAACTGGCTTTCTGGGCTGCAAGGGTACATTGCCAGGTTATGTCCAGCCTCTCATCCACTAGCACCCCTAAATCCTTCTTGTCAAGTCTGCTCTCAATTCTTTCATGTCCCAGCCTGTACTGAGATTGTAGGCTTTCCCAACCCAGGTGCAGCGCCTTGTACTTCATCATGGTGAACTTCATGAGGTTCACACAGACCCACTTCCTGAGCTTGCCTAGGTCCCTCTGGATGGCATCCTGTCCTTCAGGTGTGTCAGCTGCACCACACAGCTTGGTGTGACCTGCAAATTTGTTGTGGGTGCACTTGATCCCACTGTCTGTTTCATTCACAAAGATATTAAACACTACTTCTTCACTTGATTCATGTGTTTTACAGAGGAGGATGCCCTTTCATTTTGCAGAACTTGGTGTACCCAAGTTCTGAGATGGGAACAGGGTACCTTACTGCTATCTTTCTGTTTCCAGTCCCTTTCAGTATTTGTCAAATCTGTAGCAGTTTTAGAGCTGCTGAGTCCCTTTGTGAATTTGACTTCTGAAGAAATATATTTGCAACTCGACATGTCTAAAACTTTTTTATGCTTAATGAAGAATGGAAAATGACCATAAAGTTTCACATAATTCTGGAGTCCTGTTGCAATCATCTTTACAGATATCTGTATTTAAGAGCAGTCCAGATGTCTCTTTTCATGTTCTTCACTACATTATGTGATTTTTATGGTGCAGATATCTTCACTCCATCTCTTGCTGTCCATTCTGATGCTGCTTTTGGTTTTTCTCTGACCAGACGCACTTACCTCCTTCTGCCTGGACTGTTATTTGGCATGTAAATGAAGATGATGTGTGCAAGTAGTGGAAACAACACTCCCATATCTTTTTTGTTGACTCGAGCAATTGGTCAATGAGGTATTTCCTCTAGGAAAAGTTGTTGAGGGAGTTAGGTATCTTGGTATCATCCTCTTTATTTAAAAAGAGTGCTCAAAATTACGGGAATTATAAGCCTCTTTCAGGCAGCACTTGGCATAACTCTTGCAGGGCTTTTTTGAGGGCTATAATCCCAGTACTGTTCGGTGCATATTGCTGATTTATTGATTCTTTCTCTTCATGTCTTTGAATTGCACAAAATGGCGTTCTGCAAAAATCCCTCCACCTGCATAATTGATGTGCCTTTGTCTGGCTGTTATACATGCTTGCTCCTATGTTGATTCTTCTATTGCTTCCCATTATGTTGTTCCATGGAGGAGTTCAATGGCATATTCCAACTCTCTTTTTCTGCCTACGAAGGAAGCACTCAAGTGACCAAAGAGCAGCCCTTCCTAGAAAGGACAATGGCTTAAGTACATAGTGCACAGGGAGGTTCATGGTTGGTGTGATAGTTTTGAATGTTTTAGAGTAAGCTAATTTTTACTGAAATATCTGATGCAAAAATTGACAGAGTGCTACAGTTGGGGGGAAGAGGAAATAATGGACAAATTATGAAAAATAAGTAGAATAGCATGGCTTTTGTTTTTAAGTGAAAGGCAAGGAGAATAAACGAATGGAAGAATCCTATGCCCTTGGGAGATCATAGTGGATATTAGTCCAGGTCTACTAAATGGACGGACTGAGACACTTGGGGTTAAGTGACCTGAAAAACTCTCAAAGATGTTTGTAAGTACAGTATCATAGTCCTTGTATCTTCCTTTAGCTGAGAGGCAAATAGGTGAAAAATCAAGTTTATAAAATTACTCAGCTAATAAATTTATTACTATGTCATGCTGGTTCCAGACTTTGTAATACAAACTAATTTTTTTGAGCGTTTTGAAGCCGCTTGCTTCTGCCATCACGTCTTACAATTTTTGCCATTGCTGTTTAGTTATGAATTGTGTTTTTCCAACATTTTTCCAGGAAAGTGTCTTTAAAAGCCTGCTGCATTGCAAAGTGCAAGGGACTGCATCTTCTAAAGCTATGTTAGTGTCATATGTTTGCCATCTGGGAAAATAGCTCCTCAAATGTTATTTTGTGGTGGAGTCTCTGGTCCTCAAGTCATACTTAGTTGAGAGAAATAACCTGAATATCCTTCTTGGACAGAATCTGAAGTTCCTGCATGTTATTACAGAGCCTTTATTCCAAGATTCTTCTATCTCCCTTCTTTTTCATAGAGCAGTGTTATTTATGAGGTGGAGGGGAATGAGAAGAAAAATATCAAGTATTATTAGGATTTTTTCTTCACCCACTTTTAATTTCATGTTCCACAAACCCAAGAAACAATCCGAGTATCTCTCTGGCTTTAGTCAGTAATTTTGGATCTAAAACAACAGATACTGACATAAGCACAGCTCTTTTATTCCTGTATAGGAAACTATGATAATGAACTTAGTTCTGGACTCAAGTATTGCATGCAAGCTCAAGATGTGCAATAACTTGAACAAAAACAGTGTCAGCAAAAAAACAGCTAGAAGAAATGGGAAAAACATGGCCATGCCTTTGCCCAAATTAACAGAAATTGACCTTCTTTTTTTTTTTTTTTTTTTTTTTTTTTTTTTTTTTTTTTTCTCTATTTACCAGGAATGTCAGAAATGTTGAATATCATGAGATTTTAAGAACAGAGGAAATTTATGTGATCATTGGGTATGTTTGGTAACAACAGTAACGCAGAACTATGCTGTTTTCAATTAACAGTGGAGCAGTACTGAAATATATTTCATTAATACACAGGTAAAAGGACTTTACTCCTAATCAAAATGAATTGCTGCATTCAACAAAGAGCTGCTACAGGTCTTTAAATTACTTTTGTCTTGCTGCATGGATACAGCTGAACGTAGTTGAATACATTTTTTACATGATGTAATTTTGTCTAGCTCATACAATGTCAGGGAAATAATAATGATATTCTAATATTAATGCAAGCACAAGATATACATATTGATGAATAATGGTCATATGTTTTTGGATCTCCTTGCCAAGTCATATTAAAATGACAAATAATTGCCATTGCTTCAGAGAAATGGTACAGGCTCTGTAGTCAAAAAGCACATTAGGGACCCACAGCGTCCATTTGTTATCCTTTGTCAGGAAAACATGGTTCTTTAATGAAAGTGAATGAAAGGACACTGATTGAGGACAGTGACACTAAACCTCTTTCTCAATAGGAGCCATGACATGAGTATTAATAAGCAGATTGAAAGGTTAAGACTCAGCTTTGAAACTCTGAAAGCACAGTGGAATCTGAAATAACTCACCCCTTATAATATGGGGAAAATCACAGTGTAAAATGCATTGTATAAGCCTTTTGGCCACAGGAGGATAGAGCGAGTGGAAATTGGTTCCCAGACAATTCAGGCAAATGCCATTTAAAATCTTAACCCAAATATATTTTTGTTAAAGTTTTGCTTTTAATTCTGTCTTGATAAATGATTCTTTTCCTTTTCATTATCCCCTCCCTCTCTGCTCCCAGTACTATAAAAATGCTAACAAAATCAACCCGGGCATTTCCTGAGCATTGGTGAGAGCAGCTGAGAAAGGAAGGGCAGAGACACAGTCTGAGTTAAGTGTGAAGCAGTCACCTAGAGCAATGCATTTAGTAAGAATTCAACATGTACGTTACTTGGAAGATTGAAGAAATGGCCATATAAAAAAAAGATTTTTGAATGCATAATACATTATGGTGATCACTTATTAATTACTGAGAACCCAAAGGAGCCAGTAAGGGTCATGGAAGTCTGAAACAGGCAGTTCCTGATCTTGCTGAGCTCTGTATGTGTGTGTGGTCACACTGGAGCTGGTGGTGCATACAAGGGAGCAATATAGATGCATGTGTCTCTGATGGATAAGGGCTGAAGCTGCTGTATCTGTATTGATAAGGTTTTTCCTTTGAAACTGTGTGATCTGCACAAACTCTGTATGATCCCAATCTCTGACCACCTTTGTAGGCTTATGTTCTTTTTATAGTTCCACTTTTCTATGGACAGAAAATATCTTCTGTATATAACCCAGAAATTAAATGGGTTTAGTGTTAGAGGAAAAATGCCCCATAATACTAAAATACAAGGTTTTCCCTGCCAGTAATGAAGCTGGGCAAAATGTGCCAAGGTTAGAGATATTTGAATGCAGAGACTGGTTCTGTTCATCACAGAGATAAAGTGAGCTGGGATATTTACAATTAGATTTCAGAATACTGAAAGAAAGTTAGATTACTTCAACTGAATGTCTCACTTCCTAAAGATCTGACAAAATGGCAAACCACTGTACACATTGAAAAAATGCATTCAAATTCAGATTTAAGTGTACTTAAGGGTTTGCAGTAAAACCAGATGAGTATTTTTTGGTGAAACTAATAATGTTTTCAGCCAAATCCACACCAGAAAATGAAGAAGGCCTGGGACTATTTTCTGATGAAGAAGCCAACAGCATGGCATAACCCATGTCCATATTATTAATTGCCTTTCATCTTCAGAGGTTGCCTCCATGAATGCTGCTGATTGAGAGTCTTTGCCAGCTTATGCTAAGCCCTAAATGGTGTTCAGGAGTTGGCTGAGACATCCAGTTGAAACAGGGGGAAATTATCCCATTGACTTTTCTAATAATTGCATGATGGAGGAGTTTTATTGTTCACTGGTACTGTTTTGTTTAATGGTGTATCTGTCCAGAACAGTTTTACTTTTTCAGTAAACAATCATTGAATCAATACAAATTGATGTTTGATATTCAATGTAGGGGAACAGCAGAGATTTTAAGGATGAAATGGCTACAGAAAATAGTCAAAAGGAGATTGTAATATTTTTTATTAACTATAAAGTAAACTTGAAAGTAATGTGCATTGGTCTGGCCAATGGAGAGCAGTAGGAACATTTTTTCTATCAAGAGAGGAGTCACAATCTTTTGGAAATGGCAGAGGAAAAAAGGACTACACACGAGTGTGCTGGTGAAATGATGGAAATTCTCGGCTTGTTTCTTGCTCTTCTCCTGCTCTGCATGTATCTTGGACCTCACCATTAACTCCTTCCTGTGTGTAGCCATCCAAGCCCATTTAAGCAAACCCAGTACCTCTGATATGTAACCCACACCCAAAGAGTGTCCCTGGTCTGACATTTTTCTGGCATACTCAGTTTCCATTTTATTTCAGGCACCTTAACTGGAAAGCCACAAGAGAATTTCAGTATAAAATTTTAGGGCCACAGGAGTATCATGCAGACATCACAGGGGACCCAGGTCATGTGCTGTGCAATTTAGACACAGATGGTGCTCGCTAGAAAAGGACTGCATGTCCCAAGCAGTGTGGGCAGGAGGCATTTGGCATCATTTGTGGCTGTGACCTCTGCTGTTGCCTGTAGAAGGTGCTTTAAGCAATGTAGACACAGTCTTAGTTGGTCAAAGGATAATTGAAGCTGGTTGGATGCAAGACTGTGAAAAGTAAACAGTCTTAGGATATATCAGGTGAAATGTTTCTGGGAACATGAATGCCATTTTATAAGGCCTTAGTGAGATCTCATCGGGAGTACTGATCAAATTCTGCTCACTCATGTGCAATAAAGCTGAGAACAAGTTGAAACAATCACAAAGAAAAGTTTCCAGGATGATCAAGGAGCTAGTCATTACAGCAGGGTTTTATTAGTCTTGCAAAAAATAAGCTGGAAGAGGATGTGATTGCTTTAATCACATCAGGAAGGGGGACAAAAAGAATTGAGAATTACTTAAACTCTAGGGCATTGTTAACTCAAATGAGCACTAATGAGTAAACATGAATAAATAAATTGAGGCTAAAATATAAAGAAATATTGCAACCTTTAAGAGAGTAAGCTTGTGAAAATATGGTGTGCAAGTGTTGCTGTTTAACCCCAGCCAGCAGCCAAGCCCCATGCAGCCGCTGGCTCTCTTGCCCACCAGTGAGGCTGGGGAGAGTATCAGAAGAGTAAAATCAAGAAAACTCATGGGTTGACTGTTTAATAGGGAAGGCAAAAGCTGTGCATGCAAGCAAAACAAAACAAGGGTTTAATTTGCTGCTTCCCATGGTAGGCAGGTCATACCCAGGAGAGCAGGGCCCCATCATGTGTGACAGTTACTTGGGAAGACAAACACCATCACTCCAAATGTCCCCCCATTCCTCTTTCTTCCCTGCATTCTGTATCCTGAGCATAATGTTCCATGGTCTGGAATATTCCTTTGGTCACTTTGGGCCACCTGTCCCAGCTGTGTCTCCTCCCAGCCTCCCACCTCCACTGCCTTTGTGGCAGTGCAAAAAGCAGAAAAGACCTGGGCTCTCTTTAAGCTCTGCAATAACAAAAACATCTCTCTGTTATCAACCCTGTGTTTAGTACAAATCCAAAACACAGTCCCGTATCAGCCACTGTGAAGAAAATTAATTCTACCTCGGCCAAAACTAGCACAGTGGGCTGTGAACACAAGACACCTAGATTTTCAGATGGAGCCTGATGAATGTAATTATGTGACTGAAGGTCCAGAGACCACTCCATGAATATTTATTTCATGTATCCCAAATACTGTAGAAATGTTGTTCATAGAAAGAATTCCAGTATTATTGTTTCTTAGTTGCTCTTTTAACATGTAAGAATTGAAATAATTTTCATTTTTGAAATCATTATATTTACATTGAGCAAAATACCTATGTGATTTCCATGTCTAGCTGTATCAAGTAGATGATAAACTACAGATTCCTGTACCTTAACTGAGAAGTTGGATGCATACACACAGAAACGCTTCACTAATCTATGTATGCATTTTACAATTTCATAGAAACACTGTGTCACACGATTTGAACTTTGCAAATTATACCAATTTTTTTTACCAAAATTTGAACTTTGGAAATTTAGCCCTTGACATGTGGATTGTTTGAATGGAGTATCTGCTTCTTGAAGTTTTTAAGGTTACTCTTTTGTTTTGCTTCATTTCTGATCTGCAGTGAGGCTTCTTCTGGCAATGACAGGAGGGACAAATTGTTCATAGATCTTCTATGCCATTCCTGATACAGTATATTTTCGGTACTGTAGTTCTCATGTGTGGTGTTAGAAGTAGTTGAATGAAGAGACAGAACATCAATATCTTGGTAAATAATAGACTTATTTTTCTTGCTGATAGTCTGATCTTTCTGGAGCTCCCTCCCAGAATCCCAGGCCCTAATCAGACTGGTCTCCACAATCCAGTAATGGACTTGTGTTGTGACAGCTACTAGCTGTTACTATGTGGAGAGAGGAAATTTTTAAGAAATTTAAGAAATCAAAATGGAGGATCTGGTGCTGGTTATTTTGCATTGAAAATCACGGCAAAACACTTCTCATATTTTCTTCTACTATAATACTGCATACTTTTGCAATTTTCCTTTAAAAACAAGAATTATATATTAGTACATACTTTTACAATTTTCCTTTAAGAAACAGAAGTTATCTTTACAGCTGTGAGATAAACTCATTCAATGGTGAATTCAATTCAGTTTTCAAATAGACAATAGTGGATGCCACAGACATTCATAATACTGGTTTTGTATCAGTTTTATATGTACAGAAATAATACACAGGGAAAATGTCTATTTAAATGTGTTCTGAAAGCCAATGTCGTAGGAAAAAGTGTCAAAAAATACTGTCATTGAAAAGAATTAGATAGAAATGCATCCATGATTCTCTTTTCATACTGGGAGTATAAGGAACATTCTTTTCCCTTGTTAGGCAGGTAGTGTTTAACAACACCAATAGTTCCCCTTTGTCCTTATGGCCCTCCATGTAGTCAGTGCCTGCTATTATATTTATCCCAAATAGCAGCCTCACTTGTCATAGTTCTGTTCAGACATTTATTATTCACAGCTTATCAGAGTGGGAGTTAAAGACAGATTGCTGTCTTTACATTTTTCCTGGAGGTTAAGCAAAAAATACTTCCTAGCGTAACACAGAGTCCCACTACAGGAGATGCCATCACCTTGTGAAGCGTGTGGGCCCTGTAACCAGGCAGCCCTTGGTGCTTCACTGCAGCTTGGGAACTTCTCTGTCAGCTGGAGAGGTAGGTAACAGCATATGCGTACCCATACACTATCATTATGGATGCCATGTCCTGTGGTGACTGTTCAATTTTGTTGCCCCAGAAATGCAGAAATAAGTAAAGCTATGGGCAGAGTCTGTCCTTGACTAAGCACTGCTAGCTTTCATTGAGTTTTGTGGACAAGCAGTGCTTTGGCCCTAGGGAACATTCTTTATGAACTTTACAACAAATTACTAACGTCTTCAGTAGAACTGTGTTACTCCTGCAGCAGAGAGCTGGTGAACCTTTCTGTGTGATTAGAGTTGGAAAGTTTCTGTTTCTAAATAAATAAATAATCAGTATTTCCAAAAACTATTTTCCCAATGCTATTTTACTATCTAATTTTTGCATTGACTGGACAGTCTGGTCTAAAATTAATATAAAGGTGTTTTTAATTAAAAAAATTACAAATATTCAAAATCAAGACTCAATAAGTTTAAGTACAAAAAATTAATATTTTTCTTATCAGATTGATTGCATAAATTCTTTAAAATACCTTTTTGTTACAGGTTTGTTTACTGGAGAAACATGGTTTAACAGCTCCTAAGTACTGCTCAGCTTCTCAGAGTTATTGAGGTGTCCAAGTGGGCTTTGAAATGTTGGGAATATGTGCCTTTGTTTAAACATGGAAAGAGCTGAACAGACAATTTTGCCATTGTTTGCCTCCATCTGCTTTAATCTTGCTGTCTCTGAAATGAGACTGCTTATATGGGTAATGTAAAGCCTGTACCTAAATTATATTCTTGCCTGAATCAGGATCAGAATGTAGAAGTTTTACATGAAGTCAAATGCTTTCATTCTCCAATCTTGTTCCTACCTATGTTTTTTCCTTTGATTTCGGGGAGAGTAAAATCAAATGCAAATATTTGACACTGCTTTGAAATAATTTTCAAGGCAGTGTAGAAATGTAAAAAGTGTAGAAAATTTTTAAAAAAAGTATTGATTCAATTCCCTAACTGGAACAAGCACAGTGGGGTTTTGTATGGATTTTGAGTGGGTGGAGAAGTCAACAACTATCTCGATTTAGCAATGAAAAGAGGATCCCTTGAACCTGTCTGTAGAACTTGCTTCCTTGCACAGTCTTTGCTCCAAGCTGGAGGATGCTCTGAATGGGAAGATCATGAAGGTGCCAGCTAGGGTAGATGGTGATGAATAATTAAAGAAGCTTGTAAATTATGTTGCCATCAATTGCTGGAGGATATGATCCTGCTGCAGAAGAACGGGCTCTCATATGTCTGAGGCATTTTTCAGAAGATATTAAGAATGAATATTGGATGCATAATTTGGTGTTCTTGAAGGTGTATTAGTGCATTAGCAGTAGAATATTCAATAATTTCTATTATCCCACATTACCTATACTTTGATTGAGCAGTTGTATCACTGCTTGTATTTCTGCATCTCTAGTCGATATTTTTTTAGTATAAATGTATTTTAGAAAATGGAAGATTATAGTTCTCTACATGCAACATGATTTTTTTTCTTTTTTCACTGTATTTTTTATTCTCTTTGCATATTTTCTTTCCCCCCTTTAATTTAATGGGAACCATACACAGAAGGCAGGCAGATAAATGTACTGAAACCTTGTTAGCATTTAATCTCTTTTTAGATAAATGCAAATATTGCTGTCAATGGTACTGGAGCCCTGTCCAGCAGTCATCTAAGGAACTTACTCATCCATTTTTCAGAATGTGTCCAGTATTATCAGTTGCTGAAGACTGTGATCCCAAATATTCATTCCTGATGAAAACAATAGAATTAGGCCACAGGGCTTCAGAAAATTGCTTTCATATTCAAGCAGTGCTACACATGTACAGACACCTTGTTGATGATTTTCCTGCCCTGAAGAAAATATATTGCTGCTGCCACAAACCTGTCTTTTGGCACTTTGTCACTTACAAGTGATGATAAAATTGCAACAAAGAGACTCCTTTTTAATCTCGTAGGTCATCGTTTGTTCTCTGGACAGTCCTCCCTTTGTCCTCTCATTTAGTTTAGATAAGGTGGAAAAATCCTTTTAGTTGCCTCTAAACTTATCTTAAAAATACAAAATCCAAAAAGTCAGCCTCAATGTTTTAACATGGTAACTTCTTTCTTCACATTTCTCATTTAGATCAAAAGCTCTGTGTGCATCCTAAATATATATTTCTTGGACAGCTGAATTGCAGGCAGGCTTTTTGAGTTATAGATTCACATCAAACTATAAACCTTTAGAGAGACATTTAGTCCCTTTAATTTTGTGAAATCCCCAGAATCATGTGATAATTGTATTACTATATTACTGAAATTGTATTATATCCATTTGTTACTGCTAAACACTTAAACTTTTTTTTTTTTTTTAAATTCAGTAATCTGGTCCAGAAATGTAAAGTTGCAGAAATGTGGTGATGGATAGAAAGAGAAAAACTGTGAATAAATCCATGCATACACTGAATATTTTGAAGATAGACTTTCACACCATTACCACAAACAATTAATCTGGCTACTTTTTTTTTCCGTACATTTTCTATACTTTCTGGAAGATTTCTTTCTTATCTTTGTCAGCTTCTTCTTTAACTTCATATCACCATGAAACCCCAAACCAGTCTGTGACATAAAAGGGCTCTTGCCATGGGATTTTGATGCGTCATATGCAGTATTTTGTCTCCTGTCTACATTCTCTTCCAGTTTGAACCTCCTCCATCTGGAGATATGGAAAGAGTAAAAAGAAGCTTGAAATCTCCTGAGAAAAGCAGCAGAAGAAGGTATCCCTGGAGTGTGCCAAGCAGAGGCTGTGGAGGTATCACACCTTTCCTAGAGTGAAGGAGGAGTCGGGTCCTGTGCTCCTCATTGCACACAACAGCTTGAAGAACGTGTCCAAAGGAAACACAGAAATGCGAAGTTTTCTCATATAAGTACAACCTCCAGAAGCCTAGGACTTTCACAGTTCCTCCTATGAGAAAGCCGAGCATTAATAAATACAGAAATGGACACTTCGGTGCCTAAATAACTATTAAAGGCCAAACCCTCTGTGGGTGTCCAGGGGAACCAAGACTCATCACTCCAGATGAAGGGATTCTTGTGTTCAAACCATTCACTACTGCAGATAACAAACAGATTACTCATTTACATGGATTTAAAGACCTACAAAGAGAAATACCTTGGGCCTCTGGCCTGTGCCACTTTCCCTCATCTACTAAAATCACTGCATATTCACTAATATAAACTGCAAAAGCAGAAAAAGCCACAATGAGCATTCTTGCTTCTTTACGGAAGTCTTCACAATGTGGTCTTAACTTGAAGATAATGAGCCACCATTTTCTAGTTAAATTATACTGCTTGACAACCTGCACAATTAGTAAAGATACAAGCCTAATAGCCAAGGTCAGAAAGGTTTTTTTCTCTAGGTTAAGTGCCCTTTTGGATTTACTAATTATTCTTTTTCATTTTTATATTTGCCTTCTTAATTTTATTTTGAGAAGATATTTGAACTTTAGATACAAAATGCAATTCCTCCAAAAAAAGTGTATGTGTTGTTCAAAGTATTTTCTCAGTATGATATTGTATTGCAAATAATAATAATGGGTGGTTACTCTTAAGATTTCTCTCAAACTCTTCTATTACTTGTCATCTCTTCCTGATCTTATCCTGATAATGTAAGATTTTGCATGGTTATCATGAAAATGTATGTGTTTCCATGTGAAAATGAATTACATTAAATAAGGCAAGGAAGGCAATTTCCTCAATGGCAGAGATTAATATAGAAGCATAAAAATATGGAAAAACCCAAACCAAACCAAAATTATGAAAAACATGAGCAGTTTTTAGTCTCTGATGGAATTTTCTTAAAATTTTAGTGGGCTTTTGATGTATTAGTGCATTTCATGGCCACCACTGGTAGTTTCTGAAGTGATACTTTAAGGCTGTGTTTATACCAGGAGCTCAATTCTGTAGTCAGTTACAAGCTGAGTAATTTTTAATAATGAGGGATTTTGTAATAAAATGAGCCAGACTCTTGCTGTGCTTATGCAGGGCTGCCCATTTGCCCCGAGCACACTCAGCAGCATGGCTTCATGTCTGTGGCTCTGGTCTTCAGCCCTGGCTGCCCTGTCTCACACAGACCTGCTGTGCCAAAAAGGGACAATGCACAGCAGCTATCCTAAATCAATTGCTGCTTTACAATTGAAGATTGAATTAACCTGTAGCTCAGTTTAAAAATTTCTGGATGAGACTCATTGCAGCCAAATACAGGAGGGGCTGTGCTGAGCCAGCATAGGTGGATTGGGCTGAGGCTTCATTTTACCCGGCACCAGGTACAAGACACATCTGTCTCCTGGTGATATAGCTGGGATAAATGTGAGCATACTGTGTGAGTGATAAAGGGTGTAGCAGAGACAGGAATGTTAATTAATTGTGCAAAAAATTTTCCAGGTTTATCAAACACTTTTTAAAATTGACATGTAGTTCAGGATTTAGCAATCATTTTGCCACCTCTGGAATTTTCCCTGTATATAGTTGTTAATGTTTTCTTCATTTTTAATTATTTCTGCAGCAATCCTGTAATATTTAATCATCTCTCTCTATTTTTTGGTGGATTTTTTTTGTTTTGTTTTGGTTTTTGTTGGTGTTTTTGTTGGTGGTGTTTTTGTTTGTTTGTTTTTTGGGTTTTTGTTTGTTTGGGGGTTTTTTTGTTTTTTTTGTTTAGTGAAGCAGAGGTTCTTTATTACAATCCTGAATCTCCACACCCAGATCCTTGTGGTAACCC
Organism: Chamaea fasciata; assembly: GCF_029207755.1. NCBI lineage: Eukaryota > Metazoa > Chordata > Aves > Passeriformes > Sylviidae > Chamaea > Chamaea fasciata. The sequence goes on from NW_027094086.1 coordinate 132,558,413, forward strand.
GGGCAACCCCGCTGGCAGCTACAGCTCCAGCAGCTTTGACTGGGCAAAGTGGAGTCCTTTCCCCAGCCCTCCAGGCTAAGATGGAGTGTCACCACGGCAGACATTTCACCCTCTCTTTTGTTGTTGAGGGCAATAAGGTGACAGGGTTTAGTTCCTTATCAAGAAACATGGCAGGGCCAAGCCTAAATATGCTTTTCAGATTTTGTAGTTATTACTCACACTGGAAACTATTGGGCAAGATCTTCTAAATTATTTTTAAATTGTCTAATTGTGCAAACAGTTCTGTGTTTGCTATAGACAAGAATTTTTAAAATAGGAAGGAATTTTCTATCCAATTCTATAGAGTCCACAAGCACTCATTCTGTTAGCATAATCCATAACCTATTAACATAATCTATATTACCTGCTCTGGTATCAGCTATTAAATTATACATCCATAGGACACATAAAATTAGTATGCATCCAAATCATCCAAATCTTAACTGTTTTTCTTTAGATATTTCCCAAGAATCTTTCTTCCCATTTCTTACATGTATACTTGAAAAACTTTAGGAAGGAAATTTTGAACTGATAGGCTTAAAATATGGGCTGTTCATCTCTTGAGAGATGTTGACAGTTGTTGTGGCTTCCCTTCAGAGGGAGCAGGCTACACCGTTAAAACTTGTTCAGACTGAATCTTGTAAGTTTTTAAACCATAAATTCTCTCTGCAGTCCTCTGATTCAGGCAATCCTTTTAAGTGTTCCTTATCTTCTCTCCAATAGCTTTCTGTTTTGCAGGTTGCTTCAGTTTTGTTGCTTTCCAGGGTCCTAACTTTAGTGTGTTCATGTTTATGAGAGGCAATATATTAGTCTTTTTTGTTTAGATCTGGTATTTATTGGAAAAATTTCTTCTAGATGTTTCCAAAACCAACTGAACATTCAGAAGAATACATGTAGCTTATAGAATGTCTTAAACTTTTGAAACAGATAACTTTATGTATGTTAGTGTCTTGGATTACTTCTCATTAAAATCACAAGGGATGAAAGTTTGCTTGAAGTTTTTGTCTTCAAAATTCACAATATGAAATTCATTGATTTATTGATATTAGTTTAAACAAGCCAGGTATTGGGGCATTCTGCAACAATTGAATTGAAATTGATTTATGACAAAAGATTAATGAGTAATTTCTTTTTGATCCATTGTTGTGTGTGTGAAAGACTGAAGTCATAGACTTGCTGTTCAAATTTCTTCACTGTGTAGGCCTAGGACAAAACTGGAATGAGCAAGGGGCAGGAAGGATTAGACTCAAGGTTGTAGTTTGAATTAGGGTTGAGAGTGGGTTGATAGTTTTACACCTTACTCCTCTAGACCTTGTCCATGTCAGTTTAAGAGCTTTGTGAGTGCTGCTGGTGTAGCAGTATCTGTAGAGTTGTGGATAGGGTTCTAAGTTTCTTAGATTTTCTTAGTGTTTGGATTCTACTTACCTTCTACATTGAGAATGAGGGCTGGGACACACAGGGTCCTACACTTTATGTGCCTGTTGAAGGTGGGGTTTTGCCATAATGCTAAAGGTAGGGTTGGTTATGAGTTAGTTATGGAAAATTGTTGGAGCTAAAGTTCGTTTGGGCATGTGGAATATGCAAATCATAGAGTCACAAAATCGTAGAATATCTTGGGATGGAAGGGATCATCTAGTTCCAGCATCCCTGCTGTGGGCAGGGATGCCACCTACTAGATCAGGTTTTTCAGGGCCCCATCCAACCTGTCCTGGAACATTTCTAGGGATGGGGCACCCACAGCTTCTCAGGGTACCTTCTTCCAGTGTTTCACCACCCTCCGAGTAAAGTATTTCTTCCTAATATCTAATCTAAATCTAGTTTAAGACTGTTCTCTTTTGTTCTATCATTACCTGCCTAAGCAAGTCTGACCATCTTCCTTGTTCTTGTAGATTTTTTACAATTTATCATGAATTCATTCTGTATGCAGGGTGCAGTTCAAGCTGCCTGCTCTCCAGGCCCACTGGGAGACTATGCCACCAATGGCTTTGAAGGGTCCCTTCCAGGAAAGTCTGCAATGGAGCCTCAGGCATAAATCCCTTTCTCAAGTTTAGGATTAGGCACAATGCTGAAAAGACAGTGGATGGCTCATGGCTGTGCTGGGCCACATGAAGGCTAGTCTGACTGAGGCACGGTATGGATTCTATCTTTCCACAAAAGAGCACTTCAGTTTTGCGTTAAGTGTTAGATAAGTGGCTTGATACTGTTAATGATATTGATACTGCACACAGACCTAGTTGAGGACTTACGAGAAAATTGCAAAATTGTTTTTATTCCATTCTATTCTGTGATAGGTAGCAGAGGGTGAGCGGAGTTGGATCACAGGCAGGCAGAGGACCAGCACATGTTGATTTTATTGCTTAGTACCTAAAGGTCCTCATTGTGGGTCACAAACACTCTTTTCCAACTATGAAAATGACTGATGGAAAACTGCTAGGTGGCATGGCTTCACTGACTAGGCCGTGGATTTGGCAAAGTAGAGACATAAACCAAGCACTTCAGACACAGCTCTCTCTCTAATATGTTTTTGCCAGCCCTTGTCCTACTGTTAACAGTAATCATTAATAGTAGTTTAGACACCTTCCTCCTAGCCAAAATCAAACATAACTGGTTTTCCATTTTGCATCAATTGTCAGCCTGTTTTTCAGGTGTTACATTTCATACAGTAGTAATAAGAAACAAAAACAGTTCCTGGTGTCTGTGGCACTAATCAGACTTCATCTTTTGAGCTAATAGAAGCAAAAGATTAAAAAATACTTTTTGCTCTGGCCCAGTCCTGTTTCCACATTCTCTTTCTTCCAAGATCATGTAGCAAAAGTAGTAATTTATCTACATTTTGTAAATCTAATCAGAATCCCTACTAGTGCTAACCATTATCAACACACAGTTAATGGGAACACAAATTGTTGCCAAACTACAATTGATTTGAGCATCAAGCTGTATAAATTAGCATGTTTCTGTCACCATGACCCCAAATCAGTCCTAACCCTGAACTTAAAAATGGTCTGGGATACCTCCTGTAAAAACTGTTTGTTTTCCTCCAAGTGTCAGCATTTCTCCTAGTTTTGTGGATCTTGAAGGAGCAATTCAGCTTTTTCTTTTGTAATCACACCCCCAAAGCCAAGATTAATTGTGGCAATTTTACCTTTACTGTTAAAGTACAATGCACATCAAAGCAGTCTTTGCAACTTTAATAAACTCTTGGGCACTAACTGTCATGCTTTATTCATACTTCTTTTAAAATTCAGGTGGGTTTTTTTCTGTGTTTTATTCACTTATAGGCCCTAGTTCTCAAATACTGCATAATAAGAAATTCTAATAGGGCTTTGCTTCACATTATTAGGGAGCACACATATATGACCTTAGGTGATGTTACATATAGTAGGGCAATATCTTGCCTAGCAACAACAGTAAAATTACAGATAAGTGTAGTCAGGGAATATCTAAACTGTAAAATGTCTCACAGTTCAAAACTCCTAGAAACAAAATACTGACAGGGTAAAACATAAATTATTAAATACAAAATATTATTAACATTCTAATATTATGAAATTCATAATGATGGCACCCAGTAATATTTGTACTGCAGTGTCATGTTTATAATGAAGAGACCTGTCTTTGCAAACCATTGAGCTGACAATTAGTGGATATGTGATTGCAGTGGGATGTGCATGGCTGCAGTCAGCTCTGCACCCCTTAGTAGTCTAGCCACAGCACAAGGCAGAACAGGCAATCTTTCGTTAGATATCTTAAGAAAAAATCACATTATAGAGAGCAATATAGAAAAAAATGTTCTTAACCATTTTGTGCTGCATTACTCCAGTGCATTTGATTTCCTTGCCAGGCTTTATGGCATGAGCTTTGTTACAGGATAACAATTTTAAGCCTGGCTCAGCGTGTACTTTTCCTACTGTTTCTTTTGCCTTGGATGTTTAGCTGTTCAGAAACCTTTAACTCTCACTGTTTCAGTAGGAGCATAGGAAAGTTCAGCTGACACTACTACATCTGTAAAATTGTAGCATTACCAAAATTGTAGTATCACCTACCACATATTCAGTTTCCCTGACAAAGATGACAATCATTCCATCTTCATGGAATGATTGGGGTAACAGGATATTTTAGTATTAAGAGAGAAACTCCCTGCAATATCTTATTTACAGGTAGTTTGTCTTCTTAATAGTCTCTTGAAAAATTGGTAACAAAATTTGGTAACAGATTGTCATGCAGCACATAATATACAATCTGTAGATTGCGAGTTTTCACAAACATCAAAGCGGAGAAGATCCATTATACTAGTACATCACAAGGTCTTTCAAAACAGCAGTATGAAACACACTGTACCAGATATATCTGTTCTCTGGTTGTAAAAACCTCCAGCACAGTCAGCCATGGAAAAAAATGGCAGAACTCTGAGATCTTGTGCGTATCAATGCGTAGGGAGTTCGTCATGAGGTGATACTTTTAGAACACAAACTGTGATATACAGTCATTGCTTTGAAATGTTAGGGAATAAGTTGGGAGGAAAAATATAAATATCCACTGTCTTGAGGTGCCAGAAGGCATGAAAAATCACCACCCGATAAATCTTGTTGGGTTAAAAAATGAGTTCCTGGCACCTCTAGGACTGAATACACAGGATTACTTGATTTATGTGAGTTATGAAGTTACATGGTGCCACTTGAGAAGCCCAAGGCAGAGAGCTGTTCAGGTGGAAGGATAAATAGTGATTATACTTGATTTCCAATACTGAGGTAGAAAGGAAGAAAAAGCTTCATCAAGCCTCAATCACTCTTTGAGATCTTGTTCTGGAAATATCTTTCCACCAGATACAACAGCATTTGGGCAGCTTCCAGCATCACGTCAGGATGGTCCTTCACTGAAAAAGAAGAAAGAGCCAAAACCCAAATGATTAGTGGGGATGTGGATTTTCATGCAGGCAACTAGGGGAAGTTTTATCTTCTACAAGAATGGGATGTTTAGATCCTCACATAAAAGGAAACAGATTCTCCAAATGTACAATTGGGCGGCTGAACAAGAGAAGAATTAGTTGTTAGATTTTGAGTGTGGGTACAAGGGACCGTTATAGAACCATTTCAGATTTGATCAAATCCTGCTTGTATTACACTTAAAAATACTTCTAGTATCTAATTAATGGAATAGTATGAAATGATAGTCTGTGCAAGTAACTTGATTATCAAAATGACAGTGTCCAAAAAGTGAGCACTTTTCTTATTTCCTTTTTTGGTTTTTTTTTGGTACTGTTTGCCCACTTTCTTCACATTATTAAGACACCACTAGCATGAAGTAGCAAGTAGATCATCTGTTGGAGATGATCAAGGTTTAGGTGCTCATGCCTTGAGACAGGGGAGGGAGGATCTCTGAAAGTATTGCTTTCAGTGGTTAGAAGGGCACTGGAAGTACAGCTTGGTTCTGCGGAATCTGTCTCTTTTCAAAACAGACATGCCTGGTGTATCACTGATTGAGAGGAAAAATATGTAAGGATTCAGGCTTATTTACCAGAAAGAAGCAACATGACAACCTGCTTGAACTTAGGGACCTGGGTTGTAGGAGATGTTGAGTGCCTTGACTCCAATGGGAATGCTGGAAATTACTCAGTATGGGAGAGCACAATCAGTTCTGTTTAGATTTCTAGCTTTAGGTAACTTGTTCTTTTCCTTTTTCCATTTTCCCACCTCCCAGAACTGAAATACTCTGAGACCCTTTGACTGGAAATGTGAATCATTTATACAAAGCTATTGATAATAGCTCTATTTCAAGTTCTTTCTCATCAGTAAGAACTAACAGTTTCAATTCCTCTAAAACTCCAGTTCTTTGTCAGACATAAATTGCAGGTCCCATAATTTCCCTCAAAACATTTTCTCTTTCCTTAATTTCTTTCCTTCTATGTTTTTCTTCCTCCTATCAGCAGGTTTGCTTTCTTTCCTTCTTTCTTTCCTTTTCAATAGAAATATTTCACTTACTTCAGAGAACAATAATAGAAATAAAGAAATTGTTACCCCAAATATTAAAAAGCTAGTTGTGGGGCTTTTTCACCCTAATCCTTCTGTAAAAACTTGAAATGTAAGTCTACCATGTGTTAGCATGGGCCAGTTATTTCCATCTAAGCTTCCCAGATAACAGAAATTTTAACTTTGCAAGACGATTTTTTTAGGCCACCAACAGCATTTTCTATCAAATTCTGCCTTACTGGAATATGCTGAGTGGGTGCACAAGTCCTGCATGCTGGGCAAACAACACACACCCACACCACCCCCTACTCATAGCAGGGTGACTGGCCTGACACTGTCTGGTGTTGTTGCCACTAAGGACTTCCCCTCCAATAGTCCCCTCCCATGGTGGGGCATCAGCTTGCCAGCAAATGTAAGAATAAATTGGTTTTGAGAAATGAGGGCTTCCACTGCTGTTACTTATGCTAAATGTGGATTAATGAAGTGAGCTCTGATTTGCAAAGAGCTGGACGGGCTGAGACCGATCAGAAGCCATAGGGCAGATGCTGAAATATGTTTTCTTCCACTTTCCTTTCTAAACTCCAAAACTGAGTCTGCATTAAGGAGAAAACGTTGTTTCAATTCTCCATTGGCAGAATAACTCATGATTTTTTAATCTGTTAGATGTCCATGTAAGAGATCACAATTAATACATGAGTTCAACCAGGAAAAATCTGGGCTGTGAATATAAAATTCTACTCCTTGCTAAAGAACTATTTGGGGCCAGAATGATTCTCTGGCAGAATTCCCGTTCATGCAGGCTGCATTTAGAGAATGTGAAAATGAAGAAATCACAGAAAAAAAGAAAATTGAAGTGAATATTGTAGTTGCAAAATGCGAAGTGTATTTTATTAGGCATTCTTTCACTGTGTTTTCACATACAATTTTGTTCTAAAAAAATACTGGCTTATCCTGTCTGTAGTATACACTTAGGTACATTTACTGGTTAGCTGTTATGTATTTTTTTAAACCAAGTTAGAGAATTAATTTTTCCCACTAAGTAGGATTAAATTTTCCATTCAAAAGGAATTAATTTGCTTTGCTTCTTGAAAACACACTGCAGGAACCAGGCCTCAGTCAAAACAGAGCTTCATGAAAAATGAAAAATCTCTTTTATTCCTGTAATTTTATGATCAAATTTAGTACTAAACTTTATTAAGCGATGTTTTGCTTTTATAATTTAATACAGTAACAATTTAAGAGAGTGCTCTATTTCCAGAAGTGGTTAAGAAATCTACTTGTACATCTAATAAGTAATTCTGGCAGGTAAAAGCCAAAGGACTGCTCTTTCTATGTGCACCCATGTATAATTGTGCAGTGGACCTTCACAGGAACAACACGGCATTATTGAAGATTTGTCTTGAAAGATTTATCCTATTTTGTTAAAACAAGTCATTAGATTTATCTCTTTCAGTATCATAGGTCTTCATTGAGTCGAATAAACCATATTTTGTTTACCACCCTGGAAAGATATAAATGCTAAATACTCTTTAGCTTTACTTTATGGGAGTGAATATTATATTCCACTTTCCAGTGACCTTTTATTGCCTTGTGAATAAAAAAATAATTTACCAGACAGAAATAACAGCCAGAGGAAGGTGGGATTTATGAGTATGCCAACTCCACTAAAACCAAAGGATAAACATAGTAGTCTCAGAATAAAAATGGTGAATTATCTAGTGCTCTGGTCTCAGAACTTTAAAATAACTTTTCTCAGAAAATTAGAGGCTTACTTATGTCATCATGGCAGAAGCAAAGAAGTGCAGGCTCTGGAGTTTTTTCTCCTTTTTTTTTTTTTTTTTCCCCCTGTTGATTTTATCCTTTTAAATCTAAGAAAACAATAGATATTCTATTTGTAAGGAATTAGAATATGAAAGAGTTTTCTTTCTAGTCTATAATACGTAGTTATATATATGAGTTGCAAAGCATTTCTAAATTCTGCACACAGCAGATTTTTATACTATCCCAGCAGTGTTAAGTATCCTGTTATTGCAAAAAACTTTATAAAATCTAGAATTTTTCAAAATGAGGCAAAATCAAGTTTCCATGCTGGAATCTGTTTGCCCTACAGAATCTTTGTTTTTGAAACACAGTCTGCTCTAAGAAGTAAAATGGAAACTCTTTTTTCCCAGAGATCAGCTCTCAGAACTTGGTTTCGTGCTACCCAGAAATATTATTGATGTGGCATCATGCTAAATTCCTTGCTGAAATCCAGACAGGCTAGTTCTTCTACACTTTAAGAATCAGTTAATATTCTCAAAATATATGGTTAGTCATGTTCAGTAATCTCACTTTGCATTTTAACTCACTACCCATTTATAGTTTAAATCTGATTTTTCTTTAATTTGAAATTCTCACTGAAGTCTTGCACCCAGACAATCAGACTCACAGTATCCTTTTGTAACGTCAAGTCTTCCTTCTTTTCTTAAATGAAAGAAGCTTGCAAATATAAGTTTCATTACTTTTCAAGTCTGCATCTGCATAAACAAATTAGTAAAAACACTTGGCATTAACTTCTGGGATTGGAAACAACTTGTTTTCCCAACTTAGTTACATTTTGCACTTTGATTCTCTTTCCTGTTGGTATTTAGTAGCTTCCAATTCTCTATCCCCTGCCATCCTTTGGAGAGGAAGAAGAGAGGGAGAAGGAAGAAAGGTGGGGGGCAGCAAGGCATCCCTTTGCAAGGTGCAGCACATCCCCCTGTCACATGGGGCTTCAGGTTATAGGTGGGATATGAGGGGAAAGAGTAAAACGTGGGGGAGAAAGGAACCCATGCAAATTTGAGGAAAAGAACTGGTTTCTTTGGGCTCAGGAGAATAACAGAGAGTAGAGTAGGATCTGGCTGCACTAGATCAGGGCAAGAAGTAGTGGTCAAGTCCTTTGTTAAATGGAGTTCAGTATGAGCTGCTGTAAAAGGATGAGATGGCTGCTTTCTCCCAGGAAGTGAATGGTTGAAAGGGAAGCACATAGCAAAGCACTCTTTGCACCTTGCACATTCCCTGTCACATTTCACTCTCCAGGTTTGTGTCTGTCTCCTGTGGAAGCTTTTGGGATGGAATACAGGGATATTGCATGCCAATATGGTGAGTCAGGTGAGGGCTTTAACCCTTTTTTTTCTAAGGGTTTTAGTTTATATTGATTTCATTCTTATATAAATTTTGTTCCTTATTTCATGTTTCAGATAGTTTTTCATATTACCATCAAAGTAACGCTTACTGATAAAATGTCACACTTGCATGTATTTCCTACGCAACATATTCCTCTGTTAAAAAAAAAAAAAGAAACTCATTCTTGGTTATCTATATTCTGGAGAGAGTCCTCATCCATAACTGTTTGAGGAAATCAGCGAGCAAGGTTGCTGGAGTGGGTGATCCTCATTCCCTCATAATTTCAAGGGAGCTAGAAGGGACTTCCACTGCTCTCTTCTCGGTGGAAGACTGAAGTGAAAGAGCAGCTTTACATGTTACCTCTCCCCAAACCAGGCACATGCACCTCTGAGCACTACACAAAATTTGTTAGCTTTTCAGCTGCAAAAAATAAGAAAGTCAAAACCTGAAGTGAATTATGGTTTGTCTTTTTGTTCTTAAAATGAGTATTCTACTGCCCTAAGATTTCATAGATTTCTATGCTAAATTAATAAAAAAATTTTGAAGAAAATGTCCATTTTGCACCTGTAATAGTATTTTCTTGCATCAGCAGCAGCTCTGTCTATTCTATGTAGGTGACAGGCTGACAAATGGAAAGATTATTTCTGTTCCTTCTTTCATTTGAGAGTCATAAATCTGAAAAATGCGGAATAGATTTTTTTCATGCATCTTATAAGATTTTATAGGGAGATCCAAGATGGCAGAGAGGGCACAGTTCCAGAATATAAATTAAGGTTTGTACTGGTACCACAAGCAGTCACTCAACATGATTTGACAGTATCTTTGTCAAATCGATATACAACACTTTGTTGAACTGGTGGAGTAAGTGGATATGTCTGATAAAATAAACAGTGTGTTGTCCATGCCATTGACATGAATGCTTATTTAATAAGATCGTTTTGATTCAAAGTCAGTTTTCATATTTATACATATTTATGCAAATCCTGCAGAAAGAGTTGTGTCAGTCATGTGTATGACCTCATATTCCTTAGAGACGCAGATCTGCTCAGCTTTGTCTTGACGTTTGTGCTACTGTGTTGATAGCAAATACTGTGGTAATTTATATTCACCCTGCATAGGCAGACATGAAGCTTTATTCTTTCTCAGTGGTGATACAAAGATCAAGCAAAGTGGATGTTGAGTTATTGGTCAGCTCAGGAGCTCTTTGTCTCAAGGCATTTCACTCTGTACTGCTCTGGAGCCAGCTGATTTGGAGGCAGTAATTACACCATGGACCTACTCTTCCACAGGATTTTTTGTCTTGATTTTTGATGCTGCAGTTCCAACAGAAAATTTTCCTCAGACACAGAGCTACTCTATTTTTAGAAAAGTATAGATCCTTTCGATCTTATAGATTCACATATCTGTGGTAATTCAAATGCAGTGGATTAAGTTGTATTTCTGCTTGTGAACAGCTAGAGCCAGGGAAAGTGTCATCCTTGGCCTCAATCATAGTCTTCAGGGGGCATTGGTGTCAGTAGAAACTGATCTCTTACATCAATGACACAATTGGATTGCAAAATCCTTACTAAACCTGAAATTACATACCTCCTATATAATTTTATTTATCTGTTCTGTTGAAATCCTAAACCAATTTTTAATGATAAACTTTTGTTTTCATTGTATTTTTTTCTTTTCCTTTTCTTCTTTTTATTCCTATACATCTATACAAGCACAGACGCTCTTTTGTCAATTGATATATGCAGATTATATAATCAGAGGGCACTTTAACATAACCTTTTAGTGCATGACATATTTCAATAAGAATTTATGGTTGTCTGATTATCCCAAGAAAGTCCTTTTGTTCATGGTGTAAAAATGAAAGCCTGGTGGTGGCAGGTTCTGTTCTTTAACTGTGTGCTGACTTCTTCATCACAATAAACCCTTCCTGTTTCTGGTAGTGTAAGAGATACTAGCTGCTGCCTGAGTGTGAGTGACTCAAATATTTTTTGTATGGTATCTTTTTAATGCACAATTAAAAAATTTTTAGTAGATGCAACAGGATTGATATGTCTTTCTCACAGTGACTGCTTCCACAGAGCCTGGCATGTCCCTTTATACCTCAAATATCCTGAAACCTTTACCTTTTCTTCTTTTCATCTTCACAGGCAACAAAAATTGCCTTTTATGGGGGATCTATATAAAGACTGACCCCTCACGTCCAATGCTTTGAGCAGGATTCAGAGTTTGTGCTTAAGTTTTGCACGCAGAGTGAGCCAGAATGTGTTTGAAAATATAAAGCTATAAAATATCTGTTTTAACTTGAATGTAAAATTTCAGTTTCAGTATGGCTCCCTGGTCTTCTTTAATATATGAAAGAGCAGCCTGAAGCAGAGAGGGCAAGCCTGGGTGAGTAGGCTGGTGTCTTCAAATGTGATGAGTGGGAGGTACAAAACTCCCTGTGTGCCTCCCCTCTACCTCCTACTCCCTACATTCAACATCCATCTGCAGATGGAGTAAAACAGGGAGGAAGCAAAGAGGTCGCTCTGTTCCTCCTCCGTAGCGTGGCCGCCTTCGTAGGATGATTCAGGAAATTATCCCTTTTCATGCATTCCACCCTCTGGCAGGCATCTTTCCTATGGAGGATGTCAGCAGCATTTCTACCTCCAGGAGGAAGAAGATAAAAATTGTAAATAACATTTTAGAGTTAACTATTTTTGGCTACGTTGCATAGGCTGAAAGTCGTATTTTCTCCTTCAGAAATTTGTTTTGTGTGATCTGACTAAGGCAAGTCAGAGAAAGAACACAAAAGACACAAAATCACAGACCAGTGATTTTGGGCCACGGCTGTTCATGGTTCTTACCTTTGCACACTCCCAGTTCTGGATACTTCGTTGTTTGTGGGGGTTTTCAAGTAACTGTATCTCTGCTGGCTGATACCTCCAGTTTCAAAATAAGCTTCCCACTCATGGTTTCCTGTTGCTCCTGCATGCTCTCTCCTGTGGAGCCTAGCCTGCTGGGTAGCACTGCTGCACTGATGTCTCAGATTATACCATGCCACCTCTGTTCCTGGTAAAAAAAAACCTAGGCACATAAACCAGGAAAAACAGATTTGTTTGAGCCTGATGTGAACTGTAGACTGTGCTTAATTTTGTAGTCTACTTATAGCCTCTGAATTGCTTTTTGGGCTCTCAGGGTCTTAGTTGAGATAGAAGAATATGGTAGACAATAATGGGCAAGAATATCTTAGAAAGCTTTCACTCATTCAGAGCAATTTTTAACAGAGCACTTCACTATAGTTCTTTTTACAAAACTGTAAACAGCACTAAGGAGTTTTCCTCCTCCACCAAAGTGAATGTGAAGAGAGCAGCTCCTGTCACTTGGTGCTTCCTCTTGAGGCTGCAGCTTTGGTAGATAATGCTAAACAACTTAGTACAAGCCCAAATGTCAGGGACAAAGACTACTAAATTAAAAAACACACCTCCAGAAACAGGAATTCTGAAAAATTCTTGGGGTTTGGAGCAGATAATCTGATGCTCAGTGCTGAAGCACAAAACCAGTAATGAAGATAAACAGGATGATCTCAAGTAAGGATGGGAAAAGAGAATGGCTAATTCAAAACAAAACAAAGCAAAACAAAACAAGGATTTTTTTTTTAAATGCTCTGTATGTAAACTGCTAAACTCATTGGCATGCAATATTACTTTTTGCAAGGGTATGTAGTGGTAGGACAAGGGATAGTGACTTTAAAGAGGGTGGATTAGGATGAGATATTAAGAAGATATACTTTACCTGTGTGGATGGTGAGTCACTGTAATAGGTTGGCCAGAGAAGCTGTGGATGTGTGCTGTGGATGTGTGCAAGTGTTCAAGGCTGAGTTGGATGGGGGTCTGAGCAACCTGGTCTTGTGGAAGGTGTCCTGGTCCAGGACAGGAGTGTTGGAACTAGATGATCTTTCAGGTCCCATCCAACCCAAACTTTTCTATGATTCCATGATTATGGAGACCAAAAGCTTATGCTAATGAGACAAATTCTTTTAAGTATCTTTCACGGAGCACTCCTGAGCGCAAAGGTGTCTGTATTTTTCATAAAGCTGGAGGCTGGTAGAGGAGTTCAGAAAATATCACTCACTTCTTTTCTTTTTTAAACTTTCCCTGAATCATCCACTGCACACCTCTGTCAAAGACAGGGCATTTATCTAGATGGACCTTGGGACTGACCTAGCACAGCTAGTCAGATGTTGTTGTTCCTATTACTGATATATTTACCATCCTGACATATGATCAGATCTCTAGTTCTCGTGTTCACAGTCCAAGAATGAAACTGAAAATTTGAGGACTGTAAGATATTTTTTAGCATTAGGAAACAAGTAAAATACTAAGGGGCCCTCTCTATTTCTTTTAACGAGGGCAGGGCTAAGGGACAGTTTGCTTATAGTCCAAAAGTATCTAACTGAGAAAGGCCAAACTCTTCAACAGAAAGAAGTCATGCATGATGGTAGGATTCATCTGGCTAAATATAGATGACTGTGCCTGAGCCGGTCCATCTAGAAGCTCTGGGTGTCAATACAGATCTAAGCAATACTCTCAGTAGATTGTAAAGCACAATTCATCTCAGTCTAAAGGAGATGTCTAAAACAGGTTAGATGAATCACTCCCTTAAAGTTTCTATTTGTTCTACTGTCTGTGAAAGGCACCTAGTGTGACTGGCACAGTTGCAGACCACTACTGAAGTTGCTCAAAGTTGGTTAAGTTTTACTCTTAATGTCTGTGAACTGATTGGTGGAGATTAGAAAGAGTAGTAGAGTACCGTACTGCTCAGTGTGATTAGCAATTGGAATACATTAAGAAGGACTGAGATGGTTCTCTTTTAAAGACTTTTTTAAAAATAAGGCTATTTATTTCCTAGAAATATGCCCTAGAAACCTGGCTTTTGGCCTTGTACCAGAGGACTTCTCTGACCTATGTTGTGCAGAAGATCAGACTATCAAATCAAGATGATTCCTCCCAGTCATAAAAATCTGTGCTTTCAATCACTGCTTTCAATCACTTCTAATAAAGAGTGGCATGTTTTCAATTCCTTTCTAAGTGGGTCTTGATCAATAAGATGTGCCATTTACCCTCAGGGTTTTCCCCACAACTGTTGTTGCTGCTGTGTTGGTGTCAAAGGATGTAATGTTACAAACCAGCTGATGAATCTCAGGCATTCTGATGTGTTTCCTGTCAATACCAAGGGGCAAATTTAGCAGTGACTCAGAGAGTGGTAGACTCCCTCCTAAGTTCCATGCTGTGAAGCCAGAAATGAAGCTGCAGTGTACCACTGCCTTGTCTACCAATATCATGGCAACATCCAGTCCCATCTAGCCAAGTTTATTCTTGTATCATTTAGTATGCAGTGAAAATGGCTGAATTTAAAGCTGGCAGTTAAGGAGGGTCTTTCCCTACTCAGTCTTTCATGTCACTGACAGATTTATCTGTACTGCAGGATGCCTTTATATCCATCAATGTCAACAGAAAGAAAAGATAATGGTGTGAGCATGGCTATGGCGTGAGTGTGTTCTATGCTGCCCTTGTTTTCATTAAGTACAATGGCAAGAAAAGACATTAATTAATCTTAGTCTCAAATACAGTTTTATTTTGTATTGCTGACATTTATGATGACTAACTAGGACTTGCACACAGTAGCTGTGTTCTTGGGGTAGCTGGTGTGAAATCATATTGTGAGTCAACACAACATCAAAACCACTTTTGACTGGCCTGAATACCAACTGAAAAATTCTCTACTAATTTTGCCAAATCTATGACATGCATTATAGTTCCTGATACTATCTCTTCATTATTATTGCTGTTAAAAGAAATTCTGCATGTTTTGTGTTTAGTAAAGGACTGATCAAGGATTTCATGGGGGACGGGGCTGTTGAAGAATATTATAACATCAGAACAATCTGTTTTTCATGGGCTGAACAGTGATCAGTGTCACTGGTAATAATCACTGTTGTCTCATCTGATTTGTTTTCATCTCACAAATGAGCACAGCTGGAAAAGCTATACCTGAAAGGCTTCAATTTGTGGTTTCTAAAGCTAGATCTTCAGTTGCAGGTGCTCAGACATCTCTAAGGTACTATCAGCAAGCCCAGTCATAAATCACAGAGACTTGCTGTTTACCACTATGACTGATCTCCAAAAACAGGATCAATGCAGCTCATTCCTGAAACCTGAAAACAAGTGTATATATATAAAAGAAAGTGTCGAGAAAGACAATTTTATAAAGAAGGTCAAACTTTAATTCACCTTGGTTCCCAGAAACATTCCTTTAAGCCTCCTGATGAGAATAACTTCACAGCCTGTGTGGATTGCATTACGCCTACTCTTAAACTGAGTCCTTTAAAGATAGTTACTGACTCATTTTTATTCTAAAAATCTTTACTGTGGTGACATCCCTTCTTATCCAATAAGGTAAATGCAGATGAATTAAATGTAGTTTTCAATGGTATTTTTGCTGCTAGGAGGCTCACACCAGGTTTTGCCCCACTTTGGGGCAAGGGGGGGGGAATTTTTTGCACTTTTCCAGGAGAGGCTTGGAGAAAAGGGAGCACTTTGAGGCAGTGATGCATGGAGCAGTCTATATCTGCTAGCACAGGGAGCTGCCTTGTTGTGGGGAAAAAGCAAAATCAAAGCTTCTGCCAATGTAATTCCTTTCTTCTTGCACAAAGTAAAGTCATTACTCTGCAAAGAAAGATCATTCTCCCTCTCACAATCTGGTCTTTAACTCCAGCATCCAGTACTGAGGCACAGGAGGAATTTTCACAGCCTTTGGCTTCTCTTTGCTGTGTGCCAGCTGAACCACAATTTGTTCCTTCCTGAATACATCCTGCAACTGAAGAAGCAGATTGTGCAATCATCATACTCATATAAGGTGAGTTTAAAGATCCTCCCAGCCCACTATCCTGTTTCTGAGAGTGGACAGCAGCAGATATTCTGGGAACAAGTAAGATAAAGGCAAGCTGCAGTGACACTTCCATGGTGTCTTTGCCTCGATTCCAGGGTTTTGTGCTTCACACATTTTCTCAGCTAAAGCCAAATTTTGCCAAACATTTTCTTCAGAAAACTTTTGTAAACAATACTGTATGTTTTTCTCCCTGCAGTTGATCCTCAAGACAGTGATTCCACCGTAAATCGAAACAAATTCATCTGTTGCATTACATTCTCCACCAGTTGCAACAGAATAAGGCTTGCTCCTGGCAGGTTGCCTCTTTTTCCCTGGCACAACTTGAAGCAGGAATCTCAATAAATGGGTAGGCAAACCCTTTTCTCTGTCAGGACTCAGAGCATATTTATATGCTCTCAGACCAACAGCACATTTATATAACTCTGCTGACTTTTCTGAAACTGGAATACATTTTAAGTGGATTCTGTGTTATGTTTAAAAGCCGAGGTAGAACAAAACCTTTTGCACCTGTGACAGTTTTAGAGTAGAGCTGTGCAGGCATGGTTGGGTAGATGGGCAAAGGAAACATTCACACCATTTTCTGGTGCCAATTTGAGCATTCAGCAGTCTTCTGTATCCAAGAGAAAGAGAAGGCATGTACTTCATTGCTACAATTATCCCAGAGAGATCAGCAGCCTTGTCTAGATGCTAAATTTGGAATACATGAAGAACCTTCCCATTACTCCAACATTTTGCAGTTACAAATTTAGTCTTAAAAATAAAACTAAGTGACTAGGACTCTGACAATCTGTAGTGGCCCAGCATCGTGCCCTGCAGCAGTTTCAAGTCTGACAACAACAACAGAACTTTTAGGAAGGGAAGCTGTGACTGATTTTCTAGTTAACTTAATTTATTGTAATTAGCTTTACTTAATTATACATACAGCTGTTCGGCACCCTCAACATAGCCCAGGGGACTGTTTAAAGTGCTTAAGCCTAAATGTCATGTTTTAGCACAGTAATAGAGCACAGTATTCTCCTCAGGATCTGATGGGGAGGAAGGGCATCCAGCAGCCCATCTTTCCTTCCTTTCAGTTTCTCCATACACTCTCACCACATTCTCCTGCCCCGCTCCTTTTTTTTCTTGCAAGAAAGAGATGTCTGCTCCTCTGCTATACCTGACCTGCACTCGCACCCTGCACTGAGGGTTGTGGAGCTCACCACCTTTGCCCCTCTGTGGGGCACACACACATGGTGTCCTCAGTAAGTCTCACCTGGTCTTGCCAGGAGAGGAAAATGCCTCAACGATAATCTTAACCTTGAATTTTCTGCTGCCTTTTCACCACTGGGATATAGAAAGGTTCCTTTTTCCTTATCACAGATAAACTGTGGAAATATTTATGATATTGAATCAGATGTTACAAGTCTCGTGAGAAGACCTTCTTTAAAGCTTTATAAGGACTTTTTTGACCCTGTTCACAAAACATTCCTATGGCCCTAAAAGTGTTCAATAAGTTCTTTTTCTAAATCACCTTAGCAAAAAAGGCAGCCCAATTTCAGCAAATCAAGCATTTACTCACGAAAACAATCAGCTGGATTCTTCTATTGGGTTTGTATTGTTTATTGAAAGTAGTAATGACAATAGTTGAGATAAACAGGAATTTTAATCTGCTTTTCTATGAGATGAGAGTATGCAAGGTCACCTTCACTGTGGTTCAGATACTTGCAAGTGCACACTCGCAATACAGATAACTAGAGCTGTCCAATTTTGTTTGTATTGTCATTCCACTTAAAATAATATATTTTCATTCTTTTCTCCTTATTAATCCAACAGAGTTTTATATCCTTATCTTTATCAGCTCCTTCCTGTTTTGTCAAACTTTTGAAAGCAAGATGTAGAAGGTGCTGGAGCATCTTGGGGATAATTACTCTTCAACTAATTTGAAGCAGTAATGATGATATTCTAGATTTTTATGGAGCAAATGTTTTATGTTTTATTAATTGCACTTGTTCTTTCCTTTGGTATTTTTCCTGATGTCTAATGACCTTCCAGGTTTACTGTCTAAAACTACTTCTATGCTGTACATCTTGTACCCCAAAATATAGGCTTTATGATAGCATTCTAAAGTCCAGATGCTGCCCTTTGGAGAAGGAAAGTATTTATGAAGAAAACTAGTCAGAAGCATGTTCAGTTCTTGTGTTGGGGAATGTCTGGCAGATTGTGCCCTTTCACAGACTCAATGTATAGAATCTGTTTGTCTAACGCAACCACAACTTGTACAACAATTCTATCTAGGTACCTCAGAAATCCTAACAGGTATAATGAACAAAAATCCCTATTCCTTTTCTCAACACCCATCTGCCTCTTCCTCTCCCCTTTCATTAACCTCCTCCTCACTGCCAAGAGCATGGGAGTTTTGACCAAAAAATTGAGTAATTTGTGTTGGAAACATCACATCAAAGGTTTGAGGCAGGGAGGGTGAGCTGATGGCAGCTGTCTTGGAGTAGTGTAAGGGTGCGACTGGGGCAGGCCTGGTATCTCCCTGGGAAGGAAGCTGTCTCAGAATTCTGCAAATCCTTATACACTGAGCAGTGTATAAGGGGGGAATACCCAAACTTGATTATAAATTATTAGAGACTTCTGTAAAAGTCATTGGACATCTGAACGTGTTTTGAACATAAAAACACTTGAGTCAGCCTTTCCAAGCCTTCAAACCAACATTCAAAGGGGAACTTGATGCTGTATACTGATTTTTATATAAGTCATCCCTGATCTTCAGGCATTGCAAAGCTCAGAATATGTCAGCAACACAGGCTATGACAGGCCTCCTATAGCTTAGGTAAACACCATGGAAGAGATGGGAATAAAACTCAGAGCCTGTAGGTTCCATGTGGTCGTTCAAGATGTTTCTGGTGGTGCACAAACTAGGGAGTTTTTTGTGACTCTTTTGTCTTTTCAGTACTACTGGTTAGTGAGGTTGGGAACTTCAAGCTGTAGCTTCGTAGGCAAACTAAGGCATATTTAAAGTGAAGGTCGAATTGTGATCTCCTAATGAAGTGTTGGTTGTTTCTTGTATACCTTGCAGAAAAAACCCATAGCTCTGCACAACAGATGGAGGGCCAGTTGCCCTGCTGTGCCCCCGTGAGTCTCTGTTTTGCAAACAAACAAAACAGAGGCAGATACATTCCTGACCTCTAATCACAACACTTTTCTACCATTTAGAGAGGTTGAGGATGCGGGTGATGCTATTGTCCATGAGTTTGGTTGGTATTTTTTCAAAGATGAGGATTCTGGAATCAAACAGGACCGCCCTTAGCTTCCAGAAGGTTTCTGGCACAGAAATTTTTGATGGGACTGTGTGACTGTTGTGATGATGCATGAATATTTTGGGGCTTATTATTTTAGGGATATCTTTGAGCAATTCCTTCTTTAAAAAGCTGTTGAAGATTGCTTTTATTTCTGACAATTAAATGTGAGGTTTTTACATCTCCTTTTGCTACCCATAGAAAACCAGAGGTTTGTGGAGCTTAAGGCATGGCATGTGTCTCACAAGGTAGTGTTGAACACTGTATTCCTCTTCCATGGCTCTCAAAGCCCCCACTAAACCTCTCAGTGTTCTTGTCACCATTTTCATATGTGAAACACAGAGGAGTCTTTAATTGCAGGTATTGCGAAGAGATTAACTGGCAATCTGAAGATGGGTCCCAGAAAGGCCTTGACCACATCCTATAAAGGGCAAAATAAAAAAATTTGAAAGAAGGGTAGTTAATGTCTCAAAGAAGTTAGAATCCTCTTTCTCCAGGTGAAATAATTCAAACATTGTGAGACAAGTCCTGTCCCTGTTGCTTTAGCCAGAGTTGTTCTGGACCCTTACACGTACTGTTTCCTCGGTGTCTGCACCAACTCTCAGGGGAGGTTCTCCTCCTTTTCAATGTTCTTAAACATTCAGGTGTCCAGGACTGTGGCAAGAAAAGCCCAGAGTCACAAAAAAAAGCAGAAGTAGGAAAGAAGTTTTTCACTGAAGGTAAGAGCAGCTTGTTAGCAATGCATTAACTCACACTTGTAAATTTACATCTGTCATTTGACTGTCACCTCATTCTCCTGGACACCACATTTATATTTATTCACCATATGACATCTTCTGGTACTTAAAGAGTAAGGTTCAAATTCACAAAGGGGCTGAGGGATGGGTGCTGAGACAGTTGCTATTGCCAAGATATTAGACCAGGATCCAACAATGCAAATCCCAGAGCAAACTGAAGGTTAGGATTAGAATCATGATGCCCGACATATCCAGCTGGTTAGTGGGGAGTTATGCAGAAGTGCTGAGAGAACTGCTTTGGGATTTACAGTCCAGGAGCTCTCCCTGAACTAAGTTTCCTATTGGATATATGCAGCTTTCTCAGTATTTTCTTGGGGAAGACCATGGCAGGGGAAGAAGAGGTGTGAGAGGTGGCCCAGACTTATTACCCATAATGACTCAATGCACCTAAGCAGATTGTGCAACACTAGAGATAATTTTGGCTTTTTAATTTAATTTTTGGAATCATGTGTTCTGTATATTTACTGAGGATTCCCAATGATTCCAAAATTGGGGAAAAAAGCCCATGAACAACACAGTCCTCAATTCCCCATAACCTCAACCCAAACAGTAAGGTACATAGCAATATTCCTTGATGTATTTTCAAATTGGCTGTTATTCCAGACAGAAGTGTGTTACCCTGAGGTTGGAAAAAATTTAGTTATGTAATTTGCTACATTCTTTCAAGCTTAAATGCCTAAATCTATGTTGGCTTCCTGTAATACTAAAAAATGCAAGTATGTTTTTAAATCACAAAATAGGCAGATAATGAAGGAAAACACTAGACCCAATGCACAAGTGTCTAGTGACTGTTTTCTTTCCTTGGACTTTACAAAACCCGTTGGGCAAACACAATCCTAACTAAATAATGCTGATTCTACTTCTTCCCAAGAAGAAATAATTGAAAAGAATCAAATGATAAATGAAATGAATGGTGCCCCATCAAAGCAAATAGTGATAAATAGAAACACCTTAGTGTTGCCAGCACTCACACTAATGTGAACTGGTCAGTAGAATTTATAATTATTTTTTTTACCTTTTGCAGGCTGGTTCTTTGTGCTGAATCTGATGTTAAAGTGATAAATTAGAAAGAGGGAGGTTGTCTAATGAGCAACTAGGCAGCAATATATCAAAAAACCCCAAACAAATCTAGGCGTCTACCAGTGTCTGGAGGTTTTTTGGTGCTCCTTTTAGGAGAGAAAAGCATGCTCATTCTGAAGCTGCAGCCAAAAACATTTAAATATTTGATATGATTTTCCATGTAGATGCATGAAAGGCTCACAAGTATGCATGTCATCTTCCAATATGTGTAAAAGTCTGCAAGACTGGGAGGGCAATCTCTACTCATGACAAGTGGAATAGTTTGCAGTTACTTGCCTATGAGTGCTTAAACATGCAACAATATATCTGTATTTCTGAAAGGGAAGCCCTTAATGTTGTACTAGAAATATAAGTCACTTAAGTCAACGGGGAAATGCTAATTTAATTCCCTGAATATTCAATCAAATGCATAATTTTCTTACTTTTAAGATTTGATGTAGTTCCTCCTAGGAATATATTTAATCAAAGGCAAAGCACCCATTTAAGTGTCTTCATCATTCCATTCAAAAAGAGTTAATGAATAAAGAGGAGAATTTATATTTTTGTAGTAAAAAGGTTCAGAAACTTTGAAAATTTAAACTATGCAAATATAAGAAATCAAATTGTTGAGAATTTTCAAGAAGCAATAACATGGGTGAAATTGTCATTTCTATAGTTTCAAATATTTCATTTTGCTTCCAACTTCTATGTTTTAAGTAACCTAAATGTCAGTATAGAAGTAATTTTGAACTAAAAATCCAACATGTCCTTTTCCTAGAATAGCAACATTGGAAGTTTTGCGGTGTTTATGTAAATATTCTTTTCTTTTAGTGGGTTAAAATATAGACCTTTTTCCATCTTTTGCTTTAAACATTTTTCAGCAAGAAGGGTCTTTATCAATAAATTAACTGCTAATTCTGTAGCAAACTCCCCACAGCCAGAAAAACTAGCAGCATTTTCCCCTTTTTCTTTCTGTTCAAAGTGTCTCTAATGTAGAATGATGTATCACATACAGGTCCAAGCATAATTTACTCTGCCCATTGTCTGCTGAAGGCAATCTGATGAAGATGATGGTTTACATCTGCTCTTTCAGCTCAGCATTTTGCTCACAATCAGAAAGAGATAGACCAGAGGTTTGATATCTAGGGGTTTTTTTCCAGTCTTTGAATATCTACAGGAAAACCATGAAAAGCAAAAAAAAAATTATTTATTAAATTCTGAGTCCCTGTGCTAGTAATGCTGCACTTAGGTAAAGCCCGTCTTTGCTCTTTCAATTTTGAATTTGTTTTTGTTGCTTTTCGTGGTGATATTCCAATATTTTCCTGGTTTTTCACTCAGTTTGGCTATTGTGGGAGAACCCAGCTCTTTCTTAATTTTCAGTCTCATCCTAGAGGACACGTTTGCCAAACGACCTTCCTCAAGCTAACTTCAAGATTTCTCTTTGCCATCCCCTCAGTCTAGTGCAAGGGCACTTGGTAGTATCCGAGAGCATTTCATGCAGATAGTATGCAGCAGACAGCTGTGGAGGTAAACTTATGATGAAAACTTCAGAGAAATAGAAGACAACCTCCTGTGGCTGCAATGTACCTTCTTCTCATATCTGAAAGTCTAAAAATAGGCTTTTGTGTTTGTCTACAATTTGTATTTTTATTTTCTGTGGGTTTTCTATTAATAATGGACAATAAACTAATTAAAAAAAAAAACGCAAACAAAAAAACCAAAAAAACCAAACCTCTCTGTTTGCTTTGGCTCCCTTATTGCTGAGTTAGCAACTCTGGCTACATGCTGAGATGACTGGTAGAGCTGCCAAGGTCTGCATTATATTTTTTCCATCAATAGCAGTGAGCAGCTTTTCCTTCTTTTAAAGCTTCTAGGTAATAGTCTTGTTATTCCAAACTCATGGAAAGGGAGAGACATTCAAATAGACACCATATGACAGCCTCAGTGAATCTTGCATTTAAAAAATGTGACTTTTTTCTTTTCAATTAAAAAAAAAAAAGTCCCTTTAAAACTAAAGTTCCTTTAAAGCTTTAGTTATTGCATCCAAATTTCATTTTTACCTCTAACCTTACATTTTATGCTTCTCATCAGTTACCACAGGTACTGAGAGCCTTGCAGGACCCCTGGGAGTTTGAGAAATACTGCCATTTTTTCCACAAAAGCCCGAGTCTCATATATTAAAAGTACCATGCATTACCTGCCTTAAAAATTGGTTTAAATTCCTCTGATTTTTTTGTGGTCATACAGGAAATCTTTGGAGAAGCAGAGACGTAAACCTGGAGCATTTGGTGTGAATGGCTGAGTGCAGCTCATTGTCTGGCCAAGTGACTTCAGATCTTTAAGAACAGCGACTCTTCTAAGGCTTTTTCTGGTTTTAGAGGAGGGACCAAGAATATGGACTTATTCATATCTGGAAGGGGAATGTCCTACACTTTGGATATCACGAGGGAGCAGCCTACCCCAAAGCAAGGACTGGGGAACACCCATGGCATCCAATCAGTAAGAAAATAATGAGCTTTTTGATTTTTTAGGTACCATAAATTGGTTTTTGCCATTGGGATACTGCAGCATTAGATACAAAGGGTCTGAAAACTAAATACTAAATGTTTTTCAGTTTCTGAGGGAAATAAAACAACCTATAAGTGGTGCAGGATTGTGTATTAATCACTTCCCCCTATTTCAAATGTCCTCCTCATACTTGCGGTTTGCCCTATGTAGATCTAGCTTATTCACATGGTTCTCATTAGCATTTCATGTCTTCAAGAATCTGCACATGAAATTATTTCCTTTTCTCTAGCTGTACCAGAGCAAAAGCTTGCACTCAATTAGTGCTGGTGTATTTGCCACTTAAAACTAAAGTGCTCTGTTTTGCTGAGTTGAGTCATCAGTAAAGGGTATGCAACATCCATCTTGTAACCAACTGTAGTCAGACCCTTTAATTAATGACTTGGGATTCTGCTTTGTCTTTTAAAAGGATAAAATCTAATTGCAGTTCAGATTAGGCTGTCTAATGAACATGACCACAAAGCAATAGATCAAAACTAATAGGGGGAATAGTTATGCCGACGTTAAGTAAACCGCTTGTTTGTTTTGCATATGTAACCTATGGAAGTATTGCAAACATTATTGATGCATTATTTGCTTCACTGGAATTTCAGCTAGATACTTTGCTGTGGTTCAAAGACAATGCTCTGAGCCCTATTTTTCTAGTACTACGAATATTGCTTTTTCATCTTTCATTTAGTATAATATAACAATGATGCTGTCCTGAGAGCCTTTTGACATAGCAAATCTAATTTAAATTTACCACACATCTGGAGAGATGCTGGAGCTGAGAAAGGCTGCCCAATTTGCTCCCTATGTAACAACCAGAGCAACTCAAAAGAGGTGCAAAGTGGTAGTAAGAAGTGACTCTCTTCTGAGGGTTATGGAGCACCCATTTGCTGACCTGATGCATGCTCCAGAGAGATGTGATGCAGGTGTTTGTATCAGGGATGCCACCAAGAGACTACCAAGGGTCTTACAGTCCACTGATTCTTACCTGCTACTGTTACCTGTTTCATGTGGGCACCAGTGACACAGCCAGGAGCAGCCTGGAGTATGAAGGATTGCAAAGCACTGGGAGGAGTGATAAGAGACTCAGGATTGCAGGTCATTTTTCATCAATCCTCCTGTTCAAAGGGAAGGGGTCTGAAAGAGCCAATTGAATGTGACGAATCAGCAAGTGGTTGATTACAGGACTGGTGCCACAGCCAAGGGTTTGACTACTTCAGAGCATGGGACTGTCATTGAGAAACCTGGTCAGCTGGGGGCTGATGGGGTCCATCTGTCAGAGAAGGGAAAGAGCATCTTCAGCCATGGGCTTTAAACAAGGGAGCCTCAATCCATCCCACACGCATGAGAGTGGTGCCAGTGCCCACAAGAGATGCCCAGGGGCTGCAGAGGAATCACACAGCAGCAGGAGAGCACCTGAAAAGCAGCACAAGGAATTCCAGCCATTCCAGTCAGCTTCACTTGGGGGATGATGGGCAGGGGCAACTTGAATGCCTCTATGCAAATGCACACAGCATGGGGAATAACCAAGAGGAGTTAGAACCATACACATGCCTGCAGGGCCATAGTCTTACTGGCATTGTGCAGATGTGGTGTGACGGCTCCTATGACCACAGTGTTGGAATAGATGGATAGAGGCTCTTTCGGAAGGACAGGCAGGGAGACAAGGAGAGGGTGTCACCCTCTGTGTCAATGACCAGCTGGAGTGCATGGAGCTCTACCTGGGGATGGAGAGAAGTGAGCCAGGATTAAAGGGAGGGCAGGGACTGGTGGCATTATAGTGGGAGTCTCTTACAGGCTGCCTGACCAGAAAGACCAAGCAGATGAGACCAAGCAGATGGGACAGTCTTCAAGCACCCCCTTATTAGGAAGAAATTCTTTACTGTGAGGGTAGTGAGACCCTGGAACAAGTTGTCTAGAAAGTGGCTATCCTATCCCTGGTAGTGTTGTAGGCCAGGTTGGATGGGGATTTGAGCAATGTGGTCTAGTGAAAGTTGCCCCTGCCCACAACAGGGTGCTGGTGCTACATGGTCCCTCCCAACCCAAATTATTCTATGCTTCTATGATTTTACCTTTCATGCAGAAGTATTCTAGAGGTTTAACTTCGCATATGAAAATAAACCTCAGTTTTCTCCTATGGAATGTTTTGCTTTTATTATTGAAAACAAGTTTTTTGTCCTAATTAGACAGAGTTGGAGATCAAAAGATAATCTTTACTTTTTTTCAGTATGTTCATGGTATACTTGTAGGCAAGAATTAGGTCACAGGATGAAATTCATGCTCCAAATGCACAGTAAATTTTTCGAATTTACATAATGTAGCAATGTATCTTCAAAGTACTTCCCTCTTGATCTTTAGTTAGAGATGATTTCTGTTACCTGAGCAAGGGTTTCAAGATAAAGCCTTGTACAAAGATCATAAAAGATTAACTTGTATATTTAGATACAAGTTGCTCGTATTCAGATACATTCAGATTTGCAAACAAAAGTCCAAGCTTCTTTTAGATTTTTTTAGGTTTTTTTTTGGTGACATAAGGGAAATTTCTAAAATATTAGTCAATTTTCTCAGGTTCATTATTTATGAGTATTTTTATGGCAAGGTCAGTTTAAGAATATCACAAAATCTTATGCTAGAGATGTGGCACATTTCTCAAGATTAATAAAAAGCTATGAAGAGAAACAAAATTCGATATAAGGAAGTTAACTAGACTAAGCATAGATGGAATGAATTGGAATAATTTCCACCGAATCACAGAATTATGGGAAGGCACCTCTGGAGATGGATTAGTCCAACCTCCTACTCAGAGTAGGGTGAATTACAGCAGGTAGCTCAGGGCCATGTTCGGGCAGATTTTGAGAATCTCTAATGACGAAGATGACATATCAATCTGAGCAGCCTGTGCCAGTGTTTGACCACCTGCAGAGTATTTTTTTTCCATGTGTTTAAGCAGAATTTTTTGTGTTTTTCTTTGTGCTCATTGCCTCTTGTCCTGCCACTGAGGGCCACTGGGAGGGCTACAGCTCAGTTTTAACTTCTTTACTCCTTCTCTTCAGTTATTTGTACACTTGGATAATATCCCCCCAGACCCTTGTCTTCTCCAGGCTGCATGGCCCCAGCTCTCTCAGCCTCTCCTCATGTGTCAGATGCTTCAACCTCTCCAACATCACTGTGGCCCTTCTCTGGACTCTGTAGTATGTTCATGTCTTTCTTGCCCTGGGGAGCCCAGGACTAGGCACAGCCCTGCAGAGCTGTCTCACCAGGGCTGAATAGAGAGGGAGGAGCATCTTCCTTTGCCAGCTTACGTTGCTTCTCCTGAACCAGCCTGGAACCCTGTGAGCAAATTTTGCTTAACTTTCAATATCTACAAAGCAAATGCTAGCATCTAACCTAGATACCTGGAGATGTCTTTGTAATCAAAGATCTTTGTAATCAGTGGAGAGAAATAGGGTCTATTATTGGAATATCCTTGAATTGTGTCTTTTTATTTATAGTAAAAGGAATTGAAATTACTCAGATTAGAAGTATAACACCAAATACAAGACACTCAACCAATAAATCACAGCTTAGAATTTATGACGCTTAATCCAACAAGGAGGTTTGCTCTGCCTAAGCACTTGGCACCTATTTCCATCTTATCATATTTGGGAGTTAAAATAAGTTCTCTGAGGTCGCAACTTACAAAGGATTACTTTTGCTTAGAAACATGATCAGAGAAAAAGAAAGTACTCATCTTTTAGAAGAACCTATCCACCAGAGCATTCATCCAGAGGGTGGAAGAAAGACAGGTTCAAAGTTCTAGTCCCTATTTGCCATAAAAGTATTTGAATGACTACCATATAACCTAGCAGAGCAGAGTATTTTGCAATGTGTTAAAGTCAAATGACAGTAAGGAAAAAAAAAAGGAAGATTTACAGAGTCAGTTAGAGATCCTGACTTTCTATCTTTTGCATTGGCATGAACAGGAAGTTTGTTGACATACAGCATGCTTACATAGGGAATCAGATCCCTGAAATATGACTGCCAGTGGCTGGCTGATGGTGACAGGAATCCCTGCTGGAGGAGTGTTTGCAGCAGTGTCTTTGGCTGGCTTGAGATTCCAAGAGGTGCTGATCTGCACAGTTCAAACGTGGTTGGCTCATGGTCCTACATGACCACCTCTATCGTGTAATTAACAACATATAAAACAGCTCTTAAATACCTTAACAACATATTAAAAATTGCTTATGTCAACATTTCTGTAGCTGCAGTAGCAGTTTCAACTATTAACAAGTGTCTTATCTATGCACACATATGAGTTCTACAGTAGAAACAGTCGGGGCATCTCTAGGACATTCTGATCAGGCCACTAATCAACACATTTGAGCATACAAATCATTGCCTGGGGAGAACCTCCATCACTGCCTGAAATTCCCATCTAGAGAGCTCCTGTCACAATCAGTCAAACACTTTGCTGTGAAGGGATAATGTTGAGCACGAATTTCAAACCAGCCTCAAAACATTATCTCACAGAGGGGTCCAGAATTTCCAGTTTCCTCCCTGGGGCATGAATTTCTGGAGCACAGTGACTCACCCCAGTAAGATCTATTGGGTGCTTCCCATTGTGCCTGATTCCCACTTGCTAACAGAGAAGTCTTCTGCAAAGTAGTGTAGCTAGATTTGAGCATTACTGGACACTACAGAATTCAGATGTAGGACAAATCCATGGGAAATAACCTTTATTAGTAATTTTCCTTTAGAGAATTTTCTTTTAATTCTACAGCATTTTACAACCAGCTTTGTTTCTTAATGTTTCCTTCACCCAAATATGCAGAAATGTGTTGCTCTGAAATGGAGAAATTTCCACAGAAATGCCAGAAATAGATACATGCCGTGAAAACTTCCACATAGCTTACATCAATAGTTCCAACAATAACAGAAATCAATATGTTCCTCAAAAATATTCCTATGGGAGAAAAAGGAAGGATTTCCTCTTATTTTGTGTGCAAACCAATGTAGAAGTACTATTTTTTAAAATTATGTAAAAGCTGCAATGAAACTGAAAGAAAGTCAGCAAACAAAATGTAGAAATCAATGTTTTAGTAGGAATTGCAAGGGTAATTGCTTTCATAAATAACTGTATCAAAATACA
Source organism: Chamaea fasciata (assembly GCF_029207755.1). Classification (NCBI taxonomy): domain Eukaryota; kingdom Metazoa; phylum Chordata; class Aves; order Passeriformes; family Sylviidae; genus Chamaea; species Chamaea fasciata. The sequence continues at coordinate 132,587,313 of NW_027094086.1, forward strand.
AAGCCAAACATTCATTGATGAGAGGGAAAAAACAGTGTTAAAAATGTAAGACTCTGTTGTTTTGAGGAGGAGATGAGGGATGACAAAGTGTGATACAGTTTTTTTTCATACATATATATGAAATACATACTTCGTTAAAATCATTGCAGAAAGCCAGCCTATGCAAAGGGAGTCAGAAAATAACATATCTTCCTTTTATGCACAAAAATGCTTGTCTCCAAAATATAGGATCCCAAAATACAAGCAATGAATCAGCATAATACGAATAGAATCACAGAATTGTTTACGTTGGAAGAGACCTTTAAAATCATTGACTCCACCTGTTAACCCAGCACTGCCAGACCCCCCATAAAACCACGTCCCTCAATGCCACATCTACAGGTCTTTTAAATACCTCCAGGGGTGGGAACTCAAATGTGCCTCTGGGCAGCCTGTTCCAGTGCTTGACAACCTGTTCTATGAAAACATTTTTCATAATATCTAATCTGAACCTCCCCTGGTGCAACTTAAGGCTGTTTCTTCTCGTCCTGTCACTTGTCACCCATAAGAAGAGACCAGTCCCCATGTGGCTAAAAGGTCGTTTCAGGACTATAGTAGGTTTTAGTTGTAGAGAGCCGTGAGGTCCCCACTGAGACTCATTTTTCGCAGACTAAACACCCCCAGCTCCCTCAGCCGCTCCTCACAAAACTTGTGCTCCAAACCCCTCACCAGCTGCATTGCCCTTGTCTGGACTCACTCCAGCACCTCAGTGTCTTTCTTGCAGTGAAGGGCCCGGAACTGGACACAACACTTGGGGTGTGGCCTCAGCAGTGCCCAGTACAGGGGAACAATCAATTCTCTCCTCCAGCTGGCCACACTATTTCTCACATTTCTTGGCCATATGGGCAGAGCTGGCTCAAGTTCAGCTGCTGTTGACCAGCACCTCCAGGTCCTTTTCTGCTGGGCATCTTTCCAGACACTTCCCCCAGCCCATAGTGCTGCCTGCGTTAGTTGTGACCCAAGGGCAAGACCCAGCACTTGGTCTTGTTGAATTTCATACAACTGGCCTTGGCCCATCCAGATCCAGCCTGTCCAGATGCCTCTGCAGAGCCTTCCTGACCTCCAGCAAATCTCCTGCCCAGTCAATTAGATGCAGGGCTGATGAGGCTGTCTTTCCATCAGGTACAATAATTTCACGCTTTTGTGAACACCTTCAAAAACATCAGCTGGATCCATTCTGACATAAATATACCGTGTGTTGAGTTTGAAACTTCCACCAGAAGAACATTCCTTAGTGATTTCAGATGAAAATCAGGAGTATTACCTTTAATATTTGAAAGTGAACCTGCTTTCAGCCTCCTCTGAAGGAATGAGATCTTCTTGCATTCACAAATGGCCCAAGAGATAGGTAGCATATTAAATGAATAATTTTGAACTCAGTAGGTGGTGTTATTTCAAATGTGTCATAAGCCTAAAATACTAAGCTTCCAACAATTAAAAAAATATTTTCATATGCCAATTAACATTCTAAACTTTACTTTCAGGAAAACTCTAGTTTTAAAACATTCTTATAAAGTAGTCTGTAAATACATACAAGGAATTTACAAGGAATTTCACTTTTCAGTATAATGCATGGCATAATAGATTTGCAGGAGTTTTTAGGAGTGGGGGACTGGAGAAGTTAAAATCCAGATAGAATGCATCATTTAGGGGCTAGAATTTCCCAAGTCAGAGGACTGTTCAAGTTGAGGTGGAGTCTGCCTGATGGATAATAAATAACTTTTCTTTCCCAGTCCTAGCATCGTAAGAGTCATAATAAAAGAACTTTTATAACTTTGTAACTGAGATGGGTCTGGCACTCAGCTAGCTAGTGAGATGTCCCCAGGACACTAGAAGAACATCAGTCTCTGACTAATAATTTGCTCCTGTGACATGTGTGCACCTGGGAATGCATTGCTAAGTTTCTATAATTGTGAATTACCGTCTTGTTTTGTATATGGATCAATATGCTTAACACAGCAATTCAGACATTCAACGCTCCATGATTCACTATTGCCTGCTATTTATTCCATCCCCTTCTCATACTAATAATTGTTGTAGGTATTAAAAAAATACATTGTTGTAACTTTTAGCAAATGATCAGAGTCAAACAAATCATTTTGCTGACAAAAAGTGATATTGCTTATATGAGGTTCTCAGATACTTGAAGGTGGAGTAAGAAGAATAAGATTAGGATCTAACAGAGATTTGATCGCTGTCATCTCAACAACAAGATGTTGACAGCTAGAATAAATAACTTCTCAGGAGCAACTTGTTAAACTGGGTTAAAAGACGATCTGTAATGGCTTGGCCTGCTTTAATACCTCCTGCCAATCAGATTATATTTTATTACTCAGCTGAACTGCACAGTATGATTCAGTTTGTGTGAAACTAGAGGGTGTCACAAGATACAGACACTCATATTTCCTGAAAGCAATTTGGCAGAAAATGTGGATAAAAACAACAGCATGGTGGTGTCAGAAAAGAAGACAAAAGGCTTCATGAGAGTTATTTAGGGCTACCAGAGTGCTGGTCTAAGGCAAAGTGGCCACACTTTGCCAACTAAAAAATGTTCTCTGCGCTTCTGTGGCACACATCAGGAAAACCTCTGAAAGTAGTACATATACATTAGCTCATATTACCATTAAATGTCCTTCAGAGTAAGTTATAGGGCAGCATCAGCCTCTTCAAGCAAGTACAAGTACTTCCTGAATTATGAGTGGAAAAATTTCAACTACCAAATTCAAACCCACTCAAATGGTAAACAAGAAATTAATAGTGTTGCTCAGAAATAGGGTTGTAGAGCAGAACAGGCATGAAAATTTCACATCAATACTAGTATTGTTGGTGGTCCTCTGAAGCTGTGCCCCTGGCTTGCAAAAACCAGAGACTGGAAAATGCAGAAGAGTGAAAAGATGCTCGGATGAGACAGCCTGGGCAGCACAGCAAGTCACAGCCTTACTGCGAAGTCTCATGTTCCCATGTCTACTTCAACAGCTGCCTTTGTTTTACACACAAGGTTCTGTACATTTTCCCATTAATTAAAATATCTGTATGTTCTGCTTCATTCCTATTTACCATTCCACAGGCATTTATGTCAATGTCAGTGTTTTTAGCAATGGTTTTGTGTGTTATCATGGATGAAATCATCAAGTAGTAACTAAGCAATGATCCATGAGGAAGTTCTTGTAGAAGCACAACCCAGTCACTACGGCTAATAACCCATGCTCAAGCATTTTAGATCAAACCTGAAAACTATTTAAAATGTGCTCTAGCAGTAGAGTGCTGGTTTAACCTTTTAAAATGATTATTTTAGGGCTTTATTACATTTTTGGCTTTGTGGGCCCATCTGAAATATCTTCATCTGAAACAGCACAAAAAACCTTAAAATCTCAGAATAAGTCAGTATGGCTTGATAAAGACACTACCAGTATTGTATGGAGCTGATGGTTAGTGAGTCACTGAGGCAGATTAAAGAACACAGAACTTGATCTGTTTTTTGCAGCTACCAGAAAGACAAATCTTTACCAAATCTGATGGTTAACAAGTAACATGCTTTTGTCAGGTAGTTCCTTTCAGTTATCATTCATGTCTCTCTTTCCCTCATGCTAACTCAGCATTTGATCTCTTTCTTTCCCTAATCTTAACCCATTCATGTCAGAGATATCTTGTGCTCTCAGGAAAGTGCATCATGTGTTTAAAGCAAAATTACAAAATGAATGAAAAATACTTTTTGCACGATCTTGTTGTTTTGCTCTGGGTTGAAGTAAAAGGAGGTGAACTGAGAGATAAGGAAAGAGCTGCTCTAGTGCCTTTTGTTTCGGATCATAAAATAAGAAGATGGGTTAGGGAATGACTGAAGGATTTAAACAGAGAGGCAAGTATAGAAAGGATTTTCTCCTATAAACCTGCATGAAATGCCTTTGAAATCTTTTGGGCTGTTTTAGCTTGGAAAAAACCACTTGATTTGTAGTTGAGCTTATCCTATATTAACAGGCATGCTGACATTAACTTAGGGAAGAAAGACTGAGAATCCTTCTCTGTCTCAGGCAAGTTATTAAGATTCAAAGTAAACCTTTGCAGGAAAAGAAAACTGTGAACAGCAGAGCTGAGTTTGCCAAAGGACTCTGGGCTGTGCCAGTGCCCTGGGGGCAGCACGTTCTGGGTGGACGTGCCTGTCTGTCACCAGTGAGCATCCTGAGGGACTCCTGGGGAGCAAATTTAGGACCAGGAGATGGATAGAAAAAAACCACCCTGTTTATTTAGGGAGGCTATGCCAGTAAAGCAATCAGCCCTCACTCTCCAGCTCCAAGGCTCTCTACAGAGCTGCCTAAACCTATTTTCAGTGATGCCCCGCAGCTTTCCAATGCTCCCAGTCCACTAAGGCTCACACTGCAGCAGCTGCTCATAAACATGTGAAACCAACAGGAAAGGACAAGTAACTTCCAAGGACTTAACACTGAATTTATAAAGTTCTGGAACTTGCTTTGATTTTCTCCATGAAAAGTTGGAGAGATATTCCTTTTCTGAGAACGTTTGGGTCAAATGTTCTTGGCAGAACTGAAAGATAACACAGAGTTGTGATCAGCCTGGGCAGAGTCAGAGCAATTTAAACTTTAGTGGCCTTACATAGGTAATCTGGTCTTCATGACAGTCTGGGTTTTTTAAAAAATCTTTTTTAAATTTAGAGCTAAATTTTTTAAGGTAGTCCTGTAAATAGCCAATCTCCTACCTTTTCTAGAGCTTTTATCCTTCACTGTATTCTCATTAAATTTCAATAGAGAATTAAATTAACAGGCACTTTTTGACAAAGCAAACATTTCTGCCTGCCACTGAGACATTTGTGTACCTGAAACTCAATGTGTCATACTTCTCCTCTTGCATTAAAAAAGTCTCCCTTCCTATGATCACAGATGAGCAGTTCCTTGAGCACTTCTCCAGTAAGCTGGCACAATTTCCACACTCATTTTACAGAGAGTCTGCTGAAGAAACTTGGTCAAAGAGAGGGCATGCCATGCAGGAGATGGATAAAATCCCTCCAGAGCCAGGCTGCCACTCAGATTGTCCTTCCTTTCCACTGTCATATAAATTTAAACTGGGACACACAGCTGCTACCTAACCTGTGAATCTGCATGCACCCTCTACCCATACTCGGGATAGGGTAGGAAACACTGAGTAGGAAACTAATATGAGCAGGAAAGGGGGGAGTCACTCTGCACTCCACAAACCTCTCCACTCAAGATGCCAGAGGGTTGGATATGCAGGCCACATGCTGGAGCACACTTGGACAGACATGGAGACTTAGCACTGCACCTTAGAGATGTCAGGCTGTTACTGTTAATTACCCATTTGCAAGTCACTGATGGGCTGCATTTGAAAGAAGTATGTTGAGTACCAAGGGTGCAACTTCGTGGCTATTCAGTAGCCTAAAGGAGGGGGAGGGTAGTCAGATTAAATTTCTTCATAGTTTTATATGGAAAAGACTTGGACTATTTCTGAGAACCCTCAAAATTATTTGGACATAGTATTGCTCTCGACATGTTTGCAATTAGAAATCAAAGTGTTTCATTCAAGAACAAAGTGAATCCACACAGAAACGGGAGAAAAGGGTTGGAAGTGTCTCCCTTAATTATAAAGGTCTTGCTGCTGTCTCAGTCAGACATAAAATGAAATTCTTTTCATAAAATTATCTCATTTCGTTTTAGAATGACTTAGACCTTTTTCAGTTTCTAGTCTTCCTGCAGGAAGGCAATTCAAGAATGTAATTTTTCTTATGGCAGGAGACCACACAGGTGCCCAGCCTGTTTGTGCTCAGCTCAGCATTCTTCATGGACTAATATGTCGTTGACTTAAGCAGCTCTTTTTCCTGAATCCTTCCTTCCATATTGCATCCATAGAGAGAGATAATCCCAATCTGCATGTTGAGAGACTTTTCAAATCACATGTTTCAAGGCTCAGGTTTTACTCCCTAGCTGTCTCCCCAGTAGCCTCTCCATATCTGCCATGTGTTTGGTCACTGCTCCTGCACAGAATCATCATGACCCACCCTGCCCTGATAATTCATTTTAATTCCACATCATTGGAAAATGTCATCAAAATACCCTTGTTTTTCATATCAGGGTCATTAAGAAAATATTAAGCAAGACCTGTTCTGCATATGATCCTTCAGATCCCTCAAGTACAATACTTCTCCCTTCAAGATTAACTTTTGCCATTTCTTTCATTTGGTCCCATTTGGTTCATTTACTACATCCCTGAAAGTACTGTGGAAAGCAACATTGCTGTATATTACTGCTGCTGTGGTGCTTTAGTGAATATTAGGCTGCCTGCATGTCTTTTGCATCAAAAAACAAATTGTCAGGGGAAGCCACGGAGTTATTTTACAGTACCTTCTTCCAGGATATCAGAAAACACATTGGAATCTAATGCTGAATTTTATCCTATCTTCTTCCTACAGGACTGGAAACAGCAGTGCTCTGAATGGTGCCTTTTCACAGCTGCCTGAGAGCCCTTCCATCACTGCCCACCACCTTCCAGCAACTGCACCACCTATGTAACACCAACCACCACTGCAAGGAGGGGAGACACAAGAGCCTCTTAATTACTCTTTCCTGGCCTGATGAATTCTCATCTGTTTACCTCTGAGTCTTTGACAACAACATTTTCACGCTTGTTCTCAAAATGCCCAGACATCATGTTCTGGGATGACCACAAACTGTAGAGTAGTTGCTGGGATTACATTTCTTCTGTCCTCATTTTAAAAATAGATACCATATTTGCTGGTCTGCAGTCCTCTAATATAACCCTTGATTTTATGAGCTTCAAAAAAGCCTGTTTTACAATTTATTTTTTTGAAATGTTCAAAAGGCTTTTAGTATATCATTATAGAAAATTGAGGATTTGTATTCATCAGTCCTTAGGCCCTACTCAGTCTGTCTTTAATCATTCTTTCCACTCTGAATGCATAGCAGCTAATTCCTTCTAATTTTTTATTATATGAATCCTTTTTTTTTTTTTTTTTTTTAGAGGTCTGACTCAATGTGGGAGATGGTCAGAACTGGACAGTGTTGCTTTAAGTCATTGAAGAATTGATGATACTAGTTGTGGAAAGCGTGTGCTGGGCTTCTGATTCCCTGGCTCAAGCAAGACTTAGCAACAGAAGGATGGCTGGAATGAGGTGGGGGTCTCACAGCTGAGAAGAGGCACAGAAGGGCACCCACAGATCTGTAGTCCCCCTTCACCCTGAAAAACTATCCTTGATGTAAGACTTGTCCATTAAGGAATAAGTCTATGTGCAAAGACTCTCTGGCCAAGGTCAGACAGTCTTCACTGCTGCCTATAGTACACCATTGTTCCATCCCTTTGGGAAGGGACAAAAATGTATAGTGTAAAAGGGTGGCTTCAGAGGAGAAAGTGTCACAGGGGAAAACACCTCTGCCTCCTCAGGATCAGTTGGTGGACTGTGTCTGTCCTCCTGTCCTGCAAGGATGCCTTTAGGTGAGCTTTGCACCTCCAACTTTGTTGGACCGCACCTGGGAATATTAATTTCACATATATGTGTGTGTGTGTGTACACACATATACAGCACTGATAGATGTCTATTGTCATTCTTTCTGTAGTGACATGTGTTAACACTCTGTAATTGGTTCATTTATCACCAGCAATCCTGAACCTTCTTTCCTGTTGCTTCAATGAACTACTATTCATGAACCCAGGTCCTACAAGTCCTTATTGAACACAACCAGACCTGGATTGGTAAACTGCATTTTTTGTGGACCTGTACTTATGAAAGCTCTTATTGAACTTAATTAGACATACCATGCTGACTTAACTATGATCAGAAGTTTATCCCAGACAAACCCAGCCCCTCTGATCTTTGAGGACCAGCTGCAAGCAAAGGTGGTTTATTTTCTGCTAAATTTCTATTTCTTTAATGCAACACTCATTTTTTGGAGAGTCTTGTTCTATTTCAATACTTTGCAACACTTTAGTTTTCTGTATTGATCAATTCTTTCTTCCTTTGCCTGTAGCCTTATTTCTTAGCTCTACTATTTCACTTCAGGTCTGCAGCTGATCTTTCCAAGGTTTTTACCTCTAGGCTGGTATGTATGTTTTGAACATTTCTGCCTCTGAGATACAGAGAAATCTAAACCACATCTTACATGCCAGGTCTGATACTTTCAGTTATTCTGTCATCTTTAGCTAGTTGCCTCAGTTGAAATAATCCCTTTTGAAATTGCAAATCTTAAATGCAGAAGGTGTTCATTATTGACACTTCTAAACTGGGGTGCTGAACTTGGGACATCACACTAAACGATGTTGGCTTGGGAGGTGATACTAATTAGCTGCAAACCCCACGGAAGAGAGGGAAAGCAAGGCTAATGCAGTGCCCTGACTCAGGTCTGCTACTGTCCACCCCTGGATTTCCCTTTTCCCTCAGACAAGAAGAAGCACCAAAATGATAAGGTAGGAACAGAGGCAAATAATGTTCTGAATTTTTAAGGAAATTAGCATTTAGAGGACAAGGAATTTTCTGCAGAGAAGGGATTTGATTTACCAGCATGTAAGACATACCTCAGGTTTTTGGAGACAAAAACCCTGACTGAACCACCCTCACCACCATGCCTTGCACTTCAGAAAAATGCATCCCTGAGAACAACAGGTTCAAGATAATGTTAGACATGGATCACAAGCTGAGTGTCAAGCATGATCAAGCTCTTGTAAAAGTGATGTATGAGCCAAGAACGAATGAACAAAAATTGTCGAAACCAGACAGTGCGAGAATTAATGATAACAGTCCTTAGCAAAAGTGTAGTGAGGATGGGAGAAAACTATGCAGGAATAAACAGGAAAAGAAATAATGGACTTGAATTTCTCCAAGAAAATTTTAAGACATGTTAAAATATATCTTTCATATGTGCATACTAAGAAATGGACAAGAATTTACTGGCAAGAAAATCTGCAACACCTCCACTATTGGAGTTCTCTAAAAGCAGATTAAATAGATTAAAATAGCTTTTCTCAGGAGAGTTGTGGTTATTGATTTTGCCTTGAGAATGATAAACAGACTATATGAGCCCCAAAGAACCTTCCAGACCTATGACCCCATGGCAAAACTGGGAAATCTAGGAAGGTCTGGTCTTTCTTGTATTTACTCATTCATCCTTTCTCTAGACACAGACTCTTCACCATGGAAGCATATAAGTGAAATAAATTCAACTTTAGCAAATGTAACTGTTGAGGTTGTGATATCTTCTGCTTTGATGAGAAAACACAGCTTAGTGAAGGCCAAAATAAAGTTGCGACTTCACTGAGAGAGCGACTTCTTGTTGTACATAGTGGCATAAATAGTTCTTTTTCACTCTGTGGCAGGAGATAATTTTGCTTCTCAAAACTACAGGACTTATTATCTTTATCGTGTCAGGTTACCATTTTGATATTGCTCCTTGCTTCCCCTCCCCCATAATTATTCAGATAAAAGACAAGACTTTTTTTTTTTTTTCCTGATAGATTCCCCATGAATGCATCTATTCTTCCTCTGTCAATTCATTTTCTTGATAATTTTAGCTGGCCCTTCTAAAACGGTCTTCATTACTATTAATTTAGGTCTTCTACAATATCTAATTACATATGGCTATCATACACAGGAGTTTGTATGAAAGCCTTTTATATTTAAACTCTATAACCCAGCTCTATAATTAGAGCCATCAGATGGTTTTTAATCTCTGTCTGCCATTAATTTTACCATAACCAGTTCACCAACCTGCAGCAGCCACTGTGGCTCTTCCCTTTCTGGGCTGCAGGCTATGGTGGGATGAGGCTGGAGAGGTCTTGCCAGTGTCATTCTGCTCATCCCACCCAAAAAGGACAAGGAAATTGCAGCTTGGCCTCCCCACAGCAAAAAAAGTGGACCAGAACAGATACATTTTCTTTACAGATCTCCCCACGCTGAGGTATATTTGTGCCCTGTTCCTATTCAGAGACTTTGCACTTTAATGTTTTACAAAAACATTGCCATTTCTACATTTATGCTTAGGGAGCTGATGAGAGAGATAGTGTTTTTGGGATAGTATAATGTTTTAATTTAAGGCCATTTTTTATAAAAGAGTAGAAAATTACTTTTTGTGGAAAAGGTTCGTAATTTTCAATTTTTCTTTGAAGACAAACATTTCAGTACACTTTAAATTAGTTTTGCTTTTCAGCTGTGGGTAAGATGAAAAAATCAGTCATGGATATACCCTGGTCATCTGGGGAGAGCACAAACCATCATTGAGGACAGGCAGAGGAGCAAGAATGGAAAGAAACTGAGAAAATTTAAGCTTGTTATAAGATACCAATTTAATACACCGAAAATGACGTTTAAGGTAGGAAACATTAAACATTTTACAGAATATGGATGCTAAAAGAATAGGTAATCAATTGTTCAGCATGGGGAAGGATAAGATGACATTGCCTTAATTTGCAGCAAAGGACACTTAGATTTGACTTTAGGAAAACCTTGCTAAATCTAACAATAGAAAAGTACTGTTAGAGGCTACTCAGAGAGATGGCAGAATTCCCAATGGAAAGTTTCAAGAACATATTTCCAGAATGGCTTCAGTATGTTTGGTTCTGCCTCATTATGGAAAGATAACCTGACCCAGCCTTGTATTACTCTGAGCTCTCTTCCCTGTATTGTTTCAAGGAGACAAAAGGGAACCTGAGAAAAAACTTTCTCAAACTTTAGTTTCAGGTTAAATTGAAATTTCTCTTGAATTTCTGATTAAAAGTAAAAGTCTTGGAGATTTTTATGAAAAACAGATTGGACTTTTTTCCCCCAAAGTGTTGCTGCTGATTATCTTTCAAAATCTCTAATTCTTTAATATATTTCCAAGAGGAGAAAAACCCCATCTCTTTATAATTTTACCTGGCCTGTAAGTGGGGGTGAACTTCTCTTTCTGGGTTTGGCTGCCATGTGAGCCTGGGAATGCACCACACATTTTGGCTGATCAGTGAGACAGAGGGCTTTTCTTATAGTTTTGAGGCTTGTACTGAAGGAAGAAAGTCTTTAGCAAATTGGATGTAGATAGCAACATCTATTCCAACTTGGCATCACCTCAGCCAGTTCAGAAGAGACCATAAAGCCCATCACCATAAGGAAGAAGGCAATTAGCTGGCTACCTAAAATGGACAGAGAGCTACCTCCTTCAGAGCTGGAGGCACATTCCACCGCTGTGCTGGAGATGGTGCTGGATACCATGGAGGGAGAGGTGAGAAAAATAATAGCAGATTAGATCAGTTCATGATTTCTTCTGCTCCCTGCAGAATAATTCACAGAAACTGTAAGCAGCTGCCCCTTGGTGCAGGTTTCCAGATGCTGTGTGTGCTGCATCTTGCCACTCGGCAAGTGTGCTCTTCCTCCCCGTGCCTGCTGACAGGTCTGGCCCTGCAACCATCTGGCTTGCAAAGTAATGAGACCAAATGAAATGGAGCTTGAAGAATTAACATTCTTTCCTTAATCTATTAATAACTGAACAGTGTTGATTTTGGTGACAGCTAGATGCTTTATTGTGAATCAGACTGGTTAATTAGAAGCATCGTAGTGAAGGTTATATTGGATATGTGTATCCCTTCAGAAACGTGCATTTTTAATAAGGAGAGGTTGGTTTTGCTCACAGACCTAAACAGTCAAAGAAAATGCTATATGTGAAAAAGATAACAACATTTTAAAAAACAGAGAATTTTCTCAAGCTCTCTGTTACTTCTTTTTTTACTATTCAAAAGATCTCTCTATTTTAATGTGGCTACCAGCTAAAAGCTATCAGTATACAAAAGGAGGCATCAGACACATGCAGGTCTCTGTACCAGTACCAAGCCACCTCATTTTCAGGGTCCTGAGGGCCATTTTCCTAACCTGAATAAACACACAGACAGGTATCTTTCTTAATAAGAGAAAACATTCCCATTTACCTAACTTAACTCTGGTCACGAGCATCTTGTAGGTTCTTTTATGTGCTCCTGCTGCTGGTAGACACAAAACCTGGCCAACCCACAAGCATTTCTTAATTGTATTTAAAGAAGGTTCATATGGTTTCAAAATAGTTCAGATTAAATCTATAGGACCTCTGGATAAATTAGAAGAAATAGAGGCTTTTCTTTATTTAATTAAATTTATTTTAAGCTGATTTAAAGCCACAGTGGTACAATTTTGAATTTAGCCATCACCTTCTGGCAACTTGTTATTCTGGGAGTAGCTTGTTCACATGTCAAGGCTTTCAGATTGAGGAGCTGGCTGTTAAAAATACCTCTATTTTTCTAGCACAGTTATTAACTGGTACAAGTCAATGCTTGTAAAACTGTTGGTTGTTATTTTAAATATCAGCCTTTAAGTAAATATCTTCCCGTTACCACTTTCCAAGTGAGTAAGGTACTGACAGTGAGGGCCCAGCTGAGTATTTCCAGTGGGCCCTGTGAATCCCTGGCACTACCACCACTCGTATTTTCATACCCTCTCCAGCCTTGAAGACTGCACAGCAATGTCAGCTGCCCAGATTACCTTATTAGCTGTGTAAAATGACAGGTTTTTTGCTCTTGATCCTTACACTTATGCTACTGTAATAACTGAAAAGCCTTGTTAATAATCACTGTTGTTCACCACGAGAGACACACAGGCACTCAGACCGCTCCTTTCCTTTTCTCCTCCATCTCTCCACTGCAATGCTTCATCCCCTCCAACTATACAGGCTTTGCTCTGCTTTCTGCTCCTGTTGATGCTTCTCATCACCTGCGATCACTGCTTTCTCTCCACCTCCCATTTCTTCCCTCTCTTCCCAGCAGCTATTTTTTTCACCTTTCAGCTCTGGCACAGAATGGGTCCAGCAGTAATAATCAGAGGAATATATCTGCATAGTCCCCACTGACTGCTCAGATCAGGTTCAAGCATCTCTGGTTGCTCTGCACCAGGTGGGCCAGTGGTCCCAAAGAGGCAGCTAGGGCCAAGCCTGTCAGAGGCTGCTCCGTCCCAGTGGTCCCTTCACCCTTGTACTGGCATGGGCTGCATCACCCTGGGAGGGCTGGCTGGCCCCGGCCACCTGCCAGGCACTGCTCATGGCAGTGGCATGCTGCAATAGTGTCCTCTTGCTCTGCAAGAACTCAGCACTGGCCCTGTTAAATGGCAGCCTGCATTTAAGTAGGGGAAGCCTAGATTTTGATTACTAAACTCCATCAGAGAACAACTTTGGGATTTTTGTGACATTTACCAAACAAGCATCTGTTTCTTCTCTCAAACAGCATTGTTTGCATCGGTAAGTTCAGGTTTAGTATTCCTAAATACTGTTTGACCTCGGAAGGTAACAAAGTGCTCTTCAGATTTGCAACTGTAGATGTACTGACTTCTGCAAAAAGGCTGTAATTTTCCTCAGGCTTCTTCTTCTGCTCCCACAGGGCCAGTGGCAACTGAGTTTATGGCCTCGTGGCCCCAGGGCTTCCTGCTGATATTAGGAGTTCCATTTGCTGGGGAACAGACACAAAATGTATTTGTGATATAATCATGATATCAGCAGGTAGGGAAAGACAATGACAGCATCACCAGAATGGTAGAAAAATGTGCATTTCTCTTTCCTGTCTTCTGAGTATCTCCATTTCAGCCTCCACATCTCCTTAACTTCAGGAGAAAAATGTGGGGCCAGCACTACCCACTGGATGCATCTGAAGCTAGAATCCTTTTAAAGTTTTTAGACACCTGACTAAAGTATTGGCCTGATATCCAGGAAGGATCAAATCTGCTTTATTTTACCTTTGCTCTCCTAGAAATTACATATCCTGTATAGGTGTCCAAAAATGAATTTAGTGGTTTAATATGTGTTTAAATACATTGTCCCAGGAATATCTCACTTTGATTAAAAAATTCTATTATTGCAGTGTCTAAATAGCAGCAACAGAATTAAAACCCAGAGTATTTTATTCCAAGTGAAGGAGGTGTTCAAGGATGTACCAGGGGAGTATGCTATCCAGACGAGAAAAGCAGATTTCAAGAGAGCACATGTGGATGTGGACATCAGAGTTCTTAGGCAGAACAAAACTGGAGAGAAAAGACTTGAAGTTTTGTAAATATTTTCTTACAGTTCAGGAGATTTTATAGCTGCATCAGTGACTTCTGAAGAAGGATACTTCTTGTCCATAGATGGAATTTTATTTCTGTATTTGAAGACCACAATTTCATTCTGAACCTGAGGAAATGGAAACAGAGAACCTAGCAAGTTCTGATGAAAAGTGGGGAAATGAGTTTACAACTCTATCCAGGTTTTCTGTGTACTATGGTCTCCAGGAGACATTGAGTTGCCAGAAGAGGTCTGTAGGAGGAATCATCCACTTCCAACCTCTTTCTTTTCTTTCTCAGAGCTGTAATTAAAATACTATAAAACTGTCATTTGTTTTGGATAATTTTGCCTGATCCTGTTTCTGGATGTGATTTACCACTGATATCTTGGTAGATGATGTTCCTTGTGATGTAAAGTAGTGTTAAAATTAAGCAAAGCCCACCACAGGATCTCAGTGTAGTTCCAGAGCACTTACTCTCAGTTTTTCCACAACTGTACCATTTATGTAACTTTGTGTAAGTAATACCTAATCCTGCAAGTGATACTCAAGGGAGTAATATCACTGACAACAGGCATCTAAGTTTAGCACCAGATTTGAAGGCTGGCACACAGTCAATAATACAATCCAAAACTGCTGCCCAGCACTTCTACAACAACAGTCACAGCTGAAGACTATTTCACACCCACCAGACATTCTACAATAACATGCCTGGGAGGTGTTTCCTCAATAGTCTTGAGAGTCAGTGAAAAAGCAGAGTGGAAAAAAAAATTCCCAGCATCCAGATACAAAATATTTTGAGACTCCATTCAAGCTATTATAGCTGCGCCAAAACTAGTCTTGAAAATTTTAGACATGCTTCTCATGGGCGTGGAAAAACATTGTGTCACATCCCAAACTGAGTATTGTTGATGCATTCACAAATGGCCATGCAAAATTAGATAATTTAATGACAAAAGGAAAAAAAAAGTTACTGAACACTGTTGGAGAACTACATACAGTACCATCTGTTGGCTTTTTTTCTTCTTCCCTTGAATCTTTGCACGTCCATTGAAGGTTACTGTTACCATCTGAGTTGCATAAACTCGGCATGAGTAAACAGAAATGATTTATTTTGTGAATTTCCAAGTTCAGAACTTGTGAACTGCAGCATTTAGCCTTGTCACTGATTAAACTGTTTTATAAAGAATTTCATTAATCTTACTTCATTGTATAAGTTGTTAATTTTAGAGGATTTCTTGCTATGTGTTTTCATAGTCCAATAAAAAATGATCAAGTTAAAGTGGAGATGGATATGGAGCAGAAGGTCTGTGCCTTTAGGGACTGACACCAGTTATTAGACACATATCCTGAAGAATCTGAAATTCTTCCTGGCAGGTGTATCATAAACAAGAAGCTGTAACTTATGGTCTGATGGTGCTGAGCTACTTGGCCATTATAATTAAACTTACATTAAAAGAACCCTCCTGCTGTTTCCCTCTCCTTCTGGAAAGGCTAGCAGTTTTCTTCAAACAATTATGACAGTATTTCCAACACCTCTGCATTAGTTTCCAGGATATAAAAAGCCACATGCTTCTTTACATGGCCAGACTGCAAATCTAGCAGAGGGGAAAGGAGGCACAGGAACCAGGAGCAGCATTCCCCATCAGAGATGGGGATTACTGGGAAGAGCAAGGTAACAGCAAGAGTGATCTCTTCTTCCAGTTCTATTTTTAAGATAAAGTGAAATAGGTCCACAGCTCTCTAGCTAAAGGGAAAAAGAAAATCCAAAGAAAACTATGTCAGTTAGTTCCTGGGTTGGCCAAAGACACACATGATATATATTTAACTCATGGGCGATGACAAAGACAAATGTGAAGCTCCCCAGGTAGTGTAACCACTTTGGTCTCTTCCTCCAGACAATCCTGGTCTTCAGTTTCAGGCTCTCTCCCAGGCTGGTTTCTGCCCTGGAGTTCAGCCTTACACCTGCTGACTCCAGAGCTATTCGGGATCTAGTTCATACCTCATCAGCTCCCTTTCCCATTCAGTTCCATTTTTGTTCCTTCACCTCTTTCCTTTATCTCAGTTTTCTGCTACCTGCAAGGATCCCAGTATACTCACATGTGGCAGAGTTTGCATATTATGAAATTGTAAGGGCATTTAAAAACTAAATTTGGATCAACCTCAGCTGATTCTACACCAAGTGAATTTTCAAATTTTAATTTGGGCAAAAGTTTGCCACACATGCACAGAGCTTTCTGGCTCCCTCATGCTCCTGCTTGGAGTGCTAGAAGTTTTCAGGCCCTCAAATGCATTAACTTGTGTGAGAATGCCAGCTTTTCCTGAAACAGTTTTGGCTGGGTTCTCCAAAACAAGATTTTTTTTCTCAAAATAGAAATTCATAGACACAGCACTTGAGGCTTTGCAAATTTATAAGCAACCAAAAGACAGGCTAAAATGGGAATCAATACCAAATCTTATCTACAGCCAATGCTGGGATCTTGTTTGCAATATGAACACATGCTTAAGTAGTATCTGTATACCATCCTGTCCACCTGCTGCTTCAAAAGGTATTCAGACTATGTCATAAAATGCCAGCAATTCCAATTCTTCTCCAGCCAAGCCTTCCAACTGTAGATTTCCAAAGTGCACAGAAATATTTATAACTAGCATTCATATTGCTAATTGAAATATTAGTAGGAGATACCAGCTGCTTCATGTATCAAAATACTGACATTCATTATAATTGGTTGGCAGAGACTTCAGGGATTTTTGAAATTTTTGTATAAATTTGAGTGTAAATGGAAGCATACTAGTGGAGTTGAGTGAGACTCAAACATGAACTCCAACCCTTTGCTCTACCCCTGCCTTTGTAAGAGCTTTAACTGCAGAGCCAAAGCCTGGGCTAGGATCCCTGGAAAGCAAAGGAGTTGCATCACAATTTGACTTTTTCCAATTTCTTTTTCTCAGCTGTGCAGGAAGAGCACACCAGATATTTGAAAAGGTTTATGCTATCCGTATGGCTTGGTGTGCGTTTATATTAGCTAGAAAAATGAGAGAAATGGAAAAAGAAAGTCTTGAGCAGCCTTGAAAGACGTTGCTTTAAGGAAGCTTAACTCAGTCTCTTCAGGGCAAAGACATGTTTTATCCCACGCATTGCCAGTTTGTAATTGCATGCCATTTTCTTAATTGCATATTCAAATGATTAAGAAGCACTGCTGCTAGCACTATGATCACAAGTGAAATTAATATAAGCTCTCACTGATTTTTGGAATGATTTGGAAAATTATATATATTATTTATGTAGCATATATTATATATGTAGCATTACATGTATATTAAATAAGAAAATAATGACCATTTAGACATTTTACACAATCTAGGAACAGCAGGTGCAATTTCATTATTCTCTTCATGCAGCCTGCTAACTCTTATAATCCTCCTTCTTGGAAAGACTGGCTATATAATTATTATCAGTCTTGTGGTAGTAATGTTGCCTAAGTAGGTGGGCACATTACAATTTAGACGTCCCTTTCCCAGGCAATGTACAAACAAACAAACAAAAAAAATGGATCCATGACAAACAGAAATTACAGTCTAGAGACTAAAGTATGTAGGTGGCAAGGCAAAGAAAAAGCATTGTTTTTGTTATAGTGTGTATTAGGAACTGAATTGCCCATTGCCATGACTTACCATGCTATGTATCAGGATTGATTTTACCTGAGTAGTTTGTTAACTTTTCATTGTATCAATCCAGACATTTATGCTATGCACTCATCGTAGTTGTGCCCAAGAGAATTGGAGGCTCATGACAGCTTTAGTAGTCAGCCTTTGGATAAATACATGGAGGAGCACTACACAATGAAAAAGCAGAGATTTCGTTCTCAGCATCCTATTAGTGTAACTCTTAAATGGTGATAAACTTTCACTCAAGTGTGATATTAGAGGGACTTTAACACATTCATGGCTCAGAATCACTTAGAAAGAGGTGAAGTACTGGCTAATCCTCCTTTACTGGTTACCTAACAAAAATCCAGTAGATTATTTAAAATAACCTAGTTATTTTGCGTCTTTGAACTATCTATTTTGCTGTATTAGGACAAGGCACACACTGGACATGGCATCTCTGATCCTGACTTTCCTCCTGTTTTGCTGCATTAGATATTTTTGCTTTGTTTTAGGCATTGCTTTCAATGAAGTATCACAAATGGGAAAGCAAAGAGGTCCCAATGCTCCAGAGGAATTCCAATTCCAGCGAACTCTGCTGGTGGTGGGACTCCCCTCCTGGGCTCCTTTCCTGGGATCCTTGTAGTTGGGCTCTGTTGCACACCAGCTGAGTGCTAGAGCTGACTGGAATGTTTCAGCCACACAATTTTGTCTGAAAACTTGCTTTTGTCAAAAAAAAAAGCACTCAGAGGGAAAGTATAGTTTCACTGAAAAAAATCTTTTAAGTTTTAGATAGAATTTTTAACTGGAAAGGAATGTTTTCTCCCCAGAATTTGCCATCCAAGGCATAGAAACCATGGTTCTCTTCCCTGCTCTACCTGAAGTACACAGAGTATTTCAGCCTTCATTTCCCACTCTCTTGTTTAGCACCCTCAATGCTAGTAATTCACTATGTCAGGCTGGGTCATTTTACTGTTCTTCAGTGTTTGGAGTGTTTCTTGTTTTGTCCTGCAATGACAGGGTTTCTTTTTTGCAGCCAGAATACCTAGCTGCTGCCAAGTCTTACTGAGACTGCCAAAACTGTACCATCAGATTTTATCTTCACAGGACATAGGAAAGCCATAGGAAAAAAATACTGGGTTTCTAAGGTAGAGAGGGTACAGAATCTTGCTAGTTATGTCTGTCCAAAGCCACTGAGGATGTCTGTAATTGAAGTAGTATTTCCTATTTTCTGTAGCTGTGAGGCCATTGTACGCCACAAAATTTGCACAGAGATGTACAAAGATCTGCAGCAATTCTAGATACATTTATTTCAAATGAACTTAAGAACTTAATAGCCCTGGCCCAAGCACTTGAGCTGGACAACCCACTGCTGAGCATAAATGACTTGAAATCAAGAGCGACTTTCTCTCCACTTGCAGACTTCTGCAAGTAGTTCCTGAAATCATGAAGGCAATATGATTGTTCTTTCTGAGAACACAGAAACTTTGGTTGTCTTGTTACTTTATTCCCTCTCATCTTTTCTAGATGCCCTTGAGTTAATTAAAGTTAATTAAAAATCTGATTTGAAGATCAGAGGCAAAATTCAGCAATCTTTTAATCGCTGTTGGAACATCTGCATAGGCATTTCCACTTTCACTTAAGCTGGTTTCATTTTTAATAAAATGTTGTCTGGAGAGTGAGGTTAGCAGACGCTTTGTTAGCAAAACAACAGCTTAATAGCTGGGGAAGGAAGACCATCAAGACCATCAAGCAACCATAGCCTGTTGCTATAGAGTCTGTGTTTGGGTGTTTTGCTATTCGAGTATCATGGCTTCATATTCTGCCTTTTAGGAATATTTCTAAGACAAGCTTGCATCATGTTGGATTAAAGTCCTGATGATTTTTTTTTCTGACTATATGTAACCCCATATTATTAATTAAGTAGAAGGTGTGAGAGCTCTGACAGTTTCTGAAATGGAAGAGAGCAAGTTCCTTAAGGCTAGAGGCTAAGAATTTCAATCTGCAAAGACCTTCATGTCAGTGTAGTGCTGTGCTTTTGTACTTTTTATTTCATTTTACAAGATCAAATACTGCAACCCTGTGTATAATCCAATTCATGTTACTCGACCAAATAACAATATAGATATAGGACACTGCTTAAGTTTAAAAGCAGCATATGGATGAGATGAACGTGCAAATTGGCAATGAAACACAGAGCACAGAACAAGAAAATAATGGATATGGAAAAATAAGACTAGGAACAGTCTTGACATACGATCTGCTTGCCTCCTTCTCCACCACTGCAGAATCGGCTCTGCCTTTGCTGTTTGCAGCAACTGGGCTCAGAGCTCTGCATCTCCAGAGATGCTCTGCCTGCATCCCCTGCACCCTGCTGTCTTATTGGGTCACTGTCATTATGGAATTTCACCTACTGTCTCACCTGAGATTCTTTTGCCATGAGATAAACTCAGTACTCTTCTTCAGACAACAATTTACTACAGTGTGATACTTCATTTGCTGAAGGAAGAAACTGTCAGAAATCAAAGATTTTTGGCTCATAACTTATCAGTCCAGATACATGGTGCCCTCCCTATAGCTCCAAAGTGGGATTACATATTCTGCCAAGGTTAGCCAAGGATGCTGCTTTTACTAGGTTTGCAATGACTCTTGTAGCAGCGTCACCATTGCTAGACTGTGCCAGTGCTGTGTTTTGCAATCTCGGGTAGCTATTTTCAAACACATCACTCCAACATTGATAATGCATCACCAATTAGTCTGAACAGAAGCTCACACTCCCAGCTGCACTGATTCAGTACTGTACCACTGTGCATTTCAGAGCCGTGGTTTTTGCTGTTGCCTTTGTTGTGTTCTTTTTCATCCAGGCCTTCTCCATAGACCAGTTTTTCTGCAATTTCTGTTCAGATTGTGGCTATTCGAACCACTTGCAAAAAATCTTTTAAAAACAATCCACAGGGCTTGAATATGTTGTGAGAGAGTATGTGGGTATTGAAAAACCAAAGGAAATCTTTACCTTAGGAAAAGATAAGATTTATTCCAAGAGCATTAACATTATTATAAATTTTAAACGCTCTGAAATATCACACTCACTGAACTCTTAATCACATTTAAACACGTAATGATGATGCCAATATTTTCTAAGTTATTATAAAAATAAATTTCTTCAGAGATCTGGTTATGGAGTAACCATTGACAACCAAAGTTTCATCCTCTTGAGTTCATTGCATCAGGTTGGGAAGAAAATTTTTCCAGGCAATCATGTCTCAAATGCACTCACTAATTAATCTATTAATATTAAAGGCAAACAGTTGCAAATCCTGCAGGATAATTTTACCCCTTGTGCATTCTCTCTAGTGTAGATCCATTATTCTGATGCAATTAAGATCTCTGAATTTTTGGAATTATTTATTAATAGTAATTTCTAAGGCAGCAAACGGTGCCCCAATGAAATGTACATATAGTAAAAATATTGCTGGGTTTCAGAATTTTATTCCAAGATTAAGGAAAGAGAAAGGTTGTGGCAGACAGAGCCAGGATACTGTAATCATGTGTTATTAGTTGCACCTTTAAAAATACAGTGTGTTTAAGGTACAAATGATATGTGGGAGGAGTAGCATCAAAGTTTGTATGTGTGATGCTTCATACACCAGAATATAGCCAGTAGTCTTTTAAACATGCTTGTGTCAAAGACAGGAACTCCCACATGTTCCTATTACATGTAGGTTTGAAAGTAATTTATAAATGTTTAGGCAATGTAGAACAGGCAAGAAATTCATTAAGTCATCCTTCAATAGATACACAGAGACAGGAGTTTCCATCTGGTACAGCCCAGTGGTTCACACTGCAGTAAACTGATAGTTCATATGGTTTCTTTTGGTAAATAGTTTACTTTTTAGAACTTTTCCTTTCAAGTTCAACTTTTTCTTTTGGGGGGGGGGGGGGGGGGGAAGAGAACAAAAAACAATAGGGAGGTCTCCCTGCTTCACCTATGTATCTATTATACCACTGACTCTGTGAGAGTCCTGTGTCTTAATTCCACAGTAAGAAGCTGTTGCTAATGTACCTTTCCTGCTGGTCTTTTCTGAGTTGAATGACTGATGCATCTGCACCAGGTATATTCTTCTTGTAACCACATGTCCACAGGCAGAATTAGAATTATGTATGTTGTGGCTGAATTTGGAAGAAGTAAATTCCATGTAACTAGCTGAGAATAGTGATAATTTCTCACTTCCATGCTGATGGTCCTTGAGACAGACAACACCTGGTTTTTGTTACGGCTACCCTCTCAGAGTGTGATGGTACTTGTTTTCATCACCGGCCTTCTTTGCCATCCCAGTACTCTGCAGGGTATACGCATGTATCTGCGCTTTATAAAGTACCAGGGCTTGAACATAATTTAAATGAATGTTGAAAACTTACTTTATTTCAGACTAGGTTAAATAATATAATTTAAAATAACTTAAAAGCCTAAAACTCGATTTACCTAGAGTTAAAATGACAGAATAAGGAGCCCTACTGAGCAACATTACAAAAATTTCATTAATCTTTACTTCTTTCTTATACACTTTGCTCCATTGATAGTTGCTACGATTACCTATAAATGCCACTAATTTCATTACTATATCAAAGTACACAAACCAAATGAACATCAACATACACCGAGCTTTTAGATGTGTCTTTGATTGCAATATGTAACCAAAAATGTGTATTAGATTTGCCATCTGTTGAAACTGGTTAGGGATAAGTGTTTGTCTTTATCTCTTTCATAACCCATTCATCATAACTCGAGGGGGGAGGGGGTGGGTGCCTCCTGCTAATGGGCCAGCTGTGAAAACTAGCTGGAGCAATGTTCCTTATCACTTCCATGGCCCATCTTCCCCCCCCGAGGGGATATCTGCTGTTAATGGGCCATTAAGGCTCATCAAATGACTGATAACATTACAACATCCCATTAGAGATGCTCCACCCAGTGGGAGGAGCCAAGCATTCCTACCCAAATAAAATAAAACCTGCAATTTGGAACGGCAGGACAGCCTGTTTGCCACTGGACTTCCCAGAGCAAGACTGGGCCCATCTCACCATCACTGGACCCTTCTACACAATCATCTCTACTCCAGCAGAACCATATCTGTTATTCCAGGAGTGCTTAACTGGACTGCTCCCAACACCCTGACCAACAGGGCACCACAGGGTTTTTAGGATTTTTGTTTGTTTGTTTACTAACTTGTACATTTGTATTTTTAATATTCCTAGTAAAGAACTGTTATTCCTATTCCCGTATCTTTTCCTGAAAGCCCCTAATTGCAAGATTATAATAATTTGGAGAAAAGGGGTTTACATTCTCCATTCTGAGGAAAGCTCCAGCTTTCCCTGGAAGAAACCTGTCTTTCCAAACCAAGACAAGATATTTTAAATTTTGTTTGAATCCTACATTTCCCCTGTAATTCTAAGCAGTTATATGCAATAGAATTCAAGATAAGATAGGTTTTTCTTGTGATGATATTCTGAACCAAAGCTTTAGAGAACACTGTATGTTACAGGAGACATGAAAAAGATGTGATAGTTGGCAACACTGGTTTTGTTTCATTACCATCACATCCGAATGCAGAAAAGCTGCTCCCAGCACTGCTAACATTTACTCCTCTGGAAATCGCCCAGACCACCATCCTTCTCCAGGCTGCAAAGAAGGGAGAAGGTATCTGGAAGCAGTGATGAAAGCTGGCTGTTAAAAAGCATGCTCTGGGCAGAGATTTGTTTTGAGTCAGGTGGCAAAATATCTGTCTGTGAGAGAGACAGGCTTGTGAGGTGTCTGTGGGCAGAGCTCACTCAGGTGCTGGCAGGTTGCAGATTCTCCACCAGCTGGTCTGAAGGCTCTCCCGAGCCCGTGGAGGAGACAAGCTCCTCCTCTCCAACCAGCAGCTTTCTGTTTTATGGGGAATGAGTAACAAGAGTGCACCTACTGCTTTTCCCCTCAGAGCAGCAGAAACCTCTTCTCCTAGCTTAGACAGAGCAAGTGTCTCCAAGGCTCTCACGCTTCTCCACAGTGCATGGCTCAGATCTTCCCACTAATGTGGTTTTACAGTATTGTGGTGTAATTTCACTGTTGTCTGGCAGTTTGTCTGGCCCTCTAAGCCACTCAGGGTGTCGTTGTACACGACAACCATAACCCATTTCCAGAGCTCTGGCTCGAAAATGCAAACACCTCCTTCACCACATCCCTCAATGCACAATGTGATATACACTAGAGGTATTCCCTAGCAACAAAGTTCAAGGAAAAATCCTTTTTTTTTTGGAGTTTAGAATAGGAAAACATCAAGAATAAAAAAACATGCACAGGCTGTGAAATAAGTGTTCATTATAAAACGAATGTAATTGAACTTTTTAAGTTTCTGTATGTCTATAGCCATCTCACCAGAGGCAGGAAATTTTGAAGAGGTAGCTGGAGGGTGTACCACTGGGGATTTACTCCTATAGTAGTGATGACTGGAATATGTATGGGTCTATTTCAGGGACTACACACTGATTTAGCAGAGCTTTAGGTTCCCTAGGGAGTAATCAGTGGTGAGGGTGCATGTGAATGTGATTATGGGGACCTCAACATACCATATGTTCTACAGGCTCAAAATACAGGAAAATGATTTCCTAATTGGTAACACATATCTGAAACAGATGTTGTTTTAGAAGGAGCAAATCCATCACCTAGGATTCCCAAGAGGAGTTAAATCATCACTTGATACATCAAAGTGTTGGATTAACTTTTCCCTGTGAGGCAGAGTTTAACTGCTGCTGTATTTGATCCAGATACTTGATGGTCTTTGTAAATTGAACAGTCCCTGCATGCCAAAATTAAATGGTCGTTCGATCTAAAGAAAATCAGGATTTTCCAACCATCTCAAACGGGACTTTGTGAAAGGTAGAAATCTTTCAAAAGAAAATACACTTGAAATATCTTGAAAGATGATTGTTTGGATATGTGGGACATGCAAACTTGATATTTCTAAAATATCAAAATACCTATAGAAGATTACCTCTGGCTTAGTTTTGCTTAAGGTATGCAAGACACCTGCTGGTCAAAACCCCAGCATATCTCTTTGAAGTATTCCTCAGATACTATTTCTGTCTTCTATAGCATTCAGCCTTCTACACTGGTCAGTGGGCATCTTCAGGCATGTGGTCACACCCTGTGAAACCCAGAGAAGCAAGTAACAAGGAGTCAGTTCTCAAAACACCTTTTTTCCCATTCGCTTTCTAGGAAACCTTGATCATTTTCCTAATTGAAGACCAGTCCAAAGTAATCAATACACCTTTATAAGAAATTAAAATACCTAATACTGG
This sequence comes from Chamaea fasciata, assembly GCF_029207755.1. NCBI lineage: Eukaryota > Metazoa > Chordata > Aves > Passeriformes > Sylviidae > Chamaea > Chamaea fasciata. The sequence continues at coordinate 132,612,387 of NW_027094086.1, forward strand.
AATTAAGAGCCGCTTGTAATACATCTCAACAGCTTTATTGCTTAAGACAGCAATTAACCCGAGATTTTTTTTCACACTCAGTCAAGAGGACCTGATTTTGGAGCTCTTGATTCTTTAATATTCCTGAAAAAGACTTCTTTGCTAATGAAGATTTCCATTCAAATGACCTTTTGACCAAATGGAAAATTATTTGAAACCAATGGAATACAACATCACTGGGTAACTTAGAAGGAGGGGACTCTAGGCATCAAGAGATGAAAGATATTCTTCTCTTAGGACAATTATCTTGTTTTCTCAGTTTTGGATGGCTAGATGCCAAGCAAGCCTGCAACTGTCACACGAAGGAGAGAACTAGATGGTGATGAACAACTCTCTCAGCTGCCATCACTCTGGATTTAAGAAAGCTTTAGAGAATCTTGGGGGTATTAGACAGACCATAAAGGAGAGAAACTGGAAGAAGAAGGCAAATCAGAGTTCAGGGACTCTGAGATTTACTGTAATAGACACAAATATGTATTATATAATGTACCTATAGGAATCAAAAGCAAATTTCATGGGCCAGAATTGATGCTCTGGAAGAAAGGAAAAGGATTTGAGATTTTGTCTTACAGTGACTGAGAGGGAAACAGGGAACAGGGAGCCCATACAGCCTAGATTATTGATTGATCAAGTGCTAGGGAGATTAATTGGAAGAACAGAAAGCCACAGAGGCAAAATCTTCCTGGAATTAAAGAAGAAAGCTAATTTTTGGTCCAGAAAAAAAGAAAGAGGTTCAAGGGGATGCAAATAGCAGCTCTGAGACTAGTTCAGACATAGGTTTCTGGAAGCAAGAGAGGAAAAACCTACGCATGAGAATGAAGAGAGCAAAACAGAGATGAAAAGGAGATCTCAGAGCAAATTAATTTTAAGGATTTCAAGAAGCTCAGAGACAAAGTGGAAAAGGGACAAAAAATGATGATTGGGAAAAGCTTGCTTTATATTTACTTGGAGCAGTGGTGCCAAAAGCTGAACTGACAGCAGAAAGTGAGGAACTGAACAGAAGAAGTGATTTTATGGCTTACAGGTGCAAGTAGCCAGAGGGGAAAATAAGTCTTGATTGATACAAGGTCTTCTAGTTTATTCAGAAAATTCAGAAAAAAAACCCCAATATTTTTCCTGTTAATTACTAGGGACAATTCTTGAAATGCAACAGCTTGTTTTAAAGAGCATATGGTAGGGGGTGCTAGGCAAATGCAGCAGACAATGTGTTACCGAAAGAAGAAAAATCTCTTTTACATAAGGAGACATATGTAATCCAAATTTATCCACACCGTGCCATCAAAAAGGGTATTTTAAATCGTGCCATCTATAACACTAATATTCAGAACTGCAATCACTCACTAAGGTATGTGCAATCAGTACTTTCAGACGTTACTTTAAGAGGCAGCTTGAATCTTGGATGTATAGAAAAAAAATATCATGGAATTGTAGCTAGGTGTTTGTACGATAAGTGATGGGCTAACCTGGCTAAGTGATGTGCTAACCCAGCCTGATCACATGCTGAGGCCAATAAAAGGTCCTGTTATCTGGAAGCTTCTTGAAACTCTGCAACCACAGGATTTACCTCTTTTTACATTTTTTGCCTTCCTCAAGCACTCTTTGAATATGTGCTCATAGCTTAAATTTATTTTTCAGCAACATTCTCTTTATGGCATTAGGTTTTTATACCTCTGCAACAACATGGTTCTCTTCCTGTCTCACTGCCACCTTTTGTCAGCTGCCTTCCCGTTTTATATTCTCTGGCACAGTGTGAAGAAGTTTCTGATCTACCTTCTCTTATATCCACCCAAATGCATTTGTAGATGAGCCACAGAGGAGAAAACTGGCAGCAGTCTGCACTTCATCATAAAATCACCTCTGTTTAAAATAAAATTTTGTGTTCCTGTGATAAAGTCACAAACAAACCATGTCACAGAATGGATCTTATGAAAAACAGAAACTAATTATGAAAGCCCATCTTTAGAGCCTCGGTGCACAGGATAGAGGTCTGAAGGATGATAGGAGGAATGGGCAGCAGGAATTATGTGGGAGGACAGAGTCCCACGGTGTGATCTGCTCTGGGAGCAGCTATTCGAACTGCCAGCTGTGGGTTGGGTATGGTATGGTGTCCATATGAGCCCTGGGTCAGTCAGGACAATCAAAGGGTGCTGGGGATCTGAGGGATAGGATGAGTGGGCTGGCACAGCCTGCAGCTCAGGGGGCTCTGGGCACCAACAGGTGCTGGCAGTGCCACCTCTGGGGAAAAGGGCCTTCCATGGCAACCTCTGTGTTCAAGTGACCATCTGGATTCATTTTATGTGTGACCTCCTCGACTCTTTGTGCAGGTTTCCAAGGTAGAGTTGGGATGAAGGGCACAGTCCCGACTTCACGCTTTGGTTCTGCTGAGGAACCAAAAACCTGTGAGCACCTTTCTGCAGCCAGCTGGGAAACAAGCCCACAGGCTGCACAGCAAAAACAGTGTCATGCACTTAAACCTGAAGTGGATTTTGATGAGCATTTTAGGTTCTACAGAATGAGAATGGATGACTAGCATTTTGTGGTTTAAGATAAGATTAAAACAGAGCCCAAAGTAACTTCAAAATGACAGTAAATCCTATGTAGCCTAAAGCAAATACGCCCTTCCCAGTTTTGTCGTGGCAGATACTGTGATGCCTCACCAACAGAGTGAGCATTGATGCCAATTTGGCCATCATTTCCTCCTGATTGCTCCTCCTGTTTCTGCTAAAGGAGCTAGCAATATGTACAGCTGCTTGTAAAGAAGAACAGATTTTAAAAAATGCAAAGCTTTCACGAAGGTGAAACATGTACCAAGGTAGCAGTTCAATGTCTATGCACTCTTGACTTAGTTGAGTGGTTCCGACAGCTCTTTATTTTATACAAAGGCTAATTTGTATGGCAATGTCTACTGACAGAGTAAGACCAACTCTGGCGATGCCATAACCACAAACAAAAAAATCATACATTTCCTGGCACATCTCCTTCCAGCAGGATCTTGCAGTACAAAGTGCTTTTCCTCTGTGAGTGGCAGTTTCCATACCAACCTTGCTCTCTTAGGCACACTTACATAGAGCTGAGATGAAAAGACTGGAGTTGAACCTGACAGCTACTGCACCCTGTGCTCACTACGATTGTAGGTTTGCAGCTTGTGGAGGTGCTCACCACAGAGCATCACGCCTCCATTAAACCCAGTGCCAGGTTAGGTATCTACATTAGTCACAGGGAGAACTAGACATGGAGGAATGGAAATCACTACTGAGTGAGGGGACACCTTATAATAGTCAATAGGAAGTGCTAAAAAGGGAAGAGTGTTTCTTCCAGACTTAGACATCTGTTCCTTCTCTGGCCCCAGACTCGAAAAACATATGTGAGATTCACAGACCAACACTCTGTCACTTAAATCACTCCTTTGGGCACAGACGACCAGCTCCCTTTGTTTCTTTAAAAAACATAGTCAGTGGCAATATAATTTTATCAGCTAGTCTGGTGTTCAGATCTGAGTCTTTTCCAGCATGAGGCGGATCAAGCTCATTTCCCAGCAGACAGATCTGTGTGACACACTGGGATGAGCCTCCTGTCAGCTACACATTCCCTACAGTGCAAAAACAGTGGGAACAATTTTAGGGTCAGAGGGAGTGACAGTAGGAGAAAGCATGATGTTGTAAATCTGAAAAGATAGTATTTAGCTAAGACAGAGTGCCTTACTTTAAGCCTTGCCCAAACACATAAGTTAAAACATGCATTAAATAGAATTAAACAGTTACCATACAATCACACGCCATAAAAGAAATTATACGGTGATCAAGAACTAGACGCCAGCTATCTTCATGAAATGCAAATGCTATGAACATCTAGTGCCCCTACATCCCTGTTTCTGAGAAGAAGACCTCACACTGAAGCTTCTTTTATTTTGTTTGCTACTCTCTCTCTTACCTCTGACCATGCCTCACATCAAACCTGTCTTTGCAGTTTTCTCTTTGCAGTAAATTTCTAGCCCCTCTCCAGGCAGAGCTCTGGGCTTTCTCTGTCTTTCAACCTTACCTTTTTGTTCATTTGTGGGTGATTAAGCTCCTTTCCATATCTGCACCTTGTTGTCAGTGATAGTTACTTTGAATTTTAGCTTTGGCATCATGACTCCAGAAAGATGTTTTCTCACTGTCTTGCTGCTAATTAAAGCTAACTTGCTGAAGGTTCTGATCCACTGTCCCAGGAGATTCCTGACCCTTTCATTTGGCACACTGTTATTTTCCAGGTGATCAGTTTGGGTATTTTTAAGTGATCTTCAAAAACGATGGTTGCTAGGTACAGTGCATTAAATTCTCCCGTCAAAGTTATTCTCTTTATATTTTTAAGAGGAAGTAATTATTAATCATGCTAGTTAAATTATTCTTTGTCATTTTGAATTTGTCTGCCACTTTGAAAACAAACAGCTTGTTTTGGTATTACATATGTTTTAAAACTGCATTACTTAACACCCAGCTGTAAGCCTGAGTAAAAATCACAGAAACAGAAATCTGTAGGCAGATGTTGCACTTCAACATCCATTCTCACACTCAGCTCAGAAAATCTTGTGTGCAGATTTCACTTTCCTCGAGGTGATCCAGTTCCTAACCATTGACTTGGCACCAGCAATCACACCAGAGCAGCAAGGCAGGGTACACGCATCCTTTGAACTGACTCCATGGATCATTGATCCCAACAGTCACTGAAGGCAACAGGTGGTTAGACAGTATTAAAGGAATAGGTTTATTGATTCAATTCCTTAAATAAAACATTATGAAGAAAAGACTATCACAAAAGGTCTTCAGATTATTCAGCAGGTTTCTGGTGTGCATGTCTCTCCTGATATAAAATATGCATGGTACAAATGCCCTGGGAGTCTGCTGCTTGTCATCAGGGTTGTGTCACATGAGCACAGCAAGCCAAGCAAAGGAAGGATGTGTGTGAATAGCATGTTTACATGGATAGGTGACTGATCATAAGTGCTGAGTTCACTCACTTTATGCTTGTTAAAAATCAAACCTTTCATCTATTTTTGACATTTAGTACAGGCTAAATTTTTTCTGTATGTTTACACCACATTTGTTTTCCTTCCAGCCATCTCAGTTCTCACTGACTATCCAGGCTCTCTCATGCCATTTCAGGGCAAAATTACACAGGTCAGTCATGATTTAAAGCTGATTATGCTCTGGAAAAAAACCTCATACAGTTAGGGATGGCCACAAGATTACTTTAGAACGTGTCATCTCTGCACAGCTGAGTGGGGCTCCCGGGCTGTGTGATGTTGGAGCCTGGTTGTTTGGCTTGGGAGGGTCTGGAGGCACATGGATGATGTGGTTGCCTGTCCAGCTCTTTGGATGCAGCACAGAGGGTCTGCTGAAATTGCTTCACTACTGCAACACCTGGCCTGTTGTCTCTCTTGGCATTCCAAAGGCCAGGGTAAGGGCTGAGGCTTAGTGCTAGTGTGCTTTTCACCACAGCCTGCCCACCCCGGCTGGAGTGCAATGCCTCTGCAGGGCTGCACTGCTCCCCAGGGTAGCCAGGAGCTCCCCAAGCCACCAGTGCAGCCCACATCCCAGTTGTGTCAGGAATCACACGTTGACACAGGTTGTGGGAATGATTCCCTCAGCTTGGTGGCCCCACTTGCAAAAATATTTTTGGGACTGGTACTGACTGATAAAAATATGCACTATAGTCTATGCCAAGGCAGTGGTAAATTTGCTATAGCAACATAGTATGTCTGATGGGTATGTTATTCTGAAGCCTCAGCTGTGGGCCAGGACTCCTTCACACTAGATACTGTACAAGCCCAGACTGAAAACTGTCACTGTGAATTTGCTTTTTAAAGTAAGTGATTTGATGAATGATGATAGCCTCAGTACTGGTTTCAAAGTACAAATTCTGCTGTTTTTATCTTCCGTTGTTTGCTAAACATCCAAGTAAACTTTCAAGTTTCAGAGCAACCTGCTTTCTCACAAAATGTTTTGAGTATTTTCTGACTTCCCTTTTAACTCTGCCCTAGAGGTACCTTAACAAATTTCTGACAAAAAAGAACTTCAGGACGTTGTGGAAACCCTTAGTCATCGCAGAATATTGATATTTGCAAGGATGTTTCACATGGAATAAAACACATTCACATTTACAAAATGGTTGTTATTTCCAGCCTATTCATACATTACACTGTGATTTCTCTCCTATAGTTGAAGAGCCAAAATATAACTTCGCGTGAGATCGTGTAGGTTAAGGATGACAGAAAAACTACAATGAAAAACAAAGGGGTGCAAAGCAACCCCATGGGGGCTGCAGCTGCCTCTTGCTGTGACAAATTGTCTCCAGAGACACCAAAGGAAACTGTTTCATAAATGGGTTCTCCTGGAACATTAAAATCTAAAAGCATCACATTAGCACAAAAAAACCAAATCATTCCAAAGGAAAAGGTGGTTTTCATATGATCTGGTTAAATCATGATGTGCACTCTGTTTGTTAATGCTCTAAATAGTTTTTATATTTAGGTTACTTATTACAGATTAAATCCTGTTTCCAGGTGGCAGTATAAGTAAACTGCTGTAAGCTAAGGTTTACTTCCTGCTGCAGGGATGTGGGAAGGATTCCAGACTTACAGCATGCAGCTTCTAGCTAATGCAGGGTAGATGGAGTTCCATTTTGTGTGATTTTAAAATTTCAAATTAATCCTGATTATGTAACCTTACTTTTTATGCTTGCCTAATGACCCTGAACATGATACATGCACCTTCAACAGCTATTTACACATGGGCTGAATTTTGTCTTTAAAAGGCCTAGTAATGTGAAAAAGATTGGTACAACAAATTTTTATGCAATTTGATAAATACGCCTTTCTGTGTCAATCCTATAATGATTTTAGATAGAACATAAATGGATATATGAATAAATGTACCTGATTCCAATAGAATTTGTTCCATTACATTCACATGTTTTGTTTAGCAATTTGTTAGCATATATAAAAAAAAAAGAATGAATGCTCAAACTATGTTACATCACTCCTTAGTGATTAATTACAGCATAAACACCATGATTCTTCTACACTGAAATAGAAAAAAAAATACCTCAGAGACATGTTTAATCATTTGGCTCTAATAGTGCTGTGTTTATTCGTTCCTTTTTGGTCCATTAGAGAGTAAATTAGATTTGATTCACTTACTTTGATTGGCTTAATTGTACCAGATACAGAAGAAGTACAGATAAAACTGTAATAAATCCAGCAGATGTTTAACCTGCTCAAGCAAGATCTTTAACAATCAATTTCAATAGCAATTTACACTCATCAGTTTAACCAGACCCTTAGGAAGTTGATCTGGTTTTTCTGAAAAACAGATACTTTATTTCTGTGTCGCTGAAACAAGACTGGTGTACCGTATTTTCAAGTCTGGATTATTTTACAAATGTTTTTTGTGATCTTGTTCTTCTCTGTGCTGGGCATTCCCCCCTGGCAAGAGGATTTTAGGAGCTGGTGTTAAAGGAAATCCTATGGCTTCTGCTCAAGGTAAAAACACTAAAGGTCACTAGCAGAGAAAACAACAATTTCAGAATAAAATTATAAAATAATGATTTTTAATGTCTTTGATTTTAAAATCTAATGCATAATGCAATAAACCACAAGGTTCATCAGATCAAAATTTAAATTGCTATGACCTTTAAATATGCTATTTAATATGTGCATGAGAAATTCTAATACTAAATATCGTATCTTAGTCAAACTGGTCTTTCACGTGGCATTGCAAAACCATCTGTATCTATAGAACTAAAAAGGACAATATACATTAGTGAACCAGTCCATGATGGAGTTCGTTATGCCCCAACAAGCCCCACCAAGAAATAAAGCAGCCTATTAACAGAGAAAAATGTCAGTTATTTTAATTACAACAGGAGGTGAAAGGAATCTTCTCTGAGTGTGAAATCACTGTGAAGCCATCCATTGATCCCTCTATTTAATCAGTCTCTTGAGAACACCAGGAAGATGGAGGAGTATCTGATTAGTGTAGGAGTGTCAGCCTGGAATTAGCTTTAGGCACTGGGCTTTTATATTGAGGGCTTTCCCCTCTCCACTCACAAACTTAGACCACTGGCTGGATTTACCACTTGCCCCACTGAAGCAGGATTCCCCTCTCTGTACAATGCCAATGGAGAAAAAAGCAGAGGATGCCCAAACATTTTGGTTAGGTTTCCTGACCAAAGACTCAGCAAATGACACACCAGGTCGCAGACAGTGAAGGGAACAAAACCAAAGCACCCAAATCAGTTACGCCAAAGCCATCCAAGGAGGCCAAGAAGACCACTGTCCCTGGGATGAAACCCACTGAGGTGGGTCAAGGAGAGATCCTTCCCTCCCTAGCCAGATCCAGCAAACCATGGGCTGACTGCGTGCCCAGGGGCGTGGGACTTATGTTGGACTGTATGGGGGAAGAACTGCAAAACTTATGAGATATTTTAAAGGGATTTAGTGTGAAATGTCCTATGGGACATTTAGGGAAAGAACCAAAGTTGGGAAAGGTGTTTAGGTGGCTCAAGTTCTGGGTGAAATATGGAAGAGGCCCACAGATACCAGGTGCTTCCGTCAGTTTTCTGCAAGCAAATCACAACTTGACCATTCAGGCAGAACCTGATACTTATGCAGGTGCCTGTTAGTGTGAGGAAGTTAGATTTCTCCTTCCTCTGTTGTAAAATCTTTTACTTCTCCAACCAGCAGCAGAGGATTATGCTCAGCAAACCATTGAATATACACCCAAACTGAAAACAAACCATTTGCAAACAAGATATAACCTGGAACGGGTTCTGAGTACTTTGAATATTGAACAAATCTGTCAAAATCAAATTCTGTTCATAGATAATTTGTGAATAGCAGAAAAAGCTAAAACAGCAAAATAAATGTTTGATCTGCATAGTTTATGCTGTTCTGTCAACATCTGAATTATCAACCAGAACACCTACTCAGATTCTTCAATGTCAGACCCAAATTTACTGTCCCCAAAACAAGTCTGATCTGTTCAGAGGAGGCTGAGGTGAGCTGATCAGTGCTAGACATGTACATGCCTTCTATTAGCTCTACAATGGGCATCTCTAGGAGAAAACTCTTCCCTATAATTTAGTTTTTGGTTTTGAACCAAACTAAACCATACAACGTCTGATTTTTCTTCATGTGTGTGTGCATGTGTGCATTACATTACACTTGATTATTGTGAAGTGAGGATTTTCAAAGCATTTGAAATATTCACCACCCACATTATTTTGTATTTTATTCAGTTTAGCATGAAAATTGCCTGTGAATTAAGCCACAATCACTAAAAATGTTCACTTTGTATTATTGATTTTTTAAAAGTGTTTGCAAATAAAATCTAGAGTTGGAACATAAAACTTCTCAATAGAGCCCTGAATCTGTTAATATTGAACTAGACATCTTACTCTCAGACTTCATCCTTGCTGCAAACCCTATCACTTTAAAAAGAAGGAGCCCTTTATGAAAACGGTATTCCTACACCAGCAGAGCAATACAGGAAGCTGTGATCAGATCTGACAGTTGGTTTACTCTTAACATTTGATCACAAAATTTCCGTGCCATCTGCGGGAAGCCTCACAGGCAAATGTGTCATCACATCTAATAATGAAAAGAAGAAACAGATAGAACGAGCTGCAGAAACAGACTGCTTTAATTAACCCCCGAACAATGCTTTGCAGAATTTGCAGAGGAAAAGTCCTGTGTGGACAGGTTGCAAAGGAGAATGTCACAACAGCAAAAGAGGGTTTTACCTTGGATTCACCACAGATTTATTAAGAAAATCTTCTAAGTGAAGAACTGGGGGATTGCATGCCTTGCAGACCTCTGAATTTAGTGAAGGCAGGCAATGCTGGTAGCAACTGGCTGCTTTGCCCTGTGACAAGGGCAGTGCCAGCTGTGCTCACAGACTGTCTGCCCAGGGCCACTGACTGGACTGGCCACATGAGATGAGGGTGCAGGAGACTTGAGAAGTTTAATAGTTATGCTTAGGAGATAAAAAGCTGTGTCTGATTTTTACTCTGAATGGGGATCTCCAGCCACAAAGAAATGAATGGAAATAGGTGCACAGCAGCGTCCCCTGGTGCCAGTCAGGGTGAGGTATGGTGTGGAGAAAGTACTGGGGGATGAAATCCCAGGATGACTCAAGCACGAGAAGCTGCTCTGAAGGATTGGCCTGTGCTGATGGGTAGAATACAGGTGCACTTTAGAGAACAGGTTGCTCCTGCACACATCATGACACTCCTGTGTGGTTTATGTCTTAGCAAAGAAATGGTGCTATGCTGTTTTATCCTGAATGCATGCCCCGCTTCCTGGTTATTCTGGGCTAAGGACCAAGGTGATGGCTTGCCATGCTGCTTCAAAGTGATGCAAATCTCTCATTATTGAGGTCAGCCTGAGCACCAGGACATGGTTGCACTGTGTGTTGTGCTAAATGCCACCCAACAACTGGGCAGGAGGGAAATCCCATAGTGGCACTGCGGGTATTCATACAGTGGGGCCCACTTGGACAGTGTTTGGATGTCTGGAAAAAACAAGTCATACAGGATCCTTCTAATCTGCAAGCCAGCACCCTCTTTCAGTACATATTTGAAGCCTCAGACCTGGAAGCCTTTCCAGGTGCTTCCTCATTTATATCTGGTCTCAAGTTCTGCTGCACCAATGTTTGGAGGAAATAACGTTATGATGGAATTATTACTTTCCGTATGTTTTTTGAGCACTTTATTTCTTCTCTGCCTTTGGCAGACTGGTCATCCTCCCCGGATGTGATCTAAAGAGGAGACACCCAGTGGTTCCTCACAGAGACTCCAGACAGTGGGTTTTCAGGATTTGATCTCTAAAAGGAAATAAAGTTTGCTTGGGATTTTATTTGCAGTCCAGATCCATCTGAAACAGCATAGCCAGGGTTGACTTTGTGCACTTTGTGGAAGCACCCATGAGTTGTCTGCTCAATGCCAGCTCAGCACAGCCCTGCCAGTGACATCCATCCAAGTTTGGCAGCTGGAGCTCCCAGTGTGCTGGGACCTTCCCCTCCCAGCAGCAGGATGGACGTGGCTCAGGCTGCCCCTGACCAGAGGCAGGCAGACTTGGCTGGAGCTGAGCTCGCACTGCAGCCCATTGTGGACCCATTGCTACCCAGCCCATTTAGCAATTCAGCACCTACAGTAAAAAACAAGGGTCTGCAGTGTGGCACAGAACTTTGTGGAGAAAGGCAGCTGACTGCTCTCAGAGCTGTGACAGGGAAAGCACATTTTCCATTCTGTCCAGCCTGTGCCACTGAGAATGACACTGCAACACTCACAGCTTATGAAAAAATTAGCACGTTCCTGTGTTACCAAGTGTGGCAGCACTATACCTGTGTGCAAAATTGAAGTAATTTGCTATCCTTGAATGCCACCTATAGGTTAATGTTTTCTGAAATAATCCTGATAAAAACCATGGAGGATAGAGGTCAAAGAGTACTTTCGGATCAAAGTGCCAAACTTTTGTGTCCTTAGGGCAGTTGCATCCATTGCCTGGTCACAGTTCCTATCTATATGATTTTACAGATCTACTCAGTCATGGTCTTAATGGCTCATTTATGAAATTATCATTCAAAGGCTAATCTTTTGCAGGAACACAACCCTATGGATTTATTCCTTATTGCACAACACCCTTTAGTTACTGCTCAATAGTGACACAAAGCATCCTTTGGAAAGATGTCACAGGGTACTTTGCAACAAGCAAGTTTCAGATCATTAGCAGGGAAGTCAGTAATTTACAGCAGCTGGGAGTCTGGCCCTGCTTTCTGGTAAGAGATTTTTGAGCAGCATGCCTTTGACCCCTCACTTTACTTTGTGTCCTTTCTATTTATTTATATTTTCCTCATTAGAGCAGGCACTTACCACTTCTCAACTCTGAAAACAAGAGGTTTCTTTGGGAACTGGTTTATTTGGGAAGGTTTTGATAAAATAAATGAAACCATCATGAGACGGTCAATGCATTTCAAAGAGGATTTATCCTGCAAGCTGCTGGACATGACCTACACTGTGCTCATGGCCTTCCTCCATGTATCACCTTTTGAGGAGGCACCCAGGACACTGCAGGACCTTCTTGTCTTACCCCAGCACTGGCTCAGTGATTTAGCTACAACAGCCTAAGGATGTATTTTTTCCCACTCCCAATATAGGCTGGCACATATTTGGTAGCATATTGGGACAATGATGTTATTTTAGCATTATGAGACAGCCTAATGTAACTTCTATTACAATAAACTCCCTGAAATGCTTGGGAAAAGGGAAAGATTTGGTTGGATTTTCTATTTTTTTAAGCTTCTAAAAGATGTGGATGGATAAGGTATAAATAATTTTTTTTCACATCTGCATAAAGGGAACATATGGCAGTATAATTTAATAAAGAATTTTTCTTGCATTCACCTATAATATCTTCAAGAGACTTACAATGATATCAGAGAGGAAGGTGTTTGACATCAGTCATTGCATCTCTAGCTTTATATCAACTATAATCAGCAATGCAGTAATGGAAGCATAATGCAGATTAAGAAATTCTGTTGGTGCAGAAGGTCCTGGGATCTAAGGTGTCTTCTAAAAAATGTTTCCAGAAGTACATGGTAATTCATTGCAACATTGAAGTTCACTGATATGTGTAACAGCATTGAAAAACAGCTTTCTCATATAAATGTCAGTTTCTTATTTTCAAAAATTTAAAGTGCACTGAATTACTTCAATCCTTCCTCAAATCCTTAGATTATTTCTTAGAGAACACCTGAAAATTAAAATGCAAACAGCCTGAGATCCCTTTGCTGTACAGCATAATGACCTGTTAAATACATGAGCAAAGATGCATAATTCTGTCTCCTCAGCCTTTGTTGCTAAAGTAAATACTCAATGGATCACTGTGAACACATCCTTACCACATAGGCTGATACGTTCCTAAAGCTCCTGTTGTCTTCAAATTTTCTTTAAGACTTGAAAAAGTCTTTAATATTTGCATTTCTTGGATTTCAGTGATGTAATAAAGTAACAAAGGCAGATGTAATCAGCTGAAATGAGAAAGAATAAGTTCTCCTTAGATAGACTGATATTACTTGTATTATTAACATTGCTTTTTTATTTCTCAGCTTAAGCTATTTGCCTATCAGTACCAAATGTCTTTTAACTGTGCTATTATACATACCAAATGCCTTTGTTTGAATAGATGTTTGGGCTATTAAACTGCTGCAGTATTTCATTTTTTTATCACATGCGCTTAAAGGTACTGTACAAGCATCTGTCCACATTATCAGGCTCAGCTGCACATTTGCTCTCATGGAGTCAAGAGAAGGCAGTATTTTCCTGATGACATTCCTAGAGCCATCTAATTGTTTTTCCTCTGTTAAGAGTTTCTCCCAGGAGGTGTAAACAACTTGCAGAGAGGAAAAAAAAGCACTCAAGGTACCTTCCAAGATGACAAAGCACAAAAAGTTAGGAGAGACATGACTTTTCCTTATCTTTTACTTATTTCAGTATTTTCAGTGTTCCTTAGTAAGGCCTCAGAAGCAATGAGTCAGGAAGTAAAATTCTTAAAATAATCTAGAAATGCTCAAAAGAAATGTATGTTTTGCAAAATCCCAGGCTGTGCCATCTCCAGCAATTTCTCTAATGACTGTTCTACTGGATAAGAGAGCAATACTTTCTATCAGCCTGCTCCTTGAAAGTATTGCTCTCCAAAATACCCATCTTCAGCAACAGAGAGGTTGGGCAGGCCTTACCACTGCCATTTATGATGGTGTATTTCTCATCTGATGGGCTTTTTGAGGTTGCAATCCATTTATTTTGGGACAACTTCACTGCGGAGACCAGTGTAAGGCTGGGGTCTCCGCTGTCTCCAGATATCATCTTCACAACTGAGCCTTCCCAGGAGGGGACAAAGAAGAGAGCAAAGCAGTATCATAGAGGGGCTTCCCCACAAGGGCTGCCTGTTGCCTGGCCACATAACCCATTTTCATACATACATACAGAGAAGCTTCTCCTGAGCCAGGAGCAAGCTTGGCTTTGTCACCTCTGCAAGATCACGGATGCAATCAGAACTCTGCCAGTGTGTGACCTGGTAAACTGGATGTTGAGATAAGGTAACGCTCTCTCATCCATTTCTGTCAACGAAGGCAGGTTTTGGCATGGCAAATGACAAAATTATTCCCTTTGAACAAAACAGTGCATTTTTATGATTCTGGTGCTGGCTGTGATTCAGCTTTTCTATATGTCAGTTGCCAGCAGCTTCCTCAGATGAATCAGTTTCTGTTCCCTAAACTGAGGCAGACAGATGTTAGCAAAATACCTGTGCAGTACTTAATTCCAAATACTATAAAGAGAACTTTCTTGGATTTACATTCTGTCTAGAGGACTGGTTGAGGCTGTGCGAAAAAAAAAAAATTGCCTTGGAAACAAAAGGATCAGAAGGCATCCTCTTGTTCCAGCTTGGACAGAAGCCTTTGGCACACTCACATAAACTATATTTCATATGTTCTTCATGTATCTGTGGGATTTCAATTTTTTTTTCCCTACATGATTCTGAAAATGTTAAGATTCCAAATGCTCTTTGCACAGAAAACTCTAGCATTGCCTTTTGGCCAGAAGGTGATCATAGAGCTTTTTGACTCACTTCTAGCACAAATAGTAAACAAAGCTTATTCAGCATTGAGCATCTGTCTGTGTTGACAGATTTTGCAAAAATCCCATCAAGAGTGGAATCCTACCAAAATAAGACTGTGGCAAGCTAACAAAGTATGTTGCAGAGGCCAGCATCTGCAAGTCCTCTTCCTGTTGTTGTCGGATATGGAAAGCCTTGGTGCAAGGTATTATATTTAGAAAAGCATCTTGGGTTTTCCACATAAACATACTTCTCTGGAACTGATAGCTGGAGCAAAGAAGGAAATATGCACTGATATTTTTTGATTAACCTTCCAGGGAATCATTAATGAGAAAGCATAAATAATTCTACAGGAGAAACCTGAAAAAAATGACAGCAGTATTAACTTGCACACTACCTCAGGGGTTGTTCTTCACTATCATTAGCCTGGAATGGAAATATTCTGGGAATGATTACCTGGTCTCCTAGATTTACTTTTAATGACAAAGACAGCTAAAGCCCAAGAAAAGCAATGGCTCTTTTAGGAAAAGGAAAAACATATACAGAAATATTTGCTGTATATCAAATGCATGCCCATTTATAACAGTAAGCTAGAAGGCATGGATTACACTTTATCTGTCCTTACAAAGAGTTCAGTGACTACTAAGGAAGCAATTATTCTTAAAATATCTTAAAGGACCAAAGGGCAAACAGATGGGTGATTCCAAGCAGGGTAGACAAGAAGCTCCTGTGGTTCAGCTGGTGTTTGCAGTGCAACCACCTCCAGCTGAACTGCTCACTCCAGCTCCCTGCAGGGTCAGTGGAGAGGAAGGCGTGACGCCCAAAACACGCTTCTGGCATGAGTCACCCAACCTCTTTTACAGTCCAAATTGGAGCATCAAAATTCAAGCATTGAAACAAGCTGCTGTGGGGAAGTGACTGAGACACCATCCCTGGAGGTATTTAAAAGATGTGTCACTTAAGGACATGACTTAGTGGTGAAGTTTTCAGTGCTATGTTTATGGTTGGACAAGATGATCTTAGAAGATTTTCCATCCTCAAAGATTCTCTGATTCTAATCTGAATCTCTCTTGCTGCAACATGGGAAGCTTTCTTTTCACTGCTCACCTCTGTGAGGAGTCTAACTGCCCTCTCTCAAGCACCTGGCAAGTAGCTGAGGACAGCAATCACATCGCACTTCCATGTCCCTCCTCCAGCTGATTACGCCCAGGTTTCAAACAGCTATGGGAGGCTGGGGTGCAGCGCCCACTCCACTCCTCAGCCAGCACTGCCTGCATCTCCCTGGAGCAAGGTGAGAAGCTCAGACTCAGGTAGTGATGGGTAGCAAGTTTAACAGCATCACTTGTCAACCATCCATCTGTAATTAAAGCTAAGCACATGCCTTACCCTGTCTGATGAGAAGGGCAGCCTCTCCTCCCACACAGACTGCTCTGAGGACACGTAAGGGCAGGGGGCACTGTGCTTAGTTCCAGCCAACTCCACATTCCTGTTCAGACATTAGGCAGGTATCACTGAGAGTCTCAAAATTAACTTGCCACTGAACTGATATTTTGAAAATATTCAAAAGTTCATCTATCAGGAGAAGTTTCAAAGAGAAAAAGGCAAACGAGGTGTAATGGCAAAACACTGTTTCTAGTGGGACTTGAGTAAAAGCTCAGCTGTCATTGCCAGAAGTATGACTACGTGCACAAGGTAGGTAGTTTCAAAAATAAAATGATTTCACCAGAACAGATAAGTGTTGTTTTAAAAATGGCAGATACCATTTTAGCATTCATATGAGAAATGTTATAAATAGGTAGTTTTGAATATAAAGCATCCAAGCTACAAGAGAAGACAGACCCTGCTTTATGCTGCTGCTCCTGCTGAGTTTATCAGTGCTGCTGCAGCTTTGCCCAGAAGCAATCAGCCTTATCAAGGTTCTCTGACTTCAGAGAAGAACAGAAATGATGTTGAAGATGATATAAGAATTGTCCATGGGACCTGCCTTCTCAGGATCTCTTTAAATCATGATGGGAGATTCTCCTTTTTTTGTGTGTCTATTACATCATATTTTCCATGAAGGGCTGTAGGTGGTCTTTGGAGAAGACATGGAAGAGGAGAGACACACAAACGGGAACAGACTGGGATGTTTTTCTGCACCTGGGCCAGCGTTATTTCCTTGGATGGGACAGTCAGATCCAGGCTTTCCTCAGCAACTCAGAAGAGTATAGGTAGAGCTGTTTCTATACCTTTGTGCTTTCACTCTGTCTAAAAAGTTTTCTATTTGATGTGTTCCATTTTTAGCATTACAGATGCCTGCCTTCTCTGTAAGGAATTTTATCTCAAAGCCTTGGTCCATTTGGGGCATGTCACAGGAGTAGTCTATGCTTGTTACCATGCTAAGAATCCATTGATTGACCTGTATATGAAACCATGCCATATATTTAGCAAAAAAATATGAAAATTTATACAGTATAAAAACAATCACAGGAAAGTTGGCATATCCTGGGCATCTCATGAGGGATTTCATTTTACCAAGCAACTTTATTTTTTTTTTTCATTTGAGTACTGCAAGAAAGTTGAGTGCCAGGGATAAAATTAAATTAAAGAAGGCAGTAGCTTAGCACCCTGGGACATGGAGGACAAGAGGTGTTGCACATGGGAAAACACATGATGAGAGATTCATGGTGTGCTGGGGCTTTGCAAAGCTTACCTGGCACAGCCAAGAAAATTCAAATGAGAAGGAATGGGCAACAAGGAGTCAGTGGCATGAATCACAAGGGTGTAATGACTCAGGAACCAAGTTCATATTAACCAACTGGATAGACTGAATGGGAACAAAGCAAATCTCAGGGAGGCCAGATTCAATGACAGCACAATGTGAGTTCATGATTTGTAATTTTAATAATGCAAAATTCAGTAAATAAAATGTTAAAATAAGCAACTTAAATAATTCATTGCAACATTTACTATTTTAGGAATGTTATTTTATAGCATATTTGATTCAATTGTTCAGTGTCATTGTATGTCCTTTCCTTGTAACCATGTCACAATTTAGACATTACAACAGTGTTTCATAATGGTCAGCTAATTGTAAGGTGTTTCTGGGCTTGTCAATAGAGCAGAATCCCATCTGTCACACTAGAACATCAGCTTTGAGCTGCAGTCTTGTTCAATAAGGTTTTATTTTACCTCAGGTGGCATATATTTCTAATAATTGTCCTAAAGCAGTAAGTTTATGTAGGTTTGAATACCATTTAGGACTTCAATAGTTTTTGTATTCAAAGCACTCTGTAAATATTAACCAATGTACACCCAAAAATACTTGTGTTAACTGCAGGAGTTAGAGCCAGAGGCTGCATCAAAATTTAGAGGTTATGCTGTGATTATCTTTGCTATATCTGTAAAAGGACTTGGGGCTGCTTTTGGTAGACCTGACATTTTTGCATACAGAATATATATATAACTTACATCAAAAGCTATTTTTTTAAATTTTGTTGTCTGTGTTTGATGCTGCACAATGCCTGATGCAGACAGAAGAACAGGTAAAGTGTTAATGGTGGGCAAACTGCAGGGCTGACTGCAGGCTGGTTAGTTTATCACTCATCACAGGCAAAATCATGGGAAAGACTGAGCATGACATAAATATTATTATTAAAGACTGGTTTAAGTACAATGTAAGATGCAAATATAAGGGACACTGACAACACACTTTAATGAAAACAATAGCATCCCATTTAAATGTAAATTTAAATGTTAGCATTTAACACTGAAATATTGCTAGCATTTTTGACAAGTTTAGTTAATAAAAAGTGACAGCTGACATAATACACTTAGATTTCCAAAGGTTCTTTCCCTTGATACAGTATGACATCCTGATTAAAAACATTTAACTGGACCACTGAAGCACAAACTAAAAAAGATTTAAAACTGTCTATTTGGTGGATCTCAGAAAGAAATCACAGGTGGAGCATCTTTTCAGGCTCAAATGTGTTCATCCTCTTTACTGAGGAGCAGAAGCCATCAGATTACACCCACAAACCAGGAAGACCAAGGCTTAGGAGAAGACTAGCTAACTCAGTTTCTCATTAGCACAGAAAGGATCTCATGAAGGCCCCTACATTTTCAGTAACATATTCACATCTGCTCTCTCACTGTTCTTATTGTGGCATTTTCCCTTCTGACCTATTCAGGTTTCACAGTGTTTGGAGCAAAGTCTTCACTCCTGACTTGGAAAAAATTCTTCTTGTAGTCAGTACCAGGCTTTCTGTCAAGTTGACTTTGGCTTAGGTCCTCAGTGAGATATTCAAACAAACAAAATTTGACCAATCACTTCTACCTAAACAGTGGTGAATGCCAACCTCCCTGATGCCCCTGAGGACCTCTATGAAGAAAAACAGTAGTCACAGAGATTTGGGTGAGAAAAAACCTCCATGTATTTCTCCTGTCCAGGGCAGCTTCCAGCCATAAAGGCAACAGTAGAACAGTACACCTTGCACTGCACAGCAGAACAGTCTGCAAACTCTGTGTGAGAACAGAGGATATTGGTATTGCTGCCTGTGTAAAATTGCAGGACCAGGCCTTGAGAACATCTGAGTAAACTGATCTCCAGAGCCCTGACGATGGGTTAATAGCCTTGCACAAACTGAGATGACAGATGTAATGGACACAGAGAATTAAAATGTAATTAACATTACATCCATGACATATGTTTACATTAACTGCCAATCTGATTATTCCACTGTATAACCAGTGAGGAAAGTTGAAGCGGCCTGAGCATAAACAGAGATACTTTTATATGGACACCAGTAGGCATGAAAAGTAAATCAGAAAAGCAATGGTGATCATGCAATGCTCTCTGAGCCTGTGGCACAGAAGCAAAAGGCTTGCAATTTATCATGCAGTTAAGAAGGCAGCAGGAACCCTACAATTCCTATTTTGAAGCTGCAGAATTGTCCTGTAGTCAGCAATTTAGTCTGGACCATTTTATTAAAATGTCTTTTAGTGCTTTGCAACATAACTTCTGTTTTAGACAATAAGCTTGAATTTAAAGTGAGAAGAATCTCCAGGCTGCTGTGGAGAGCTCTGCAAGCTCAAGAGGACAGATTGTTATTAGCACTCCAGCAGCTCCTCGCTGTGGGTAATCACATTATAATATGCTTTCTTCTCCTGTAGAGGCTGATGAATGTGTATATATATATACATATATACATATATATATATACATATGTATAAACAGGTCCAAGATGCATATTTCTATCATTTTTAAAGTCTGCCTTCTTACTGTGGCAATAACTTGTTTTCTATTTAACACTGGCAAGTAAAAAAATTGTTAGAACATGGGCATCTTTCCCAGTCTCTTTAAACATACTGCCTTTATAGGAGGCATGAAGCTTTAGCTGCTCCCACCACAAACAGCATAAGGAGCTCACTCTGTCCTTTGTTGTATCAAGATTGTTATGGCTTTAATTTGACATGATTGCATATATGCCAACCTCAGAAAATGCAAATTGATTTAGCTTGGTCTGAAATTCGTAACATGCCTCTATCTTGTTGGTTTGGAGTGTAGGGATGAAGGATCACACAAATAGATACTCCAGTTCAAAATTCATGTAAATGTCATGGGATCTTTATTTGAAACAGTCCTAGGGAAACTATGAGGTCCCTAATTAGTTGTTACCAACTACTTGAAAGTATCTTTGGGTTTCAGTGAAGATAAATAGAACGAATACATTGCAGTCTAGATGCGTAACTTCTTACGCCATAAAATGCCACTTCAGTGATATTTGTTATCAAATTAACATCAAGAGATGGGTCTCAGAAGATGTCCTCCAGCCCTTTTTTCATTCTCAGTTATAATGGGTCTTTACAGTAGTTTTGAGATCCAGTCCAATAATGCAGCACAACATAAGAACACAAGACTGGTGTTACTAAGGAAGACCATGGATTTGTTGATCACTGCACCCTGTTCCTGTCTGTGGTCAACAGTGGAGGAATAGTAATGTATGGGAAGCACATACTTCTATTTTCCCCAAGTTCAGTCCCTGACTCCAGAAAAATGTTGTAGCTCAGAGACTTTCTGAATAAGAGGTGTTGCCTTTCCATTGAATGGATACTGATGGGTTCTTTTCAACTAATTTCATCTACTCATGTTTTTAAAGCCATTCAAATTCTTAGTATTCCCAGCATCCAGACTCAAGGGGCCACACAGACTACCTTCATAAAATGCAAAAACCATCACCTTTGTTTGTTTTGAACTTTCTGCCTGCTCTTAAAATTAGATGTCCCTTAGATCGTTTAACTGGATGTATCAGGCCCTCCATTCATTCCCCATTAACCCTTTCTGAGGTGATCCTTATTTTGTAGATCTCACATGCCCTGAAACTGTAATATCTTAAAGCATTTAGGTCTTCTTTGAAATAGACTTAGCTTGCAAACAGAAAACACTGTAAGCTTTAGCCTTCTAACAGGATGGGAGGAAATCATCATTATCTTCAGACATCAAAACAAAATGCACATCGGCCATAAAACAGCTCAGCAGTTTTTCTGTCTCATTCCAAGACAAAACTTTTATTCCAAAAGATCCTATCCTAAGTGATGCAACACCATTCTTTGTCCAAATTGTGTTCTGCAGCCATATGCGAACAGGCCAGTCATCAGAGAGTATCATCCCATCTTACTGTCCTGCACACAAAATCCAGAGTATAAATGGTCTACACAAATCCATAGGTTTTATAATAATAAGGAATTGTGCAACATGCTTTTCATGTTGAGGCAATGCTTTAGAGGTTTCTCTGAGTCTGTGCTTGCACAAATCAGTTTTGTTTGCTGGGATGGTGGAATAACTGCCACAGTGCAGCAAGTAGTATGGGAACTTCCAAAAGAAAACAAGTCATAAATCACGTGAATCTTCAATTCATGCTGACTCCAAAATATCTTCTATTTCCATAATTTACAGGGAAAAGACAATTAGGAAGTTTCTAAGCTCGATTATTTATTTTCAGCCTACTTCAAAATTATTGCTGTCTTTTCAAGCCTGTGTCCTTTGAGCAACACATGACTGTGATGTACAATAACCAAGTATAACTTGAGAACGAATCAGTACAGCAATGAGTGCCATAGCTCAGGAGTTTCTCTCCAAACTATCTGCAATGCCTTCAAACACCAATCTTTGCTTCTTCCCTGACCACAGCAACACCAGAGATGGATTTTCTGTTCAGGTGCCAACAGCCAGGAGGTGGAGTCATGAGGCTTCAGCACAGCCCAGCCTAGCTCACAGCCCACAGGCCTCTCCAGAAAATCAGTCTATTAGAGATCTCTCTTCTGAAAATAAAAAATGTAAAAACATAAAATTTGTAATGGATCATAGAGATACAAAGCCCCTGAGCCATCACATGCTTCTGAATTTGCTGCACAGACATATTTTGTGTGATTAGCAGAAGCCAGTACTTCTTGGGGGAAAACATTGTTGGGTAAATGGTTCAGAGAAAGGAAAACAATTTGAAATTGTCTGCAGCCAGCCTTGCTCAGACAATATGGATCTGAATTTCAATTCTCTGTAAACAAGCAGCCCATCTCAGAGTGTGTCAGCAGTTTTAATGTCATGTCATCCAATCAACACAGGTTGTGTTCTGGGAATCAGAAAAAAATACTTTTGCATTCATGGGAGAGAAGACGTTTTGTCCCATTTTACTAATTCCTTCTACTAAATCACACCTCACTTAGTGTCTTGCTGATGATAAAGACCACCATTCACTTTCTGGCACTGTTGAATTCCTCTTTCAACATCATAATGAGTTCACACATGCTTTCAGACTGCTATACACAAAGAAGTAGCAAATCACTCTACAGAGAGTGACATTTCTTCTTCTGTGGTTCGGTCTGAGTGTACGACTGCAGAACACACTTTTTAAGGTGAACTGTCTATTTGAAATCACAATTTGCTTGAAAATACTGAGTTAGTTGTTTAGCTGCTGAAGTCTGTCAGAGATCCATTTAATTCAATAGAGACATGCTAATTTGAACTAAAGAGCTGACCCTCTGTGCCTACCCATATTAAATTATTATTCTATTAGACAGATAACAGATAATTATAATCCTTCATGCTTCTGTTTATTGACACTGTGTCTTTGGGAACACTCTCTTAAAGGAATTTAGCTAGTCATCTGCCATTCATTTCAATTACAGAAACTTAAATACAGACTAGCAAACCAAAACAAAAAAAACAAACAACCCCCCCAAACAAACAAACAAACAAACAAACCCAGAAATAAAAGACATAAAAACCATAGCAACTTTCATAGGCTGGTCTAATATTTGGTCTGTTTTCAACTCATTGTAAAAACCTTGCCTACCAAGCTGGAGAGATTTGAATGACTCCTCAATAAGCAATTCATGATCTTTGCGATGCATCATCAATCTGAACACTTAATTCCCATCTCATTCAGTTCTGGACCAGGACTGACCCCAGCACTCTTCACACCTTAAAATCTACTCTTATTTTAATTTTTCAAGAACAGATGTCTCCTGCCTGACTGTATATCACTACCTTGGGGC
The DNA here is from genome assembly GCF_029207755.1 of Chamaea fasciata. Lineage (NCBI taxonomy): Eukaryota > Metazoa > Chordata > Aves > Passeriformes > Sylviidae > Chamaea > Chamaea fasciata. The sequence continues at coordinate 132,635,614 of NW_027094086.1, forward strand.
AGTGGAGAGCCACATACTTGTCCCCTGCCACCCACTGACCCTGGAACAGAGCCTTGTCAGTGTGGCACAGAGGGCCCATCATGTCACAGACATGCTGCCCCATTGCTGTTTTGTGCCATATACTGCTCTGTGATGATGAATAACAGAGGTAAAGTTACCTCTTGTCTTCATGTTCTCATGAAAAGCAGAAAGGAAACTTGGTAGTCCATGTGATTTCTCCCTTCTGTTTGCCTTTCCCCCCCACGCCATATGTTCATTTCACTGGTAAAAGACTGTGAACCTGGTTTAACAGATGAACCTAAACCCTCTCCAAGCTGTAGTTAATTATTGTCTGTCTTAGTAAAGCAGGCTTTCATTTCATCCTAAATCACTAAATAGAAAGTTTTTAAGTACACTGCACATCTCATGTTTGGTGGGTGAGGTATGACAAACACCTTATACACCATCTACGGAAATAAATTTAACCACACCAAATTTTACTCAAAGACAGATCATTCTCTGTTACCTCAGCTAGTTCACAAATCACTGTATTGCCATACATCTGGGATGAAATAACCCTCTGCACCAGCACAGGCCAGGGCCAGCTGTGGGTACTGGTCAAGGGGCAGCTGAACTCAAGTCTGCAGCAGGCTCTTGGGGCTGGGAAGAGCACACCCAGCAAACTGAGGGATGTGGTTATTCCCCTCTTTCTGGAACGTGTGAGGCCAAATCTGGTGTGCTGTGTCTAGATTTGGGTTCTCCAGTAGAGCAAAAACATTACAAATGGGAGATTCCACAGGAGGGACATCAAGAAGATTACAGGATGGGAGCACAAATCAGGAGTATAAATACATGAAGAGAGTGAAGAATTGGATTTGTTCAGTTTGAAGATGATTAGGCTAAGGGAAGATCTTACTGTCTTCTTCAACCAGCTCATGGGGAATATGGAGAACATGGAGTCTGACTCTTTGCAGTGATGAGCTGTGAAATAGATGCAACTTGCAGCAAGAGAAATTTGAGATATGGAAAAGTATCTTAATAGAGAAACTAAACAAATTCTGGAACAACCAACCCAGCAAGTTTATGGAATTTCTGTTCTTGAAGATGCTTAAAATGCAGCTGGGCAGTCAAACAACCTTGGTCAAGGTTTGAAGTCAGTCCTGCTCTGAGCCAGGAACTGGACCATGTGACCTCCAGGGTACCCTCCAACCTAAACCATTCTGTGATGTTGTAGTGGGAGAGAAAGATGTTTTGGGGGGATGTAAGGTGGTGCAAGTCCTTTGGAGGCAAATGGATTCATAAGATCTAGATGTGACTTCTGAATCTGCTCCACATATCCTGTGTGACCAACCAACCTGAGGCAGCACAGGCATCGTGTCTCCCGGTAAACCTGGAGACAACAGGAGCACTGATACTGTCTGAGCAATTACCCACTGCCAATAGCAAGGCATCTAGCCTTGGGTAGGATCATGCCGTCATCTTTCCCAGCTGAACACTAGGCGCACACAGAGTGAGACAGATTAACTGTATTAGAAGGCTACAGGTTCCATAGCCATGGAGGCCATCAGACAATAAAGGAAAGCATCTCCAAATAACATAAACTAACATCCAATACTGGGGAAGCCCATCATTTTGTCTGCCAACTTATCTGGAATGGAAATCAGCTGTCAGGGATAGCAGTTAAGTGGAGAATGTGAAAACATAATTTTAAATGTTTGGTAAGTACTTTCCAAGGCAATATTAACATTAATAATTCCTGCTGGTATTTGGACCTCCGTTGTCACCCACTCATTTTGGCATCATATCATGCATAAAAGCTTTTGCCATTTGAGCTAGTTAGTAACATTCTCCAAACTTTTTCTTCCACATATTCAGAATCATTTACAGGCTATGAAGGCCCAAATTTTGCTAGACAGCTCTCTCCATGAATCTGAACTGTAGTACCACCTCTGGGTACTAGGATCTGGGAGGTCTTTCTCATTCAAAAGTAGGAGCCACCCACCACCACCCTTTGGATGTGTGGAAACTGCTGCTGAAACCAGCAGGCCTGTGTGTGTGGGAGGGATCATAAACATGTATTTTTACCATGGTCATCCTGTGGTACAAAATCATGGCTTAGTGGATGCATACACGGTACCACAGTGCCACATAAAGATATCCAAATGACCTGATACTTTAGCTCAGTGAACCATCATGATGGTTTATCTATTTCTCACCTTGACAATAGGCTGTACAGCACCTTCTTGCAATCATGAGAGAGGTACCTCCAGATGCTGATTACCTTGATCTTGGCAAGAAAAACTGCTGACAGGCAGTTCAACAAGGTCAGACTGACCTCAAATGCCTTTGAGGCGCCTTGGCATGAGAGATGTCTTTAGGGGATCACTGGCCAATATAAGGAGCATGATGAAGCAGTATATGAAATGTAAAAGTAATAATATTCCCAATAAGCACTTAGCTTTTTATTGCTACAAGATTTGGAGTTTATTTTCTTGTAAAAACTCGACTGTAACTCTAGGTCAGGAGTGACCATCTCCCTACACACCCAGCATTAAGAATTAAAATGAACACCAGTCAATAGCCATAAGCTTTTAAAAAGCACCGGATTTAATATGTTGATGATATTTTCCCATTATCTTCATTACAAGAAAATTGCAGAAAATAAGAAATATGACTGGTCTGTCTTTATCACATGTTTAATCTTGATAAGTAAATAAATGCATTTTCGAGTATATAGCACAGCTGAGGACAACACGCTCAACTGTCGGGTCTGTGCCTTTCGCAGCAGCTGAGGTTCAGGAGATGCTGCCTTGCACAGAGACGTGATCCCAAGCTTGTATCTCCATGAGCTGCTTTTCCCCAGGACTGGGAGGTGCCAAGGAGCAGATGGCCACCAAGGCCACTTTGTGCCTGCTGTCCTCCAGAGATGCCTCAGGGGTGGTGGCAGCAGCCCCCAGGGCTCAGTGCACTGGGGACAGTACAGAGAGCAGCCAGCCTCCTGGGCCCTGCCCTTTTAACTAGGAGCAGGGGGAACCTGAAGCAGAGGAAAAGAAGGGCAGAGAGCTGTAGTAGTCTGATCCTGGGCAATTTATTTTCCAAATAGTTTTTTCTTGCTGGCTGCATTTTAATGTAAATATGTGGGTGTTTTATTGGAGAGGGAATTCACGTGTCATAATAGGTACACTACAAATTTATACTGACTCTCTTAATTCCTTATGAACGGCTCAAAAGTATATAAAAGGTACAAGTTAAATACATTTTTTTTTCTTAAGGGTATACATTCAGTGAGAAGCTACAATTTAAGGTCTATCATTAAGTGGCAACCAGCACAGTCTGCAAAAATTGAAGGGCTCTGTCAGCTGGGTGATCTCATGGTCCAGTTTATAGCAAATACAGGAGGTTCAAGTCTGATAGTTAGCAACAGGACAGCCATGGGCAGAAAACAGTTATAGAAAATGCCAGTCACTAGAACAGAAGAAAATTCTCTTTTGGTAGTCACTAGAACAGAAGAAAATTCTCTTTTGGTCTCACCCCCACAAACACTATATCTAATGCAAAGCAGGAAAAGATTAAAAAACCAAAATGTTATTATTTCAAACAAAATAAAATTCTCAGCTCTAGTCTAAAAAAAGACAGTACTGATGTGGGCATACAGAAGATGCTACTTTTCAGGGAAGCATTTGCCTTGCTAACACCCTGTCTATCTGTGAGACAAAAATGACACAAACATATGAAGATTATAAAATGGGGTTATCCACAGGGGTAAGCACATTCACGAGAGGGGGAGGCTGAAAGCCTGTGTTTGCCAGTTACCCAGCACACTACTACTTGGTCTCTCCAAACGGACAGCCTCTGCTCCTCCTCTTAAGACTTTGTTTCTGCAGAGCTTGTTCTTCTCTGGCCAAGACCCTGCCTAGTTGCACCTAACCCAGGTGTCCATGGACCTGGGGTGTTGCTGATGCTCATGGGCATGGCAGATCTCCATTTCCTAAGTGGTTTCCTGTGAGTGCAATGGAATAATACCTCCTTCAAACAGTCCCTGGGGTAACAGAGGGGAGGCTTCAGGGGTGGCTTCTGTGAGAAGCTGCCAGAAGCTTTCCCCATGTCTGGCAGAGCGAACTCCAGCTGGCTCCAGGATGGACCCATTGCTGGCCAGGGCTGAGTCCACCAGTGACAGTGGTAGCACCTCTGGGATACAACATGTAAGAAAGGCGTAAAAATACCCTGAATTGAATCTACAAGCAGAGAGAGGAGTGGGAATATGTGAGAAAAAACTCTGAAGACACAAACATCAGTGCTGAAGGAGAGGAGGAGGTGTTGCAGACCCAGGGCAGAGTTCCCCCTGCAGCTCGTGGAGGTCCACACAGAAGCCCATGGAGGACCCCCACACCAGATGCCAAAAGGCAAAGGCATATGTGACCCCATGAAAAACTCATGTTGGAGCAGGCCTCTGCTCCTAGCAGGGTCTGTGACCCCATGGAGAGAGGAGTGTACATTGGAGCCGGTTTGCTGTCAGGGCTTGTGATGCCATGAGGGACCAATGCTGGAATAGCCTGTTCCTGAAAGGTTGCACCCTGCAGAAGAGTCTCTCACTGGAACAGTTCTTGAAGACTGTGAGGAGGACTCATGTTGGAGGTGTACACAGAGGACTGTCTCTGATGGAAGGGACCCCACACTGGACCAGGAGAGTGGAAAGAATCCAGCCACAGTCATCCCACCACAGCAGGAAAAAGCACACCAAGTTTTCCATCTAAATAGGACAGGTGAAAAACACAAAAGGAAGTCTCATATCAAAGTCTTTAACAGTACACAAAGGAAAATAACAATTATATCCCTTTTTTCATAACCAGAGAAGAAATCTACAGTAATATTCAAAAGCCATCCACTAATGAATCTTCACCACAGATCCCTCACCTAGTGAAATCTAAACTATACTAGCCCTTCACCCAGCTTCAAAGAGTCTTCCTGGAAAATCCTTGTGGTCCACTCTTTGTGGCAATGCAGGCAATAGGACAGTAAGTGCTATACCATGGAAATAGTTGCAGTTTCAGCAGCACCAATCAAGAAAAGTGAAAAGGTGCTGCCAAACACTTCACAGCCTAGATGGAAAATAAAACACTTCAGTCTATAAGGAAATGGGCTTCTTCTTCTTCTCAGGCTATGAACTACTTCTCTTATTGGTAATTCCAGATATGGAAGATTTTTAGAAACAGACATCAATAAGCTTATCTCCAGCTGGAGCAGATCTCTTTGGTTTTATGTTAACCACTTGTGTTCCCTAAATCTATATGTTGAATTGTTTGTCTCTTTACAGAACTCTGTTCAGAACTGTCAAAATTAATTCCTAGGATATATGCTTGGGAAATTTTGTCCCAGTAGGCTCTGTTCTCATATAGCTTCTACTAGATTATTTCAGTCAACTGAACAAAGTTTTCCATCCCTTTCAATTATTCATTTTTTTCCCCAGAGATGTTATTTATACAGCAGTGTACACAGTGCTTTGCAGTAAGTAGGTATGTCAGGCAAAGAACAATGTCCTCTTGACAGTCTTTGCAGCAGAAAGAAATTAATAAGGTACAGACCAAAACAGTAAGAGAAAGGAGGCAAGGTGACTGCAGTTCAAATATTTCATGGAACAAAAGCAATGGTATGAATGCTTGAAAAAGCAAAAATACTTGTCACATTGAGAAGGGTTTGTTCACTTAACTTCACACATCTATAATGCAAGGATCCGTGTCTGAGCTAGTCACTGGAGGTTCCTTTCTGGTGAGAAACAAATGTTTTAAGCGCTGAGATTCATCTAATTTGGACACCTTCAGGAAGAAAGGAATCATGCTTTATGCTCTACTTATCATATCAAGCATTTCTCCATTGACTGTAACTTAGTCAAGCTGATCAACTTGGATGTGGATAGCTATATTTAGTTAGATGATTCCAACCTACTATTCTGGCCACATGACAATATCTCTTTTAAGTCCTTTGTAAATGAAATTTCTGCTTGACAAAACTTCAGGCAGTGGTTCCCCATTCTTTTCCACTGTGGGGAGCTTTTTTTAAATCCCCTGTGAATAACCTTTTTTTTTTTTTTTTCCTGGAGGGAATTGCTAGATTAGCTCAATTAAATCAGCTGTCTTGTAGGCTGCACTCTAAATCAGATTTGGTTGTAGAAGCCTGGTTTTTAAATGCTGTCTGCAGATATTTTTTTTTCTTTTTGTTGTAAATAGATGCCATGTAAGTGTGGTTTAAAGCCCTGCCATAGAACAGGCTGAGTCAGAGCAAACTGGAGTTGACCTGACTTAACCTTTTACATCACTGATCACAAGCCGGGATGGAGTAACTAGGGGGAGGCATAAACCTGTTTGTTATCACAGAATCACAGAATGTGTAGGTTGGAAGAGACCTTCAAGATCATCAAGTCCAACCCAGCCCTCACACCTCAACTAGGTCATGGTATCAAGTGCCACATCCAGTTTCCTTTTAAACACATCCAGGGATGGTGATTGCACCACCTCCCCGGGCAGACTATTCCAGGATTTAATCATTCTTTCTCTGAAAAACTTCTTCCTAATATCCAACCTATATTTCTCTTGACGCAGCTTGAGATTGTGTCCTCTCGTTCTGTCAGATGCTGCCTGGAGAAAGAGACCAACCCCCAGCTGTCTACAACTACCCTTCAGGAAGTTGTAGAGAGTGATAATGTCACCTCTGAATCTCCTTTTCTCCAGGCTAAACAACCCCAGATCCCTCAGTCATTCTTCATATGGCTTGTTTTCCAAGTCCTTCACCAACTTTGTTGCCCTTCTCTGGACACGTTCAAGCATCTCAACGTCCTTCCTAAACTGAGGGGACCAGAACTGGACACAATATTCAAGGTGTGGCCTCACCAGTGCCGAGTACAGGGGAAGAATGACCTCCCTGCTTCTGCTGGCCACACCATTCCTGATACAGGCCAGGATGCCATTGGCCCTCTTGGCCACCTGGGCACACTGTTGGCTCATGTTCAGCCGGCTGCTGACCAGAACCCCCAGGTCCCCTTCCTCCTGGGCACTGTCCAGCCACACCGTCCCCAGCCTATAATGCTGCAGGGGGTTATTGTGGCCAAAGTGAAGGACTCGACACTTGAACTCATTAAACTTCATTTTGTTGGACTCTGCCCATTGACCCAACCGTTCCGGATCTCTCTGCAGAGCCATCCTGTCTTCCAAGCGGTCGACACACGCTCCCAGCTTAGTGTCATCTGCAAATTTATTAATGAAAGATTCGATACCCTCATCCGTGTCATCAATGAAAATATTGAACAGAGCTGGTCCCAGCACAGACCCCTGAGGAACACCACTGGTGACTGGCCGCCAGCTGGATACAGCACCATTCATCACCACTCTCTGGGCCCGGCCATCCAGCCAGCTCCTAACCCAGCAAAGAGTGCTCCTGTCCAAGCCCCAGGCTGCCAGCTTTTCCAGGAGTATACTGTGGGAGACAGTGTCAAAAGCCTTGCTAAAGTCCAAATAGACAACATCCACAGCCCTTCTTGCATCCACCAGGCGGGTCACCTGGTCATAAAAGGAGGTCAGATTGGTCAAACATGACCTACCTCTCCTAAACCCATGCTGGCTGGACCTGAGACCCTGGCCATCCTGTAGGTGCTGCATGATGACACTCAGTATAAACTGTTCCATTATCTTGCCAGGTACTGAGGTCAGACTGACTGGTCTATAATTACTGGGATCCTCCTTCCCACCCTTTTTGTGAATGGGTGACACATTGGCCAGTTTCCAATCTTCTGGGACCTCACCAGTGAGCCAGGACTGATTGTAAATGATGGAGAGCAGCTTCGCAAGCTCATCTGCCAGCTCCCTCATAACCCTGGGATGGATCCCATCTGGGCCCATAGATTTATGAGTGTCCAAGCATCTCAGCAGTTCTCTGACTGCCTCTTCCTGGATAATGGGGGGATCATTCTGTTCCCTGACACCATCTACCAGCCCAGGAGGACAGTTGTCCTGTAGGCAAGTTGTCTTCCCACTGAAAACTGAGGCAAAGAAGGCATTAAGCACAGACATTATGTCTGTAACCTGCAGATTACTCCATGTCAACATATCTTCAGCCTCCACTGCTCCCACTCCTGTTCAACGTGGTCACCCACTGGGCAGGGGCAAAGCAGGCAGACATCCAGTGGGGTTTTGCCTGACGCTCTGTGAATGCTGGAACTCCAGCTGGAAACTCACACCTTTGAGGAAGAAACTAGAATGCAGCAGAGAGAGAACAAGTACAGCCCACACTGAGCACCTTCAGGTCCCTGCATCAGCAAGGAAAGCTGAGGTTCCTCAGTGCTTGGTTTCACATCTGAGGTGATAAATGTTGTCACTGGAAAAAATACTGAATTTTCTTTTTCTTCTGCAGGTTGAAGAGTATCAAGCCACTTGCGTTGTGGCACTGAGTAGCAGTGAAGTTGCAATGATTTGGTGGCAGTTGTTACTGAAGCCCATTGATTTGGAATGGAAAATCTTGCTTCCTGTTACCACTGCTAAACCTCAATCAGTCTCCTACATGAGACATCCTTTGTTTTTGTATTTAATAATTTCAATAACTCTGCAATATGAAACTTTCTCAATCCAGTCCTTGTGTGTGGGAGGGCATGAATATTTCCAGCTCATAGTAATGAACGCTTTGGCACAGGCGGTTGCAGCAGGCAGAGGCCTGCGAGCTCCGCTTTCCAAGCCCAGCTCCAATATGCTTCTTGCTGCACTCCAGTGCTAATGCAATTAGCTTTGCTTTCCATGTGCACCATGGTGAGACAACACAGGCAGAGCAACAGAAGAGTACTCAAAGAAGCCTGACATTTATCTGTGCTTTTTTTACATGCTAAAAAGTAAATCACGTTTCTTGCATTAGGCCCTTCAGTCTGGAAAAGGTGTTGAAAAATCTGAGACACCCTTGAAAACAGAATGTCCCTCTGAACAGAATGGCACAGAAGAATGCACCTAGATCAGCTCAAAACTGGTCCCACCCTGACAGAACAGGGGGCAGAAGGTGGGAGGTACGGATGCTTCCTGCTCTCTTCCCCAGAAAATAAATTCTCTCTCAGGTGCATTCAGGACGAGTTCTAATTCAATGTCTGTTTTCAACATGCACATTGCTTTCCTTGTCAGTCCTGAAGCCAGGCTCCAGTGAGGACCTGGAGCAGCACAGTCAGTACAAAACAATTCTGATTTGCCTTTTCTGTCACTACCCCATGAATGCATTAACATTTCAGCATTTTTGCTGCATTATGGCAACAGAAAACTCTTGATGCCATTTAAAATTGGTCCCAAGTAACTAATGAAGTGATTAGATGTTGCCGTGGTATTTTAATTAGATGTGCAGCACAAAACCTATCTATTTAGCCAATCATGCTATTTCTTCTAAAATGAAGCCATACATTTCAAACTTTAAATAAATAGAATGAAAAATATAAATTAAGGGTAGAAAAAACCAGAATATCAGTTAATGAAAGGAGTTGATAATAGATTATTATGCATAGTTTAATCATGAAAAACGCATTGTTTTAAACAATACAGTATATACTAAAACTGAGTAGATGTAGATGCTAATTGTCTTCTCCATTACAGAGAGAGAGCTAATGCCAGGGATTTGAGACAAATGGCACTTAACCTCCTGAACTCCAGATGAAGAGGGAGATAGATGTTTGCTTTTGATCATTCTGGTCTTCTTTTCATGATCTGAATCAATAAGTACCCCTTATAGCTTTGAGTCATGTTTCTAATTACTCAGCCTCTTGGGCCTGGTTTACAAAATAAAATATAAATCAACGCACATTTGTAAATTCCAGCAAGCATGCTGGGCCAATGCCATCTCTATAAAATAATTAAAATGCCATCAGCCTGTTAACTTGCTTTCATCTCTGCCAAAATATATATACTGTCAAATGCCAATGCATATTTAGAACGCTAAGGAGAAAAGTATTTTGCAGATACAATAGATGCAATAAATACAAGAGATAAAATACTTATGTCTTAATATAACCAATTAAAGCTTTACTTTTCTTTGTTAGTGTAAGGAATTGCAGAAAGAGAACTAGCAATTATTGGTTTTGACAATGAAGATCATAGAACCATAGAATAGTTTGAGTTGGAAGGGACTTTTAAAGGTTGTTGGTCCAAGAATCCCTGCAAAGAGAAGGGGTATCTTCAGCTAGATCAAGTTGCTCAGAACCCTGTCTACTGTAACCTTAAATGTTTATAGGGCTGGGGTATCCACTGTCTCTCTGGGCAGCCTGTTCCAGGGTCTCTTCACCCTCCTTGTAAAAATGTCTACCTTAGATCTAGTTAAAATCTACCCTCTTTTACTTTACAACCATGATACCTGGTCCTATCACAACAGGAGCTGCTAAAAAGTTAGTCATCATCTGTCTTATAAGCTGTCTTTAGGTACATGGAGACAGCCAGAAGATCTTCTCGAAGTGTTCTCTTCCCCAGGCTGAACAGCCCAAATTCTCTTAGCCTTTCCTCATAAGTGAGGTGTTCCATCCCTCTGATGATTTTTGAGGCCCTCATCTGGGCCTGCTCCAACTCATCCATGTCCTTCCTGTGCTGGACCCCAGAGCTGGGTGCCGTGTTCCAGGTGGGGTCTCCCTCACCAGAGCAGAGCAGAGCAGAGGGGCAAAACCTTCCTGCCCTGCTGCCCACGCTGCTTTTGATGCAGCCCAGGACACTTTTGGCTTTCTGGGCTGTGAGTGCCCGTGGCCAGGTCATGTCCAGCCTCTCCCCCACCAGCACCTCCAGGTCCTTCTGGGCAGGGCTGCTCCACATCCCTTCATCCCCCAGCCTGTGTTGATACCAGACACTTGCCCTGACCCAGGTAGGTCGGATATCTCTGATCCAGAAAATACTCAAGGAAGCTCACAATTAGCTTCTCTGAAAGGAAATGCAGCAGGTAAATTCCGCATTGGAGAGTGAAATGCATACGGTGACACATGAGGCTTGAGTTCTACAAAGGGAACTGCCTGTAAGGGATGCCCCTCATTAGGAAGCATCCAGGAGACAAATTGTCCATTAGCAAGATGATTAATTTTTCCTTTTTTTGCTTACTGTTATGCCTCGTGTGTACTAGGACAAATATGTAAGGACAAATTATCAAAAACAGCCTCTGAAATCCCATCTGCCCCTCTCTGAATTCCCAGCTTTGTGTACACGCTGTCGCTTGCTGCTTCCAACAAAAGGCCAGATTCAATTCTCACTGGCAGAAGTGAAGGAAGGGAGATAGAAAATAGTACATTTAAAGTGGAAGCCAAATCCCTACAGCTCCAAATATGCAAAAGAAGGGACTGGAATTTCCTCATGAAGAGTCTCCAATGAACTAGTCAAGCAAAGAACTTCATCAAACATCAATTGATTGAATATCTATAATGATGAGGCTCATCCACAGTATGCAGAAAGAATTCTAAAGGAAAGAAAAATGGAAGATATGGAAACATATAGGAAAAAAGATAGGTTTTTTTTTTTCCAGAATAGACAGAGCCAAAATGTCTTGATATTTTGGGGGTTTGTATGGTAATTGCCAATGAAATGACCTAAATTTAATTTACCTGAGTTTAAGATAATCAACATGTGGTGTCATATGAGGAACAGTTAAGCTGGAAGAAATCATCCTTACTGTAAGAATCATAGATTTGATTAGAAACTGACTGTGATAGCAATGAGAAAAGGAACAGGAAAGTCACTGGTGGAAATCCCAAAACACAAGTCTTAGGATGTGGCATGCTTGACATTTTTGCTAACATCACAGCCTCAAACAAGGATGCACAAAATGATCTGGGTGCTTCTAACAGCCAGCTGGGAAGTACCAACATCATGATGAGGATTCAAAACAGCACAAAGGAAAAAAAACAAATTACTTAGAGACATGGCGGAGGGGAAGAGAATAGTAACACAATTGGCACAAAAGCTTTATCAGGATTTAGTAGGAAGGGGCAAAACCAATTTCTTTTTGGCTACTCCAAGATAGCAGTCTAAATTCCATAGTAAATTTTTAGCAACCATCACCCACAGCTTATCTCAGCACTATTAATTTTTAAATCAAAGTGATTGAAAATGCTCAGCAGAGATGTCTGGTTTTCTGTCCTGAGTTTCATCAGGATCAGAAGCTGACAGCTGATCCCCTTTCTGGGTTGGGGCAGCTTCCCTTTTCTAAGGCCGGGAGGCAGCAGCTGTAGGAAATGCTGGGTGGGGAGAAGGCACTGGTGCTCCCATGGCAAGGAGGTCTGCATGGGCTAGTGAGCATCTTCCAGAAAGAACTGAAAGTTGATACTTCTTTAACGCACCCTAAATGTTCAGTGAGCTTTCTTTTTGGCAGATTTTCCTTTTTTTTTTTTTTTTTTTTTTTTTTTTTTTGGCAAACTGTTCTGCTCTCTGCAGTAATGCTTCAGCTTTGATCTGAAAACCCTAGGGCCTCAGAGCTGGGAGGAAGGATTCGGGCAGTGCTAACATCAAAAGCCCCTTCCCTCTCAGAGCACTTTCAGCACCAGTCCTCATTGGGATTTACTGGGCCACCTCCCCAGCATGCACTGCAAGGGGGAATGAAGGAGATGAGGAGGGATGTGGTCTTGATGGATGTCATGCTTGCTTTGGCAGTGCTCTGTAATTATGAATGGGTGGGTTTGGACACAGAGGCTCACAAAGCGTTTGAGTCAGGTGCTGGTTTGCAATCAGCTTTAAAAAATAATTGAAGTAGTGCCTATCAATGGAATGGCCAAGGAATCAGAGACTGCATGACCAATTTTGTCACCCCAGCATAAAGGTCTATGGGACATAATATAATAATTGCTGTTTGAAAGACACATAGGTGAGGATGTGCTTGAAAAGCAGCATCCCTTATTTGGACAGCCCCAACCTCAGCAACAACCCAATTCTATGCCAATTGTTCTATGCCAATGTTGAACTGAGCATATTCAGCCAGAAGAAATGGAGAAATTAGGCAATGAAGCTAAATTTGTATTTATTTTTACACTGGTAATAAATACAGATTTAAATAAGTCTCAAATACAAGCAACATACAAACCAATTGGATTTCTTCTTAAGAAGAGGCTCTGTTCTGGTCTTTTGCTTAATAGAGGATGCTGGGCAGAGACTGTGGGCCACTCCTGCTTGGTGGTATATCACGAAATGCCAAATTTTAAAAATCACAGGCTATCTAATGAGTACAAAATCCTTATCCCATGGCTGTAGTTGCATATGCAGTTTTCTTTCACTGTAGGCACAATATTAGCAGTACTGTTGTGCAAGTCTTTTGTATTTTATTCCTAAAGATAGCTCAGTCTAGCCTGAAGCTAAGTTTTTTTAAACAGTAAAATCACTTTTCATTAAAACACTCTTTTAAAGCTGTGATTAAACTTTATAGCAACAAGCAAACAAGAATCTGATGTAAATACAAATATACTAAGTGCAAAATACAAAAAAAAAAAAAAGCACATATATGCATCTTAGGATCTTAAGAATTTATTTGGAGTTTCATTTTGTTGTTATGTTGTTTTGGATGGTTTTTTTTATGTTTGGATTGGTTTGGTTTTGTGGCTTGTTTCTTAAGTATCCCAGGTGCTCAGGTCTCTGGAAAACTACCCTAGCTACTGAATTTTTTGTAAAATTTAGAAGGGAAGCACAGGGAAGTGAGATGAAAGGAAGGAGTTCAGGTAGGGAGGTGGTGAGAGCACTGTAAACACTTGGAAGGATTTCTTACACATTAATAAAAGTTTTCTTAAATGGCTACCAAAGCACTCCTGTCACATAGCAGGTGGATCAGCAGCTATGCCGAGGGCACAGTGAGTGCACAGGGGCCACACATTAGGGATTGCACTTCTGCCTACATGCACCCAGACAGGGCTGTGACTCTGCTGGAGGGAACAGAGAGCTGCTGGCCAGGATGTTCAAGCACGACAGCACATGTAGACCTTGAAGCTCAGCCTCTCCTCTGCTTCCCTTTCGCAGAGATGCAAAAAGCCTGGAGCCCGTTCCCCTCATCACACAGGGCGACCCCAAGACACCAAGGCCAACGTCAGCTGTCACTACAGGGCCTGGTCCTACAACTCTTTCACTTGAGAACAGCTTTGTACATTTTCCTATAAATTATTCCTACAGGCTAAACTTCCACCATTTGCCTCCAACTGAAGAGCAAACCTGCAGCATATTGTAAAATACATGTTTCATTCCTCAGCAGATGCAGATAATGGCACAAATTTCTCAGATTAGGCTGGAGAAATTCTTTGATGCCTCAAAATAATTAAAATGGTCTGTCATGGAAATGTCAAAATGGAAGAAATTTAGCAGAAAATGGAGGAGAAATGGCCAGATCTTCCTATTATCACTTGCTGTACATCTCACAAGACAGCTGATTCCCAGCTCTGTATGGGTTCCAGCATTCAGTGATTTATTGGGTAATTCAGCATTTGCCAGTATGTCTTGTGCTAATTAAATGCATCGCACTCTATTCAGAAATGTCACAATTTATTTGTCTTTTGCAAGCACTGACTTTATTTCAATCTTCTAAAAAAGATTTTATGAGCCCTAGATAACTTATCCTGGCACATTCATCTCCCAGGGCAGCTTCTGCATCTGAGGGCAGTATGGGAAGAAACCAACAGTGAACGTCTAATACAAATGTCCTCTTTGGACAGCTTATTTATCTCATATATGCTGTATATCCAGGAGTGTGCAGCTTATATGGTGAAATTACAAGTGGATCCATTAATGTATAAAAACACTAAAACATGACAGAAGTTAATATACTGTATTGGCAGGTTTTATTGGCTGATAGACTGAGCCAAAGAGCCATGAGACTGAAAACACTGTAATCTGTAACAAGGTGCTTATTTACAAGTGGTATTGTGACTGAATTTGGCTATTAACTAAATTGCATCAAGAGAAAACAAGCGTAAAATAAGTCACTCTAAATATAAGATGCCAAAGCATGCTTAGTATAATATTCAGAACCTGAGGACAATCCTGTCATTTTAATTCAGTGCTTTTCCCCACACGCTACGCATAACTGAGTGCTGAGGGTGAATTGCAGCTTTTGCGACTCAGCCATGGAGAACACATTTACAGTGTACAGTAGAAAACTGCTTTGTTCTGAGAAAGTACAATTCCTCACATGAAATTGTGGTTGCAATTTAATCAGAATTGAAAATCTGTGATGCAAGACAAGAAAGGGCACTTTTCATGTGACACAGGAGAAAATAATTACCTGTTTGAAGGCAGGGAATGATTATTCAGACAGCCAGCAGCAGGGTCAGTGCAAATATTTTGAGTATTTTACTATAAACCAATAATTTTCTGTTACTACTGTCCCAGACCCTTTTCTGCTTGGATTCTTCTGTGACAGAAATTGTTGCAGGGAGGCAACTTGCTGCCTTGACAAGAAACTTTATGGAATAGGCTCAAACCAGTTAAACACAGTTTGAATTTGTCATTTGTCACATTAGCAACTGAGTGTTGCATTTGTAGCAGTTTTGTGTAAAGCAGAGGGAGGACACTGTGTCTATTTTTTGCAGCACAAGCTTCTGCTGCTGGGCCCTAACCAAGGATGCCTCCTATAAGTGGCTGTCTGAGATATTGCAGCAGTGGTGACATTTAGCTGGAAGACAGTGATTCACACAATTTACTCCCTAGTGACAGACAGTGACTCTTTACACGCTGTCTGAAGAAAAGCCATGGCCATGAACATGGTTATTTGGCTATGTCCGTTCATCTTGTGAGAGCATGGATGGGTGTGGAGTAGAACTGGACTCCTGGTTCAAGGTTCCTGGTCATTTGCACATCTCTGTTGTCCTCTCTTCGCTGATTTGTGTGTGAAAGTGAGAAAACATAGTATGTGAACTGGAATAGGAAGGTCTTGGGTACTCTATTCTGTCACTTCAGGCAGCCATACTATACACTTCTTCCCATAAACTTATCATGTTCAGGCTGCTGAAATTACCTTTCATGTGAGGCTGTTTCACAATCTCACCAACAACTAGAAATACTTTGCCTCTGATTTCCATCTTAAAATATGTATTTATTTGTTCTGAGCTTATATGATTCTTCTGCTTAAATAGCTCTTCTTATTCTGACTACATATGTCCTTTATGCATTTATAGAGCACTATCATATGTTCTCCCAGTTTCCACCCAGCCAGTCTGCTAAGCTGTGCCAACCAACTGTTTTAACATCTATTCCTCTGGTCATCCTTACTCTTTGCACCAATTCTAATTTCATTTAATGTTTCTAGCACAGAGAGAGCCAGAGCTATTTTAAATAATCTTTATTATACAAGGACTTCTTTACTTTCCTCTTTTTGTTCTGATTATGTTTCATATGCTATGTTAGTACCAAATCTGAGTCTTTCTATTGCTTACATAGACACTGTCATTGAGTAACAGGCTTTGGTTTTCTTCTTTTTCATTTCAAACCTATGAAGTCCCAGTTTACATGAAAAGATCATATCACTCTTCCTTAAGCACAATTACATTTTACCCAGTTTTCTGTGACCCAATCTATTTTATTCCTCTGGCTACTCAGTTCTTCATAATACTCTGATTTGTTGTTGTTTTCTGGTGCAACAATTCCATTTGCTATATTCACAATATATTTCACATAAAAGCCCACAAATATACTGTTTACATGACAGAGAGGAAGATTACACACCAAACATCTTTGCTGCAACCATATTTTGGTATTGCTTTTTTTCTCATTGACTGACAAAGAGGGTGCCATGGAAGTAGCTGTCCCTTCACTAGTAAAAAGAGCATCTGCTTCTGTAATACAGGGTAGACATTTGTCTACAGAAGTATTTTAGGATATCATTACTGCAAAAGGCTGAGACAGCTCATAGGAAAGCAATATTTTCAAAATTGCAGTTTTTCATAACTGACTGTTGGAAAGTAAGAACTAGTGTTCAGCAAAACTGGTATTTTAGAGAACTGAGATAACAGAACAAACTGAGATAACATTCATGGTTAATGAAGAGGATCATACCACATATGGAAACTTAGCTGATTAGTAGAGTCATGGAATATGCTTCTAATTCATCAGGAAAACTTTCTGGCAATCCAGAAAGCTCAAATCTAACATAGTGTCTGGTGTTTTAATAAGTTTTGCTTTCAGCTGCAATTGCCAAGCCACTCTTTCAAGTCACCAGTGGTAGGTCATGCAGAGTAACCTCCAGAGCACTCACTGCTCATTTGCCAACACAAGAAGTCATGGACCACTTACACTGTTGTATTTTCCAACACAAAGTTTTACCATCAGGAATCACGTTTTCGAAAGGGGCCTCCAAATTTGAAAATTGAGTTTAACATCCCACCTATCCCACCTGTTGTGTTTTGTAAGTCTTCATAAAACTTTTGCAAACTGGGTAGTGGCAAAGATGTGGTTGAGAGAGATGGCTGAGGATTGATACCCCTCCCCTGCTGTATATGCAGTAGTGAAGGTCATGTTGGTCAAATGGGGTCTGTCTGCAAGTGCAGTCGAGACACTGACAACAGCATCACTTCTTGGTCTGCCCATTGCACAGGTCAGCACTTGCAGGGGAGGGACTGCTGGAGTGTCAGTCTCTGAAGAAAGAACACCCTCATATGCTCTGCTGTGTGAGACTTCTCTCATTTCTGCTAAACTAAACTTCTATCTTGAGCTTTTGCATTGCATCGAGGGTGGGGGAAAAAAGGGGTGCAGACATTAGATTAAATGTTCTAATTGGAAGTTAGAGTAAAAATGTACAATTAATGCCTGGAAGATAGAAGCAATGAATCTCGATTTCCTGGAGCACTTTCTAATGGGACAGTTGCTAATGCAGCTGCTTTTTCTTCTATACATGCAAAGCTGATGCACTTCTTTGCACATATTTCCCATTCTCTTTCCTGCCAATTCACTCAAATTGGTGTCATTGGCAAAAGTCCCATTGATCATGCAGGCAGCATGATCAATGCCTTCTGTACCTGGATGTTTGTCTTCCTTTTTAGGAGATATTTGACTGTTTTTCTTCTTACTAGCTCACTTGTTCTGCCTATGTGGGCTTCCCTTCATGGCACTGTCAGAAATGAAGATGGTGATTTAACAGAGGTGAGCAAAACCTTACCTCTGAGTCTTTCTAGGTGGTAAAACTAGAAAACGAGATAGCTAGACAGGTCATAGTGTGCATTTCTACCAGTATTTAGATTAAAAACTATGCAGAAGGATCTTGGTACATAGGAAAGTCTAGTGGCTGACTTGCAGGGCACATGAATCATACACAACCTTTTTCTTAGACCTCTAGGATACAAATGCATCACAGACAATTTCTATGTTAGAGGACTCTAGAGGTCCACAAATCCATCACTGCTAGCTCAAGTCCTGGGAGAAGCATGTCCTTCCTTTCTGGCTATGGCATTGCTCGCCTCTGCCTTGGAGAGGTCAGGGTATGCTATTGTGGGCAATACAGGTATGCTTCTCTCTTCTCTTCTCTTCTCTTCTCTTCTCTTCTCTTCTCTTCTCTTCTCTTCTCTTCTCTTCTCTTCTCTTCTCTTCTCTTCTCTTCTCTTCTCTTCTCTTCTCTTCTCTTCTCTTCTCTTCCTTCCCACACCATTTACCCTTCTCAGCCAGTAAATGAACTACATTTTCTCTGTTTCTGCATCATCTTTTTGTATTCCCTCTCTCTCCGTCATGTCCCAAAAGCTCCAGTCCCTCCAGTGCAGCTCCCCAGGGCGGGTTACAATGTGCCATCCTGAGCACATTTCTTTCTAAGAGTGTAAGTTTTCACTTGATGAGATGCAAACCCTGAAGACAGAGAAGGGTTCTCTCTGAGACTATGCAGAACTGTTCTACCCTTATTTTGACTTCCGTCAAATAAAAGCAAGCATCCGCTGTCTGAGCTGTGTCCTCCCACTACGGCAACAAGCACAGGTCTTAGAGAGGGGAAGGGAAACAGGCTGCGGAGCAATCATGTATACAGGACAACGGGCTGAGCCCGCCTTTCTGGCTCCGTGAGCCGCCCCAGCTCCCGGGAGCTGCTGCGGGCTCCCAGGCGGCGCGGCGCTCCCGGCCCCCGCTCCGCCGGCCCCCGCAGCCGCAGCGCCGGTGCCAGGGAGCCTCCCGCGCCCGCTGAGTCACAGCGCTCCGCTCGCCCGGCCCGGCCCGGCCCGGCCCAGCAGCCCGCTCGCCCCGGCACTACTGGGCTCCTCCGTGCTCCTCACCTTCCCCAGAGCTTCCCAGGAGAAAGCCAAAAAAGCTTTCTCCTCTCAGTCATTCTTGGAAGACGGGCATTCTCCCCACAGAAGAAAGAAGGATATGTTTCTTTCATTTGCAATTAAAATAAAGTTCTTAAGCACCACATTTTAACGCAGAAGCAAAATAAACAATAAATCAACAAAAGCATAGTTTGTTAGTTGAGAGAAAACTGCTACATTCTGCCTTTGCTGCTCGCTTTCTGGGGTATGAAAGACTCCAGTCAGCCCCTGTGTGCCAAGGATTCAAATAAAAAATACATACATAAAAACAGACAGTTACTTCTAGCAGAAAGCCAGGATTCGTGCATGATAGGCACTAGAATAGATATTACTCACTAGTTGCATCTGCTGAAAGTCTGGATCATTCCCTGGAATCTGTCATCTTAGCTTCAAGCCACATACTGAACCGAGGGGCTTCTCAGAGACTGCGAGCTTGTGTCTGCCGTGAGGGTGAAGATGGCCACAGGTGTTGAGGACAGCTGAGACAGCTGCGTGCAGCTAGAACACCGAAAAATATTAGTCCTACTGTCAGAAAACTGCCAGCAATTGAATGATTTGTCTTTCTAGTGTACAGACAACCACTGAGATTATTTAAATTAGCTGTACACATCTAAATGAGTTGCATGTGGCCACATCTGCCTTCCTGATCAGTTTGCAGCACAAGAAATTACGTGCAGAAAATTGCAAGTAAGTGGCTTATCCTGGGCAAGGCCCAGAGTTGTTGAAATGGCCTCAAAATCATTGAGTAAACTTGCTGTATCCCTGAACCCTCCACATGTTTCCCCATTCAGTTCTTCCTGTCTGTCACACCTTTGCTGCTAGAAGTGCTTCATACTGGATTTCTGCACCCGTTACTTTCCTAAAACACCAGAAATATCTTCCCTTGGTATGAGTGTGGCTATTCACAGTGACAGGAGTCTGCAGAGTCTCAACCCTGGCTGGGAACACACCCACTGTAATTGATAGATGAGGTGATTACCAGCAGAAACACTACCCCAAGGAAGGGAAAAAAGCAACTAACTGCTGACAAAATCCTGCTGTCAAGTGGCAACCAAGTTGCAGAATATGAGTCTCACCTGTTAATTGTTGTGATTTGCTTCTGAGGCAGCTGAAGGTCAGCAAGAAAGAAATTTGTTTTGTTCAGTGGAAAATAAAAGCACTTTTGGGATGTAACACAGTTTTTTTGATTACTCACCTGGGCAAGGTCAGACTTAAACCTCATAATTTTATTTGGAAAAGAGTCCTAATGAAGGAAGAATGTTTAGGCAAGTGGGGAAAAAATTCCCTCTTTAAGATTCCTGTGATTTGAACTTGAGTGAGAATTAACCCTTGAAGTCTGGACAGCAGGAAGTAGAAAAGGCACTGACAAGCAAGGCTTCGTTTCTCCCTGACTTATTGTGCTGACTCTAGCAGGAACGTGGCGACAAGCAGGAAGGACAGAAAAGGTGGTCAGATGTTGCCTAGGAATAAAAGCAAAATGCTTTTTGCAAAAAGCACAAAGAAATGAGTCAAACAGAATCAAAAGGAAGGTTAGAAAGCAGATCACAAACATAAAGAAAAAAAAACCCCACCAAAACAAATAATGATTAAGATGGAAGAGGGAAAATGCAACTAAAATGGGGAAAGGACCTACCTACAAATTTACTGTGGTCCAGGAGAAGAAAATAACTGGACTTTTAGTAGAAGCTGCTGACTCTAACCATCCATAGGTAACAGAAGTAGCAAGACAGGTCTGTGTAATTCGCTACATCCTCAGCTGCCTTCAGGAAATCAGTACATGTACACTGAAGTGATACTAATGGAGTTCCTGCCCCAAAGATTTCAAATGTTCGTGATTAGCTGGCTGTCAATAGCAGATGTGTAACTGAAGTAAAATCCTTCCTTAAGTGAAGCTACAAGTGTATCATCAAACACAAATCACAATGAAACCCAAAAACTGGAGGACTCATCCACGCTCATTCAGTGATGTTTGAGAGATCCAGCTTGGTCATGGAGTCTTGTTTTTCAAATTGGACAGAACAATATTTACACTCTGGACTTGGGAAGCCTCATAGCTTTGAGTGTAAGCAATACTTACATGAATCTGGACCAGCTGATCATCCTCACTTGAATGGTGGGATTATAGTAGCAAATAGCCATGTCTGCAGAGCTGGTTTCTGTTATTGCTATTCATGCTTAGAATAGCATGAATTAACAGGTTTAGAAAACTGGTTTCTGTTACTGCTATTCATGCTCAAATGTCTCTCAGCAATTAAACTGCAACTTTACGTTTGAAAAGCCTTGTTAGAGGGAAATTAGGATGGCATGTAGGTGGTCAGCCAACATAGCCAGCAAAGGAATCCTCCTGGTCTTATTGGAAGGCAAATGGTGAAATATGACAATAAGCACGAAAGTTGCAGTGGAAAAGGTGAGGGTTGATCAAGCGCACTGATTTTGGGGACCCTTAGAAACAAATCTGGCCTGATGTAAAACTCCTGTAAAGATTCTACCAAAGCAGTCATTAGATGTGACTTCAGCACCGGTCAATGTTGCCCATTCAATATTCCTCACAGTGTTAACAATAATTACTTCTCAATACAGATAGTCTAACAAAAGTCAATGACAGTGAGGAGAGTGAAATAGTTCCTTCTCTCATTGCTAGGCCACTCCTCTTGCAGATGCAAGAGATGCAAGAGATGTTGGTGAGAACATGAGTTGGCAGGCGGTCTGCAACACACAAGAACTTCCTGTAATCAGCTCTGCATGGGGGGCTGGTCTCTTACAGGACTCTGAAAAGTCTAACAAGAATTTCACTAAACCTCACTGAACCTCACTGACCTTCACTGAAGTGCCAAGCAAATTTAAAAAAAAAAAAGTTAGAAATAGTTCTTCTTTTCTATTTTTCCATCCTTTTACTTTCCACTTTACGAAGTCCTTCCTACTCTTAAACAGTCTTTCTTTACAGTATTTGCAGTAGTTTCAGACCAGATGGAGTCACTCACTGATAGGCAATACTGTATAACAAGTGTCCAGTAATTAATAATTACTTGGCATTTCATAATTTGTTATAAAAATCATCATACACCAATTTACTGCAAGTATGAATCCAACAGGCAATTCCAGATGACTGCTATAGCTTGGCATCAGCTCATATTCTTCATGTGTGTATGGTAGAGCATTTTCATTTTAAAAAAGAGCTCCAGCAAAACTTTACAACCAAAATACACAGAAAAAACCCACCAGATCTCTTCTGTGCAGTGGGCTTTTCTGTGTCAGTAGAGAGTGTAGATCTTCTCATAGAAACATTTTTCAACTTTTCTGATGGCAACCTTGCTACTGCATCCAGAGCAACGAAAATTCTCCTGGTCAAAAGCAGTAGGAGAAAATTTTACTGTATTTAAAGTAAATGAGGATTTCTGGCCTGCGACCTTTTAAGTAAGGAGTATCATGACTTGGGTACAAAGCTTTTCAGCTACATTGCATGGAACCTGCAAATGTGGGTTTTTTTTCCAAAATATTGGTGAGATCTTGATGTTATAGGAGAAACTGTTCTGAAGGAGCAATAAGGGATCTATTCACCTGTGATGTGGCTCTCGCAATGTTCATATGATACAATTTCATAGGCTATTTTGTAATCAACACATGATCCCTCAGGAGCCTAGAAGTAGGAGCAAAGCATAATTACAAAGGTTGTCAGCACATTTCTGCAAATAAAGTGGCCAAAACTTCCTCCCCTTAGTTCCAGTTTATCTCAGAAGCATAACTGAGGGAGTTCCTGAGATACAGGGGAGTTTCAAATGCTTCTGAACAGTTCCCCCAGTATGGCACAATGCAGCAGAACTAGGTTTAATCTTGGTGTGATCTTTTTAAAATGATTTTGCATCAGGTTAAATCAGAGCTCAGGACTAGTATTCAGAGAAGCCAAACTTCTTATTCACCCAGAGATGCAAACTATTCCCACCAACCTAGGGTAACTGCATTTTTTCTTATGATCTAACAGTATCTATCAGTGCAGCAAAGTATCTGAAAATCTTTCAGATATGAAGGAAAGTACTATCTAAAACTATGCTTGCAGCTTTCCATGACAGATTTTTGCAAGTTTCAGAAATGTCGGTGTATGCTAATTGGATACAGTTAACTATACAGTTAATGAAAAAAATGCCTATATGGGCATGCAGATACAGGGTCTAATTGCACAAATCTCCAGATGTGCTCTGACAGTACATGGCAGATTTGGTTTAGGGCATCAGGATATGGGTTTTCCCCTTTCAGAGGGATTCTGCACAAGTGTCTGTGCTGTTTGCCACAATAGGAGCTATGAAGAATGAGTTTCCAGGCCACATCTAATACACAATTTTGCTATTGAAATATCATGAGCCTTTTGCAATATTTCATGGTGATTCTTAAAATTTCATCTCCTCAACTTAAATAGTTGAATCTAAAAATGTTTGATGTTGGTTTGAAAACCAAAACAAATCAGCATACCTCTCCCTCCCCAACACTTCTAGTCCTTAGGGGAGCTGCTGAGAAAGTCCTATGAACATAATTCAAGCTTTCAGAGACTGAGAGGCTAAATGAGAGCTCAAGCTGCATGACTTTGTCCCCCAAAAGCACCCCTTCCCCAGATGCTGGAGGAACCCTCCCCATGACACTGGGGAGTGGGCAACAAAGCTCCCTGGGGCTGTGCAGCAAAGCTTCTGCTGCAGAGCAAATCCTTCACTTACCCTATGACTCTGTTACCAGGAGCATCCATTCCAACAGCTCCCTGGCTGCTCCCACCTCAGCTCTCTGAGACATGAATGGTTCAGATGTTTTTTCATGTCTTGTTTAAAGCCCTAAAGAGCCTTTGTGAATAAGCCTAGTTTCAGTGCATCGTGCAAGCTCAGTCTGCTCTGCAGATTTCAGATCCCAGCTTTCTCCTAGCCTACAGGCAAATTAGAAGTACATGCGCATTTTAGGAAACTAGAAATCTCAGAGGGACATCTAAAGGGAACTGGAATGGTTTCACAGTTAAGTCACACCAAGGGATCTTACCTTTATTCAAATAACCTTTACATAAGTGATCATTTGTACTGCTTGTGAGATGTCAAAGCAGTCGAGACAATCAGCAAAATGTCAATTCTCCTGCTTTCAAAGACTTTGCTACAGATCCCAGCAGAATCCTCTGGCCCTCTGGGAATAAAGTTGTCATGCTGCAGAAGCCAGAAGTGAAGGTGGGGTAGTTAATATCCCCAGCAAGGCAGCTACATTGATCTCCAGTCTACTGCTGTTCATATTTCTCTCGTTGGGATTAGATGCAGAGCAGACTCCCCAAAGACCACTTAGCAGGAGTCTGTGATTTGAACCACTTCAGGGCTTCTCGATCGGGCTGTTACCAAGCACTAACAGCCAACATTTCTCAAGCTGCTTTGCCCTTTTGCTTAAGGTTGCTTTGTGCCTGCTAACCAAACTGATATCTCAATCATGGCAGATTAATGTCACTCTGCTATACCCTGAGAAAAAAGGGAGGAAAAAACCCTTGTGTTTCTTTTTCATAAAGGCTGCCATGCACGAAGGGACAATGATGAAGTTGCATGATACACTTGCCCATCTGCTCTGCACCCTCTCCATCAGGCGCTATATTTAATTCCTCTTTAGCAAGGGAGAATATCCTGAGCAGTGAAAGATTCTGGGTAACACAGTTATAAAAACTATCAAGCCTGTAAATGGGGCAGTAAGTGGTAAATAATTTACCTTTATCAGAATTACTAAATCTTATTACAAGTTCAGCAATTGCATGTCCTTCTAGTGCACAACCATACCAGAAAAGGGAAACTTTCAATCGTCTGGTGGTTAGGTACATTGAACTGCTGTACAAGTACTGAACTTGCCAACCTTTTACCTTTTGTCCTTTCAAAGTTGCCAAGGCCACTATTATGGCGGGATCTGCAAAATGTGAAATACAAACCATTTCAATTTGATTTTTGGAGAAGATTTTGTCATAAATAAATGACAAACTGTCCCTGGAGGACAGATATATCCTCACCTTCTTTTCAATCCCATTTTAAGGCTTATATTTTAAATGATCAGAGATATATTAAACCGCTCTGATTTTCTCCTGTTTCCCTCCCCACTCTAAGCGTCTGTATATAGAAAAATATGTGCGGTCACAAAAGAAATCAGGCAAGGCAAAGTAGGGGGTCCTCTACTAGCCCTGCAGTCTGGTTCAGAAGTGACTGCTGAAACACCCACTATGTTATGTTAAACAGAACAAAACTCTTTTGACACCTCAGAACTGCCAAAAGACCCAGGGCGTGATTGCACTCAAACTCCCATTCTTGGTTTTCATAACCAAATTTGGCAACAGCAACAAAGAAACCTTTCTCATCTCTTCTTTTCTTCAAAAAGCTGGAAAATAATTTTTTACATGTTGATTTTCATCTTGATTCCAGGAAAGAAACAGCTTGAGAAAGCACATGCCTCCTATGAAATAACCAAAATTCCAAACCACTTCTCACTGTCTGTTCTGTTTCTGGCCTTCTGATCTATGCTAATTGCTAAACTTTGAGTATGCACTTGAAATTTTCTGTGGGCAATGTGACTCTCTTCAAATAAAAATAGATGCCAGAATTTTTTTCTAACTGAAATACATGTGAGAGAATGACATTTAATGTAAGTGTTTAATCATTATTAATTGCTTTGGTATTCATTGAAATCATGATGGGTTCATTGGAATGTATAGCACCATTTAAGAATAATCTGAACAAGTAAATATGCCAGATCAGTGTAAAAAAGCATAGTGAAGCCTTCTAGGAATGTTATTTAATCCAGAAATGTGTATGTTGGAGATAGTTAGAAATTCCAATTAATTGCATGAGACAACTTCAAGAAATAACCCCACCTATTTTACTGAATAAAGACTTTTGTTGAAAAATTGAAGTCTAAAACATTTTTTAAAGCAAAATCATTAAAATAATTGTATAAAGTTTGAAATAATTTTTTTTCCTAACAAGTTTAGTTATAAAACTATGATTTGTATTTTCTTTAAATTTTCATTCAAAAAAAAGTAAATGCTCAGCTCCAGCCCAGGTAGGCAGAGAAAAGTCATCAGCCAAAGTACACATGACCTGTCAGGAAACATGGCATCCCAAAGTCTTGCCAAAAAGGCCTCTACAGAGCTCTTTCTTGTGAGTCCAGAGAAAACTGTTTGCAATCCTGCCGCCTTAAGGACACAGAGACTCCAGATCACAATTTTCAGCAGATACCCTCTCTCCATTAAAATATCCCTTAACCTCTTAACACAGAGATCTGGTCTCAATTTATCCACTTTTCCCTTCTCAAAAACCCCCAAAACCCTGTTAAGACTTTCAAGCTCTTTACACCATCAGAAATATAGTCAAAAGAACTGACAGATGTAGCAAGCCAAGCAGTTATAACCACACAGGGCAATATTCGGGTATCTATGAACACGTGCATGCACACAGATGCCATACAATTGAGTTTCAGAAGAAAACAAGTCTAAAATTTTATTATTTCTTCTTCTTATTTAGTAACTACACTATTTCTTCCAATTTCCTACTCATTAAACAGACAATTTTCCAAGTCTCAGTTATGAATCCCTGAGCTGAACAGGGTCAAACTTTTCAATATTAGACAGCAGTGTTTCTTATTGAGCCAGTTGATGGCATTGCAATTTTACTCAGTTTTATTGCTGACAATGGGCATCAAACAGAAGAGAGAAACAGAGGCTAGATAAAGGGATGGAAGACAGCTTTTCCACTGGAAAAATCTATCTTGATGATTGGGAAGAGCAATTTGTTTTCTTTTTAAAGTTGTGTTTCTGAGCAGAGTAGTGTTTTATAAACTGCATAACTACAGATGTAGGAATTTAGAGCAATGGATGCTACAAAATAATGGGTTAAAAGTAAATTATTTTGAAAGACAATAGATTTATTTACATGACAATTTCTATTGCCATATCAGAAGGTGAGTGCACAGCTGAAGATACACAGTGGTGAACATTTTGATATCTATCCTGCATTGTACAAGTGCTGCCCATCCTGTCAGCCCTCCTGCACTACAAATACAATAGCATAGTAGTGCACTTCTCTCTCATGTTAGCAATTTTATCTTACCTCTCGTGCTTTACAGCTACAGTTGAGAAATCTTAAATAGAAAGATTCATCTGGCCTTTTACATATAAAAGTTGCTATTTCATTTTAATGCAACAAAAGGATAGTTAAGATACTTAATCATACAGAAAGACTATTTTGAACCAGGCAGGAAGATTCTAATAACAAATTTTATATATTCTTTTACAAAATAGGGAGATGTTCCGTTCTCCTGGCTTAGAGCAGCTGAAGGAAGAAAAACAATGGCATTTCAAAGTAAGAAGAAGAAATCTGGCTTATTTGTAGAAGCAAGACAAAAGACAATGGGAAATATGAATTCAAGACAAAAGGCAAAGGGAGATATGAATTCTCTTTCTCAAATTAGTGAAAATATTTGAAAATAAGTGCTCTAAACTCTCTACGTTTATATTTTTTGGTGGAATTCCTGATAGAATTGGAGTCCTCTTGCTCCCCTCCAAAAGGTCAACATCAGAGTTGGTGGGAATTTTTCTGGTAAAGTGGCTTTCTGTCACAAATATATCAACTGCTCTAAGCCAAGCATTTGTACAAAATATAGATGTGCTTCCATAAAGATGAACTTCCCTCTGCTGGGGGGAACCTGGAGGGGGAAAAAAAAAAAATTAGAGATAATATTTGCATCCCAACCTTTTTTTCTCAGATCACTGGCCAAAATACTTTCAATCATTCTGAAGTGAGCATGACCAGAAATAGAATAACAAGGACATGATAGGCTGCCCCCCCCCAATTTTGTATGGTGTGACTTTCACTTTTAAACCTGAGACAGGGAATAAGCTTCCCCTTTCATGACCCCATTCACATAACATTTATGTCTATCCAGGATGAGAACCAGTCTATCCAATTTTCTCATTTTTCCAGTTTGAAAACAGGTGAATATGTTTGGGTTAATCCCCATGTGGAAAAGGCAATCAAGAAAACTTTTCCAAGGAGGAGGAAAGACATTTCCTATTTGGACTTTATTAATATTACTAGTGGCTGAAGAGCACTTTCAGAGTCTTAAAAAAGTGTGAAAAGAAGATGTCCTTTCCTGGCTAAGTGAAATAACAAAAAGCTTGACAGCAAGATAGCTCTCTTTGCAATTAAAAGCATCAGCAAAGATGTAGCTAAATATGTTTCAAATTCCGTTCTAGCAAATGTTAATCTGCAAATTGTATGCAGCCAGCTCTAATAGTCAATGGCTTGTTAGTGAACTGCATACAAGTTCTGGTACATTGATGCACATACATAATGAAAGCAAGGCATTTGAAGGTACTTCATGAAATTTTTTCAAATCAGCACTGAAATTTAATTCTCTTTTACAACTGGAGTTTTCTACTCGGCTAGTACCAGCAGTCATATGATGTTCACAGACATTACTAATATGAACAATTATTACTGTGGGCAGCATCGAAAGTGCAATTGTAAACCAACAAACGTGTTTGAAGCCTTTTCTGGGAAGATGGCTGAGGGTAAAAAGATAACAGTATGAAAATTATAGGGGAAAATATGTTTGCTGCTCCCTAGACAGCATGTGGTCAGCATACCCAAATTCCCACACACAGCACAGCCTAAGGGGGGACTAAACAGGGGGTGGAGAGGAGAGGAGAGGAGCGGAGACACACCGAGTGACCAGGCTCTGTTAAAACCCTTGTAGAGGAGGGAACTCAGTGGTACTTTCTTGCTGATAAACTGCACAGCAGCTGAAAACCAAGGGAGATTAAGGAAGATGTTCTGCCATTGAATCAGCAACCATGGCAAAATCACTCTCCTTGGACTGATGCATGTCACCATCCCAAGGTTATTTCAGGTACAGAGAGATGAAACAACTAGCTCACTGTCCATATGGACCCTGGTTTTCCAGAATCCTGATGTGGTATCTAGCACTGGATATGTTCCTGTCTTGCAGAGATATTAAGAGCTCTCAGTAGAAAGTACTAGAGAAGTATAGAGTGCTGTCCTTGAAGTCAAGCAACCAAAAACAATTAATGGACTCCAAGAGTGTGGGCCTTATGGAGCAGAGAATTTTGTCTCAAAATTGTAACATCACAATCAAAAGTTTGGATTGAATGACTATGGATCAAGTACAAATGCATCCTTTGATTTACAATCAAGATGTGGATACTCTGCTCTTTCCCTTAATAAAATATTCAAGGGATTAATTACTCTGGCTTGTTAGACAACAGAGTATTTTAATTTGAGTTTGTCTAGTTCAAGTTCACTATTTTTACCTTTTCAGATGAAGAGCTATGTACAACCAGTTGCCACAACTTAATGTATAAGGATCATATATTTTAATCTTACCCTTAATAAACAATATTTGAAAAGGTAATGGATTAAGCATGACTCTCTATTTTCCTTCAACCCTCCTTGTAACTCTTCTCAGAGCTTTTTTTTTTGTGATTTTTAGTCCTGTTTGTGAAGAGACAAGATGGGAAGGAATGGTCAAATAATACTTGAGTCAATGTCACTGTAGATTTGAGATAATTCCATCTGCCTACTCCTGTTTGATAACGGCAGATGTAAGCATGAAGGAATTACATTGCTGTATTGCATACAACATCAGATTGGGGTCTTGGCTTCTTTTGATTGTTTTCTGTGATTTCTATAGAATTTTCGGAATTACTTAATCACACCCTCACCTTATCACCTTAATATTTTCTCTAACTCTAGATACAGGTTTTCATATGGGAATGAATTAAAAAAAAATTATTGAGGTAAGCATAGCATACTCAACTTATTCCACTGTGAATTTCGTAGCTATCTGTAAATTTCAGCATGATGAGTCAAAAATAGTTAGCAAGACAATTGAACAGCAACAGATATCTTCTTTCTGACAGATAATTATTTTCACATTTTGTGAGACAAAATATACAAGTTCTAGGTAATACAGGCAACATCAATCTTGCCTTCTCAGTAACTTTTTCAAGTTTAAAATTGAATTTCTAAGAAACCACTATGAACAGTCGTCAATTGTAAATGTTGATATTTTTATTTGTGAAAAGTAAAGAATTTTTCTCTTTAAAAATATCAACATGTTATTAAGAAAATCATTACTCTGGAAAACCCATGGATCTCTAAAACCCGTCTTCTTTGATGAATTTATTAAATGCAGGGCACTTTTTTTTTAATGTAAGTATGGAATATTCATTTGTTTTGGAAATGTTCAACCTATTCAGGGACTACTGCTATTGAACAATATCTTAATATCAGCAAACAAATATAATTCATAACTTTGACTATAACTTCATAAATACAGCAATTATAAAGTCTGTGTGTCTAGCCGAAACAGATTCACATTAATGCATACACAGGATTATTTCAGCATACATTTACCACTAATTATTTAATATATTGCCATTAAAGGCTGCACTTAGAAGCATGAAAAATAAGGCCTCAAAAAATAAACTGATTTTGTACTATGCAGATTGCAAGTAAGATTATTTTCTGAAGCTTTCTTGCTTTAAAAAAGGCTTTCCCCTCCCCTCCCCTCCCCTCCCCTTCCCTCCCCTCCCCTCCCCTCCCCTCCCCTCCCCTCCCCTCCCCTCCCCTCCCCTCCCCTCCCCTCCCCTCCCCTCCCCTCCCCTCCCCTCCCCTCCCCTCCCCTCCCCTCCCCTCCCCTCCCCTCCCCTCCCCTCCGTAAATTCATTTAAAAACAAGACATTTGGAACAGGCAAATATTGTGTTCAGTTTACTATGTGGGCAAAACCTAAACTTTTGGTTTCAGGTACCCAGGAAATCTTCTTTGTCGGCATTCACTGATTCTCATACATCTGAAATGCAGACATTTTATACAAAGAAATAGAAAATGAGAATATTCTGACAGGATGAGGAAACAGCCTTGTCTTGAAAATCCACATTAGAATGAGCTGGATTCCACCCAAAAAGCCAATTTGTTTTCAGGAGAGGAAGTTTCTTGAGATATTTAATATTTTAGCTACTATTAGTAAATTGTATCCACATTTTTACATCACAAATTAGACCATTTGCTTGTATTTGCTCTGCCAGCTACACAAACCATCTCTGTTTCATTAGTCTGCCATTAAAAGATGCTAGGGGCATAGGTTTAATTTAAATGAAGCACCTTTCTTACAGTGAGACACCAGACTGATTTACATGCTCTTGCAACACATGCCTCATGGCAAAATACAGACAGCTCTCATCTGAAACCTGAGAGCTATTTAACAGTGCACAGTGATGCTAAACTACACTCCAAGCCTTGAAGATAAGAATGTTTTATCCAAATCCATTACCAGGGTTTTGGACAGCATAACACATACCTGCCACATTTTCTAGCACATGCGTACATACTCAAAGCTGTAGGACTAGCAGCCTACACCAAAGACCTCATCTTTCACACAGCTACACAAAAGCATAGTCCCCTGATTATGCTAAACGAATTACTTTTTGCTGCTTTAATGCAGATCTGGTATATTCTGTAGGTTTGGACCATTCTGTTTTCCTAGTGAAGGAAAACACATTCCTGGGTGCTTCAGTGCACCAAGATTCAATGCTAACATAATGATGGCCTGAGAAAAATGAATGTTCTCCAGATGCAACATCTTACAAACTGAAGGACTAAATAGCTGAGCTTTGGTCTCTGATTTGCCTTGCCCCCTTACCCCTGGTCTTGACCCACGGTTTCTCCAGCTTACAAGCCAGCTGGCAGAGGAATTACTGCTGCTTTCACCAACACTTCTGTGCCAAAAAATTCAATGTAAGCCTCATCTGGTTCTTACTGGGCCAACTAAGTATAGAAGCAAATTGTATCACTAGGTTGGGAATCTACATGTCAAGCCTTGAGAAAAACCTATTGTGAATCTACTGATAATGCTATGTCATAATTCCTGCCTGGATGTTTCACCAAAACTGTAGTTTTAAAAATCTTCTGTTTCCCCTATTCCAGCCCTATGCATATGCAAAAACTTGCAAAATCTTGAAACAACAAAACCTCTGAAGTTTTAATTAAGGAACAAAATTTGGGTGCTTTCATCCACACTGGAAGCCAGTTTTTCTTCTGTATCTGCAAAATCAATTGCAGGTGCATTTGGAAGTATTTGTACTGCTTGACTGTTTGACTGACATCTTCAAATAAATTGTTCATGGTCCAAGTACTCAAGTGCAAAGTTTACACAATTGAATTCTAAGTGGATGAGAGAAGCAAAGCTTGACACCTGCTGTATTACAGTTGCAAAAATATACCTCTTTGAATCTGAGGTCCTGCCTGCACTAGAACAATATGTTCCTATCAGTTGAGATGCTAGATCCTAAGTCACTCAAACACACATCTTAATACCCTGTACCCCCAGATATCTGCACGTTTTGATACATAAAACAGAAGCCATGTCCTGGATTTACCTGGCTTTATAAAGTGTTACAGGAGGACTTGATCATCACCCAACAACTTTCAATATTAAGCAAAAAAAGAACATTAGCAGAGAGCTTTTAGTAAAATAAATTTAAAGGACATTGAGAATGTGAGTTTAATAGAGTGCTTAAGTAAACACTTAAATTAGGACAGGTAGCCCATTGTCTTCTTCATGTTCAACTGCTTTTTTAAACTCATTTCTACATAGCTATCAACAGCACTTTTAACCAAACTTTGCAAAACACTTTTCTATAGCAAGTGACAGACCTTGCAAACTTATGTGAGGAAAAGCCAATGACTTGTCATGAATGCCACAGAGCAGTGCTTCTTCTGGGGCAGTGTGAGCAGGACAAGCAAACACCCAGTCTACACGAGTCTGAACTACCTTCTCCTTCCATTGGCTGGTAGACTAAATGTCACATTACTGGGGCATTCTCACTGCTGCTACTTGGAATGTCCACTGGAAAGAAAAGAAGAAAAGAAGAAAAGAAAAAGAAAAAGAAAAAGAAAAAGAAAAAGAAAAAGAAAAAGAAAAAGAAAAAGAAAAAGAAAAAGAAAAAGAAAAAGAAAAAGAAAAAGAAAAAGAAAAAGAAAAAGAAAAAGAAAAAGAAAAAGAAAAAGAAAAAGAAAAAGAAAAAGAAAAAGAAAAAGAAAAAAGAGGAAAATATCCAGGGCTGTTAATTTGTCATCTTTCATGAACACGAAATTCACACAAAAAAAAAATTAAGAAGGGAAAAGTAACTGAGCCAGTTTCAGCAAAATGACTGCGAAGTTGAGCTGAGTTGTGGTAAACCACCAAATCACAGTTGTGAAAAAGTGTGGAGTGACTCTGTTTTCAAAGCAATTGAAAAGGTTCTATTCAAATGCAGCACTAAGCATAACTAATTTGTTCTGGTAGTGTCTTTAGGCTGCAAAATGCATTTTAAAAAGAACCTCAATTAAAATGCTTCCTTATAGCAAAATGTACCAATATTATCTAATTGGACAGTTAAAGGAGGGGCCAGCTGCCTTTACTTCAAGCAAGAATGGTTCAATAAAAGAACATTTCTGTTGCACCACAATAACAAAGCTGTAAGTGAAAACTGCCTTTTCCTATCAGTTTCAGCCTTGATAGGTCAGTACTATCACTATCACACTGAACTTCAACTTGCTGTATCAAAAAAATTAGAACAGACGGGCACCGCTTTAAGGCAACTGGTACAATTTACCTTGACTTAATAGGGTCTTTCTGTGGGAGGATGGCTAGGGGTATAACAGTCCTAAAGATTTATTCACACCTTTCTTTGATGCTTCATAAGATCAGCTGCTTTTATGATATCGGTCTTAGAGATATTTATCTGGCTCAGAACATTTGCTTAGTACTTGTTTGAATATCTCAGTCTTCGTTCTATTAAATGTTAGCAGTTTTTTTTCTTTAAATTTTCATCAAGTTTAGATGCAAGCAATGACAAAGCTTTTTTTAGTTTTTATGGGTTAATTCCCATGTGGAAAAGGCAATCAAGAAAACTTTTCCAAGGAGGCTGAAAAACATTTCCTATTTGGACTTTAATAATATTACTTTTGGGAGAGCTCTTTGCTCTCCACTCCATTTTCTGTGCAGACACATTTTGGAACTGACCTACGATGTATTGTTTCTGCTGCACTCCAGATGCCTTGAGAGGTTACCTAGAGCAGAGGCTAGACAGTGTTAAAGGAATAAAGTAGGTATTTATTTAAAAGATCTTCAAAGGATACACCTTGGGCAGTATAAGAGCCCGGCTGAGGCTACATCCAAGATAGACGAGTCACACATTTGCACACTTTTATAAGTTTTGGTCCATTTACATAGTGGGGTTAATTGTCCAATTACAGCTCCAAGTTATGAAGTCCCATCCTCCCAGATTTCTCTCTTCAACATGCTGTTGTTTGTACATTTTTGGGCCTGAAGTTGCAATGGTGTCCTTGGTTTTGGGCTGGAAAAGGATTGTTTTGTCTAACTAAACTGTGAAGAGAACTTGCTAACACTTTATATGAAGTTCAAAGTTATATATTAATGCAGTACAGAATCTGGAAAATATGAAAGCAAAAACTTAAGGCATCATTCCCAACAGCAAGACTGATAGAACAGTAGACAGTTCCTGAGTTCCTTCTTTAGACAAAGTAACTATTTAACACAATTGAACAAATTAGCAACAAGTCCTCTGCTGTTTTACAGAACATCATATTTTCCATCAATTAAAGGTGTCCTTGTAAAAGGAGGTATTCACTTCTCCAGGTCCCTGGGGTAAGTGATACAACTGAAAGGAACTATGACCAGGATTTTCATAATCTGGATTGTGTTTTAAGGGTTACTGGCTGGAAAATCTCATTGAGTCTGGCTGAGTCCAAAACTCTGGCATGTCATTATTTCTGAGTTGTAAATATTCGCCTAAATTTAATAGAGGGAGCAACAAATTGTTTGAACACAAATAGCTGGAACTGGGTTTGCATATTTCTAGCAAACTGGCACACACTTTACAGACAATTATATTAAATATACCAAGTTAATATTTCTGAATTGATAGATTTTTAATCAAGAAACAAAAATATACCCCAAATTTATAAAATGTGCCTATTATCTCTTAATAGTTTGTCCCATCTGTTTTCCTCAGACAACGATCTCTCTATAAACATGGGCTTCCATGTAGGATTGCTGTCACTGGTACAAATAAAAGGTGGAATTTCACTAAATAGAATTTTCACATTCCTTTGCACAGGTGATTATATAATCTGCATGACAATATAAGAACTTAGACTTACAGCTTGTGCAAGGCAATTAAGTAGGAAGTACAGTGTCTCAAGTGCACTGTCTGAGATAATTAATATAATATGCAGAAACTGTAAGTTATCCTCTAAAAATGCAGCTCTTCTGATTTATCTATCACTGAGAGAGGAGAAAAAAACCACTCCTGTTCATAACAGGAATACTGTGGCATGAGACTTGGTATCTTGTCCAACAAGGCAATAAATCAAAGAACACAGCAGCCAGATTTTTGAAGAAAGAATATTTTCAGCTGAAAGAGAACTGTCCTTGACTTTCTTCATGTGGATGTAAAAGTATGATTCAACAGCAAATATGAATAAAAAATTAAAATGTACATATAAAATAACTATAGCTCTAACCTCAGAAATAAAAACATAGGAAAATGAGAAATCTCTCCCTGTAAGATGTTGCAATTGATAATGCTGTTTCAGGATACAAGGGGATACTGTCAGCTCATACTTTAGAGAACACAAAAATTAACCAGAAAAGCTCCTTTTAATGTCTGTTTTGTTTTTGTGCATGTGTATTTCCACGTGCATGTGGATGAGGATGCATGTGTGGCTTTCAGTTCTTTGCTACCTCTTATCTTCCTTTTTTTTTTTTTTCCTGCCTGCAAGAGCAACACAAACAAGGGAAGACTGACTAATGCACCTCAAGCTGAACGTTTCTCTCCAAGGAGAACTGCCTTTGCCCACACAGCACACCATTAAAAATGGTGAGGCTGCACATGGGAGCACAAGGTTTCCCACATGCAGCAACCTGCAGGATTAGGGGAATTAACAATGAAAAACATTGTCTAAAGAAGACACATGACTAAAGTGTAAAAAACTACACAGATGTAAAAGTTCAAGGAGCTCCTTGTAAACGCAAAATAAAAACAAAAAAGGTTTCTTTTGTCCTGTTCTCCCACAAATATTCAATAGGAGAAAATCCCTTTTACTTGTTTGTCTGATCTCCAGTTAGTTATTCTTGAAGAGCTGTCAGTTTTCCCCTTTTCCCATGGCTACATCAATTCTTGCATGGTGTGCACAACACAGAAGGGAACTATTTTCAAGCCAGATTCTTGTCCCTGTTAGAAATTTGCAACTGAGGAATTATGCAAGAAAATGATGAATCCAGGTCATCCTCACTCCGGCAATCCCCAGCAGCTGCTATAGACCCTGGAAGCAACAGTAGTCAGCCTTGAAATTTCTACAGCTATGTAATATGACTGGAAGCAATACCATTGAGTATACAGTTGGTATCATACAAATTAATACAGTGTAAATTCTGCCACTTTGCTGCTCACCCCAGTGAGCTCTTTCTTTCCCTTTCAAGGAGTAGCTGTGCTGATCAATAACTAGAAAATCTGTTAGAACCAGAGAAAATTGTTTGCCCTGTGAAAACCGTTTCTCTCCTGTAAACATTTGCTTTTAAATAGCATGGATTGCAGCTGCATCCTAGATTGAGCAAGCCAGCAGAAATTGCTCACCCTAGTTTGACTTGAAAGGGCAGTCAGTTCTACTTCTATCAGTCGGCCTCAAACTTGACCCCTCTCCCACCCAACTTATGGTCAACACCAAGGGATTGCAGGATCAGGATCATTAAGTAGTGCTGAATGGACAAGTCCTAAAGCAAAACAGAGGGACAGTCAATTGCAGGCAGAATGCAGCAGATTTATATCCACTAGGTGAAAGAAAAATGACTCCTAAATGGGCTGGAGCAGCTGTGAAACTAGTCTGCCACAAGCAAAGATGAAGCATGGCAGTCTCAGAGAAGAGCCTCTTTGCTTTCCAGCTCTAAAAGCAATTACCATAGATAAAAGCAAGTTCTTGGCAGGGCAGGCAAACTGACAGGGCTCAATTCTTAAACAGCAATCTGATCCCAAGGGACCTTCCAGATCACTCACAGACCAACCATTACAGCACCATTACTGACTGAAAATATGACAACAGAGTAGGAGTGGGAGAGACTGTCCCTTCAAGTAAACTGATGTTGTCCAGAAGGAGAGGCAGTAAAAAAGTATTCCAGTGTAAATTACTGTCCTCAATGCACGTGTTAGGGAAAGCAATACAGTCAGAGTTGGTAAGAGTAAGCTTCCGTTCTGCAAATCAAAAAGTAAAACTCTCAGGCATTTAAATTCTTAATTGAATCCCCTTATAGTGTGCTAAATCTGATTGTGATTAGTGTTCAGTAGTTAATTTCACGGATCAGAACAATTGTTCTATAATCTCCCAAACATGATTCTGTAAGGCCTAAAGCTGTATTACATTTTAGCTCTAAGCACAAACTAATATAATTTTTAATATAATATGAAATAGTAATATATTACATTGTATGGAGAGGCAATTATTTGGTCTAGCGGTAGGCATTGATTTATTTAAAAAAAAATCAGAGAAAAGCCCAAGGTTAAAGTGAGGAGTTAGGAGAAGACTGGAGAAAATACAATCTCTTTCATTCTCTAAAAGAAAGTTTTGAACTATGTGTCTCATGAGCCATGACAGAGAGCAAAAACTGAGAAGATAGAGCCAAGCAAGAAGCTGGACATTGAAGCATGGAAAGATGTATGCTTATTATTACTTAGAGAGACAGGTGAAAACAACAAGTAAGTGAACAAGCAAGACTAAAAGATCAAGAAGATGCAGTTAAAGCTGAAGTGGTAGCAGGTGGCCATGCTGCAAGAAGGGAAAATAAAGAAACCCTACTTCTGAAAAAAAAATAGACAAACAATATAAGTTTACAAAAAGAAGTCCTCACAAATAAAACTTTCAGTATGTGGATGGCTGGAGTCAGAACTATCAAAGTTTAACCCAACAGGGAAATGGTTAAAGGCATTGTGT
Source organism: Chamaea fasciata (assembly GCF_029207755.1). Taxonomy (NCBI): domain Eukaryota; kingdom Metazoa; phylum Chordata; class Aves; order Passeriformes; family Sylviidae; genus Chamaea; species Chamaea fasciata. Next base: position 132,673,874 of record NW_027094086.1, read on the forward strand.
GGTAACCCCTCTGCTGATGGTGCAGTTCCTTGGATCAGGCTACCTTAGTGCAAAGTTCAGGCAAGCTTAGGCATGCATGGGTGCATCATGATCACCAGGGGTAACCCAGATAGCATTAATAAGTACAAATACTTGAGCTTTCCTTGATCTAGCATTAACCAATTTCAGATCCATCTGTTCCACTTTGGATTGCAGCCTGAATGTCTCATGTTAACTTCATATGCTTATAAATTGCCATCAGTTGTGTCTTCTATTAAATAATGTTCATAATTCAATAACCATCTGGACAGAACAAGGGCAGTGTTCTCACTAATTTCAAAAAGCCTACTTAGAGAGTGGGGCATAGAAGACCTGATCCCATGCCCCTAAATTCACTCATAGGTTTAAAGAACACTACTTATAGCATCTTCCTGCCTCCAAATTAACAGTGAAACATTTAAACAAAATAAAAATGTGCTTTAAGCAAATAAACCAAAGGCTTGTAAGCCAAATTTTATCTTTTGTTAAACATAAGCAACCTCGTGACCTTCAGAGCCCTTTAGCTAAGCAATGGAAATTTGAGGCAAATAAAGAACAAATCATGTTTCCAATAAAGAAATGGGAGGTAGGGAACTGATTTAAGGAGATAGGATTTGATCCAGTGAATTAGTAGGAAAACAAAACAGTCTAGCCTCCTTTTATGGCTTACTTTGAGCCTGTCGAGCCATCTCCATTTCAATTCCCCTCATTAAAGAGTTCTCTCATTTTCAGTTTTTCTCATTAAAGACATAAAGTTTAAAAGGTGTCAAATAACTGGATGAAATTGTGTTTGTACAGTGAATTGAAATCTAGCAGCCTCAAGTTTTGCCCTCAATTACATCCACATGAACATATTTGTAACTTTGGTACTAATTGCAAGTACAGATGGTATCAAAGTCATTTATCTGCAGCTCTTGGGATTTATCAAAAAAATGAAGGTAAAGTGGCAGGCTGAAGTGACAACTCTTGGTTTACTCATGTGTGTTATCACTGATCACCAGCAGAAATAAGCTTGAATTTTGTGATACTGAATGAAGTCACCCTAGCACAGAGCTGGAAACAAAGCAGCAGTTGTTCCAAAATTTCCTCCACACAGCACTATAAAATGATGTTCAAATCAATACAAGTGAGTGAAACAGTAAAATTTACTCTATTTTTGTGTTGCATTGTAAAAAAAAAATGTTCATTGAGAAGAGCTAGAAATGTTTATTTGGGAATTTTTTGCTGTTGACCAGCAGCCCTTCTAAATTATGCACATTTCCCCACCAGTCCATCTTCCACCCTGTCAGTGAACCTTTCCTCTCCTCTGCTCCTTTTCATTCCTCTCCTTCTTCTGTTCCTCTACTGTGTGTGTCATCATCAACAGTAAGACACCTGCAGTTTAAGATTATATGTGACTTTAATCTGTCATTTTCTTTAAAAAGTCTGTGCAGTCACTTGTCATCTAGATCCAGTAAACTTATGTACATGTCTTTGAAAAAATTTCTCTTAACACAGAAGGTGAACATGCACTTTTTGCTGAAAACACCTCAGAAGCTTACAGACTCCCAGGAATACTTGTCTGTGTACTCCTCCCTGGGAAAAAAAAAAATTGTTTTTGGATCAAACAAAAGCTTGAAAATACTTAGCTCCTAAAATATTAATCAACAAGATAACAGGAGAGGTACCATCATACAAGCTGCTTAGAGTTTCTAGCCCAGTCAAAAGGAAAACAGATGAAGGTGCTGAGAGAATTGAATTCAATGGTATTCTGAAATAACATTAAGCTGAATTCTGCAAACTTTCTTAATGATCAGCCTAGCTTGGCTTTTTCTAAATACCCTCCACTAACCCAAGTAATAACTAAGAATGTAGGATTAAGCAAGTCTAGACAAAGTCAGCATTGCTCTGCCTTTTGCCTCCAGAGACATGTTTACTTTTGCTGTTAATGAATAGCTTTGTGTTATTTCTATTTAAATATTATGTATTGCCCACTTCTTCCAATTTTTATTTGCTCCTTTGAGCATCTGCAATTTAACACTCAGACTGGTACCTACATCTTCAGTACATCAGAATTTTTCAAAAAAAAAAGTAACTGTCATTGTTGAATAACACTTAATCAATAAAACCCCATTTCCTAAACAAAAAAGTCATACCTGAAGCCCTTTCCAAACAGTCATGGTTGATTTTAAAACCCTACTTACCATACTGTTCATGTCCTGCATGCATAGAAGGAGTCCTGTCTGTCGTTCTGTCATTTAAGAGCAATAGGCATATGCCAGATTGACAAGGAAATTATTCATTCTAACCCTCTAAGTTCATGGAATCCCTTTGGAAAGAGCATAATCAATAAAGGGTTTCCCTGGAGGATTAATTTTTTTCTTATTTTTCCCTTTTTGAATGAATTATCTCTGCAGTGTTTTTTATGCTCTGTCATCCTACCAACTTGTGGGTTATATGGTGCATGTGTGCAAAAGATACCCTCACTTCCCATTTCTAAACAGCATGTGCAAATGCTTGTGTTTGCAATGGCCCTTGCACAAATAGTGCCTAAATTACATTCTGCCTCTTTTTCCTTGCTGTGCTTACTATCTCTCTGAAGAAGGACTAATAGTAATCGGGGGCCTTCAGTCACTAAGTTTTATTATAGCAAAATGGAATTTTCTGTCCTCAAGTCATATCAGAACTCCTCATTTACAGCATGATATTGAAGAAGCACTTGTTTGTACCTGAAATTTTGTCTGGTTTTCCAGTCACATTAGAATCTTAGAACCATAGAATTTTTGGACGGGAGAAGACCTGTAAGGTCATTGAGTCCAACCATTTACCTAACACTGCCAAGCCCACCACTAAATCATGTCCTTAAGCAGTACATCTACATGTCTTTTACACACCTGCAGGAATGGTGACTCCACAGCTTCCCCAGGCAGCCCAGCTGGCCTATATGAATTTTGTAGTGTATTACTGTTACCACAGTCCTCCCTAAAAGGAGTTTGTTTCAAAGAAGAAAAATATTGCATTTAAGCTTGAGTAAACCTTATCAATTGTTCTCTGAGTACAACTAAAACATGGCATGGTTTCTCTATCTTCTATATCACCTGAGAAATTGAGCCCTGAGCAGAAGATTTCAACCTGGAAGACATCACTCAGTCTCAGGGGTCCTGCTCCCTGGCGTCCCAGAGTAGTGGCTCAGCTGTTTCCATAGCTACCCAGATGCCAGTGGCTCTCACAGCCTCTCTGCTCTGGGAAAACCCATGTGCTTTTGGGACCTATGCACCCTCTGGGTACAGACCCTTGACAGCACTTTCCCCTGGGTCACCCAGGCCTGATCTTGCAACTATTGATCGGCTCTCTTCTTCATACACCTTTGGAAAGAGAAGAAATGCTACTGAAGCTCAACCATTCCAAGTATTTGGTCCTTATTTTGTGTCTACTGTTAAACAGTGGACCGAGTTTACAACAGTGTCCCAAATGGAAAAGGAACATTGGCTTCAGTGCTCCTTATGGTCATGCCATGATTGAGGTGGACAAAAGCACAGGCATGATTTAACCCTTACCAAACTGTAACTTCTACAAAAACTACTGTCATCAAGCTTTGCTTTAGTGCAGACCTGGCAAAATAAAGAACACCTTTTTTTTTTTTTTCTTTTTTTTTTTTTTTTTTTTTTTTTTTAAATAATAAACTACTTCTCCTTGTTTCTGAGCTATGCAACATGGATATTTTAGCTTGTGATGTTACTGACAGTTGTCACTGCTCTTTGTATAGCTAAGAGGCTTTGGAGGGCAAGGGTGGTGGGTTGACTCCCCAAATTCATGAAACATTTAGTCTAGCAACCAATTCAATATTTCTAGAAAGACCACAGCCTGGTTTTCAGACTTGGAAAAGTGGATACAAATGCCAGATACATTACACAAGGTTGTATATCACCTAAATTGTGAACCAAGCGTCACATGTATAGACTCTGCCAGCTGCTGACTTGTTTTCACTGTTCACTATGCATTTGGTCTGAACGAGCCAGTCCTATTACTTTATGTTTACAAGCCTCTGTTTCGTAGCAGGTTGAAGTCAAGGACGTAAAAATATAGTATCTTACTTTGCTTTGGACATAGTGAAGATTGCTTTAAAAAGAAGCTCATTCTGTATGTGTAAAAATGCAGTTTGAATACGGTTTTACTTTGCCCCTACCCAAGTTTTAATACTGTTTGTATATTTTAAAACACAAAAGATGTAGAAGATGTAGAAGGCCTTATGTAAAATTCATCACAAATCTTTAAAACAGGTTGGATATGGCCAGTGACAAATGATGTTCCATGAAGTATTGCATGTCTATTTTTAACATAGCTCTCATACATAATTTCTCCTGCACTGACTGCCCAGCAATATGAACATGTTGAAATACAAGCCATTAGAAATGACAGGCCTTCATATCTCCACCTAATCTTTGTAGGACCCCTACCCACCTGACTTCATATGAGAAGCAAATAAAAACAAGTGATGTGGACAACTGGAACCATCCCAGCAACTTAGCTCCAGCCATCTCTTTGTATTAATCACTACTGCATATTCCTGGTGAGTGGATGCCAATTCAAAAGATCCCAAGCATTTCAATTGCGTCCCTGTCTTCATCTTTACTTCCCTTACTGGAGAGTAATTTCCCTTTAGTTGAGATCCTAAAGGTTGTGTCCTCCCCACACCAATATCAGTAGTCATTGTGGATGGACTCTAACCCTCAGGTCTAGTTTTCTCAAAATGCCTTTTTTCCCCTTTTTCTTTTCTTCTTTTTCTTTTTTTTAAGCCAAAATTTCATTTCTCCATCACTTTCATAAAAGAACAACTTTCTTTTACCTCCTACCTCTCTAAAGTTGTTTACTTTGGCACCCTCCTCATTTTTCATCCACTACCTCCACTTTTGTCCTTCACTGTAAGATAGGTGATAAACGGCCCATGCATCAGCATGCATTGGCTTCCATTCCCAGTTTTGCCCACTCATTTTCTGCATCACAGGATTATCAGGGATCTGAATAAAAGCTAGGATCCATCTCCCCCAGGCCATATTAAAGGCAGGCACTCAAGAATCCATTTGCTGGCATAGTGCTTCAGTGCTGGCCACAGCCTGTTACAAACGGGAACAAGGAAGAGTCAGAGTAGAACAGACAGCAACGAAAAGTGCAAGTACTTCTCCCAGAAAAGCTTGAGGTCCACTTCCTGACTTCAGGTTACACGCCTCCACAATGCACTGGGTGACTTAGCTGCAGGTTTGGCTCTGTGCGAGGGTTAGAGTGGTCGCCTGTGCGTTTGCTAGTCACGTTACCACCATGTTTACCCTTCTATAAAATGGAATACTACCACACTGGATGCTGTGAGCCTTAGGTAAATAAGACACTTTTGAGATCCTCGGTAAAGGATTCTGAACATGAATTCTTCATCAGAAAAAAATTCTTTACTGAAAGGGTTAAAAAGCATTGGAATGAACTGCCCAGGAAAGTGGTATAGCACTCAGTGCCAAGATTTGTTTGACACGGTGGTGTTCAGTCAAAGTTGGACTCTATGATCTCGGTAGTCTTTTTCAACCTTAATGATTCTATGATTCTAACTTGATGTTAGCTGTGTTTTCATTTCATGCTCTCGACCTGCACTTTCTTCCAGAGTCAGTCATTATCATCCTGTGTGAAAATCCTTGGAAGTGCCTCTTCAACATTCCTATTTGCATTGAAGGGTATATTAGAAAATATTGCCTCCTGCAAGCGCAAGCACTCAGCACGAACTCCCCCCCCGCGCCTCCCCAAAATGACTCAGTGGATTCCAGCCTCCTCTCTGTGTAAACAGAGGGTACGCACAAGGACAGGCGGGATGCTCACAGCCACCGATTCCTATTCGTACTAGAAGCCAAGGATGACACAAAGCACAGCTGCCCCTCACTCCACGGGGGAACTCCTGGGGCCGGGGAGCGGGCACGAGCTGGGAGGCTCCCCGCATGGAGGCAGAGGAGCAGCGCTCCGCTCCCCGGCCGTCCTCCCGCCCTCCCGTCCGGCACCCCGGGCTCCCCAGGCCCCGCCGCCCCCAGCCTGCTCCACCACTCGCTCCCGTCCCCGGGAAGTCCCGCCCCGCTCGGGGCGGTCGCGGCTCTTCCAGCCGGGGCCCTGCGGGGTGCGGTGCTGCCGGCGGCCGGCCCGCGTCGCGTGGTGAGCGAGCGGGGCCTGGGGAGCGCCTGCGGAGCCGCTCCGCGACCTCCCGCGGCCCAAAGCCGTGCCGGGCTCGCCCTTGATGCCCTCGGCCCGGCAAGGTGCCTGGGCCGGGAAACCTCGCCCGAGTTGAGGGGCGAGAGTGAGCGGCTTTCGCTCGCTCCGCTGCTGGCCCGGGACGGTCGGAGGCGGGAGGGCGGGAGGCGATGGCGGTGCTCGGGGCTGGGGCGGCCGCGGAGCGGCGGGCAGCGCCGGGCTCGGGCCGAGGGTCAGGGCTGCGGCGGGCCCGGCCCGGCCCGTGCTGCCCCGGCGGCTGCGGGACGAGGGGCAGAGGTGGCCGGGACGGCGGCGCTGGGTCAGGCAGGGCTCCTGCGGGGAGCCCCGCGGCACGGCTGGAGTGTGAGGGGACGGGCAGCTCGTCTCTGCAAAAGCGTTTTACAGCACCAGATGATAGCTACCAACAGAGTAAGCCCCAAGCTCAGGCGGCTTCACTGTGTGAGTGCAGCTACGCTGCTATTATTAGTGCTGGTATTTAATATTTGTACAGCCATAACAAGTTAAATATTGGAACTGCGTCCTCTCTAGTACTCCTCTCCCAACAGTTCCTGAGGGTGTCTCTGTGAAGGAACAAATGCCTCAATCCAAAACTGGGACCTTCAGATTCTGCCTTCAGCTGCCTCTCCATCTGGAAGCACCAGCAGCCCTCTGCAAGAGGCTTCCAGAGTTGCTTAAGCTTGTCGAGGCTCAGCAGCAGAGCTCCAGACTTGCCTGTGTGCCCAGTTGGGATTCCTACACCGTGCATGTTCTCGGTGGCCTGAGGCTTGCTGCCCGTTCCAGGACACAGTTGTGGCAGGTTCGCTGCTCCCCTGGCAGCGGCTCGGGGAGCTGCGGGAGGGAGGCTGAACATGAGCCAGGGAGGTTCTGCTCCCCCTGCCAAGTGTGCCTCAGCACGGCGCCAAAGCCAACTGCTGGGCAGTGGCCTTGGGTTTTGGCAAACCCTCTGCAGCAGGTCTTGTGTTGTGGTTAGTTTGGTCTTTAGTTGAAGCATCCAGGTCCTTCTGGTGAGGAGCTCTGAGGAGCCTAGCAAGTACTTGAATGTATGTATGGTCTCTAAGATACCTGTAAAAATAATTTTTTTTTTTTTTTCAGGTGTCTGTTGTTAAGGGTGGTATCTTCTGTATGCTAGAGGCAGTTCTGTATGCTTGTGACAGTTCTTGAACGAAACAAATTTTTAGCTGGAAATCAATTACTTTTAGGAAATTTTGTTTTACTTGTCTGGAATTCCCTTCTGCTTTACACTGGATAGATTCATTATTCAACGTCCTCTGTCATAATATGTTCTGTAGTGTTTAAAGGTTGCTGCCTTCTTTCTGCTGGGGGCTATGTTTCAGTGATGGGTGAAGCAATGCTTCTAATAAGTAGTTTTGTATCATTTTGTCAGGTACTTTGGGATTATTTTATGAAAGACTACATAAGTGTCATTTATTATGAATGCATCTCATGTTTTGGAATTTACCAGACATAATATTTGCCATCCTATCACCATCATCACATTCATTTTCATGTTATAATCAAAGGTGGCAACAATGGCATTCAGATGCTTAATTGTATTTCATGTAGGTGACCGGTGCTAATTTATTAAATTAGTGCATGGTGCAGCAGGAACAAGTGTCACAGTTTCCCTCTATGGTTAGGGAGCCATCAGCTTGCTTCTCACACATAAAAATCAGTATAGAGTGAAACATATGGCTCCAGTGAGTTCTGTGTTTATTAAAGGACTATGCCTCTGAACAGTCTGTGATTTTTTTTTTCCTTATTTCACTTGATGTAGATCTAAAATGTTTTTCCCATCTTTCAGGACTTGAAATACTGAACAAATTCATTTTTTAGTCAGATGAAACCAAGGCTTTTTAAGGTTCATGAAAACAGTGAGACTTCTGTTTGTATCAGACTGGCCACCTGTCTGGTATGGAGGAATTAGAGATCCATCTAGACTGTGGAAATCTAAAGTTCAAGTCTCTGGTTTGACTCAGAACAGTTTTGAGCTCTTTTACGTTTTCTGCATTTCTGGAAAATTGGATTTCAAGCTGTATTGGAAGGGAAGGGAAGTATCCCGTCCCTCTAGTTCTAAGAAGAAATTACATCTTAGAACTGGTAGGGTAGGTTTTCTGCTTCAATGTCATTTTTCTGGTCACAAATTTAAAAGCTTCCTCAGAATTTTCTAAGCAGTGGCCATATCTTTGGTCTTATAGTAATATGTATGTTGGTCATAATCCAAGAAAAGCATTTTATCCTAACAATAGCTGCAATATGTTTCACAAGTACTTAACTACTCAGATGAAAAGGAAGTAAGAAGAGAGACCACCACCATCATCTCTTTGATGGCAACTTTACGTAAATCACAATTTTTTACTTGGATCTCAGAAATGTAGAATCACTCTTTTCAAATATACTCTGATACCCTACTTTTGTGTAGCCAAAGCCACAGGGTTTTTCTTGAAGTAACTTCTGTGGAGGAGGTAGGATCAAAGAACAGTATGTTACCTGCTAAACTACTCCCTTTTTCTGCTCTTTTGGGATCTCACCTCTTTCCTCAAAATGTAAAGGGAGAATTGTTTTATCCCACAGTTGTCTTTGCCCTGTCCAGAGTCACTACAGTGAGGATTAGTGATCAAGTGAAAGGAATGTATTATCTCTTTTTCTGTGATTTGTGTACCTCTTGGCAGATGGATTGTCTTCAGATGGGTCTGGAGATCTTCAACTGGTTTTAATGCTTGAATTCTGGTGTTCTGTAAACTTTATTGCAGGACTTTGTTCTTTGTTGTTCACTTTAGACTGGGTAGCCAGGATTTTTTGAAAAACAGGTAATAGGTTCCAGGACAAAAATACTGAGTTCGTATCTTCTTTCAGAAATTATGTGGTTCAAAAAGGCATAACAGTGGCAGGGTTCTGTGTCCAGTTCTGGTTAAGACTGAAGATTCAGCAATACCTGGAAAAGAAATAGAAGGATATGTAGGAGACCTGACAGTTTTGTCAGCCTGCGTGTTGTGTTGGTTGTTCTTAGTGTTCCACTGTTGTACCCAGATGGGGGTAAGAACTTAAAAACAACAGGAGTTGTATAAGGTAGAGGTCATTGACTGACCACTGACAAATTGTGCAGACTGAAAAGGCAGTCTCTGAGGTAAAAGATTGCTCCTTGAGCTACACCCATCAGCTTTGGGCTTTCCCTTGACTTACATTAACTTTTCTTGTGTGGGCTCATTTCTTTAGGGCAGAAGGGGACCTTGAGAAGGACATACAGCTTCCATTTCCTGATACAGTCACAGAGAACAGTCACAGTCCAAAGGCTTTTCTCAGGGTGGTTTTTTTTTTCCCATTAGGTCTTCAGATTGGTTGCAAATTTTGTGATAGAGTTGTTTGCCATAGTGGGACATTGAATTTAGTTCTGTGCATCTAAACTCATCACACCCTAGTAAAGAAGGTGGTTTTCTGGAAGCCCCTGCTTATTTTAGTTGCTGCAGTCTGTGATATTGAATGAGACAGTAAACCAAATCCCCATGCTCTTTTCTACCATGCATGGCTTTGCAGGTCTCAGTGGATCAGTGGCTAGTGTGTTCTGTGGAAAAACTGACTTGAGGTTCATTCATCTGATTTTTTCTAGATAGTAGTAGTGTTCAGTCTTGATCAAGAGGTAGTAATGCGTATCACTCATCCATTGCTTAGATTTGTTTGGTGCATTTCGGCTTGTAAAGATCATAGAGTGATTTGGTGTGGCTCTGTAGGACTGTACAAGTGAGTGATAATGCTTACTGAAATGTTTAAAGTCATGTGAAAATGCATGTATGTGACCTTAAATAGAGAGAAAACCAATGAAAGTCAATGAGAATAACAGCAAAAAGTGGAGTTAGACGTATGCTTGTTACAAATTTGAAATGTAGAGGGAATTAAGGCTAGATATGCATTCCTGAAAAGGAGACTTTTTTCCTACATCTTGTTGTCCTAGCAAGAAAGAGAGTATGTGCTTGTACCCCAGAACCCTTGAGAAGCAAATGTGAGTCCATTAAGTCTTAAGAATATGAAAGTACGTATCAACATGCAGGACTTAGCCCATATTTGCATATAGCATAATGTGACTTCAGTTCTGATTTTTGGCCTAAAAACACTATGTGTGCATGTAAAATATAATTAATGTAATGTTTGACCCTGGAGGAGAATTTTTATCTGACCTTTTATCAGGAGTAATTTTGGAAGCTGCCCAAAATGAAAAATCCCCTGAAGTTCTTCTAAAGAGATGTTAATGAAAAAACACTTAGGGGTATGCTGGTCTCAGATCTCTCTGAGGAAGAGAAACTTCAATGTGACTTTGCTCAGAGAAGCCTAGATTTTGAGACTGTTATCTGCACAGAAATAAGGTAAAATAGAAGTCTGACTATTCTGGTCACAACAGCTAAACTTTAACCAAATTGGAAAAAAATTGAGCAAAGTTTCGTAAACAAAGTGACTTGGACTCTGCTTCTCGGGGCAAATCACACGTGCTTGCTTTGATCCCCAAGGTTTGTCCACTCTGCGAGACTGATACAAGACACTGCGCTTATCCTGGTGTGGCAGTTCAACTGTTAGGAAGCAATCTGATTTAGATATGCCTGGCTTAAAGCCTGGCTACAGCCAGAATGTGACCCTCAGACATGCAGAGCTGGGAGGTCTGTCTGCCACGAGCTGAACCACAGAGGGGAGATGCTGTAAGAATTTTCTCTTTCCTTTCAGGTGAACATTTAAAAGCTTTGCTTCTCGCTTACCCAGCTCCTTATCTGAGTGTGCTTTTTGGAGGTCCTGAGGGCAGGGGGTCAAGATACTGGCCTTTGCCATATGTGTACTAGTGTTTACATTTCTCTTAAAATTTAAGTGACTTTGCTTTTAGATTGTAGAACATTGACAGTGCCACTCAAGCACTGTAGCTGCTGTGGAGTGTGTGTACCTGCATATTTTGGTGGCACTTCTCTTTATCATGGTTGGATTATATAATGCTTGGCTAAAGCTCTCCTAATTCTTTTTCATAGCATGTACTGTAACCTTATATAAATAAAGTCTTACTTTTAGTATTCCGTCTCACTTCTGTAGTGTAAAGGTTTTTGGTTGCTCAAACCATCTATAGAAAATTTAGTGAAAAACAGTATTTAGCATTTCTTTTAGCTTGACTTCTCAGGGAAATATGTTTTTGAATGGTTTGGGGACCCGAGGTAGGTTACTGAAGGCCACAATATTAACCCACTATTCTGAGTATTTCCAGAATAGTGTGTTTCATGAAGAAATGTGGCAAGGTAGAGTAGATGATGCTTTTTAAATAATCCCTCTGAGAGTTGTCTAGGCTTTGAGTCTGTTGGCCAATTCCTCCCCAGTCAAGAGTTTACACGTCCGAAATGGTGAGGTTTGTATGCATGCTATGTGAAGATACAGCCACCCAAAGGTGGGAAAGTGCAGGTGTCCCACGAAGGGAAGGAAGAACTGCAGCAAATGCTCCTGTGGGATTAGGGAGGAGTTTGTGTGGGAGAGAGGCAACATTAGTGTTCTCTTCCTGTCTCATAAGAACTTTATTCAAGACATGAAAAATCTCCTGTGTGACATTGTTGCTTAGGACACAAAGCCTTGAGTTAGTTTGAAGTTCAGCAAAATGGTGCTTTCATAGCTCCATTTTGGGAGAGGAAAAAGAGAAATGCCACTTCTGACTAATGGCAATTCTGAAGACAGGAAAGAACATTTATGACTTTTAATTAAAATAATCTGTCACCTTTGGAGCAGAATACCTGCAATTTCTACAGGAGAGACAGGAGTTTTCCCAGAAACCTCAATTTTTTCAGTACTTCCACTCATTTTCAAATTCTGTTTCTTGGGCAGAATAACCCAAAAACAGCAAAAGATGTGTTGTTACCTCATGTTACACAAACTAGTGATGGTGTGAGAGTGCCTGTGTAGGAGTACAGTGTCATAGCTCCTTGATACCTTTGTGATGACTGGTGCACAGGGATTTGCTGGACTGAATGACAGGTGAATCTGCATCTGTCCTGGAGCAAATGCAAGTTCTGTCCTCCTGCTGCACTCAGCCACCCAATTGTGGCAAGCTCAGCTCCACAGCCCCTGTAGCTGTGCTTCCCTGACAACATGCATGAGCAAAAAAGCCATGCTTACTGAAATCCGTGTCTGAGGGGAGTGCTGGGTTTCAGGCGTCTTTGCACCCTAATTAGCACTCGTGAATATATTTTTGAAGAAGGTAAAGCAGATCTGGCATCCATCCATTGGAGAGGTTAGAAAGCTTGCTTGTCTGGTGGGGAAGAGGAGGAACTGTGTGGGCAGTATTGAGTTCCTTCCTTTCTGTAAACCTCTACAGGCTTGGCAGAAACATGAGGGAAGAGAAAGCTAAGTTTATTTTTTAAATTCTTCCTGACATAGTCTACACGTGTTGTCTTACTCTCTGTCTCTCCTCTTCCTTTGTCTTGCTAACTTTTTCCCTTGTCACAAAATGTTTACATATGGGGAACGGTGAGATGACACAGCATAGACTAACTAATAATAATTTCCTACAGATGTGTCACATATTTCTAATTAGTGGCTTTTCCATGCTCTGTAGGGGTTGCTCAAACTAGAATCGAAAATTGAAAACATTTCCTCCATCTGTAAATATATAGTCAGCCTGTTCTATGTCACATTTGCCAGGGCTGTGTGGTTATAAAAGAATGACCCACTTGAAATGCTCTTGATGCAGCCTGGGCAGCCGTTGTTTCTAAACGGCAGCTGTGTTTAACTTTTTCTGGATAGAGTTAATACCCATTGAGCCATTCTTTTTGCTTTTATTTGTAATTTTATGTCGCAGCAATGTGCATTTAATGTTGCACTAATCTCCCATTGTAATGTAACGGGAATGAAATGATTCTCACACCAGTCTACAGAGAATCTGTGCTAATGCCATTAAAATGTGCTTACCGAATCAAAACAAATGCAGAATTAGCATATGGAAACTGTGTTTATGTGATTATAATGTTTCAGCAATATGAGATTACTGTAGGAAGCAACTAATCCAAACCTAGAGGGGCTTCCCATTACAAGGCCATTAAAATGACACAATGACTGAAGTGCACGTTTCACATGGGAACAGGGGAAACATAAATCTTGTCATCAGTATTCAAGCAAAACATCTATTGAACTCAGTGGAGTTTTTGCCAGAGTCAGGAATGCAACACCATGACCTTTTTAGTAGCAAGTCTCTTTTCTCTTAACAATACCTCTAGGAAAAATATTTACTTCGCCAGGCTTTGATAGGTGGCTAATGGTGAGAGTCGTATTTTGTGTACCATGGTGGTTATGAAGATTTGTCCAGAGTTTATTACAAGAATGATAGGGCAGTGTTTCATGGCTTTTGTGAAATAATACAAGTTTTGGTTATATCTTAAAGCAATTTTCTCATTTTTTTAGTTTGACTTTGTAATTTTCAGGAAATATAACTTACTTCTCTCTTTATACAGCACCCAGAGCTGAGAGGTCTTGGTCTGTGCAGGAGCTCCTTGGCAATACCAACACATAAATTAGCGATTTTCAAAACCAAAATAGTTGTTATTGCCAGATATGAACCTACCTATCTATCTTCTGTTGTAGAAATCGGCACATTTTCCCATCCCCTCAGACAGGTTAAGATTAAGGAAATATAATTCACAGATCCTATGTAGAACCATTTGAAATATATTTGTCTCATCCTGGATTGTTTCTTGGCTTCTTCCTTAGTCTGTGGAAGGAGGATAACATTACAGAAAGTGACTTGTCCTGTCCTATTACAGGCTTTCACAATAAGCTGGATGAATTGCCTATATATATGTCCTTCCATCTCCACTATGAAAATGGTCTAGATGATTGTTCTGTAGTAGACGTACATCATTTAAATGGCAAAATGAGGTGATATGAATGCAGTCCTTGGTGTACGAAAGAAGAAACTTTTTCGAAAGGAAGTTCTGTGTAAAACAGGGCATGCAGGTCTTAAGTAAACCACACAAACAGTGATTCCTGTAGTAACATATACATGCTTATTCCGTTTGAAAGCTATTTGCACCTAAAATCTGTTTTAAAAACATGTAGTTCTGATTCCATCAAGAGAATTTTAATAGGAATAATGCATCATAGCAGGCTCTTTATGTGAATGACAGTAGGGAAGATACCAGGACAGTGGTTTCAAAAATAATTCCAGTCACAGGTTGTTGACTGTCTTTATTTTTTATATTTCTTTTATTAAGAATAGTGGGTTTCTAAAACTGTGTTAGTAAGCAGGAACAGGCATTAATATATTTTTCATTAACATAAAATTACGCCTGCTTTAAATGCTGTTTGTGTCAATTTCCATTTTTTGTAATGCTTATATTTATAAAAATCCTTGGCCTCAGTCAAAAGGTTTTGTAAATTCTGTATGTGAGCTGTAATCTGAAATCTAGAGTTTAAAAATCAACAGGTTGGTGTCTGCCGTAAGAGAAACCTGACATGACAACTGGTAATTGATTTGTGTCAAGTTTTATTAAAAGAAATTAAATACTTGTATATTTAATTGTATATCAGTTTGTTTTGCTAACTTAATAAATGAATTGGAAAATTGTCAGTGAACATGGGGAAAGAGAAGTGTGAATCCACTGCAGAGGGTATTCATCACTCTGTGCTGTCAGGGTTTTACTCAATGCCAGAGTGTAGGTATTTAACATTAAAAAAAAAGATGAGGGGGGAGCAAAAAAAAAAAAACCAAAAGTAATGCTTAGAATTATGTCAGTTGCTTTGCTGTTGTTGCATGTAAGTTGTGCATATAAGAATGACTCAGATCACTGAACTTTCTCCAAAATAGTGGGTTGCTCTATATAGAGCACCAGCCTTCTTCAAGGACGGAAGTAATGACTGCTTAATTGAATTGCAGTTAGGAGCAGTTTCTGACTAAGACAGGTATTTTGCTTTTAATTATTTGCTCAAGAATAATATTTTCTAAAATCATGCACTTCTTAATTTGTTTGGAAGAAAAATAAATCATCCTATTAATCAGCCAGCAGTCTGTTCTATGAGAGTAATTACTCTTCTACCTTCTCAAGCAAGTTAACATGCTAGTTCAGGAACAAAATTCCTAAAAGAACAGTTCTTCCTAAGTCTGCTTTTACACAAAGCAAGTAAACATCGTCAGTAATCTCTCTTTTTTATGGATGGCAAACTCATCATATTACAATGAGCATCAGCACTACAGACTTCACTGGGCAGGCAACAGCTGCCTTTTCCAGGGGCTGGGTCACTTTTGTGTATTGGTGCTCTGACAGTGACTGCTTCTCATGAGATCAAAGAATCCCCAAAGAGATCTTGATGTTCCTGTGCCCTTTGATATGCAGAGTTCAGTGCCCTTCAGATTTCAGTTTTTCTGTCATCCTGGTAGATTAACTTCAGCAGTTAAAAGGAAAATGTCCTCTGAGGGCTTTACCAGTAACAAACCCGTGTTTATGACATTATTCACTAAAAGGGAGGCAGAAATGGGAAGGACCTCTCTCTTTAATCAATAATGCATGCTCTAGTTAGTCCTTTCCTCTGGACATGATTAAACATGTATTTTGTTTCATAACTGATGATTTTGGTTGACTAGGGATTTTAACTATATATCCTCAAGCCTTTGTGACTAGCATCTGGAAGATCTATCATGAACTGGTTAGTCAGGACTACCCCCACTCTCAAAAGGAAAAAAAACCCAACCAAAATCCCAGTGGGGAGAGCTGCAGTTAATTCCAACCTGCAGTGAGTTAAGCCAAACTGGCAGTGGGCCTTTGACATGAACCGTGCAGACTGTAGCCGCAGTGTTTGTCACTGCTGGTTTGAAGTTTTGAGAAGTAACATTGTTTCATTGATGTTAAAGATGAATTAAAAAGTGTCTGAGATGCTGAGCCACATATAAAATATTCGATTAAGGCCTGTTCTTAACTGGTAAAATATTTGCCCGCTGAAGCTCTCTGGCTTCTCCATTGCTGTTTGTGGGCCTTGCTGTAGCATTGGTGGCTGTTGTCAGCCTTAGAGGAGTGGTCCTGGGCTGTTCCAGACCTCCAGAACACAGCTGGTAGGAGAACCTGAGCCCTGCTGAAGCCAGAGGAGCATATTATCACCTCCACCCCTGCATTCCACATAGGGAGGGGCAGACAAGGTGCCCAAGCACAGACAGCTTCCTCAGCATGTGAGGGGGACACTGAGTCTTGGAGGCCAGACATAAACATACTGAACATACCAGTAAGGAATATTCAGCCTTGTTGCCAAGTGTGTTCATCTGGTGACTGAAGCCGACAAAATTTGACAGCTGCTGAAGAGCAAAGAATCCTAAATGAACATACAGTGGTTTTATTAAATAGGAAACATTTATCTGGATGTGATACTGACTGCAGCACAATAAGTGATGACAATTGCCATGTACTGGAATGTGATGTGTTTATGTTGTTGGAGCACTGATACAAGCACAGTTGGGTAAAATAAATGCCTTGTTTTCATATTGACCACCCTGCTGCAAATAGCTTTTGGAAACATCCCGGGAAACACACACAGAGTGTAGGTACATGTACAAGAGGGAGGAGGGATTTCAGAAGTTGCCTGGGAAAAACACTGCTCTTTCTGAAATAGTTTTGTTTCCTTTCTTCTTCCTTCCCAGACTCCTTTAGGATCTGATATTCTTTTCCATTTGTTAAAGAAAAATGCCGTCTTTGAGCGGAAAAGTGCAGACTGTCTTGGGCCCTGTGGAGCCAGACTGTCTTGGCTATACGTTGACTCATGAACACTTGACTATGAACTACAGCAGCTGCTTTTGTCCACCTTCTCCAGGCCAAGAGCCTTTGTCTAATGGGCCCATTGAGATGAAGAACTTGTTTTGGATTAAGCAAAATCCCTACAGCCATAAAGAAAACCTTCTTTTGTATCAGGAAACAGACGCTGTGAGGGAGGAGCTGCTGCATTTTAAAGCAGCAGGTGGTGGGACGATTGTGGAAAACACAACTACAGGAATTGGCCGGGATGTGATTACTTTGAAGAAACTTGCTGAAGAAACTGGAGTTCATATTATTGCTGGTGCTGGGTTTTATGTGGATTCCACTCATTCTGCTCAAACACAAGCCATGACAGTGGAGCAGGTAAGTCCTAACCATTGCTTCAGTGCCTCTGTCCTATGAATTATCCCTGGGTAAGCCAAAGTTGGAGAGAAGTTCCAGTAAAATAGATGAAATACAAAGGTGCTCAGCATAGAAAACAGGAACAGCATTACTGCTTGTGTGTAATAACTGGAGCAGCACTACTTTCGTGTGCTTGGGTTACTTGTCAGAATTTCCAGTCCTTAAGCTCCATTTTCTCTGTTACAATGTTACAATGCAACAGTGAAAGGAAAACACAGTGTTTTGTCCTGTGGGGACATTTGGTACACTACCAACTATCTTGAGTTTTTTACTATTTTTTAAGGAAGGAGTTTATCCTTGCTATCTCTTTTGTCACTTTTTCTGGCTAATTGCTTCCCAATGAGTTTACCCAGTATTCTTGTAAATAGCATAAATAATTGCAATATTTTTAGGACAATTCTAAATCACTGCTCTGCTCAGGCTATGTGTTACAGCTCTCTCTATTATTTGTCCAGACTTTTCAGGGCATAGTCTACATCAGTCTGTTTGTATGGTGACTAAGACAATGTGTTAATAATAACTGAGGTCCCTAGATATTCCTGTAATAATAAATAGTCATCTTTTATTAAGAAAATGTGGTGATGAGGAGAAGAGGGAATGGAACTCTCCAAGGTAGGAGGCTGTGAATGTGTATGAATAGAGCTGACTTTTTTAAAAAAAGGTCTGTCACAGTTTACAAATGAGTCAAATTAGTTTTAAAAAGTAATGGTCAAAACTTGAGCAGTGCTGCCAACAAAACTGGACCCAAACTGTACACAAGAGTACTGCTTTTCCTAAATATTCTTCCGTTGCGTGAAATGCAAATAAATACAAGTAGCATAGACACAAATAGATTTCTCAAGGCAAAGGTTTCCCTTCTGTGTTTGGTGGACTGATGGAGATGCACAGATTTCCTGTACTCAGCACTTAGAAGGTAGGCAATCATCAGTGCCATTTTGTGCTCTCAATTCTGAATGTATGCTCAATATATATGGCCTATTCTGGGAAAGAAAAACTAAAGATTGTATAACAAAGTAGTTTTATTAAGAGATTCTGATGGTTTTTGTCTATGTGTGCTCTAAAGCAGGCTAATTTTGATCCTGTAAATTTGTCAAATGAGCTTTGTTTCTGTTGTTCTGAAGTCAGCAGAGCTCCTGTTGTTTTACATTGGCATTCCCATAAGCAGGTTTTGCCTTAAACTTATCTCTTCAGGATGCTTGCCGGAGTTGCTCCCTTCTCTTACTGAATGACAAGGTTTCTTTATTCTCTGATCTCTTGTTTTGCAAAAATTACATTGAATTGTGTCTGGAGGCAATCCAGGAATGCAAGGCAAAGGTTTTGGATAAACTAACCTTTTTTTTTTTTTTTTTTTTTTTTTTTTTTTAAAATTCAAACCTAATGTTTGTCTAAATCAGAGTTCAAATTATGTGTAGACCAGCTTTTTTTGGCACACCTGGACAAATGTGTGACTGGATACTGTTAAATTGATTTGCTTCTGTGTTTGTTTTGGTCTTAGTGAATGGCTAGCATAATATTAGTTGACAGAAACTGCAGTGTTTTCACACACCCAGCTGTTAATTAAATAAGTTCAGAAAGACATTGGGAGTTTAAGTAGCCCAGCGTCCATAGGCCAAATTTGATGGTATTTAACACAAATAGTAATAATAACCAAAAATCTGATTTTTCTCTTCTCTAGCTGACAAAGATTATTGTTGATGAGGTACTCAAAGGAGCAGATGGGACTAATATCAAATGTGGTGTGGTGGGAGAAATAGGATGCTCCTGGCCTTTGACTCCAAGTGAACACAGAGTGCTTCAGGCAACAGCAGAGGCTCAGTCACAGCTTGGGTGCCCTGTTATCATCCATCCTGGCAGGAACAGCGACTCCCCTTTCCAGATTATCCGCATTCTGCAGGAAGCTGGGGCTGATGCTTCAAAGACAGTCATGTCTCACCTCGACAGGTAAGGAGACTGTTCTGTGCTTCCTGCAGTGTTGCCACAGCTCACTGGGATTTTGCAGAACTACACTGGGAAAAGTTGACATAGAATGTTATCCTCAAATTTACTGACTTAAAAATAAGTGCTTATATAGAGCTTGATCTGCCTCCAGCACTTCAGTCAGGATCAGCTTTTCGATTCACATTGATAAGAGATTTTGATATTTTAAATGCCGTCTTTGAATGCCTAGCAGAGGAATTGGGAATAACCATAGCCACATTTAAAAAATGGGAATTCCATTCATTTGTATCCCTGCACAAATTTCTGTATTTACAAAGCACTGGACACTGAGCAGCTCTCACTAAATCAGGTTGGAAGTTGCTGGGCTTCCAGTGTTTTTGAAAACTGGATCACTCTTAATGGCCTTGCCAAAATCTCACAGAAGCTAATGGAAATTTCCTTGATTTGGCTGGAGTCTGGATCAAAGCAAAAGGCAGATTTTTAATATTCTACTACCAGACAGAGGAAATACTGCTTAAAAAGAAAATAGTTGGGTTTTGGATAGCTCATAGCATAGACCAGATAGTTAACTTTTAGTTTTCTTGAGAACAAAACCCAGGAGTTCCACATGAGGCATGGAGAGAAATTGGGATGCTTTTCTCTCTCCAGCTTAGAAATACAGCCTCTATTACCCAATCAGGTTTGTATGACCTTGTGTTGCTCATGGTGAGCTGGAGTGTGTCCAAGCATTGATTAGTTTGGCCAGTTGCTGAATAATGGAGACTATTTGTGGTCATATGATTCTCAGCAATTGGATTGTTTGCCCTCAGTGTGAATGTAATACAGGCAACAGCACTGTTCTCCAAATTTCTCATGGTTACAGGCTCTAAGAGCTTGCAAATTGAGCTACAGGTGTTTCTTATTTGCAAATAAGAAACACCTTGTTTACTTGAGGATTTTAGGAGCATAAAATTCATGCCATGAAAGTATATTTGAATATTTATAAATTACATCCTTTTTTGTATTTACCAGCATTCCACTGTATCTGTAGCTGTATTTTTCACCCTTTTTTGAGGAAAAACTGATTACTTAAATCTTTTTATGAAAGAGGACGGAGCAAGCTGCAGACATCAGTACTTATGTAGCCATTATATGTGGTACAACATAAACACACAATTATGGCCTTTTGCCTCTTATACACTCTTGTAATGGTGTTGAATTCAGTAATTAATTGGTGGAAATTAAGCAATATAAGTAGGAAAACAGAGGTGCAGTTTCAATAACAGCCACTGATGCACAATATGACATTTCCTTTTATCTCTTTCTATCGTTACTCTCACACATTCAGGTTGGCACTTGCTCTAACATAAACTACTGTGAAGTTTGGCTTTGCAATGTGCATTTAACATTTTAAGTCTCCTCCAGTAAGAAAAATCCACGTGGGAGCATTCCAGTCCCTTAAATGTGAGATAAATTTGTACATAGCTCCATATTTCATGTCTGCATTTCACATAGACAGAATGGTAGTTTTCCAGTGGATTTACAATTAAGTGATAAAACTAAAATGCTAGCTAACATGTCTTGCAATTTAGCACCTTAGAACAAAAGCAAGCAGGTATCCATAGTGGAACTAAGGTGTACTAAAAGGCTGGAAGCAACAGCTATTGAGCCTTGGGTTTAGGCATTTGTTGAGGGTTAAGGTGATGAAGGAGATCAACATCTTGACTCAACTCACTTGAGTAACTTTCGTTAGAAGACTCACAGCAACTGTTATGAATTTGGGGCATCATAACGGTTTGGTGTCTGTCCCTGTGGTGTTTATGGCTGAGGTCCAAATTACAGGGTTCTTCACCATGTCTCACCTCCTTTTCCATGAACTCAGGGCTGTTCAGGGACAGTGTTGCCCAAACACCCAATTCCAGCTGAGAGATCAGCAGTTTGAACTGGGAACTGCTGCTGTTGCTACATCCTTGTGGCTCGCAGTGGGACCCAGTGTCTGATAAAACTAAGTTCTCTTCATTGGGATAGAAGACCCAAAAGCATGACAGTAGCAATGGTTTTCAAAAGAAACTGTTCTGGCTGTGATTTTGAAATAGATTGTTGGATGTTTTTGCCAGGTGCACAGGATTGATACTTTGGTGATTGTGTCCCTGTGAACCAAGCAGGGCTAGATCTAAAATAATCTGTTCTTTTGCTCTGCACTTTAAAAACTCATTTGGTGATAAATGTTCTGTCTCTGTAAACTGTAACATTTATTTTAAAATAACATTTTTTTATTAATTACAGTTGGCAAGTCTTACACTCCTGCTGATGGCAGGCTTGTTTGAACATGGATTTTCTCTCTCTCAACCCATCTGTTCCTCCTACTTGATCGGTTGTTAGGTCATAATATTGAAATTGTGACATCAGTCATTTCCATAGCAACAGACTGTGATGTAATTGTATATGGTAAAACTGCTTTGTGACATGAATATTTGCAATAATAGAAAAATCCCCCAACAAACTACTGCCCTTTTGGTTAACTGTGCTGCTTTTGTGGAAATTTGGTTTCTTCTTAAAAAAAAAATTGTAGCAGCCATAAAGATAAAATTGTATCATTTGAGTGTTTTTGTTTTTCTTTGGACAGCATATAGACTTAAGTAAAAATGGTTCAAAGAAAACCCAAAATATTCCAGAGAACTCTTATTTCTGTTGCTGTTCTTTTCCCAATGAATGAAAGATGTTAGAAGCTTTGTTCTTCACTTTTCAAATCTGCTGCAAAGCCCATGTCCCAGATACTCACAGTGCCACTATATATTTTGGTGAGAGCATTTCCTTAAGGCGTTCTGGCCAGATCCCAGTGCAAACAATGATATATTGCTGTTCTAATGGCAATCTAAAAACATCACTGTACAGAATAGAAACTAAAGATGAAGTTGTATATTACTGGTGTGTGATGAATGAAACAAGTCCTGTATGAAGCTGTCTCCTGTAACTCTTTTGGGAAAGTAAATCTGTCTTGTGTATGTAATCCATTGTCTTTTTTGAATTTTTTTTAATATCACTATGAATTAACCTCCTCCTTAAATGTCCTTCCTTGTTAGGCTGTCTGTTGAGAGGGTTAATGATATCAAAAGTAAGTAACTTTCCTGTTTCTATTTAAAGATTGCTGTAGAGGTTTTCCTTATTTCATGGGGCAAGAGTTGGTTTTGTTTTGGTTTTTTAACGCATGAAATCCCAAATGAATGTAAGAAGGGCAATTCTGTGTATTGTCTAAAGTTGCATGTGTCAAACAGAAGTCCTGTTTTTCAAATGGGTGAATTGAATCTTAGATTATTTGGTTTTTTTCTTGCAATTAGGAGGTCACAAAATACCTGTCCTCATACCATAAGATGTCTTATTCCTGTTACAGTGCTGACTCTGTGTTATGTATGTTCTGCAGGACCATATTTGATAAAAAGAAACTTCTCGAATTTGCTAAACTTGGATGTTACTTAGAGTATGACCTATTTGGTACAGAATTCCTTCATTATCAGTTCCATCCGGATATTGACATGCCGAACGACAATGAAAGAATTGCAAGGTATCTGCTCCCGTGCAGTTTTAGCTACAGCATGGCCATTGATAAAAAAATATTATTTGAATAAATAATATTTTACTTGTTTGAAGACCATTGCAGAGTGATTCTGCTTGTTGTTCAGCGTTGTCTTCTATCATACTGAAATAATGTCATTTTCCAGTACTGCTGTCATGCCATTAGAGCAGCATGTATCATTTCTTCTGTCTGAGAGGAAGATGCAGAATCTTACTGTTGTAGGAAGTTACTTGAGAAGAGGATCAAGAGCTTTTTTAGCTTCATTCTTTGTCCTAATTCCATGCTGATCTGGTCGAATTTATAAAGTCTGTAAAAACAAAAAGGCTGGAAATACTGCATTTAAGGTAGGATTAAGTACTTCTGTTTGAAACATAGTATTGGAAACTTAGTGCTGCTACTGAACATCATCTGAGCCTGTTATATCTCCTCACTGGTTTGCTAACCCAGCAAAACTCATTGCTTTTTTTTGGATGGATTTGTGCTTCCATCCTGAAAAACTGCCTTTTTTCTTCCAAGCACTCTATCACGTTTCCTCCCTTTGTCCTTTTGCCCTTTCTCAGTTTTGAAGGATGTGATTCCTGTCTCCTCAGAGCTCCCATTCTCCTCAGACTCGCTCACAATGTGAAAATATTGGCCCCACTGGCAGGATACCTCTTCCCTGCTTCTCATCAGCACCTGCAGTCTTAGCTCAGCTGCACAGCAAATCTGTTGTGCTGTGCTAACACAAAGTTTTGCCAAGGAGATACATTCTGTACAGATACTGTCTGAGAGAAGGTAGGATGAGCCGGGAATGGATACCTCACTCCTTCCACTCCATCTGGAGGTGTGATGCTGCCGTGCTGTTTGTCCACAATGTCTGTGAGCAGTGAAGTGGCAAGTGTCTCAGGGGTGGGTTGCCATCCTGCCTGTGTCTTTTTACCTTCCAGAGTCACAGACAGTTTTTCCACTCCTTGATGAGAAAGATTTTATGATTGCTGATCACTTACGAAGTAACTTCTAGCTTTCCCTTTCATCTCAGACATAGCTTCCCTCCCCCTCATTGTCAGATTAATCTTGAAACTAATCTATTTTCAAACTGTTCTCTCCTAAGAAAGTGCTGTGGTTATTCTTCCACCCTCCCAAGTGTTTGCTGCTGCTTTTCACACTAGAAACTGTTTTTCTCTTAACAGTGTTCTCAGTCTTGCACTCAGTATTTTAAACTGTTGCAAGGAATCCACAGTTTTCTCATTTAGTAGGAGTAAAGTTGCTTTCTCTGCTGTGCCTCCTGCCCTCTCCTGTGCCTGATGGAAAGTCAGCATCTACAGCATCACTGGGGAATATATAGAGAGGACTAGACAAGGCCTTGGTTAACAAGTGCATGTTCAACCGTGGCAGAGTTTTCATTCCATCCATGATACTTGCTCAGCCACCATTGTCTCTCCTGAAACTCTCTAGTGTCTGAGTATTTCTTACAGCAGACTGTTCATATGAGGAAAAGATGAAAGGTTTGCCGTCTCATTGCACAGTGTGTTTGAGTTATGTCAGTGCATCCACAGTGGACTAAGGATGGCTGGGGTAATCTCCTTAGGGTTTTGTTTTGTCAAACAGCACCACAGAGGTAGAAATAAAATTGACCTCTAAATGAAAATACTGAATGGATAATACTTGTTCACATCTTTTCTGTTCAAAACACAAACTTCTGTAGTCATTACTTGACACAGTTTAGTCGTCTGTGTACTTCAGCAGTTTGGCTGCTGTCTACTGCCAATGTGAACAAAACACTGACTTTTGTTCTGGGGCAGTTTGGAGTCAGAAGCAGGTATTACCTAAATATAGGGCAATGAGCAAAAAGGAGCAATGGATACAGAATGGAAAGGATCATATGCCTCCCCAACCCATGAAATTAGTCCAGTATTATTAAAGGAGGTGATTCTAATAACATGTTTTGTCAGCAAAAACTTAGTCCCTCCAGTGCCATTGCTCTTACTTTCTAGTTGGCTTGTGGTCTCTCTGTATTTCAGGCTGGAGGAGATTCTTGTGATGTTGTAAGACTGTGGTTTATGTAGTGTTGTGCTCTCTGTGGCACAATGTATGGTGGGTTTTTGAAAAACAATAACATTTTACCAAATTCTATCCTATTTGCCTTCTTTCTGCTGCCCATGCTGATTAGATCCTGCTACATGTATCTCCTTGTAACTGCTTGCAATAAAAGCTGTCAGTGAGGGCTTTCAGATACAGTATGGGTACTTGTAAGGCTAGTTTTTGTTTTCTTGCTGATCAAAGCATTGTCAGGAAGGTAAGGAACAGAATTTCACAGTGCTGGCAACTGATGGAATTGGAGGCCTTCATGAGGAATGAGCACTTTCCAGGGCTGGTCTGTCAGTCCCTGTCACTTCAGTGCTGCAGTCCTCTACCAAACTAAATGGAAGCTTACTGAGAAACTTAACAGTCATGCAATACAGGAGTGTAGATGCTAAAAATGAGCTGATCAAGGGAGTAAGGCTACCTGAAGGAAACATGGAACAGAAGGACTTGTAGTAGTCCTGCTATAAGAGTGTGACCAGAAAGATTACTTCTTTTTCCAAGCTGAATTGTTGTTTTACCAAGGCTGTTTTGCTGCACTGCCATATTAATTCCTCTTATTTCCTGGAATGTGCTAGTGCTGTGCCATGCCAGTCTTATTTATCTTCTTTGATGAACATATTTGAAATGTGTTTTGATGATAACTGTCTATATGGAGGATGTTACTGGCAACTTCAAGTTTTTATTAGCCTGCTTTGCTAAATGGGATCCAACTGAAGATATGAAAGTATTTATATAATTGAACCAGGCTCCTTTAAAGACCTGTCACACACAGAGTCTGCTCATTAGCAAATGGAAGGGGACCAGCTTTGTGACAGCAGCAAGAAGCAACCTGCTGAGAAGGAATTTATGTAGGAAATTAATATTTACTCATTTATATAAAACCCGTGTCCTGTGCGTGGTGGTGCTGAAGTTCTTGAATTCCATTGCGGTCTTAATGGGTCTTGAAAGGCAAAGCCGTATTCCAAAAGGAAAGAGTTTTACTTCTCCATTTTGATGTGTGTGGTGGTGTGTTTCAGAGGTGGGGTATTTTTCATGAAATAAAAAATGCATTTTATTTTCAGATAAATGTAAGGAGTATATCCTCTGAACACCTAAGTATTTTCTATGTTTTAATATAGTCCAACACTACAGTAATGTAAGAAATGTAAATCCTGGTGGGTTCTGTGCTGCTGCAGGGAGAACTTTCACTGACAGGGATGCTTCTAACTTTTGCAGGGTTCGCATGCTGATTGAGGAAGGCTATGAAGACAGAATTCTGATGGCTCATGATGTGCACACCAAGAACAGGTTGATGAAATATGGAGGTCATGGATATTCACATATCTTTAAAAATATAGTTCCTAAAATGCTAATTAGAGGCATATCCCAAGATAAAATTGATAAAATACTCCTAGCAAATCCAAAGCGGTGGTTGGCTTTTAAGTAGGCATAATGAATAAATATGCCTGATTTATAAGGAAGCTTGATAAAATTCAGATTTCAGTAGAGCAGTTGTTTAAAAAAAATTCCGAAAAACTGAAAATTATTAAGTAGATGCAAACAAACTGATTATAACTTTCCTTTTTAATTACAACATCAAAATTGTGTACTGTCTTTACATTTTCTCCCTTCTGAAAGTTTGCTCATGAATGATTTGCTGAATATGAGCCTACCTACAGAATCTTTTCAAGTGAAATTTGAAAATAATTGTTTCAAAAGCATAGTCTAATACTGTTACTGAATGTTACCTCCAAACTACTTCTGAAGATGCGTCACCTGGACTTGGAAGGAAATTACGATTTTCAGTTAAATTTCCTGTCTCTAGGGACTGATTTTTAATCCTTGTAATACTGTCAATCTTCTCATTATCCTCATATTCTTTAAGTAATACTTGAAGAAAGGTCTGGAACTTTTAATTAGCTTCCATAGACAAGAGAAGACAAGAGGAATCTCAAATAAATCTGAAAAGATAATGTTTCATTCTAGTTTAACAATTTACTTAATTGTAACTGAAAATGTAAAAAAATACATGGAAAAATATATTTTTGAATAAAGCATTTTGATCACCTCTTAAACTATGTGCAGTATTGTTACAGACGTCTTTTTCTAATTGCATTCGTTTTTTATCATGAACTTGGAGTCTCACAGCAATCATGTAAAGCTTGACACATACCAACCTGTTTTTGTAAGGATGCAACACCAGCACTCAAAATATATTACATAATACAGTTTTAATGAGCTGTAATAGTTATAACAAAGGTTGTGATATAAGTCTTTACAAATCAGTATATCAAGATATGATGAAAAAGGAAGAAATGTTTGCCTTATATGTGGTTTTCACATAAAGTGTGTTCTTTGCTCTTGTCTAACTTGAACCAGGGCAGGTGATTTATCCAAAAATGGTCTTATCCAATAGCTTGATTTCAGAAGCTTCTTCAAATTTGACCATGTATGTCTCATAGTATTGAGCTTTACCAATGAACACTGTAGTAAATGCACATTGCTGGTTGTGAATGGTCTCTAGCTCTAGGTGCAGGACTGTTGGACACCACAGAGGGAATCTCTAGCTACACTGCCGTGGGAGTGCACTGGCCAGCAACAGCAACAATGGAGCGAACAGACAAGTCAGGTACACATCTGTTATTAAAATAATTGCCTCGTAGAAATTAAACAGGAGTAACCACTACAATGTACAGATACAGGCTGGCACTTTGTCATAAGGTAAAAGCATTCACCATCTGGTGAGATAATACACAAGCAGCTGGCAGCACGATGTCCCCTTGTAAACCCTGGATGAGTTTGCCTGGCGATCCTCTCAGTCAGCCTGGGCTCACTCGGCATTTGTTTTGAATTGGACGACTCAGAACAGAAGGAGTAACACGTTCTGTTTAACAAAAGGTTCACTCATTCAAACGAGATTTTTAGAGAGATGTGAAAAATCTCTATGAGACTTCTGCTGAGTAGCCAGCACTGGAGAGCTTTTTTGTCAGAGTGGCAGACACTTGGGAAATTTTAGTGCAGATAAATCTATGTTCGTATTCTTATTACATTAGACAAGGTTGCTTGTGACAGAGTATATGAAATAGCAATGCTAGGGGTAGCCACTGTTACTCTTTAATGATTTATAGAAATGTTACCTTGATTTTGCCTAAAGATTAGAAATAAACAACATAACAAACTGTGCTAAAGAAATTTGATAATCTTGCTGAAATTTAGGTTTAGAATGCAATCTGCAAGTTTTAGCCTGAGAGAAATAGCCTCCCAAAACCAAAACAAATAATAAATACATTTTTGAATAAAAAAAAATCCTGCTTTGACATTACTGCTGTGACTGATTTTAAAGCATTTTTATAACTATGTATCTGTGTTTAGTTTAATTCTCCAAGGCGTTAATCCTCTATATGGATTAAGCTTCTTTGAGACTTTATATATCTATATCTATATCTATATGAATGAGAAAAATAGGTTTTGATACACACTTTTTTTGCATGTAAATATCTGCTTCTTTCTTTGCATATGTGTTATCGTTTTTGGTAATATGCTTCTCCGTGTCCATCTCGTAGGCACACCTTACCACAAACTGGTACTAGCTTCTATGGAAAAGGTCTGTGTGACAGCATTTTCTCATGTGTCAGATCTCCCACTCTTCCTTTGTTGGAAAAATCCCACAAACTTCAGTGAGACAAGACACCTAAGACAATTAAGGTTTTGACCCATTATATTCCTATGAAATTCTAGTGGAACATCTGCTGTATATTAATCCGTAACTACTTTATTAAAAATAGAACCCAGGTACAGACTAAGTGCTAAAAGACTAATGAAGACTAATTGCTGCAAAGAAAACACTCTGCCTTAGTCTGATGGTGTGGATGCCAGACTTTCTAAATATTTACACAACTAACCATCAAGAATGGGCCTGTAATAATTGTCTAAATATATATTTACATGTATACAAATTAAAAGCCAAATCCCTTTTCCACTAATAGCAATGAGAGTTTTGCCATTTGCTTTGGTGGAATCCAGGATATGGTCTAATAGAACAGTTTGTCAACTGTTAAATTTTTCAGGAAAAAATAGTGTTTCTTCTACCTTTCTTTTTCTTTTAGAGGACAGCTAAGGGAAAGACAAAATTTAAATAACTCCACTGGATTGATTTTATGTTAAAAGTCTAATGTAAACCTACAAAGCAGGACCATTGAGTTAAGGCTTGAAGCTTATTAGTTTCTAGTTTTAAGTGGAAGGGTAAGAAAAGTAGAAGGCAAACAATTTCTTTGCAGAGAGAAAGTATATTTTGATTACCTCTTCCTTTTATTGTAAAATCATTCCTCACCACACTATGAGTGGACTCCAAGCATCGTTAGCAGGTAAGTCACAAGAATCAAAGCTGAAGTATGGATAAAGCAGCAAGGTCATAACACATCAAAGTATCATATACACTGAAGAAATAACTCAGCTTCCTTAGGTGGGCTTTTCTTCCCTATAAAAATTTGATCTATGTAGAACTTTATTCACATGGACACTAACAATGAGGAAGTATTTGCTTTGGCGGAAGTGGATCGCACATCTGTTTAACTTGGTTTGTGGTTTTTTAACATAAGGTTTCTCTGTGTTGTACAGATGTGAATCAGGTAGCATTCGACTTTTTTCCCCCGCTGCCGAGGTGTTCGGTGGTCACTCTCTGCTGGGGTGCTCGTTTCATTGGCTTTTGCCACGCAAATCCATCGCTTAGAAGAGCAGGCTTCATTTCTCGACTGGTTTGGTGGGTCTTTTT
Source organism: Chamaea fasciata (assembly GCF_029207755.1). NCBI lineage: Eukaryota > Metazoa > Chordata > Aves > Passeriformes > Sylviidae > Chamaea > Chamaea fasciata. The sequence goes on from NW_027094086.1 coordinate 132,703,557, forward strand.
ACTCATTATCAGTCAGCATAAATAATAAATCCAGAAAATGTGCTGTATTTGTTGTTGTTTCCTCCATGTGCTTTTCCTCCATCTAATTTAATGTAAACTTCGTCTCCTGGCTCCAAGTGAAGAACCACGCTGTTACTGGCATAGTCGTAGTTCTGATCAGCATCCTGAGCAATCGCACTAGCTCGAACCTACATAAAATACAGAATGACTGGTTAAGAAAACTCGGGCAATTTTTCCTGCCTGGTGAAATTAAAGCATATCCTCAAAGTTTTATTCAACATGCATCAGTTGCCACTTTAAACATCTGGCAATCTATATTGTAGTTTATTCCTATTCCTACTGTTTATTTTCTCCTACTGTACTTCTGAAAATAAAGCAATAATATTCTCCTTTCTCAGTCATCTGGAATACACAACTGCCTGATCTTCTGTAGATGTCTGGAGCCTTTTAAAAAATATGTGTAAGAATAGCTGGAGTTGGGAGAAACGGATCTGATGGTGTGCCAATTTTACATTGGTGTAACTTTTGTATCGGTGGGACAAGTGATTGACACTGGTGAGGATCCACAGGGAGGCCCACAGGGAGCTCCCAGGATGGACTTTCTCCAGAGGCAGTTTATTGTCATACTAAGTAATAGGATCATGCTGCAAAACAGAAGTACACCCCCCCACACACACATGCACACAAGCAGTCTGGGTTTGGAAGAACTGCTATTACCACATTTCAGTAAGCAAACATTTAATTTCACTGTGTTTTAAGAGATGCACTTTTGAAAAATCACAAGCAAGTCACTATTTGCTGTAGGAGGTTTTTGGAATTTAGAAGTCATTGAGGGCTTTTCATTTGCAACTTTCCTTTAAACATACTTTTTTCCCATTTCTCTCTTGGTATTCCGCTGCTGATTAAATTTGACATTTGTTGTAAACTGGAAGTAATCTGTAATTTCAAGATATATGTTGGTTTCCAGCAGTGAACAGCCTGTGCCACTGTAAGTCTCCAAATCATTTATATATAATTTGACTCTGTTTGGTAAAATATTTAAACAGGGTTGTATGTGATTTATTTCAGTGTAACACGTCATCTGCTTGTTGCTTGTCTTTGTTCTAGCATAGTTACAGAGCAGTAAATGATTTAGTGGCATTGCAAATCTGAACTAAGTAATAATGCATGACTTGGCGTACTATATGTGGGATTTTTTCTGCTCTGAACTGAAAAAATAGGCTATAAGTCACAATTTTCCATGGATTCCTTTCAAAGTTTACATGATAAATTTCCAAATTAAATTTTCATGTGATATGATTTCACATTAATATTGAAATGTTAAAAAGGAGGGGGTTCTTTTACCATGCAGGATCTTATGGCATTATGCAGCTTAAAAATCACAGTAGGTGGAAATTCTTTATGCATCCTGTAAGAACAGTGGGAAAGGCTGCAAAGGCTTGCAGAGCTGTGACAGGCTGCAAATTTAAACTGATACATGGCATGATGAAAAACCCCGACCATTTCAGAATTCTTGATCCTGACTTGTCTGGTATTGTTTACAGAGGTGATCTATTTTGGTAGTTTTTAAAGCAATAATTATTCTAAGTACTGGATGTTTCCTTTGGAATAGTGTGACTGGCAGGGCAAAGTTGAAGGCTCTGGGCCATTAACCCTCTAAAGACCTCCCAGAGAAAATAACAGACTGAGATGGTTGCTGTCAGTGGAAATGGAAATGGCAAATGGGGAGGAGTGAAAAGGCTACTGACAAGGTAGAAAAACTTTCACAGAGAACTAGTATCTTGCATAATGGTGAGAACAATGGTTTAAAGGACTTTTCAAATTCCCATTTACTTCCTAATGAAATGCTACTTTGTGAATTTGTATTAAACCTTGTGGATAGTAAGGGAGAATTGGAATTATTTCAGTGACTATCCCAAGGGAGTCAGCATGTAGACACTGGCTACAACAGCAATGGATATTTTATTTTTTAAGGTTCCACATGATTCATATTGGCTGGCAAAAAATATTCTGGATATTGAAAGTCTAGAAACCAAAATGCAGATCTTACTGCCCTGTGTGTAAAAGCAAAGGTCCTGTGTGCTATTCATAGTGGGTTTACCTTCTTGCTTGGTTGGCCAGAGCAATTTCTTTTTAAAGCCTAGGAGAACAGTCTCAAATGAATTCTCTGTGAGTGTACTGCTGCAAGAGGGTAAATGTATCTCAAAATTAAAGCATTATGAGACAATGCATTTCACAGGTTCCATGTAAGGTCTTTCATGAAGCTACACTCTCAGCCTGCACACACATACCTAAGCTGAATGCACTTTCCTGTTTAAGCTTGATAACCATTAAAGCAGACAATGTGGTAACACTAGGGACCTTGAGGTTCCATCTATGTATTGCTTAGGAATGGGGGTTTTTTTTTCTGTAAGTCATACAGTTTTCAATGTTTCAGCTTTTTTCAGTGTTAGAGAACACTGGATTTATAATGTTGCCTTTGTCACTCCATTTAACTACTTACTTCCAAAATTTCTGAGCTTCCTTACATAAATATACATAAAGCCTGTCACAACAGCATTTAGTGTTTTAGGTATAAATCATAATCAATCATTGAGGCATTAAAACTGTGGGTCGATTTAAAATCATTTATATGCAGATATTTACCTGAATATCTTGTATATACAAACATATACAAATTTATACATGAAAGCCCTCTTTGGGTGGGTTTTTTTTTTCTTTCTTCTTTGAATAACTGAGTTTAATTTGTCTCATGTCTGGCAGTGGAAGTACCTATATTTGGAAATGGTTAGACCTCAGGTTCAATTGAATATTTGTAATTGGATGCTTCTTTAAAACTGCTGCTACGTATTTATTTTCCAGGGTTTGGGAAAATAAACACTCTACAACATTATAAATAGAGGTAAAAATAGATCAATTCTTTAATTGTAAGTAAAATAGTATTCCTGCAGTGAACAATATTGCTTTTGTAGGAAGATATCAAAGTGAATGTATTAGGAGGTACTTTGTTTTACTAGTCCTGGTTTATCTGCTGAGACAGTATTTATGGTAGACATTTTCTAATTTAATTAATTGCCGCTGATGTCCTCATTATTCTGTTTTCACAGTCCTTCTGAGGAGCCATAAACAAAAGGTTAAGTGGCATATCAGGTTAATTTACTGGCCGCCGCCGCTCCCGTGTGCGCTGAGCACAAAGGGCCGCCAGCCTGCCGCGCTCGGCGGGGGAGGAGACGCGCAAACGAACGAGTTTTTCCGCGGCCGCCAGGCACGGCGGGGACACGGGGTCCGGTGTTCAGCCCTAGGGACACGGCGGGGAGCCGATCCATCCCCCAGCCTACCCCGCCGGAGGGCGGGCATCCCACGGAGAGCGGCAGCGCTGCCTCCGGGCTCCCCGAGCGGCCGGCCCGCCCTGCAGCCCCTGCGCGCCGGGACGGCTCAGCAGCTCAGGGACCTGTTGAGCCGCAGGTGCGGGTCTCTAGCCCTCCCGCCGCACGGGGGGCCGGGGTACCGGCGGGAGCACCGCGGAGCTCCGGCCACACGGGAACGATTGGGCACCTCGCACTCTCCCTGGGCACCCAAAGCCTTGAGGGATGGCGGTGCCTCTAAGCGCCGTAGGAACTAGTGCCAGCCTAAACGTGTTTGCTAACTACCCACGAAACAGGCGCAAAATTGCGAAGGACGGCTCCCTGGGAGCAATGTAACAGGCACAGTTCCTGCGAGCGCAGTGGCTACATTAATCCTAATTAAGGGGGATGATTCCTCTGTATTTCAGGCGGCAGCATCGCAAGGCCTTTAATTATTTCCGATGTCTTCATCCTGCCCAGGGGATGCCAACAGACTCGGGTCCTGCCTGGGCTCTCCGGACGGCCGCTGTGCCTCCTGGCGCGGTTCGTCTGCCGGCGCCGGCGTCCAAGGGCTCAAGGCGCCCATCTGCGGACGCCGACCTCGCTCTATTACCAGCTCTCCTGACAAGGAGGAGAAGCCTCGCTCTCCTCCGGGGGCTGAGCGTGTCAAACCCGGCGCTCCGCTGCGTGGGAGCTCCGTCCCGTGCCGTGGCTGCGTTCCTCCCACCCACCTCACCCTTTCCCCACACAGCACCACCCTCTCCTGAGCTCACCCACCGCCCCTGGCTCCCCTTTCTTGCCAGGGACTGTCCCCTCCCCGAGGGCGCGCCGGGCTCTGGTTGCCCGTGCGGAGGCAGCGCTGTTGTAACGCCCGTTCCCCGCTCCGGTCCCGGCAGAGCCGCGGGCAGCGCTCCGCGGCCGGGGCCGTGGCCAGGGCGGGCTGGGAGCGGCACCTGCGGCGCGGCTCTCGAAGAGAGCATTCACCCAGCAGCCCGGGCGGCCTCGGCTCTGCGCGGAGCACCCGGACCCTCGGGAGCCTCCGGGCACCCGAGGCAGAGCGGGGCGGCGCTCCCGCAAGCTTCCCCGCCAACTGAGGAGAGGCGGCAGCCAGTTCCCCTAGCCCCCTTCGCGCCGCCCGGGCTCGGGCTCCGCTCCCCCGGTACGCACCCGCGCCGCCTCCAGCGGCCGCCCGGCTCCCCCTCCCCGCCCGCTTCCCGCCCTTCCCGCGCCGCTCCGCCCGCTGTCCGCACAGCGCCCGCTCCCACGGGGAACCCCCCTCCGCCCGGGCGCCCGCTGCCCTCCTGTCCCCGGCTGCCCCCGGCGCGGCGCCCACCTGGTTGTTCTTGCAGAGGTCGGCCCACATGCTGGTGCCGTCGCCGCCCCGCATGAGCACATGGTAGGTGAAGAAGTAGATGCCGGGGATGGAGCAGGTGAACTTGCCAGTAGTGGGGTCGTAGTGGTTGCCGAGGTTGGTGACCACGTCGTCGAACTTGAGCACCTCGTAGCCCTCGTGCTGCCGCTTGAGGCCGGCGTAGAAGGCGATTTTGGGGACGGTGCTGTAGGTGGCGGCGCTGATTGCCCCCGCCGCGTTCAGCCCCGGCGCCCCGGGGGGGCCCGGCAGGCCCTGCCGCCCCGGCTCGCCCTTCTCACCCGGCGGCCCCACCGGGCCGGGCGGCCCCGGCTCCCCCGGCGGGCCGCGCGGCCCCGCTTTGCCCGGCCGGCCGGCCTCCCCCTTGGGCCCCTGGATGAAGGTGGGCAGGGACTGCATGAGCCCGCGGTCGGGCGTGGCCGCCGTGCTGGGCGCCTTGGTGCCGCCGTAGGGGTCGCAGACCATGCGGCAGGTGCCCAGCATCTCGTAGTGCGCCGAGGTGCCGGCCGAGCTGACCAGCACCGGGATGAGGATGACCAGCAGCAGCACCATCACCACCCCCAGCGCGCCGGCCGCGATCAGCCGCCGCCTGCTGCCCACCAGCCGGCTCAGCGCAGGGCGATCCTCTTGTCTGCTTTTGGACAAAATCTTGATGGTTGGCGGGGTTCCTCCTCAGAGCCGAAAAAACGCCGAGCCCGCGCGAGCTCGGCTCCCCTGGGGCTCGGCCGCCCTCCCGAGGGCCGCCGGTGTTGCGGGGGCTCCCGCGGGTCGCGGCGCTCCGCTGCGGCCGCTGCAGCCGCTGGGCGGGCGAGGGAGCGGAGCGGAGCGGGAGAGGGAGAGCTGCCGCCGCGCCCCGGCCGCCCGCACTTTTATGCTCCCGCTGGCGATCGACTTTTTTTTTTTTGCAGGCTGTGCCAGTCCGAGTCAACTTTCCCTGGAACTTGCCTTTCCTCTCGCGATCGCCCCGCTCGCCTCCTCGCTCTCTCTCTCCCTCCCTCTCTCTTTCTTTTCGCAGAGACGACAGTCCTCAGCGGGGACGCGCCTCCCGGCCGCCCCGGTGCCTGCCGCCCAGTGCCCGCGCCGCCGCGCCGAAGCCGGAGCCGGAGCCGAAGGGAGAGCGGGATCCTGCCCGGGTGCCACCTGCCAGGAGAGGAGGAGGCTGACGAGCGCGCTGGAGCAATTTATAGGCACCCAAAAGCGCAGGGGAAAGGGGAGCTGCTTTGGCATCTCATTCCAGCATCTGCTCTGCTCTTCCCACTCACAGAGAGTTTGGCATTACTCTGGCAGTGTGGGAAATATATATTTTTTTTCTTTTCTCCCTCCCCCACCCCTCCCGCAAACGGATGAACAGCGAAATCGTGAGCCTCACTCACTAGCTGCATCTTGCGATGACAGCTCTTTCTGAAGCAGACCGAAAGGAAGAGATGTGTTTTGCAGCCTCTGGGTACCCTTCAGGTCACCGATCGAGAATTAAAAGGTCAATCCACCTCCTGCTTAACGCTTCCCTGAGCTCACTTTGCCCTGTTAGTGTTTTCTGGGAAATACCGCTTTAAATGCAGGGATGTTTTACCAATTGTCCAAGTAAAAGTTATTTGAAACTATACCTCCCACAATAATAAAGAGATTAATGTATCTGGCATTTTCGGATCTCCCTCTTCGTCGTCGTCCCAATTGCAACCATAAAGGCATAGAAGGAAATAGTTTTTCCCGTGAATTAAAATTGACATTCTCATCACCGGCTACAGTGTTTCCCGGTGTTAAAGCCAGCCCCTGCTCTGCTTGCAAACTGACACTGAGGGAAAGTGTTCTGTTTTGTTTAGGAGCCAAAGAAAAGCCCGGGGTCTATGCAAAACGACAGATGCCTGAGACCTGAGAAAAAGATGTCTTTGGCTTAACTCAGGGGGAGCAAAGAATTTTGCTAAATCTTGAAGTTCTGTTTTGTTGTGTTGGGGTTTTTTGTTTGTTTGTTTTGTTTGGGGTTTTTGTTTTGTTTGGGTTTTTTTGTTTTGGTTTTGTTTTGTTTGGGGTTTTTGGGTTATTTTTTTGTTGTTGTTTTTTGGGGTTTTTTTTGTTTTATGGTTTTTGGGTTTTTTTGTGCATGAAAGGCTTCAAGGCTTCTCCTCCCCCAAGGTCTGGTGGGGACCTCTGTGACTGAGTGGGAAGGTGAATGTGCAATATTAGTGGCATTGTTGCAGAGAAAATATTAAAGAACTTGCCCTGCTTACAGATATACAAGGTACACAAAGAGCTGTTTAAATAAACAAACGGAATTGATTCCTAAATCATACTTCTGCATTCAGGAGCAATGGACGTCAATCAAACCTGGGTGACATTTGCCTGTCAATATAGGGATGATGGCTGGAAAGAGTGTGACTTATTACAGCAAGGCAAGAATCAGAAATGAGCAACAGCGGCAAATAGGACAACAACCAAATAATGGCATCTCCAGTGATGATCAGAGGGCTGTGATCTTGTCTTGGATTTTATTAGCACGAATCTGCTCTCCCCTCACCGTTCTCTTTTATTTCTTTTCTATTCTGCAACACAATAAGGTCAAACAAGCAGGCAGTGGGAAACAAAGATTCATTGATTCTTCCTTTAAAGCAGAAATGTCAGCAGCTCCTTTTGCTCTTTCCTGAGAGACTCAAAGGCATCGAGTGTGTCCATGCCGTGCAGAGATGGGCCAGTCCAGCTCCTTATCTCCCCAGAAAACTGTCGACAAAGCTTCCATTCATGCACTTGTAAATATTCCTCCCTCCCCTTTTTAAGAAGTTTTTTTTCTTTTCTTTTCTCTAATGCTGTCTTAAAAAAAAAAAATTCTTTATCTGGCACTGACACAAGCTAGCCCGTTCCCTTAGCTAAGGGCTTCCCCTCAAGACCCAGGAAGGCAGTCGAACACACTTGGAGGATTATGTTCATATCTCATTGCTCTCTTCACCCCATGGGAAAGGGCTTTCAGCACTGTTTGTTCTTCTGGGCAAGAAAAACTGAAAAGATGTGCCAGAAATGACTGCTCTTTCTCAGCCTGTAGCTGGGCCCTTGAGGTGCTGTATTTAGTAATCCCTAAGCCAGCTGGTTTTTGTGACATCAGGGTGTGCACAAACCTTCATTGCAATGGCTGTGTTACACGTTAGGCAAAGAACAATCTCATCCTCAAATAAACACAAACCCATTGTGTTCTGTGAAGCCATTGTGATACTGGGTGACCTATTGGCATCAAGCACACCCTCAGTTTCTTACTCCACTATGATAAGCCTGATTCTTACAGTGAGGTCCTACTATACCAGCCATGTTTTCTTTTATAGTTTTATCCTCACACATATTGCTTGGCATGCTCATTCACTCTGAACTGTTGCAGACCTTCTCCAAAAGAAGACAGCCACAAAAATCACAGCCAGAGTAACCAGAACAGAGAGATCAGGGCAAATACTGGGTTGTCAGCAGAGCTTATATGTTAGCTTGGAACATAACCTAGGACCTTGGATTTAGTTACCAGATTAATCTTAGTTCCAAAGGAAAAATCATATTTTCTTGGAAAACTAAGAATGGGAAACCAAAGTGCTCAGAAGTTAGGCACCAGAGATCTCAGTAGCCTGATGCAAATTTAAAAGAAGAGTGGAAAACTTTTTACTACGGGATCTTTGTTGTCCTGAAATGGGGTGTCAAAACATTGATCTGCTGTAATTAAGGCTTGGGTAACACTTAGGTTATAATCTCCTCATGCTAAAGGCTGACAGTCCAGATTGGCAGTCCATTCTTAGTATAACCATTAAACCTACATGAGCTGCTGCCAGTCTCAATGTGTTAAATTTATTTGTATTTTTGAAGCCCTCTTGCTGGCCTGCTCCAGCCTTTCAGCTTGTTTACTTCTTTTCCCATTCTCTGGGCCCTTGTGCCTTCAGAATCGCAGTTGGTGTTTGAGCTGTATCCCCTGCAGCTTCTGCCATTTGCAACAACCTTGTCACAGCCTTTACTGACTAATTAGTTAATATTCATACAGACACTTAAAGACACACAGCACAACATGCATGTCCATTTTACATATGGGCTGTTGCCTCAGCACCACCACAGTGGAAAACAGAAGAAAACCATTTACAAATTCATCCACTGGCACACAGGGCAACACGTTCTGCAGGCACCAAGCACAAAATGGCTCCTCATGCCTGCGCTGCTAAATTCAAAGTTAGCCCAGGAAAAATACTCTGTGAAAAAGGGCAACCCTTTACCAACTACAGTAGTCAGGAGTAACACGGAAAAAGGCATAGGCCTAGCAAATGTGTGTGCCAATGCTGTGCCAAGCTCCATACTGCTTCTGCTCACTCCTATCTGCACCTGGTTTGCTCTGACTTATATTTTTAATATCTTTTAATATTATTTTAGAGAAGTGTTTCAGATTTCACTCTGATCAAAAATTAAGTCTTTGCTACACTGTACTGTTATAACCACTGGTTTAATATGTATGTAAAGGTTAGCATTTCAGCCTGCATACCAGTAATATGGTCAAGATAAAAAGCATGCACTCATTCCAACAGTAATTAGGTTCAATGTTGTAAAATATAAAGAGGGAAAAATATTCATATCAGCACAGGTGGCTCAAAGGTAGCATGGTGACAGACATGGCAGTGACATGTCGCTATCCCAAACCATCCTTGGTATCCTATTCTTGTTTCCTTACTCTGGTAAAATCAGCACTGGCATTTGCGACAGATAGCAGGTCCTGCAGAGGACCATGGCCTGCACCAGTTTTGGTAGGAGCTTGTACAGGCAGCTTTAACTAAACTCTCACAAAACCCGTTTTGTTCAGGATGACTGGAGACCAAATATGTTTATAGAGCTGCAAGATGCCCACTGGATTCCTTGATAAAAATTAGGGTATTCATGCTCATGGAAAGAAAATCAGCTTTGGTGTGTGAAAAAAAAAAGTAATTGTTTTGCTGTTTTTCGGAAGTTTTTATCTGTCCTTTGGAATATACAAAGTCCTTTCCCAGGCTATACTCTGCTACTAAGGGATTTAAGCCATCTTTACGTGTGATTGGAAATAACTGTAGATTAAGTTTTATTGTAATTAATAAAGCCCTTTGAAGATCAGTCTCTGAATGCAAAGGCAGGAAAATGATCCAAAGCAAATGTGTCCAGCCTTGAAAGGGTTACATCCACTTTTCAAATCCAAATGAGGAGGGAATTCGAAGAGGGCTGTCGCTAAAGTGACAGGGCTCAACAAGGAGAATTTGCAAATAAATTTGACATGTTTCTTCCTTTTTAGTTTTTAATCTGAAAAGATCAGTCAAATATGACTGGTTACTGGGGGGAGAGAAGGGTTGAGAGCAGAATTAAAGTGGAAAGATTGGAACCAAAATCATGCATATCATGTTTCGACTGGTGAATTACCACAGATATAAAAACATAACGGTGTATGTAAAAATAAGTCTTAAACACATAGGGAGCTAAAGATTACACATTCAGCTGACAAAGTTTAAGGATATAAAATAATCATATACGACACTAGATAATTGCCAACATAAATAGCAGTAATTAACCATAAAAGATGCTCGTAATTGTTAGTGCCCCTGTTTATTCAAAATAAAGCACTAGTTGCAAGGAAAAAACAAATGTTCTTTCAGGTTTCTTCTCTCCTGTTCACCTTCAAGCCTGCTGGTCTGTGTCTTCTCTCTATTCCATCCCTCTGGAGTCATGATCTGAGGTGGCGAATATAAGGCTGTAGTGCTGCTTGGGAAAGCATATGCACAGTCAACCTTGGGGCTGTTTTTGGTTATGATGCAAGTACACCTCCAGCCACAGTGTGGCCTGAGCAGTTCATGGCTCTTGCCTTGGTGATGCTACAGAACTGCCAGAGCTGTGTCAGATTCACGGTCTCTGGGTAAAGCTGCACCCACTGACATCCTCTTTCTTACCAGACCCCCTTTCCAGCTGGCAGGTCCACACTTTGCTTTGCACAAGGAGCTGGGATTTGGACAGTTTCTGGAGAGGGTTTAAGAGCCACGGTGCTATGGAGGGGTAATTGAGCAATACTCAAAAATGAGCAACCAGTAAATGCTTCCTGCATAAATAGACTCAGTTTCCCCATAAGTGCACTGCATTTCAGGAACTGGATTTCCAGCCGTGAAGGTTTTTTACACAGCACTTCTACCAGCTTTTCTCACCGGAGCCTGGGCATCCAGTGTCCCTACAGACCATGATAAGCATCTGCTTGCAACAGGGTCCAGCTCACAGCCTAGGTCAGCTGTACTTGCTGAAAACACCTTTTTTCTCTACACACCCCACTTTTCCCTTCCTGTAGGATGGGCATTTTAACTCATCACCCTCTTTTAATGAAGAAGTGCTGTCCTCTGCCACCACCTATGTAACCACAATAGTGGTGGCAACATTTTCCATGTAGGCTTTCTGCTTGATCCACTCTCTTCCTTTTAACTCCCTTCTAGTCAAAATCCATAGAAGATAACCTGTCAGAAGGAGGCACTCAGAAGAACTCACAGTGTTCATTAATAAAGCCCCAAATACAGAGATAGTCATAAATGCTATTTAATCAAGGAGTACTGCTAATAATGAAGGCTACAGTGTCGGCATTCTTATGAGGATGTAAATAGTAAATAGAAAGGGGTGGAAGATAAATGCCTCTAACATGGGAGTAAGATTAAACAACCACTTTGTCCCTGCTTAAAACTATACCAATAAGCAAAGGCATATATCATGTTGCACTTCTATTAAAAATTATGTCAGTAGTTAGAGTCAACCAGGAGGAGATTTCCAGATGATTTGCCCATGAGAACGATTTTGGTTACCTTTGAAATGATTACTGGACTGCCAATGCTATTAAAGAGAGATGTTAGGGGCGAAAAAGCAAGAGCAGAGACAAGCTTTTCTAAACTGTCATCTGTGATTTGCCCTTCCTCCTCCAAACCTGAAACACACCCTTTCCATTGTTCTACCAACCCAGACATCTTCTGGCATTTCATACTGGAGTCCTTTATATTCATCAGGAGGTTGATGGATGGGCAATAAGAATGGATAGATGGGAGTGGAAAACTCAAAATTAAAATCCCCAGAGTGGCAAGATGCCCAAGAGATTTATTTTTTCTTCTGTCATCCCCTCAGCTGAATTTCTTTTTGTGCCTGATTATTGATTTCTGGAGCAGTTAATGGTGTAATTTACTTTGCAAGTTGCAATTACTTGTGATCATTCATTTTTCTTCCTATCAGTTCATTAGCTAAAGCAGGAGACCGTTTGATCCCAAACAATCCTCCCCACAACAAAATGGCATACAGTGGACTTTGGTGTGATCCTGCAAGATGCTGAGCTTTTGATTATTATGGCAGGCAACTGTGTTTGGAGTTTCGTGAAAGTTGGCTTTGCATTGTTAAAAAAGGCACGTGGCAATATTATTCTGTAGGCCAAATCCATCACAAATTAGGAATAACTCCACTGATGTAAACTGTAAAACTGAGATGTTAACTAGCACATGTGAGAGGTCAGAATTGGGTCTGCTATTTACCTCAAATTACTGGAATCTTATTCCAGTTCTGTTCCCCTCCCTTGCTAAAATCAGTTTGCTGCAACAGAGTTGCAAATCACAGGGAGATACAATGAGTGCTCTCCTTCCCAAGAGGGACTGATTATGCCTGCACAATGAGGAAGGGACCAGGACATTCCTTGCAGCATTGTAGAGATACAAGCCTCACAGAGGAACAATTGAGTGTTTTTTTTTCCCAGCATAATGTATTGCCAATGCCGTTATTAATTAGCTGTCCTGTGCTGGATGTAACTTTGGGTTTGGTATTTTTTATTTTCTGTTATGTTATTTGGGCAGTTAACAATAACAAGTAAAGGATGCAGATCGGAGGCAAAAATAGAAGTATTTATCCCCTCCTGAGATATGCGTGTATTCTTACGCAATTCATACATTTTCAGCTAGACCGTGTTCTTTCTATGTAGCATTAAAACTCTAGTGTGCAGAATTACTCCAAAAGCCAAAATGCCTCAAGTGAGAAATGGAACATGACTGGGTAGAGAGCATGTCTGCCATCTGGGATGGAGATTTTCGGATCTCCAGGAAGAGAGAATTTCAGCTAGAATGTTGCTTGCATGCACTGAGACATTATACATATGTTTTCAATATGGAGAGACACACATATGTCCATGCATGTGTAGGAACACCAACGTAAAATAGAAATGTGCATGTTTTTGTGAAATCAGAACAGAACAAAAAAACCCCCTGTGACTATCCCAATTCAGGAACCTGCTATTTTGCGTTTTATTGTTTAAATGTAATCCAAAAGAGTATGATAACATACACAATATTCCATGAAAATATTCTCAATCACTGGCATGCATTACTCTACTGAGCTAATTGATGGAGTGCCAAATGTTGTTTGCACTTCACCCATGAGTGATTCCGTTGGCCTGGAAGGAGCCCTCACTCCTGTGCTGTCACAGAGTGAAGCTCACTGAACTTACATTGGAGTTTCACTGCTGTTTGTGAGAATGGAATTTACCCTGGAATCTCCTGTTTCATTAACTTTAAAACACTAATGCCAGTCTTTCAGTATCTTAAAGAGGCAAGAATCTTTAACGGATATTAATTCCTGGGAGAGAGAATGAAATGAATTTTCACTGAGTGTCCTGATAAATGCCACTTCTCCCTGCAGTGCTGGAAGGGATCAGAAAAGGATATCTGAGCAGAGGGCAGTGCCTCAGAGCAGAGTAAGACTGTTGTGAACCTGGGTTACAAAGGAAATGCCATTTCTGGAGAGCAGGATTTCCTGCCACATTGCAGTGATAATATGTTGAGAGAAACATGTTTAGGTATTATTTTGAGAATTAATTTTGAACCAGGCAAAATGCAGCACAGGGAGTGTGTCTGCAGGAGGAATCTTTGTATTTAGGCACAGGGAGCAATCTGCAGCAAAGGTGAATGACGGCAACTTCAAGGCAGCTTTGAGCAAATCCTTCAGACAACTTGTCTGGTGAGTGCTTCTCCAACATTTGTCTCCCACCAGGTAGGGATATTAACGACTTTAAGCACAAACCAAATTCGTGCTGCCAACTTTGTGACTCGGGTTCCTTTATTCAGGAACTATGGCAAGTGGGAAGAAATATACTGTTGTGCTGCCAAGCATGGACACTGTGGGATTCAGCCACCTGAGAGACTGAGTTTAAAGACTTTGAGTCAGTTTTCTTTTTATGTATTTAATCATCCCCTTGGGTTTTATATCCCAGATATTTTTTCTTTACACCGGGTAGGTATTTCTTTGGCATTTAACATATAGCTTTTATTAGGTATCTGTTATTAATTATATCCCTATCACACCTCCCCACTCAATCTATTACAGCTTTTTTATTTTAAAGTGCTAATAAACAGCTAGTCTGAAGCCAGAAAGTGGGTATCTCAGTGAGAGCATCACATCTGGGCTTCCCTTCCTCTTGGCATGTTCACTGGGCAGGTGAAAATATGGTTTGGCTTTCTATTTTCCAGTCAAAATAAACTGCTCCACCTCTGTGATTTCAGCATGTCATGTTGGAATAATCTCCTTCATCTGCGCAGTTTCCTTCATCTGTGCAACTTCAGAGGAGGGGCACAAAGAATAAACGGAGCTGCCCTTGCTGTTTCCTTCACAGGGTTCTCTTCCACTTGTACAGAGGTGAGATCTCAGTGCAGAGGAGGCTGCTGCCAGAGGACTGAGGGGATGGCAAATGCAAAACCATCCCCAGAACTCAAGTCACTTAGAAGATTCATGTGCCTCCACTCTGGACAATCACACCTGCTGTGTTCCTGTTTATACAAGTGTTAGTGCCGGGTTTCCAGAGTGAGAGCGCTTTGAATATCAATGAGCCCATGGACATTATCCCGGAGTCAGGTCTTCATTCCCTACAAATGCATTCTCCTTGTGCTGTTTTGTGGTATGAAAATGTAAATAAACTAATTCCTAATTGCTTTAAGGCAGGCTGTAGAACTGTGAAAAATACAGATAAAAGCTCTCTTTTAAAAACCTGCAGACAGATTTGTCACTTGGCCCCACAGCCTTTCCCACTGGCCACCGGCTCAGGGCAGAGGGTGCAGCATTTCTGCACCAAGGGGCATCCACAGTGCCAGCAGAGAGCAACAGAGAAAGAAGGATAAGTATTTGTCCTGATGAGTGCACAATTGCCAGGTGATGCCAACTCTCAGGTAAACTAGATGCTGCAATGGAGGTGCTCTGCTCTGCAAAAAGGCATTTGCCAAGCTCCACATGAGAACTCTGAGAAGTGGAATGGAAAGCAAAAGTCTGTGGCTCATCTTGCTGAATGGGACAGATGGAAACCCTTGCCAAAAATAGATTTGCTAGAAGTAGAACACATGGTAAATTGCATTAATTTTAATAATTGCTTTTTATGCTTTGATAAAAACTGGCAAAGACCTAAAGGATCCTCTACCCAAGATAATTAGCATAGTTCTCCTTGACTGCTCCCCTTTAAAGAGAATGCTGTTTTGAGGCTCTCATGGCTCACAAAATTGAGAAGGATGAGGCTGCCCACTTGTGCCAGGAAAGCAGAGTGCTCAGTAGTATGTGGGGACCTACCAAAAAAACAGTGTAGCTGCTGATGCATCAAGTAGCTTGAGGCCATTAAAGCAGCCTTGAGTCTGCAGCCTGGAAATATCCAATAACTCTCTGGCCACATGGTCTTGCAGAATCACACTCTGAAGGTGAGCAGACCCACAGTCTTTAAAAAAAAGATCAGCAACCGCCTTTTTCCAAAAGGAAGGGCAAATTTTAATTCCTTAATTTTTGTTTTTCAGGACACACAGGATTTCCTAACTGCTGTAGGAGAAAGAGAACAGGCACCTCCTTTGCCCCCTGCAAACAGGATTTTCGACTACCATGGTGCCAGATAGAACTGTCTGTGTGACACATGAAAAGGGATAATGGGAAGAGCATGCCCCCGCTACTGCTTCTTACCCCAGTCACTGGTCAAGATTTAGGGATGCTTGACTTGAAAAGAAATTCTCATATCAAAGTAATCTCCACTGGCAAGGGTGCTGGCTGCAGTGTCAGAGAGCACCAAGCACCCCATTTACTCCAGACAGCTCACCACTTTCTCCAAGCTGGTTTAATCTTCTGCCTATCTACAGTTAAACCAAAACACAGAGCTCCAGCTGCTGGCAGTGTCCAGGCCAGTGACATCAGAATCGGCTTCTAATTGATCTTGTTAATACATGGCATCTGCTCTTCAAACAGCTCTGAAATAACATTTAATTACCTGGGGGATTTTGGAGCCACCAATGCCTGCATTTCTGCCCAGTTCTCGGGAATGCACAATATGCTTCACTCAGGTGCTATACATTTTTGTATGAATGAAATGTATTCTCTTTTACAGCTAAAAAGTGTGCTTGTCAGTCCAGATCCGAGTCAGTCCAAGACACAGTCACAAACCTGTCAGAGTCAGGTATGCAAGAGCACAATATCTAGGAGTGGTATTTGTTTCTATTAGACTGAGGACACTCATTGGAACTGCAGTTTTGTCCCCAAAAGAGCACTCTGGGACTGCAGCTGAATGGGGTTGATTTTCTTCTTCCTGCCAGGGCCAAGCTCAGGCAAAGAGACAGGATTCGTGCCACATGAGGGGAGCCTGGGCAGCACTGAGTATGTGATAGAAATACACAAATACAGAAATATAAACTTGTCTGTGTGCAACTAATGCCCCTAAAGGACACTTGAGCTAAACGTTGGTTGCTTGGGAGTGTGATTTGGATGCACTAAACACTGATTGTTAAAAGTCCTTGGGCAGATAGACTGAAAAATCCTTTTAATTCAGGTCTTCTCCAGCCACAGAAGTTATAGAAGTGAGCAAACTCGTTCCTGTGCAAAGGGCCTGCTCCCTTCACATGTGGCATGGTTTGGCTTTTTCCTTCCCAAGCCAGAAGTGAAGAACATAGGCAGGAGCTCAGCAGGGTCAGAGGGATGCTGTTTCCCAGGTGGGAGGCAGCTGCTGGCTGGCAGGTTTGTGCCGCAAAGCTCAGAGCAGGGATGGCACCAGAAGCAAGAGCTTCTGCACGCTGCTGCACCCTGAAGTGCCTCCCCGCCTTCCCATGCCCTCCCCCTGCACCCCAAGGATCTGGTCCTTGAGCATGTGAGTGCAGATTGTGCTGCTGATGCTATTTGTATCCAGCAATTTTTTAAAGCTCAGTGATTTAGACTGACAAATATATTCTGATTTCCTAATATGTTTTCTTCACATCTTTGCTGTGTTTTTCCATGAGAATTATTCTGTTCAGCAGCTTGAGAAAAAACAATCAACAGCTAGAAGGTATATTCTACTTCAGAATTTTGTAATGCCTCAACTTTTTTTTTTTTTTTTCCCTGAAAAAATGCATTTGTCTCTGTGTTTCCTCCACTGACACTTTTGTGTAGCTCTCTGTTTAACCTGATATTCTGTCACCACTCCTGTTTCTGTCGATGTGTCTCTGTGAGGTTGGTTTGTCATGCTGACATTTTGCTCCCACTTTTCCCCTGCTGCACTGTTGTTTAACAGCCTCCTCACAGAGCACCTCGAAGGCTGATGTTAGTGATGCTGCAAGTGCTCAGTGAAGCCCTCTTCAAACACAGCCCCTAGCTGAGAAACACCATGAGGGGGGCACAGAACTGGGGAGAAGTGGACATACTTGAGCAAACACTGCAAAAGGGATGAGATATTCTGGAGCTGCTGGGTTGAAACATTTGACTGCATCACAGCCAGCAGATGAGGACAAATTTTTGACTTTTCTGCAAACCTGTGGGTTTTGTCTGTAACTGAAGATGAATGTCTCAGTGTGTCAGGAGATGAGAAATCTTAGAAACACCAACAGAATACCAAAAGTGCTGCAAGAAAACAGAGCTGATTCAGTTTCTTGCCTTACTTAGTAATCAAAGAAGTTGCTTTTGATAGCTTGCTCGTGAAAAAGGCTTTGTCATTTTTCTTCCAGAAATTGGCAGAATAAATTCCAGATTTTATTTGAACTACTGTCAGGATGCCAAAACTATGCAGGGAGTGGGACAACTGTAAAAACTGTATTTTGGGGGCTGATTAGGGGAGACCAAGCCCCCAGCTTTCTCATGGTTTAATCAGAGCCACCAACCTGTGCTCATAAGTCCCAGAAATACAGAAATCTAGCTAGGCACTGGTGGGATTTTTGAAGACTGCCCAAGAAAGTGCTATTACACTCATACTGGTTGTGTTGAACAGGTTTGAGTGACAGCAGACAAGTCATTCTACAGTGGCTAATTAAAAGGATTACATACTGGTGTAGAAGGAGTTTGCATGATGAGTGAGCTTAGCTATCTGGGAGCTATTTCCAGCATGATGGATACAAAGTTATCTGAGCATGCTAGACAGAAAATTCCCTTTTTAATCCATTATATGAATAGGCTAGATTGTTTTTTGGGATGGTGCCTAAATTGCTGTTTAGAGCTAAGTTTCTGTACTCTACAGAGGGACAGATTTTACCTGTGAGATCAGGATGGATGTAGACTTTCTGTTTAGGAGGAAAGATACAGAAACAGAGCACTGATTTGTGCTTAATCCCATTCAAAGATTCTTCACAGTCATCCAGGTCTTGTGGCCAATTCAAAAAGCGAAGAGGGGGAAGAAGAGACCAAGGCCTGGTAGAAGGCTCTCTGCTGATATGGCTTGGCTGCAGAAGGAAAGCCTGTTTGTTACCAGTATAAAAAAGTTATTAGGAATTTCTTCTGGACCTGAGTGTTGACACTCCAGTGCCCAACATCCATGAAAGCTAAGATTCTCCATATGTTAAAAATATGCAGAATATGTTTTCATAATATGTTTGTCCATTTTTCTCCCAAAATGTTTTAGGGAGGCCAACCTGCAGAGAACTGAACAAATCCAGATTTAAATCTTCCTTGCCTCAAATGTTCTAATGGTGCTTCTCTGACCTCTGCTCCCTGGTTTATGTGCTAACCTCTGCTCTGAAAAATTACTGACATTCTTTCTGAACTGTGCACACCCACCACAGCTCTGTTCATTTACTGTGCATATCCCACCGGTAACCCCAGGAATGTAGTGGCAGGTGACAGCTGAGTTTGCTTACAACTTGTTTTCATTTCCTATAGCCCATCTGCATGCACAGAAGGGGAAGTCACTTCCCAGGCTGCCTGAAAGGGGCATTGTGACTGATGGAAAGAAGAATACAAGATCCATACCAGAATACCAAATCTCAGATTAAAGCATTTTGTACTGCAGAAGCAGTTTGACATACTTTGCCCAGAAGGAAAGTTCACAAGAAATCTGCCAGGCTTTTGGAATCATGAGGGACATGCTCTGTGAAATAAGGGCAGAGGATTGCCACTGCCATGCTATTAGACCTTTTCAGACATCCACACAAGAGCCCTGGCTTTCAGAAATGTGGAAACACTGCTTTTTGCCACAGACCTTGGATACAGAGGAGTTCATTTTGAGGAGTCCTCAGTGCCCAGACCTTGCAGAGGTAGCAGCAGGCAGGGCACCCACTGGGGTAGGCTGTCCCTCTGCCCCTGCCCAGGGCATCACACTCCCTGTCCTGGCCCTGAAAGTTTATTTCTCTTCATAGTATCTTGCAAGTCCCATCAGATGCATCCACCTTCATCCACTCCCTTCAGAAGTCTGAGCCTTTGCCCTGGGTTTACTAAACCCATTTTTTTGGGGGGATGGTACGACCTGACTCCTAAGCCAGGCTGAGAAACAGCCACTTCTTCAGGTCTCTCAGCAACGTGGTGAGTTCAGTCTTGAAGACAGATGAGCCTTCTTGCTGGCTGAAACACTGAAATGGAAAATGTTGACTGAATGAGACTTACTGTGAACAGAACTTGAGGATTTCCTACTCAATCACACTTGTGGTTTTTGATCATTGATGCTACAGGTTACAAACATATCTTCCATCCGCCTGGAACAGCCACCAGACAACTTGTGAGGCGAGAAGGAGGAAGGTAGGAAGCCCTATCAGTTTAAAAAGCTAAGGCATGAGGCAGAACAAATGTGCTTTGGGTTTCATCAGTAGTTTTGCACCCAAATTGGGCCTGATGGCTGTTACCTGGACAATGGTCTTGCATGATGGTTTCAGTCACTCTTCAACCTAAATTCTGGGTAACCTTTATTAGCAGAGTGAGCTCCTGCAGTGGCTGCTGACATCTGCTTCTGTCTCCCGTAGTGTCACGTTGTGTTCCAGCAAATTGAGGCACTGCAAAACCTTGAAAAAAGGAGTTGTGATCTCTGTGAAAATGTTTAGAATTTGGGCCTAATTTAATTTTCTTTCCTGGTAGGAAAAGTTTGCCATGGCACCTGCAACCAGGAGAGCAGGTCTGAGTGAAAAAGGACATTCCTTTTCTTCCTTTATAGGGTCAATAAAGAAAAATGACATTAAACAACGAGAAGGTAGGAAAACAGCTGATTTGAAATGTGTAATAGATACATGGTCTTCTTAAAAATCCCACAGGAACTGATTATCTCTGTTTACAACTAGTTTAAGGCAAAATGCAAAAAAATGATGAGGCTGGCCCTAACCATCACTTTAGAGGGGTATTATTCTCATTGTTTCATAGGAAGTGGTAAATTACTACCAATTACTGTCACTCACTCTTGTAAGGGATTTCTCTCTGCTGTGTTTGCAGGGGCAGTCTCCTCTTGCTGCTGTCCTCCAGCTCACTGCTGCAGTCCTGGGAATGCTGGGCCTTGGAGCAGGGCTGGGCCACTGGACAGGCTTTGCACAGGTTGGGATGTTTGAAGACGGGTTGGCCCCATCTCCTCTCATGGCTATAACCCACCACATCTAGCCCCTCCTTTGCTTGGCTGAGCCTAATTGCAGTTCTGTCCTTCCATTCCCCACACCAGGGGCCCAGGTAAATGTAGGGAAGGAACCTCAGGAGAGTGGTGGGTGGCACTGAATCCCCCATTATGTGTGCTCTCAATCCTGGCCAGGACTGAATGGCCTATCCCAGGAAAGGCTCTGCATTTGTGAGAGGGGCAAGCTCTGTAGCAGCTCCTCTGCCTTGCATTGCCCTCTCCCCGCTGCCATCTGCTAGTCACCTCCTCCTGTCACAGCTTTTTCCTCCCTTCCCCTGTCGTTGGCTTGAGGAACTCCCATTGACCTGGCTGATTTCAATACCATAAAAAAATTGGCTTGAGACTCATCTAATTATTCACCTTATTATATTTCTTCCAGTGTCCAAAACCCATGGGAAGAGGGGAAAGGAGAGGTTTAAGACTGAGACCAGCTTTTTTCTGTGATTGCTACAATGCACCTCCCTGAAGACTTGCGCTCACAGGGGTGTGAAGACCTTTATGTCCTGCGATACATCACAAGTGGCTGCTGCCACCGAGTCCTCTGTCCCTCTGAGCCAAGCCCAGGTGCCTGCACCCTGGGGACGGCAGCAGCCCTACTTGCTGCCTTTGAATCTCATTTGCCATGGTAGAGGCTTACCCTCTTGCAGACACGGCCCTGTGCCTGGCTCCAGGGCCCCTGCATCACCTCCTTGTCTGCTGGTCATGGGTGGCAACCTCTCACATGTGCCAGTGATGTTCCAGTGCTGGCATTACCTTGGCTAAGCAGGGCATCTCAGGAAGTAGGAGCAGTGCACCATGGAACTGCAAATAACTACTGTGGAGAGGAAACAATATTCTCTTAACTTTTCATCTTTTTCTTCAAAAGCCCAGATCCTGATTCTCTGGACACCCTCCTTAGTTTTGGGAAGATCTGGGCATTGATGAGACAGAAACAGTTTGACTCACCTTTCCCTCATAGATTCAGACTTTTATCACAAGTCTCTTATTAATGACAATAAAACAGCAAACTCTAAGTGTTTGCCATTATTGGGGGATTGTTTTGCACTTACCAATGTGGTCTTTTTAGTAAGGACTATTTCTAAGAAAAATGTGGCACTGACTCACCAGAGAGACCTGTGTGCAGCTCCTAAGGACTTTGGAGCAGCACCTTCCTGCACTGAGAGGAGATGCTGCCCATTGCCTGGTGTGAATTTCTTTTTGCAGTATTTGCCTCTTACCTTTCATTTTCCAGAGGGCTTGTGAGCTTCACAAGCACCCAACGAGTCCCAGAGTTCTTCTTGCTACCCTTGCAATCCCTGCTCCAGAGAAAACCTTTCTCCCTCTACTTGTCACCCTGAAAAGTCCTTACTACTTGCTAAGCTTTCCCTTACTCAAAAGCCCTACACGCCGAGTGTGTTTGTCAACGTGCACTTCCACTCTTGCATTCCCCAGGGTCCTCTGGTCTCATTTCTGCCTTGTAAGCTCTCAGGCTGCTGTAAAAAAAGGTGGTAGCGCCAGGCTGGGATGTCCAGCAGTGTTTGTTTGCAGAGACACCTCATAGGTATTCAGGCTGCTCTCCTCCTTGCTGGTGAGCCTCATCTACAGAGTTTTCCAGCATAAAAAACTGCACATGTCAGAGGGGAAAGACAAATGACGATAGCAATAATGTAGAAGAACATCCTCTGAACATCTGAGAGGGCTGAATCATGAACCACTTTTATCAAGGCGTACAAGAGGCACTTAAATATTAGTTGCTGCTTGTAAATAATATTGGTATGTTAAATACACACAGTTTTTCACAGTTTTATAAAGCGAGTGATCTCTATTTGCTTTCAATTGGAAATCATAAGGTAAAAATCAATGAGCTTATATCAAGCTTGTATTATGGTCCTTGAAGAGCCAACTGACTCTATAAAAATCACTGTTTTTTTCTAACAAAGATATAATTAATTGGATTGAGTTGGCAAAGTTTAAGTGCCTTGTCATATTTTGACTGCTATGCAGTGCTTATTGATTTTATAGAACACCCTGTAGATAAATGTAATGATTAATTTCATTTGGTTTACAAGAACAGAAAACTTCTATGCAAAACTGGATGTACTGCTCTATTTTTTTATAACTGCCTGTACGTGGAGGGAGCATGGGTCTAGCTGTGGAGCTACACCAAGTGGCCTGGCCTTCCCTGGTTTCTTACTTACTCCAAAGAAATTCCATTTTTTTCTCCCAAACCTATGGGGTTTGTCATTTCAAGGATTTCAGAGAGAAAAATTTTCAATATTTATTACTTGTGTGCTTCTGTTTTCTTTCTAAAATAAGGAATGGTAAGTTTTACCCCACGTTTCCTGGTTTGCAAAACCATCAACCCCAGGTCCAAAACCCAGACCCAGCTCATGAACCCACTTCTAAGTCAGGGCTTGCCTCGGGATAGAGAGGGTGGCTCAGGCACCTGGTCCAGAGCCCTTTGTGCCTGGGGGCCCCTGTGCACCTCCCTGCTCTGCCCCAGCAGTCTCAGCCCCACGGCAGCTGGGGGCTCTCCCGGGGAGAGGTGCAGAGGAGCATCACTGCCCTCAAATCCAGCAAGGCCACGACAGCTGGCGGGGGGGGGGGGGTCTGGCTGCCTCCCAAATGGGGCAACCAGGGCTGTGATCCCCTTCACACACACCACAACGGGGTTCGCCTTGGTGCACACTACTTGGAGCTGTTTTTCCCGAGGCTTTGGGGTTATTTTTAGCCATAGCTACAGCAGTCGGTGCCACATGGCTGCCTCTGAATTATTTGGTTGCTTAATTGGCGGAGTTGATGTAAAAGCAAAGTGAGGGGAAAGGAAATACCAGAAGCCTCCCTGGGGACACCCTGCCAAGCCTGGGGGTGACAGTCGTGCTCACTGTGAACTGTCTCGGCATGTTTTTGTACCAGCAACACGGGGGATTGAACAGGATTTCAGGCCCGAGTTTCAGATCCGCTCCGGTGTTCCCTCCCTCTCCTCTCCGGCTGTATTCTTGCCCCCACTGCTGGTACAGGCGGAAAGTGCATCCCGAGGTGCTGCCGGGCATCCTCCCCGGCTGCACGGGCAGCCCGGAGACGCTGGAAGCTGGACCCCAGGCACACACGGTATCTGCAAGGTACCCGGACTGAAATGAAAGCTTTGATTTTTGTCTCTGCCCTCAGAGCGGATTAGTATTGAATGTCTGATCCACAAGGTGTTTAATGAGTCTCTGGGTACAAGCTGGCAGAGCAGAAATCTTTCGAGTAGCCTAAGCTGACCAGAAATGAAAACAGGAAAGTCCCGTTGTACAGTCTGGATGGAAACCACTAAAATCATATCCCAGGAACCTATGCGCTGTATTCCTCCAAATCAGTGCTCTCTTCCATTCCAAACACAAGATGCTCATTTCTGTGTGATGTTGAGAAATCACATGTGCCAGGCGTGTTTGAGTAGCTGCCTAAAATAAAGGATCTGGGTCGATACGAGAGCAAAGTGGCTGAGAATGTTCAAACCAGGCCGACAATACGGTTTCTAAACCCCACCGCTGTGAGGGGGCAGTTGAAAGATCACCAATTCTCCAAGCCACTGCTGTTACACCCTAAACGACACGGTTGGAGGGCAAACAACATCCAGCATTAAGTGAAAATCCACTCTCCTACACAGAATCCGAGCCACCCACCCCCAGCACGACGCACTCCCTCTCCAGCAGCGCTCCATGTTGCAGGTGGAGCCTCAGAGCAGCTCTTCGGCTCTGCTCCCTTGTGGCTGCTCCTTGCCGAGGCACTGCCGTGCTGAGCCCCGCAAGTGGTTCCTTCCCAGCCCCAGTAAGGACGTTTCCTGCGGCACTTAGTTCCCGGGCAGTGGTGCTGACCGAGCTCGGTGTGGCTCCCGTGGGTGTTGGATTTCACGGGAGGATGGCAGGAGCCATCCCCAGGGCAGGAGGTGTTCCTGTTCCTCAGGCTCTGCCTGGCAGTACCTTCTGTCGCTGGGAACTTCAGCGCCAGCAGACCGCAATTTCCATGCGGGCAACGCAAAGATTACCAACCAAAACCACGAGGAGCACAGCATTGCCCGGGCTCAGCTACAGGACAACACTGGCTGGGGACCTGCAGGATGGCTGCCCTGGGAGAGGGCACCCCATTTAGATGATTCCTGAAACAGTGCGGGTAGTTCAGTCCAGTGCTTGCAAAGCACCATCTGCAGCCATGGATCACCCCAGTCTGGATGTGCAGCTTGTCCTCCTGCCAGCACCCAGCTGGACGCAGCCATGCTCCCACATGCTGCTGCTTGCCTTGGGGGCTGCCCCAGCACCAGGCCATTTGAAACATTACTTTTAATAACTGGGATATCAGGAAAATTGTGAATGTACATTCTGCCTGGGGCTCATCCCTGCTTGGAGGAGCACTGGCTGTACATTCAGGGCTGCCAGTGGCACAGGAGCAGGGCGGAGCAGCAGAGAGGCTCTCGCCAGCAGCAAGGGAGCCAAGGTGAGGAGCAAGTGCCCTGGAAAAGCCACCTTCCCCAGTGCTTTGCCCCCAGTCACACCTTCCTGCTAAAGCTCCCTCTGACACGTCCATCAAGCTGCAGGGGTGACTCCTGTGACTGGTACTCGCGCAATTGCCATGCTTCTTGATCTAAAAATATGGTTGAAATTTTGCTCTTGAGACACATTGTAAAAATGTCACTTTTCAGGGCTTTCTCACAGCAGGGACACAGTTCCTTGTGAGCTGTAACTCAGCTCCTACTCCACGGGGGACTGGAGTGGCAGTGCCTTGCCTGAGGCACTCACAGGTGAGCTGGAAGGGGAAGCAAGAGCTCAGCTGTGCCAATGGCAGCAGCTTTGGCAGCAGCGCTGGATGGAAACCAACCACAGAGATTTATAAATCACTGCTCTTTACAGGCAAATTACTTCCCCTTAGGTAAGAGGAAACAAAGTACCCAGGAGAGGAATAAAGTCTAACTTTTGGGAGGTTATCATGGTTTCATTCCAGAACACCTGCCAGCCCTGGTGTCAGTGCAAGGTAACCAACACATGGCATGAATCTGTGAGTGCAAAAGATGTGTCATTACAAGAAGGAGTAGGAGGAAAATAAAGCAAGTTGACAGCTCACATCCTGTGCCATAATCCTAGAAATTGTTAATATTTACAAAATTAACTAATATAACCGATGACAATCTCACTCCTCCTGGTTGTCATGAAGATATTAACAGTTACCACCCGCTACAAACTGGAAATATTCCCCGTCTCTGGAGCTCCTGCTGCTCAGCAAGCGTGGGGATGGCACAGACTTGGCCTCCCAGCTTTTCTTACAAGCCCCAAGCCATGAGCCAGTGTGGAACACCTAAGCACTGCTGGAGCTGGAAGTGCCTCCTGACCTCACTCTGCTCCCTGGGAGCAGAGGGTCAGGCAGAATAGGAGGAAGATTTTTCTCTCCCTGGCTCCTCCAGAAGCCCAGGATCCAGCCACATGTAGTGATGGTGGGGAGAGCCCAGAGGAGGAGGATGAAGAGTACAGACCGTGCTGGAGGGAGGAGAGGTGAGGGCCACACTGGCTTTGGATCATACCTTGAACAAGCTGCCAGTTCAGGAGAAACTCCCATACTACTGCTGTGATTTGCCAGGTGTCAGGATGGAAGCTAATGGATAAGCAGATGCTACTGTCATTACCTTAACATGAAACACCTGACTAAAACCAAAATAAAGGCACTTGAACACCAGGGACTCCACAGAAAACTTATTCCTAGACTAGCAACCATAAAAAGGTGAAACTTTTAAACCAGAGTTGCTGTTCCTCACATATTTTTTAAGTAAAAGAATAAGAGCAGTACTCATTTTCTGAGAAGTGAGGAGGTTTGTTTTTTTTTATAACTGTTACCTGTTCATCGTGAGGACTGCAGGAGGCAATACAAAGTTGACACCATTAAGTACAAGAAAATTGTGAATGGTGCCTGCACAAGCAAGTCTACTGGTTTAATTTTGCTCTACCCTTAGCAAGGAACATTAGTTCCCTAGGCCACTCTTTGCACAGGCACAGCATGTCAGGTTTACAGTAATTTTAAAAGGTTTCCTCTGTCAGGGTGTATAGTACGCAAAAAATTTGCCATACTCTTTCCAGTTCACAGTACGCAAAACAAAACAGAGAATTACCAGCATAACTGTTTTCAAAGAGCTCCCAGGTACAGGAAAGCTGTAAAAAAGCAGATTTTCTCTTCACAGGAATAATTTTCTCCCCTTGTTAGGGGCATGCTGTTGGCTGTATGAGAGGGTGGCTCAAAGAGGCAACCTGAACAAGTGACCCTGAATGAATGAATGAATGGATGGCAAAGATGCCCTCTTGAAGGCAACTTGGGTTCAGGGATCTCATTTTCAATTACGCCAGTGAAAAAGTACTGATCAGTGGAGCAAAGAGCAGCTTTTCCAGAGCTGGCACAACACAAGTGCTCACCTAGGTGCAGCAACCAAGGACTCACTGGAAGGGGCCTCAGTCTGACGGATCCTCTGGAGAAATAACCATGGGGACCATCATGAGCTGCACTGCTCATTAAGTGGTTCACTACAGTAAGATACAGCAACACCTTTCCTTGAGTACAATGGGGAAATATATGTGACCCAGTAAAATATAACATTGTTTTAAAATATTAAAAAAGGAATCACCTTAGAGAACAGATACATAAAATCATCATACTCACATTAAAACTGTTGTGTAGTTTGTTCTAAGAAGTTGGCACAGTTTTAGAAACACTAAAACCGTAGCACATTACATCCCAGATAGTTTGCTTTTCTTTTCCTCATCTTTTATTCTGCCCTGCACCTCTGAAGAGCATTCCTTTACAACCTATTTTTTTGTTTGTTTGTAAAGCTTTATGCATTTCAGGTTTTCATCATCTTCTGAGATCATTATCTTATGTTTTCATCTTTCTTTTCAAGAAACTTCTTTTTCCCCCCATCTGCCAGCATCTTCAGTATAGTACTTCTCCCTTCAGATTTCTTTTATCCTTCTCATCTTTATGCCTTTCACTTACTCTTCCCCAGGCCCTTCATTCCTGCTTTTGCTTGTCAAAACTGTGTTTCTTCCTCCTTCATGAGGGAAGAAGTGGGAAGGTTGGGTGGATTTTTTTGCTATGAGCACACAAGAATGCTCCAATCAATACTTTGCAATCCTGCAGAGGAGAGCTTGCATGACTCTTCCAACACTTTCAAAATTTGCAACTGCAGTTAATGAAAGTCTGACTAATGCTTGAAAACCATAAGCTTATTTTAAAGCAATGCTGTAGCTTCCCACCAATAACAGCACCAGGCCTTCCCCAACAAGCTTTGAATTTTACATTAGAGACACTGCTCCATGCTTTGAAACACTTGTAGGCCTGTAACAACTTCTTTTTGCCTAAACCCCAGGACACAGAGTGGGTGATGGACACAGTATCAGACATCACCTGAACCTTCAGCCCTGGCTGGATTTCTGCTCAAATTAAAGGAAAGCTGTATTGCCACCCCACTCACAGAAAGCCATGTCTGCGTGTACCCAGGGAGGTTTTGGAAGACTAGTGAATCCACTTCAGCTGGAAGTATGTAGAATGTCACCAAGTCTCAAAGCTGGCAGCTGTCTGGAGAGTAGTGGTGCAGCCCTGTGGAAGTGCTCTTGACCAGGGCTGGGGTAGCATACAGTCCTGGGGAAGGATCAAGACCCTCTTCACCCTTCACTCTTTCCTGATAGATGTGCCCTTGCTATTTACTTTGTTCCAAAACCAATCTGCAATAGTAGTTTGGGGAACTTCTGACATTTAATTGACATTTCTTCAGGACTTTTTGTAGCATGATTATTACTGTCAGTAGGCCCTCTCACGTGTTAATACCTACACCACATTTAATTGTGTGCATTCCAGATGGGGCATAGTTTTTGCTGTGAAATCTTAACATGCATCCAACCCAGCACCTTCATGGGCCTGTTTCAGTTGGACCTGTTCCCTAGGCAGATCACTTAAGAGGTCTGGAAAATCCTCTGCAGAGCTTGCAACACATAGAATTGACTGTTCCTGACAAGTCTACCATTTTTACTGTTCTCCATCTGCCTACCAAGACTGCCCCATTCTTCTGAAGTACTGAAGACCACTTAAAGTGTGTCTAAAACTTGATGCCAACTTCTTAGCTCTGCTTGCCAATTCAAAAAAATCTGTTGCAAAACATATGTCAATACATTTATTCACAGACTAAGGCAACCGTGTTACCTAAATGCTGGGGCAATCCTAAACATGCTTGAGAGGCTGGTGCTGATAACAGAAACTTCAGATAGGCTTTTGCAGCAGGCATCACTTCTAGCATGAGATATTTAAAACCTTTTCTTTTCCCACTGAACACAACAGGCCTGTCTTGGCAGTCTGGGCATGCTTCCCAGCTTGCTGTCCGGATGGGATGGCAGCTGACACTCGGCAATGGGTTGCTCGGGTATGAAATTCATTAAGTTGGAAATTAAGGGCAGGAAGGTCTTGACACAAGCAATCCAGGTATGAATATCTGTTCTTTTTCCTTGAGTTCCCTTGTTGCTCTCCTAAGAACAAAGTTCTTTGGGAAACACTGTCTGTAGATTTTAGGTTTTTCTTCTCCTTTGGTAAAACCTGAAATTATTTGAGCTGTTAAACCATTTGCAGCTCCTGAGCCTGGTTGTGGTGCCAGCTTTGTATAGATAAATATAGAACCCGTGGCATTTTCAAAAGCCATTTGGAATAGCTCTTCAATATAAGTACTTTAAGCAGAGATTAAACACATTATTTGGGTTTTCTGCCTAAAGAAAAAAAATCACTTGAAAAATTGGCAGAGGTACCAGTTTCTTCAAATGACAAAGTTCTCTTCCTCAAACTGAGTCTGGCAATTGGCAGCTCTCTACAAAGACAATTTTTTTTCCTCTCTCCCCTTCCCTACTCCTTGATTTCAAAATAACCTTCAAGGCAAAAAGAGCAGTCCACAGCAACATAAAAAAAGAGAAAGAAACTGATTAAAATGTTTCACTCCTTGAACAGAATGCTTTGCATTTTAACTAACTTGGATCAGATAAAATGCTACGACATTCCTACAGAAGAAATCATCATATTACAGGAAACTGGACACATACATTCCTCAAAGAATTTCCTATTCAGAAGTCCTACTGAAGAAACTAAACAACAATACAAATAAGAGTTTTATTAAAATCACTTGGAATATCATATGAAATTTAATATTGTGTAAGTGCAAACTCCCCTATATTAAGAGGATGTGACACGTGTGAAGAGAGGACGTTAATATACATATAAATAGAAAAGCTAAAATATGTTTGACAGTGATATATTAAATGGCTACATCAATGTGACCGTAGTTAGGAGCATATGTAATTTTGTTTCCCTCTATCAGTATCGTCTAAAGCATTATACATTGTAAATTGCATTTAATTCTAATCCCTGCTTTCTTATATGTAATAAGAGATGTGTAGAAATATTGTAGGCACAAGCAAAAACAATGCAACAGAGGCAGAAACCAGGCACTTATTTGTTCTTGGCTGCCAGAGGTTTACGGCTGATCTTCTTTGACTTGTCATTGTTCTTCTTTGGAGGTTCAGGGTTCGCCTGCATATGTCGGCCATAAAGACTGTAAGGAAAGGAGAAAAAAAAAAGTGATACAACCATTAAACACAGACTTTTACTCTGCAGCACATTGAACAATGCATCTAGTTACTAGAAATAAAAAAAACAGGTCTTTATTTTGTTTCAACACACTGAATTTTCTATTAGGTCTCAAGCTGCAGTCATTAACATTTGGTTTTTTGCGACTTTTCAGGGGAGTAACATCAGGGAAGAGCAGGCTTTTGGAGCAGTGAAGGAGCAATCAGTTTTGCCTTCAGAAACTAGCAACCTTTACTCTGCAGTTATGGGACTGAGGCTCGGAAGGCTGCAAGGATGTGTATTCAAGTAGACAATGACAAAAATTGGGTTGAACTGGAGAGATAGAGTGCCTGCTTAGAGCAAAGTGAGCATCATCCCTAACCAGAAAACCCAGGGGCTTGATAATGTGACAGAGAGCAATGGTGTCACAGCTGCCTTTGCTGCTCACACATGATTGATAGCACTGGGACAGATACCAACACATCAATGCCACATTAGTAAGTACCACTGATTAAATGTTGACAAAGTATCCTACAATTAAGACGGCTAGCATTCACTGTGAAGCTAAATGGACTACATGGCTGAGAGGATCTTGCTAAATATCACATAGTAATTAATAGACAATTTATGAGTAATGCTGATTAGAATAAATTAAAAACCTACCCAAAATAAACACAGCTCAAACTTAACTTCCCTTATTGACATAAAGTGCTTTTTGAAAATGTACTTTGTGGGTTTTGCTTGGGGTAATTTTCTTCATAGTAGCCGCATGGGACTGTGGTTTGGATTTGCACTGGAAACAGTGTTGATATTGCAGAGATATTTTAGTTATTGCTGAGCAGGGCTTGCACAGAAGAACCAAGGCCTTTTCTGCTCCTCATCCCACCAGTGAGAGGGCTGGGAGTGCACAAGTTGTTCAGAAGAGATGCAGCCAGGACAGATGACCCCAATCAACCCAAGGCATTTCCCAGACCATACCACATCCTGCTCATCACAGAAAGCTGGGAGAAGAAGGAAGGGGGGATGTTTGGAGTGATGATGTTTGTTTTCCCAAGTAACTGTTACATATGATCTTGGCGGTCTTTTCCAACCTTTGTGACTCTGTGACTCTATTCGATTTACCATTCTAATTCTATGTCAGAAGACTAAAAGCTAACACCTGCTCTGAGCTTTATGATGCTGCATCCAGAAGATACTTGTTGGGGGTTAGGTTTGTTCCTTCTTTCTCTAAAGAATTTTTTCCCCACAAGTTACCAAGGAGACCAAGTGTTGGATACTTGAGAGTACTTAACCGAAACAAAGAGGTGGACAAAAGGTGGAAGGGGGAGATAACGCAGGTAAAAGACAAAGCTTGATGCAGCTGCGGGCTTTTCTTTTTCCGGCGTTCGGGGAGATGCGTGTCTGCCGCTCCTCGAGGAGCTCAGCCGCCGCAAAGCACGCCGAGCAGAGAACGGCTGTTGCTGGCTGGAGGAGTTTCACTGTGGCCAAAGGGATCCAGTCCTGGGAAATCTACTATCACCGGTTCGACCTGAATCCTGAGTTTTCTCTGCCACTCGCGGAAGCTGGGCCGCTTTCTGCCTCGCCTTCGGCTTCTTCAGTGCTGCTCCTCTTGCTGCAGCGTGACCCTGCACCCCCTGCGCTGCCGGGACATCCTGCCCCTGCCTGCCGGGACACCCTGCCATCCCAGCTACCAGCCCGGGACTTTTTCACTGTTTCAGCTTGGTGCTCTGAGGATCCTGCAGGGACACCGAAACCAAACTGCCCTGGGTTTTGTGAAACAAAGCCCTCAAGGTTCTTGGTACTGTTGTCGTTTGTCATTAATGCTGTAGTTGTTTGGGGGGGGGGGGGGGGAGTTTTTTTTTGTGTTTGTTTGCTTTGTATTACATACTAGTAAAGAACTGCTATTCCTATTTCCCAAATCTTTGCCAAAGAGCCTCTGATTGTAATTTTACCTAGCAGATACCTGTCTTCCTAAACCAAGACAATACTTCAACCCTGGCATTCTTGGACTGTGGAGTGGGATTAGAGCTTCTTGTAGGGTGGGGTGGAGAGGAAGTGCTTGCTTTCACCTTTTTAGCAGCTGAAGTTTTACATCATGCTGCTAAGCAGGCTGCTGTCAAGGTGTACTGTAGCCAAACAGCCTTGCTCAAGGAAAATACAACTGTAAACTATGACATTACTTCACCTTACTGAAATTTTATGTGTGCCATCACCTACTGTCAACAAGGGATCAGGTGGCATTTCCTGATGAAAGTAGAGAGCCCTGACCCTCTGCGATAACTACATGCTTCATATTATCTACAATACACATATTTTTCTTTTATTTCTTAAGAGATAAAGCTTCAGCATCACAAGGCTGTATTTTATCCAAGTACACAGTATGTGTATTAATCAAATATACATCCTAAATAACTCCTGTTTCGGAAGGTGTAAAGTGAGTTGAGTGAGGGAGTCTATGGAAGGAGATGGTTCAGTATTATGAAAAGCTATATCACTGCAGAAGAGCACAGAAGTGACATTTAAGGAGACTGTCCCATCAGAAACTGACCCAGGACAGAAGTAGTCAGGGAACAAGCAGCATCTTGTTCTGAATGATATGCAGTGCAGCATTTGAACCACAGTCAGCAGTAATTCTGTAACTCTTAGAAGATAGCACTAGTTAGGTAAATACAAAATCAACTTTCAAGGTGTTTTTTGCCTTTTTAAAGTCTTTATTTGGGACTTTATTTAGGCACTAATTAACAGAGAATCCAGTGATCCACTGTATCTGAGCACAAAAATCCTTTGGGGATAGGAATGGAAAACCCCTATCACTGTCCTGTGTTCCACATCTTGCTGCCCCACAGCTCCTTTGCCCTGTTAGTGCCAACCCAAAGAGGACTGAGACAGCTTAAGTGGTTGTCAAATGTTATATACCCTCCTTTTGCTCAAGTTGGTTTAGGCTCCCCATTTTTGCTTTGGAAACTTTATGTAAGTTCCCCTCTCAGGTGATCCTTTGGGTGTTCATTCCGCCTCTCATCGCCTCCTTTCTCAGAGCAAATGTTCAAGCATGTGGACTGTCAGACCTCAGGTCAGTGAACCTTCCTGAAGAAAAAGGGTGTGGTGAGAATTCTGCTGACTACAGAATGTAGAAATGTAGAAAACCTGAATACTGACAATTTTGAATGAAGTTCAGAATTCTGGTAAAGTCTACTTGGGCAATGCTTTTTGACTATGAAAAGAGGTCCAGAAGCCACTGCGTGCATTAAGCAGTAAAAACACCAACTGACCTGTAGATATCCTTGGGGTTTTTTTGATATTTGCTCCTTACAGTATTCAGTGCTACTGGTGCCTCAGCAACTCCCTTTGCCCCATGCAAATACTACATTAGTAGTAATAGATGTACATGAGTTGAAGACATCTACAGCACTTTCACATTCTTTTTACCTATTTTCACATCCAACCACTTCTATCAGCATGAGCACCAAAGTGTCATCCAGCAAAGTAATTACTGGGTTTGAAACAGGAAAAACAAATATATCTACTTAGGTTTCCTTGGCAAAACGAGAGGGAGTTTCAATGCACATTGCTATCCCAACTGAAGATGAGTGCTTTCATCTGCTAGTCAAAGAGCAAGGATCAGACATATAGAGATTATACTAGCCTTCACACACAGGGTTTCCCTCTTCTGTCTGCATACATCAAATATGAGGAGACATATGGTGTCACAACAATATTTAAATACAATAATGACTGTGATAATGCCTCTGGGACAGAATTTGCCTTCTGTCACACTAGGGAAAAGAAAATTCAAAATTCTCAATGAATTTCTGGTACAGCAACAGACACCACTTTTACAGCACACAGGGGAAAAAAAGCTGCAGGGGAAAAAAAAAGGCAAAATAAAAACACTAATGGAGCTTATCTGCACAGAGAAGCAATTATCTGACCTCCACAAGAACCTATAACCCTTTAGTTTTAATAGATATGAAGTTTGCGTGAAGTCTTTAATAATTACTGGAAAGACACAGCTGTAGCCAAGCTGTACAAGGTAGGTACATACTCCTGTTCTGCACGACCACAGAGTCAGACGTGTTAGGCAGAGACACTTGCACATCATCCTCGGCAGCAGAGGTCAGCTGAAGACATGCACACAGACAGTTCTGCTGCTCAGCTGAAGGATGGTGATGTGCTAGAGGATGGCACCTTGACATAGCTGTTTGCATGACTAGATCCTTAGCCAAGGTAGATTGTCTCCACAAACACACAAAAGAATTTTGACACGATTGTGGCTACGGTCTCAAGGCAGATTTGTGACATAAGTGCTGATAACACATTCACGGCAGTGCCTTCCCACTGAATATTTTGAAATGTCACCTGTTCCCAGCGCTGATACAGCTCTGAGCAGGACACTACATACAGCTTGAAGGTCAAATCCTCTGCTGAAGGACAAAATCTGGAGTGCAAACAAATATTTGAGATGCTTGCAGTTTGCAGTAACAGTCAGGAACTGGTTACTATAACCACAGCTCACAAACTGCAGAACCCCTGTAGACTTCGCAGCTACAGTATTATAGACAGATTTCTCATTACATTAGCATTAAAGGGGAGATTACATGCAAAACTGAAAGTGCAGAAAGCCCTCATACAGACACTCTGAGGAGCTTTCTTTCCTTATATATGTTTTAAAAAGCATCTTTCATGAAAAAAGTGTTTCTTTGTATGCAGATGCAAACATAAACAAAATCTTCCTGCATTCTCCACCTGCTCCGCTGGAAGTAACAAATGACAGCAGCAGGGCTGCTGCAGCAGCAAAACTAACAACATCAAGTGAGAAAGATGCTCATTAAACTTCATCATTCTGTCTACTTTAATGATGCTTTTACTTAATAAAAATTCCCTAAGTAGTTGCAAGGATATTAGGCAAGGTCTCTGGTTATGTATCAGGGGTCTAAGCTGTCACTAGCAAGCATGCAGTTCAGGAGAGGCATTCCCAAGAGGAGAGAGTGAATACAGCTTTCTTGTAATAAATTCAGAGAGAATCAATAACCACAGCTTGCCACATTACTTAAGCATTTAGGAAAGTAGGGGATCCTTCTAAATTAAACCACAAATTGCTAATTGTTGCAATTTACAGCATAAGATCAGGCACGAAACCTTGTAACTTGAAAGCATACAGTATTGCTACCAAAATCTCTGAACTTAAAAACAGAACCATAGTTAAAATTCTTAAATTCATAAAGGTCAGAAGAGTCGCTTCGAAAAACAAATTCACCACAACTACCTTCAATTTTTCTCTCTTGTACAACAAAATGCTCACTAGCCAAGGGCTACATGCTCCCAGAGATAAGAGAGAACTCGTGTAAGCTAGGGAACTAGTGCAAAGTGTTTGAGGCACACATTGATTTTTTTGAGTTTAAGCATTTTGAAAAAGGATTTCAAGACTGAGCCGTGAGAAATACACTGGTCTCACTTTACGTCTCTAACAGATCTATAGGGTGAGAATGCAGTATAAAAAGGACCACATAGTTAAATATGGTCCTGGAGAGATAGCTATCACATTACAGCTATGTACTGTAATCAAGGAAACAAAGGTGAAGCATTCCAGCTCTGCTTGATTTTTCAAAAGCTGAAGTTCAGGGTCAGGCAGATATTTAGGGCTCAGACAAAGCCTCAAAGTGGGTATTCACAGTGACCTCGACAGGATAGTCCTAAGCCCCAGTGATGAAGCAGGAGAAGGGAAGGGCTGAATCAGTGTTGGCATCACTAGAAACCCAAACCTGAAAGAAGTGCTTGCATGACTGATACATGCTGGCTACCCTGCATTAGTTACAATTCACATGCACTTAGAACAAGGTGCTTTTGCCATACCAGTTTTTGCATAGATAATTGTTGCTCTGGTGTCCCCTCTGAGTGACTGGGACTGACCTTTTCTATGTGGGAGCTGCTAACATGTCATCCCCTCAAACCACATATTCTCTCTCCCAGGAAAGGGACACATACTGGGATTTAACTGGTCAGCAACGCACCAGTGAGAGAAAACAGTGGAGGTTAAAATTACTGTGCAAGTATCATATTATGGTGGTAGTTCGCCAATAATGTTTTCAGTCTTTGTGATGTAACTCAGGTGATCTCAATGAAGAGGAACACTGCATGGGTAAGTGAAACCAGTATCTGTTTTCCTTACACCCCAATGGCAAACTGCAGCTTTAGGATTCTTAGTAAGGAAAACCAGACACAAGTGATTCATTTTACTCAGCTGACTTTTTGCCCTTTGTTTTCAAGTGCTCTGAGAGCAGGTGGCAGCAATGTCAGCGATGTTCATCATCTGAAGCTCTCGCAAGTTTTTTCAGAACCACTCAGTTTTGGCCTGTCCCTGTCTGTGCAGCTCTCTCCTGCTCCACGATGGAGGCAGCACTGGCTGGATGAAGGGGTGTGGTGGTGTGTTTTTGGGTTTTCCAGTTTTCTGTATGCAGGTGTTCTTTGTTTTATACTATTTTATATAAGTTACAATGGTTTGTCCCATGTACCCCCATGTTAAACCCTTCTTGATTTCCCCCAAGGGACTGTCAAGTGTCAATCACAATTATGAGTCCTGTCCATCACTTTACAGCCTCGCCCTGATGTCTAGAAGGTTCTAGTGAGGATGTCGAGTGATTGGCAGGGTCCCTGTTCTCCCCTCCCTTGATTGATTGATTTGTTCTATTGACTGTCATTTATGTTCTGGGTCACTCCCTCTTCCTTCTGGATTGGTTCCAAGTTGCCCCCTTTCAATTTCTCCACCCCCATACTTAAGGTGCTGTACAGAGAGGAAACCTGCTTTTGTGGGCTATTTCTCTGGGTGCGAACAAGTCCCACGTGGGCTAATAAACCCCAGTTGAATTTCTCACAAGAGTCCTCCCTTATTCCTCACCACTGTTGACGCTTCTGCTGAAGGCAAGAGCCCACGGGATCGAGGACATATCTCAGAATACAAAACCATACCTCTACTGCGGCATCGGTGCCCGAGCTAGCCAGGAACGGGACACGAGGTCCCCGAGAAGCACCGCACCACCGCAAAGGGGGCAGGTGCTGACAGTGCCACGTGCTGCAAAAGCCTCTGGGCCACTGAACCTGCAGCTCTCAATGTGCTGTGAAACTGCTCCACTATTTTTAGGTTAGCAGCGTGCCTTCCTCTGTAGCCCGTTACCGCTCTGGGATGCTTAATGCTTCAGACTGTCCCAAATCTACACACGCCAGCGCCCAGCCCCAAGACACTCCCAAGTGTAACAACCTGTGTTATTTTTCTGTTCCTTCCACCTGCCTCAATTATCTTCATAACACACAGTTTCTGCAGACTTTGCCTGTCACTATTATCCCTAATTCCCCCTAAGTCCTGCATTTCACCTTTTAATGACACTTTCTGCATCACAAGAAATTACTAATACACTCAAATGCTTTTTTGGGTCTTCACCCCACAGGTACTCATTAGGGGAACTGATTAGCTCTTCCCATCTTGGATTAGTGTTTTTAGCTAGTTTCATTTTTTGGAGCCCAAATTAGATAAGAAGACAAGGATTCAGCACAGTTTTCAAGCCTGTGTCTCCCAGTCAGTGGAGATCTGGGTAATGAAGCAGCCAGTGGAGTAAAGAGCTTTTTGGGTGATCAGGTACAAGTGTCTGCTGTGAGTTGCTTAGCTGCACTGCTCTGTTAAAGATTTTCACCAGCTACAGAGGACAGTGGGTAGCTAGCTGACACGCAGACACTCATGTTTAGCTATTTTAAAATGCTAGATGGAGTCCACCCAACCACTCCCTCTATGTTCCCACTCTGCACTCTCACAAGCTGTTAGCTATCTTACATTAGAGACTCTGCTGAGTCACACAGTCCAAAGTTGACTTACTCAGAATTCCTGCCTAAAAACACTCCACATCTCAACAAGCAAAAAAAAGTATTCTGCCAAAAGTTTCTGGAGCTCACTGTTTCAGCATCTGTGTAGAATGTGCACCCTCCAAAATAAATCCCACGTGTCTCCTACTGGCTACTTCACCATTCAGTTTTCCACAGGGCTCCCTTCTGTTGGACCTCTCTACCCCAGTCTATTTGCTGTTCTGTATACCTGAAGGAAAGAAAGACACAACCTGTACATGCCACATTTCCCACACTCTATCCCTACAGGTTACTGTCAGAGGCAGACCCTGACCAGAGGGACCTGTGGCCTCAGCTCAGAGGTCCCAGACCTGATGTGTCAGTGAGGGGAGATTTGAGCTGAGGTAACTATGATTTACAAACACTCGCTCTACTATTGGACTGGCAATAGATGGGTAATTTTAATTCTGCCAGACACATTTGCTCTTAAAATGGTTAATTTAATCCTTGCTTCTTTGAACTCACCATCTTGCATGTTATGGGGAACTAATGTCCTTTTTTTTCCATAGAGGAATTCCAAGTAGGTGTTAGTATTTCTTTAATTAATACACAGTAATAAAAGAAAGCCTTCTCCTTATATTCTCTGAGGCTAGCAACCTTTTGAAGCAAGTACTTTAAATGTGAGGCTTGTAAGGGAAGCACAGCTGGAAGCCTAACAAAAAAAATCCCATTTTTTTAAAACAGGAAAATGCAGAGGCCAAGATTTGCACAGCTGGCTAACGATTTTGCATACCCAACCTGAAAGACCTTACAAGAAGCATGGCTTTTGGCAGACACAATTTTGAAAGCACAAGGAACACTAACATCTAGTTTCTGAAAGATCTATCTTGATACCCAGGGACCCCAGCACTGAAAATCTTCAGCTGTGCTACAAATCCAGAGAGACACGTAAGGAGGGCCTCCATGGAACTGTCACAAAGATGGAACGGACAGGGCATGCTTATTCTTATTTCTTTCAAAACAGAGACAAACAGGAATTAAGATTTCATCTAGAGAATCTATTATGTTGATAAAACAACCCCCCCGCTAGGCCACTATAATGAAACAGCAGCCTGAGAGGACAAGGGAGAGAACAATTCATTTCTGCATGTGGATAATCCTATCAGACTACTTCAATTATGAAGACTTTCTTACCTGGGACTCAGATTTTCAAGCACATTCAGGCCTGATCTCCTTTCTCATGCTCCATTTTGAATGGAGCAACGAGCTGTTGATCCTACACGTGCAGACCAGTCCCTGAATCCACGCCAGGCATGAAAAAACTGCATAGGCCACATCTCCTAAATAGGAGAGCACTATTTAATCCAATTTAGAACCAGATACAGGCATCAGTTTAAACTCTGAGGGTTGAGGTATCTGCCAGAAAAAATGGCATCTTACAGCTAATTCATGAAAATCAACCAGGAGCCACAGAAACTGCATGGGCATGCTCAGCTTCTCTGGCAGATGCCAGCACAGGTAGCTGCAGATAAAAATGTACCGCTAAGAAGGAAAAAGACAACTCAAGTGAGAAAGAAGTGTGTTCTGTTTACTGAAGTGATCTGTATCATCACAAACCTTATCTTTATGTATTTGTAATTTGTGAGCATGCAATAGGTAAATCAATAGCTGCTCCATTTCCCATGTTGTTGGGACAACATTCAAGGCCACCTGCCTGATCTCAAACTAACCCTGGACAGGCAGCAAACACGGTACAGAAAACATACTGGCATGCAGCACAGACATCCTCCTGGAGACAGCTGAGCACAGTATTCTTCATTCTTATGTTATTTTAATAATGCTGTCCATGTGGAGTCCTTTGGGCTTCAGTAAAACAGTGCTCACTTTCCTTTTTGAATGCTACACTACTGCTCAGATAAAATGCCCTTACATAATCTTTATTATTGATTTATTACACGCATTTTGCTGTGTACCTAATTAACATTTAAAAAAAGGAAAACAGAGGGCAAAAATAGCTAAGTGCAAGCTAAGGAGCTTTCTTTAAGTTATTTTATGTCTGACAGGTATGTATTTCTTCTCCAGTAACTAGACAAAGTGTACCAATAAAATGTACAGAAGGGACTCTGGGGAAATACTGATATGGAGGGTCTCTTTTTTCTTTTTTTTTTTTTTTTTTTAAGCAAAATTGAAGTGTCTGAGTTAATCTGAGCCTGCTCTGCTGCACACTGAAGATGACCAGTTTCACTGGCAGTAGCATGGAGAACATTCAGGAGACTGCAATTCCCCACACACAGGGCTTAATCAGCAGCCCTGCTCTGCTGGGCTGGCTCACACACCTCTCACCTCTCGCAGGGTGTCTGCCTCTAACCATCCCAACTGGCTGCAGGGCCGGCTCTCCAACAGCTCCTTAAATTAAACGTAAGGACTGAGCAGTGACAAGGGACACAGTGATAAGGTGGGGAACTCAACCAAACTAACCCTCTGAATCACGACCTCTGAGACCCTCAAAGGGAAAAGAAAAAGTCCCACTCCTGTCACACAATCAATTTGTGCGACCCAACACAAGAAACTCTGGGAGGCCATCTGAGCTCTGCGGACCACTGTGTAAAGGGGGTATGGGATTTACTGTGGGGTGCTTAGACAGAGTTTTGGGATTGAACAGGAGTATTTAGGGATTATACAGGATTTGTGAGTTCTTATGAGGACAGAGCAGCAGAGTGGAAGTGAGTGACCAAGGATGACAGCAGAGAGCAAGTGCAGGGAAAAAGAGGATGAGGCAGGGAATAAATGAGGTCAACAGTGTGCAAGCACAGGAGGTCATAACACTTGCCTGGCAGAACTCTATGCCAAATCACCTTGACTTTGTCCTGTCTAACCCCTGTTTCTAGCTGTTTTCTGTGTGAATGTGCCTTCTGTTCTGGCAGCATGCATACATGTCCCATCCACAAAGTTCAAGACAGATCAGCTGGTCAACAGCATGGACTGAGTGCCAGATACTGGAGTGGTCAAGGGACTCTAGGATGAGCGCCCAGAAAGACTGAGGGGATGTAGGCTGGTGAGACTCAGTCTGAGGGCCTGATATTTGAAACATCAAGACTGGGGAGCCAGGTATCAGGGGGATCCCTGGCACAGGGTTTTCCCTTAAGCATTGCAGGGAAAGGTGTTGAGGAATGCAGTCAGGCTGTTGTTTGTCTTCTCTGTGTTCATGTGTCCATCTGTCCTCCCATCATGCTAATCTGCCCATGGCTGGCCATGTGTATACACATGTTCTGAGACTGTGGTTAGCCTTGACAAGGACAAGAGAACAGGGATATGGAGCAGTTACTCACTGCCATTAATGAAGGAATTTACTTGGTTCCTCCACGACACTGGATTTAGCTGCTCAAAAGCACTGCCAGGAAGAAGGTGAAGAATAAAGGAAACTCACTTCACTTTATGGCAAC
Source organism: Chamaea fasciata (assembly GCF_029207755.1). Taxonomy (NCBI): domain Eukaryota; kingdom Metazoa; phylum Chordata; class Aves; order Passeriformes; family Sylviidae; genus Chamaea; species Chamaea fasciata. The sequence continues at coordinate 132,744,939 of NW_027094086.1, forward strand.
ACTGCACTGAAAATATTGCTTTTTGACACCAAGGACCACATCTGAAATATTACATATCTCAGACATTCTGATTTCACTTGGCCATACGAATTGGCTTTGTTTAACTCGTGATGGATACACTTTGCAGAAAAGCTGTTCTTGGACAGAGTTTTTTAACGTGCTTTAACAGGTCAATGAAAGTCTTTCCAGTTCCCAAACACAGCCCTTTCAACTACTCTCTGGCCAACACGGGCACAAACATGCCAATTATGTCAATCTTACAGCAGTAAGTTGTGCTCTGACAAATCAACACATGTGTAAAGGAAAAAGGTGATTCAAAGTCAATTTCAAGACCGTTCTCATCATATATGTTAAAATGCTGAAATACTGAAAGCCAAAGACTGAGTAGTTCTATATGGAAACAAAACATATCAATACAATGGTTTTCCAGTTATATAACTTTACTGTGGAAGACCAAAGATGGTCACGCAGAAACCACGTAATAAAATGATACAGTCTATTCACCTAATTTTCCAGCTAGTTTTGAACAATGCATCACAACCTTAATATCTGGCAAACAATTCCCTGGCTTTTAAGCAAATCTTTGGTGATTTTCCATGGCTTTTACTGTGCCAACAAAGCTGTTCCAGAATCGTTTCAGGAGGGACCTATGCTATGTTGCAGCCAATAACCTTTATGGCAACACTGCAATGAAAATGTCGCTTACTGTAATGAGCAGAGATCATAAGTTAAGCCCCCAGCTACCTTTCCATTATTTTTCATTAGAGTTTTTCTGGCTTTGCTGTGCTTCAAAGTACTGAGGGAATTACCCCAAATGAGGCTCACTAGTCAGCTCTTCATTACTCAGACCACACTGAAACTGAGCAATCAGCAAACCAAACTAGCTCCTGAACAACACAAGACAGTAACATTTGCTTGAATGTTTACCATTTCTTTTTTAGTTTGTCCTCTTTCTTAAAGCTCTGTTCTGTAAAACAAACTTGCCCACAGTTGGAGGTGGTTCCAAAACAACAGGAAAATCACATAGTATTTTTTCACGCCATTAACACCTTGAGCAAAAGGTTGGGCTTCCCTTCATCTACCAGAAACAAACTGTGATATAGTCATGTTTTCTTGACAGCAGTGTTTTTCCTAGATTTGTATCCCATAGTGCTAGATGAAGTGGGTGAGATAAGAAGTCTCACTTAGTATGTGAGTCCTCACCCTTTGAAGAATCCCTAATCTATGGCAGATTTTTACACTGGCTTCCTTCCCTCTTGCAAAGCAAGAAGCTGACCAACCTGCTGGAAAAGAGCAGTAAGACTGACATCAGTTAAATTCTGACGTCATACAATCTGCACAACTCCCCAAGTTACTTTCACTGTCTTTCAGGGCCCACAGTGTGAAAAACATAAAGCCTCTTGAAAGGCTTTCTTCTCCCCCAATGTCTGTCAAGATGAAATGGCAATACAGTGTCAGCCTGATTTTGATTTCAACAAAATCAATACAAGTTTTGCTTCTGTTTTCATTGGGTCCAAGGTTTGGCCTTTAAGGTCAATTACCCATGCAAGCTAAAAGGCAATCTGCAGTTGCAGTGTGGCTCACAAACCCCAAACTATGTACAACAACCTACGAACAATATCTAGGCTGGCTATGAACAGTGGAGTGAAAATTATGCTTTCTCATCAAGTGCTCGTACTAGCTAAGGCCAATGAGTCACTCTGTGACTTCTTAATGCACGCATTGACCAAAATAGTTTCTCTTGCAAGGAAGGTGGGATTATGCATACTGATCTGGTTTTGCTCAACATCCTTTTGCTGTGGGTAGGCAGCACTTATCCTAAATTGCTGGTGCTTACAAATGCTCATGAGTTAAAGGAACAAATATGGAACTTTACTGAAAAGGACAAGAACTAGTTTACTCATAAGATATTTGCAAAAGGCACCCACAGGAACCTTCAAGTGTGATGTAAAATAAACCAGTGATTCCACCTTCTTCTGGGCAAGAGGAAAGGGAACATACAGTTGAAAATACTTGTACTGAATCAGTCTAAGTGCCACGGCAACAACAAAGGCAGAAAGAGTGCAACAACAGGGAGCTAAACACAATGCTGCAGCCTTGACGGACAAACTGCAGATCACCTACTTTGCATCTTCTTTGAAACATGTTGGAGAACACATTGCAGGGAGGGAAAACGTGGTCCTCGGTTCTTTCTTTCTGGTTTCTCAACCAATAGGCTATTAACATGTTTTCCAAATTCCAGCCTATGTACACAAGGTAGCAAACAGGCACCCCCTTACTTGTGAAAGATAAGATACTAGATCAGATATTAGGAGAAATTTCTTCACTGGAACGGCAGTCAAGCACTGGAACAGACTGCCCAGGGAAGTGGTGGAATCACCACCTCTGGAAGCATTCAAAATACGTGCAGATGTGGTGCTTAGAGGCATGGTTTAGAGGTAGACTAGCAATGCTGTGCTCACGGTTGGCTCAATGGTCTCAAAGATCTTTTTCAACCTTTGTGATTCTGTGATTCTAATCCCAGCATTCCCCAAGGTTGTGATATGGAGCAGATTTATGAGAAATGCAGGAATGGGAAAAGCAAAGCAAAGTGACAAAAGATTTGTCAACACCTCTCTGTCACTGAGAAAGCACTTCATTAACCTGTCAATTGCAGTGTCTAAGAGACACATTTATTGACAACTTACTGCTAATTGATCCAACATCTATATAAAGCCCTTCTAATGCAATGAGTTAGCTGACTCAGATAATGATGAGATCTGTATAGAATTAATAGCTATACTAAGCCTCAAACTCCTCTAATTTCTAAACAAAATGCAACCAGAAGTGATAAAATCCCACCAACATCTCAGCAGCTAGACCCTTTTCACTGCTTACAGCACATCTGAGAATGAGATTCACTTTGACACACTCCACAGCTGGGGTAAAAGTACGGTATGGGTATGAAGCAGAAGTCCTTATGCAAACACCTTTTTTATTTCTATGGCCATTTGTACTTGCGGGATTACTTTTGAAATACAGGGACTCTGCATTTTCTACTCCCTCAGTTTAGCATGGAAGCACCCAGAGGTGTTCAGGGCTGTGTGGCAACCAAGTCCTCTGTGTGGTCGCATGCCTCAGCCTCTCACCAGGACAGGGTAATGCTGCGAATGGCTAATTGATCCTGCAGTGGCTTTAACAGCTTGACAAGGCAGTCACTTCACACTGCTGGCAGCGTTCCTGCAGTGCACACACTCCCATCCTCTGCCTGCTTTGCTTCGTACTACCTGTTTTATCACTTCATGATAACGCAGCATCAAAGACAGCAGGCATAACCTATTCTGGCATCTCCATCTGGCTTGATATATCAGACTTGTGCTGCTCTGGTGGATTAGTTTCAGATCCCTGTTGGCAGATCAAAGGCAGCAATAATAACCACAAATCAATTCCTCTTTAAGGCCTAAAACATCTTCTCCCTCATAGCATGCCTCATTTCTTTGCCACTCCAGAGCCGTTATAAATACCAGCTTTGCCTAGACACAACAGTTGTATGCTCAGGCCCTGGAGAATTTGACACTGTGTTTTCACCTCCTTTTTTCTGCTCTGTTATGACAATCAAAATGAGCAGCATCAATAGAAAGGTGCTCATGTAGATTAAACATTTGAGTCCCTAAAAGTCAGAAAGCTGCTTGGTGCCAGAGAAAGCATACACAGAAGATGGCTTGCTTCTCTTAGTCTCATCTCAGGTAACATATTTTCTAGCACACATCAGAGCTGTATTTCTACTGAGCTACCTTCAGCTCACTGTTCAGTGCTCTAAGGTGACCAACAGATGTTTTCAGATACAGAAAAGAGGGATCCTCAGTTGAACAACTGCACAGTGGACAGGTTGCTTTCTAATTGTTTCCAGACAGTTTCCCCCTTGATTAGCACATGCTCTAGAAAACAGGACTCAGAAAAGAGATTCATGAGGTTCAAGATCCACACTGTTGCTCCCATAGAGAGGAAACATCTGGATCATTTCACCATGATTGTGCTTGCATTTTTGACATTGCTCTTAATATCCTGATGTTCACCTCCTAGGATTTATCTACAGGCAGTGGAAGTTAAAAAACGACTCAAAGACAAGGTAGCAGCTCACTGCTTGGCTCCCTCTTACTACCAAAATGAGACGTTTACTACAGGAGAAGTAGCTTTTGTTTGCTCCCTCTCCATAACACCTTCACAGGGAAAAATGTGCATTTACCATGATGTAGCTGCAGTTCCCTGGATCTCAAATCACCCAGAGATACTGTGCCCCAAAAAAAATAATAAATCTGTGCCTTGGATTTTACAGGAAAACTGCACTTGTACTGTAAAAGATAGACCTGCATAAGCAGTGAAGACATAAACTCTCCCTCTTACCCTTCTTTAAATCTTTCCATCATGTAACTTAGTTTGAACTACGTCTCTGAAGAGACTCCAACATCAGCTAGATCAGCAATAATTCAATATTCCTACAATATTGACTTATATATCTCTATCTATTTAAAATGAAACCCAGATATAAATAGGAAAAATGAGAGCTGCTTAAAGATCTCCTGAAATTCTTAAGAAAACATTAATCAAAGATAAACATATTCAGATCATCTGGTGCCAACACTGCATTTGTACAGCTTACAACGGCCAGAAAGACCTTGTATTTCAGGACTACCACATAAAGGCTTGAAAAATATTTTCTCCTGAAAGTCTTTTAAATATTAATGTAAAGTACTTTAATCCTGATTTTTTCAGTATTCGATTAGGTTCCACTCCATTGACTGTTTACTCCTTATAATTTTTTACTATACCCATAAAACTAGAACACTGTTTCGACATATGGAAAATGTGGATGATACATACTTCTCATAGCTGCACATAATTTCAAGAACTGTAACTTCTATTTCTAGATAATTTTTAAACTATGAGAAAGACACATGCTATTGAAGAAAAATGGTGAGCTTATAAAAAGCTGTGTGTCTTTGAGTCAATCAAGTAAAGAGGGCATCATTTTCTTCTCACAGTATGATTCTTGTACATGCTAGTGGAAGCAGAAAGTCAGAAAGATTTACTGAAGAGCAAGAAAAAAAGACCATCCTCTTCTTCCCTCTCCAACTACTGAGCTTGGAAAAATGTCCAAAAATGGAAAAAAAAATGACACTGGCAGCTTCTAGGACAGTTTAATAAACCTTGGGGAAGGCCTTAGTGTTGAATTTGCCTTCCCAGTAGAACCTAAAGCACTGCTACTAAAGCAATACAATAAAGTTTATGAACTTGTCTTTACTGCTGCATAATTTATCTTTGAGAAATGATACTATAGTGAACAACTGCTCTCTATGAATCTCTTTGGGCTTTAATGGACCACAAGCTTTATCACAGCAAGTAAACTGGATCAAGATTGAACTCCAAAATGAAATATATATAAAATATTTTGATTAATTAAAAATACTCAATTCAAAAGCTAAATACTAGTACACTCAAGTAGTTTTTTATGCTTCACGTCAACTTCCGAACTAAAAGTCTTTTTGACGTATTTTACACTGAAACTTAAAAGAAACAAATTCCAGAACCACTCATATTTCTTTCTGTTCAAGAAAATTTCCATTGTCTGTTTTATTAGTTTTCTAACAAAAAGCAAGTATTTCCTTTCATTAAAAAAAACAAAAACAAAAACAAAACAAAAAAAAGAACCAACAAAACCAAAACCCAACCAAAGCAGAACGGAAATCACAAATACAAAACCATACTGCAAATTCAAAATAAATGTAACTAAACCTCAGTAACCAAAGACAAAGGCATACAAACTTCACTTCTTTTCCTAGTCTAATGCTCATGGTACAGTTTGCTCAGATCACTTTCCAGCACTGTAGTTACCCTGCTCTAGAAAATGTTTCTGGTTTGGGTGCATACTTTCTGTCAGGTCAGCAAGTTAATGTGTCTATGCAGCTCTTTGATTAGCAGATTCAACATGATGAAGGCATGGGAAACCCTAGGCAGAGGAAAAAAGGAAAAGGCAAGAAAACAGATCAATCCATTTTTAAACACAAAACTCCCCTCACAAATCAGATGGTGGGAATTGGGAGGTGTAACTGCACAGTGGGATGTGCATAGATGCTGTGGAGAAAACTTCATCGTCACTCAAAGCCCACAGGCCCGTGCAATGCTGACAGAAAAAGTGTTAAGGAATGGGAGCAATGGCACAGAGACACACAGAACAATGGGCAGCCTGATTTCTTGCCAAAGACTTATAAGACAAGTCTGTAGAACAGCTTTGTAAGGAAACTGATTTAGCCCAGAAAAAAACCTGTGTTTAAGGACTGTTGACCTATTTGTACATAGGTAGGGTAGCTTTCATCCCTGGGTATGATTGTTGGACAAGTGGCATTTCTCCATAGTTTTGTCTATTACAAGATAATTTCAGGATGATAGATTATTTGATAAATTCCAACATTTTGTGGAATATTCTAGGCACTGGAAAATGTTATATTCATTTTGATGAAAGCAAGAAAATGAGAGGGAAAAGGTATATATATGCACAGGATTTTTGACCTCTTGCAGTGGTTATCATATGCAGCTGTTTCAGCAGCTGTTTCAGCCATCCAGGTCTGGGGGTAATGGCCTACAGACCAAAGAGCCATGGAATGGCTGCCATCTTCTTTGCCAGAGTTAATGAGTCTGGCACAGAAGAACCCCCATTTCCTTCTTTTCCTTAAGGGACTTGCAGTACAGTTTAGGAATGCTGACCCCCAGAAAAAAACTGCCTCAGGAAAAGGAAGGAAGGCCAAGCTAGGGGAAAGATGGAAGAGAGGAAGGAAGAGCTACGAGGTCAAAAGAGGAATAAGAGACACACCAAGCTTCGTGTATGGAAAAGCAAGTGGCCCTGGCAAAAGAAGACAAAGCCGTTATATTGCAGGAAACATGCAGCAACTCTCATTTCAGTGAAGGAAGAGAGCATGGAAGGAATAAAGGAACAGATGAGCAAGCAAACCATGTGAATTCATGAAGCCCTTATGGTATAGGGGGCTCTTGACTGATGTAAGGAGCATACATCCCAGATGCTGTTCTCCTTATTCTATGATTTTCAGTACCATGACTTCAAGAACAAGCACAGTCAGCATGAGCACCCACTGCAGCAGACTGTTCCCCGTTTAAACATACATGGTGCTTGGCACTTCTTCACATCCATCTCTCACTCACATTAGCTCCATTAATGAAAAAATAAATGTTGCAAAAGGGAAGTATTAACACAGCCAATGCCAAGGACATTAATTTTAAAAATGCTATTTACTTTGTATCAGAGCAGTCATATATCTTGATTTTGAACAGTTCTTAGTCTTGTCCAGCTTGATTCCATGCTGTAGAGACAAACTCTGTCCTGACTCTCCTTCCTGCACATAATTAATTTACTCGATGTCTTTAGTACTGTACCCACTTGATGGGCTTCATACATTTGGTAGAAGACAGTAATTCATATTAAAGCAGGAATGAGTTTTTTTAGTGCAAATCCTGGATAGTGACTTACTGTAAAGCAGAGTCGCAATACAGCTAAAACTATCTGCTTGAAGAGAGAAGACATTTGGCCCTATGCACAACTGTTAGCCCAAACAGTTTTGGGAGAAATATGCAGTTCCATGAGGAGTGGGTGGGTCCCCAGTCTTGAGGGGTAAGTGCTAGGTCCAGCCAGCTGCCTATGAGTACACTCAACATCCGTCTATGAAAATCAAGAGCTCAGACACAGGACGTTAATGAAGACAGCTGTGCAGGTTGCACATCTTCCTAAATCTGTTCCACTAACACAAACCAACCACAATGTCAACTCCACATTTTCTCTGAATCAACAGAAAAAAAAACACAGAGAGCACAAAATGACTGCCAAAGCACAAGGAAAAGGTCAGTCTGCATTTTTCTTTATTTGCCAAGAGAACTAGGCAGCCAGAGCAGGAGAGCCTATGTAGCCTCTGGGATGTGTGGGTGGTGATCTCAAGACACTAAGGATTTAGCAATTATCTCCACACCAGTCACTGCTAGAAGTAAACCATATATTTTCAGGGATGGGAGAGGAACCAGAAGCAATTACCCTGTCAGGAAACATGCCTATAGATGACTTGGAAATAACCTGCATATGTGATGCAAGGGGAGTTTATTTCCACCACATCCTCACGTGTCCAAGATGTGAGTTCAGTCGTTCTTTGCAGACGCCAGGTGACCTCAATGCTCTCCTGCTCTGATACCACATTAGTGCCCAGCTCCCCACCAGGGTTCTTTTGCAGATATCACATGCTAGGTTAGCATTACTAAAGCCCCAGCTGATATTCTCTTCAAAACTTCTCTGTTCCCCCTTTCTTGGTCTCTATGGTAACGCCCAGCATCCCACAAACAGCACGAGCCAACTCAGGGCTCACTCTGCACTCATTCATCTCAGATGTTTGAAGAATCTCCTCTTTTCCCTGTACAATATTTCTAAAACCAGAGTTTTACTCCCTGCTGATGTCCCCACATCTCTGACACAGTTCCACTGCTCCATGTCACAAACCATCACAGCTGCCCCAAATGAGGTCCCACTCCAGACTAAGTAAAAGAGCCAAAATCAAACCCAAACATGTTGTCTATCAATGGAGGCAGAGTGCAGACCTTCTCTTGAAAATCCTGGTTCCTGTGAGAGTTTTGCCTTTCAAATGCTATCCCTGCTAAACAAAGGCACTGAGGATCGCCTGTGGATAGCCAAAACAAAAACAGGGAAGGAAGGACAAAAGAGCAGGACTTTACTTTGACCTACATTTTTTCCAGGATACAGCTTCCTTATCTGCTATTTTGTTTAAACGGCTGTTACACTATGTTATATTTATGTTTTATATAGATATACATATATTTATAAAATATATAATACATATAATATGTTATTACTCCTCATTTTACACTCATTCTGTACCTATGTTAATTCTGGCCTGGGAGAATCAAGAAGATTTCATTTAACTTGATTCTGTTCTTATTCTTTACTCTTAAGACATTATTTCAGTACTGGCAACTCTCAATCAGATATTCTCAGAGCCTTTCTGAACATTTTTTTTCTAATTTGGAAATTATTTTTAGGAAGAGGGGGATGTATCTGTGGTGTACTTTTTATTCCTGCCAGAACAATGAAGAACAGGCCAGGAGTTCACGGCTTTAAAATAAAACAATCAACACAGAAAATAAAAACATTTTGAAGAAAGAAAGAAACTTCCTTGAAGGAATTACATTATTTTTGCAAAAATTAGTTTAATAGTACTTCTGTTTATGTGTATGGGGGAAAAAACTACACATGCTACAATGAGAGAACTGTAACTTCTCCCAGTACATGGAAGAAAACATTTTTTTTTCAGAAGAAAGAAGTAATTTTCGTTGAGACAGTATATAATTTTCCACACACAAATGTGTTCATCCAAATCCAACCTACATGTCTCTGTACCTTATGCTCAAATTTTCCCTCACTGCATTCAATACATTAAGTGCTAACTAACTCCCACCTTCTGAATTCAGCAAAAAACCCTTTCTTTTTTTCCTTTAAACCCCCCCCCCCTTTGAAATAGAATGTATTTGTGTTGTTATGGTCTACAACTTAGAGGCTGAAAACAGCCATTAGTTAACAACCTACCTATTACCCTGTGAAGTGCTAACAAGGGTGCACCCCTGCTGTAAAGAAATTGCCCAAAGAAAAGGGCAAGGCACACTCCCTCGTCCACTCTGATCTGGAGAGAAAAAATGTACCAGGGCTTTATCACTCAAAAAGCCTTGCTCTTTTATCGTCCTGCTCTACTTAATCTTTGTTAGCCAGCAGATAGAAGGGTGGGCCACAGCACAGCCATGGGGTTTGGATCCCTGCAGACAGTCATGAATCTTGGCCAGTGTCTAAATCCTGGGAGCTCTTCTGGAGCCACCTCACCACCCTAGGGACAGGGAGATGCTTGAGAATATGTACCACCACTGTATTTACACTGAAGGCTGCACACCCTTATACACTTGAGCTATCAAGTCAGAGTGTTTCCTAGTTACTGGATTAAAACAGGGGAGGGGACATACTGAAACCTGCACTTTTCTAGAAGCAAGAGGAAGAGATGATTCAAAATGGCTCAGAATAATTTTAAAGCCTCTCAGTTCAAGCTATGATCCTAAAATCATAAGATTTATGTAATTCAAAGCAGTCACTGAGTTTAGCAATTCAATGGTATTAAAGGAGTGCAGTTGACTCAAAGTAAACATAGTGAACCAAAATCACAAAAAGGAAAAGCAGAGTCCCAAGAAGAGGACCAGCAAGAAAATACAAGTTAGTTGTGCTTTTGACAATTGTCCATCATACCTCTCTCGCAAATACTGATGGGTGACAGGAGGAAAAGGCAGAAAATACCGTCTTATATCCTATCCTTTGATTATTTGTCCTTGATTTCTGCTTTTACTAAATGCTCAATGTTTCTGCTATTTCACTTCCTCCTATCTCTTCCCTTTGCCTAATCAGCTAATCCTTATCATGTATCTTCCCTGTTCAAGATTTTTGCTCTTCCCATTTCTTTTCTGTTTCCAGCTCATCAGCCTGCATCTTCTTACTAGTCTTCCTTCTGTAGCATTTTTATGCTTTCTTCTTTCCTTTCCTTGTTTCTCATCCTTTTATCACTTCTTTTTTTATATAGGATACTCATCTTTCCATCTGCGCTCTCTTTTTGCCTCTCTGGTGGTTGGATCCGAAGAGGAGTAACTCTGTTTTGAGACACTTAAGTAGGAAATAGAAGGTCCCTTCTTAATATTTTTTACAGCAGATGGGCACACACTGCACAGAGGGGATCTGCTAAAATATGTTTTAAGATATTTTCCTGGAACCCATATAATCACTCAAAAATATTTTAGAAGTCTTTAAAAAGGATTTCCTATGAAACATTTCTTATGAATCTTTATGGGAATTGCACTAAGTTCCATTTTTTTCTTTAAAAAGCAGGCATGAAATAAAAGTTATTACTGTCATCTGTCATATTTTAAATTCCTTTATAAAATTTAGTAGTGGCAGCATAAAACAGATGTAGCATAAAACACTGTGAAACAATATCTCTAACAGTGCATCCTTTAAAGAAAGCAACTTCATCATTGGCAGTCATTTAGTAACACAGAAGGCAGCTTCCCAGGAGATATTTGCTGCTGTTATATTAGAGGTAATTAAACTATAAGGTGATTTATTTCTTTGCAGCCACGTAATTGAACTTTCTAAAGCCATTAATGATACCTTATGAAAGTATCAGCAGATGCAGAACATGATTATCCCCAGCAAAACTGTGTTTACAACACGCACGGCCACAAAAATTCTACAAAATGCCATTTACTGGCAAAACATTAATATATTAACCCACAAAGGAGAGTGCACTGAGGGTAGAAATGCTGTCACTAAATGTACATCTCTCCACTCTTCCCCCAGCTCTCTCTTTCCTATGATTGACAGTGATTTTCAGAGAGCAGGCATTATTTCCAGGCAAGAAAATCTAAGTACATAAAAGACGGTTTTATATTAGTTCTATTGCAGCACTAAAGGAAGCTCTAGACAACAATATATATATATTTTAAAACAATGTGTATTTAAGAGTAAAAAAACCCCTTTGTATAAAAATAGGAGTATCAATGCCTCATATATTTCCCCCACCATATTAACTAATCCAGCAAAAAAATCCTTGATATGTCATTTGCTGATTGATGAGCACAGAGAACTGAGACCTGAGCTCAGAATTTTATTGTGGAAGACATTTTCATCTGCAGCCAAATCACCAGGGAAACACTTTGTCAAACAACTTCACTCTGCAGGGAGACTTTGTGACAATATTGGCAACTTAAGGATTTGTTCTGGTTTTTCCAAGAGCATCTACCTGTCCACGTTGAGAAATATTTACAGCAACACTGCAATTCATGCAGATGACCAGCTTAAAACCTGGGAACAAGTGTTTCACATTTCATTGCAACAATATGTAAAGAATAGATGCTCACAAGCTCTAGTTTCAAAACAATATTTATATCTTAATCTAGATATAAATGATTCAATATATCTTTGGAAGACTTTCATACCAAATCCATGTACTTTCATAATAACTGACATTATATCAGGCATCTACAGGGCTACAAATCAATACTGGTTTTCAAGTGCTCAAGTACGTCTTCTATTTTGTCCCCCTTTTTTTTAACTGAGGGGGGACTGAATCTAACATAAGGCTGCTTTTACATCATTGGGGTAGGTAAGATACTAGGATTCCAGTAGAACACCATGGGTTAATATATTCACACTCCTGCTGCTCCTGAGAAAGGAATCTGAGTCCTGCTGATTGGCTTGAAGCTTCTAATTATTTTCTGTATTGAACAAAATTCCCAGGTTTCACCATTTTTTACTGAGATGGAAGGAAGAGTGACCCACTGTTAAATTTTCTCAGCTGAGAGCAGTCATTTGGTGCTCTCAGTGGCTCAGGTGTGCTGTCCACAGTGGGCTAAACCTGACAAATCCAAAAGTAGTCCCAGTCAGGATTTATGATATATTAAAATTGTATGCACAATTCTTTTGTTCATAGATAAGCATAAAACCCCAAAGAAGTGGCTAAACAAGAGGGCTAAGACTACCTGGCATGTGATGGAGTGAGAGAAATGAGGAGTGCCACTATTTGTCTGCAGTCAAGGTATACTTTCAACCCAGCAGACTGGCAGCAAGGGACTGCCAGCTTCAATTCAAGCTATTGGTAAAACTCCAGTTCCTTGCACTGAAGAGGGTTAATTTCTCCTTTGGATTCTATGCTTAAGCCCTCTAAGCCTAATTGATAACTCTCTATCTAAAAATGAGGAGTTAAGCCGAATAATTAAATTTTTTCTCAGAGAAGTTTCCTTAGGTACATCAATGCCATTTTACTCGGGCAATCTGCCAATGGTGTGGTTCCACCAACTAATTTAAAAGATGTGGGATCAAGTGTTTAGTTCTAGCTGCCAGTCAGCTGGAAAATAAAAAATGTTTTTATCCAGCACTGAGCATCCATTTCCATCATTCCGATCACCACAGGATCCACTCAAATCTCTGCTGCTGCCCATCCTCCTTACACTGGCCTTTGGAAACCCAGAATTATGCTTTACAAAAACGCACATAATGCCACATGTATACTAAGCAAAACTAACAGGCTGAAATATGGTCTGAGCAGGTTACCACCACCTTCATTATCTTTTTTTTAAGCTATGAACATATTTTAACAGTTATCTTTTATGAAATGTTTCTCTATGTCATCTACTCTTACCTAAAATCTCAGATCAAGTCCCACCTCAGAAAAATCATCCTCTCTGTTTACAGATAAATTCTGGCAGGGATGGAAGTTGAATCATTTGGTGTGAGACTTTAAAATTGCAACTCTTCATACTTGCTGTTTCCCATGTTTTGGTTTTGGTTTTGTTTTTTTCATAAAATCCTCCTGAAACAAACTAACAAAATTAAAAAAAAAACAAACAAAAAACCCAGCACATTCCTACACCACCAGCAGCTTAATAAAAACAAGTGTGTGGGTCTCTTTTACAGGCTAAATTACTCTGTGAGAAGAGCAAGGCACCTCATACTCTCTGAGACCATCTACACATCTGTCACAGTGACAGATGCTTTTCTCTTACGAGGGACAAGCCCCCAGCACAGAGTTGCTTCTGCAGTGACTGTCAGGGGGATGCCCAGTACCCTGTTCACTCATCCTTGGTGTGAGAGGTAGAAATGATTCCTCTTAGCTGGGTATCCTCAGTCTGATCCTGTTGATCCTTTCCTAGCAGGTCACTTTTACAATTCCCCCCCCCCCCCCCCACTGTACACTGTTATCTTTGGCTTATTGATCTCTGACTACTACAGTCTGCAGTTCAAATGGCACACAAATAAATATAAACCAGGCAACAATGTCAGAGTTCTGATATTTCATAAAGCAGAGAGCACTAGGACAGGCTGACTGAACACCTCACCTCACATGTGGAAGAGGAAGCGCTTTTTCCTTTCTACCAGAGCGTATGAACACAGCTTGTTACAGGCACTGCTGCGTTAACGTGACAGGTTTACAAGGCCCTGGCTTGCTCAGCAGTAATGATCTTTCAACATCCCTGTCAGATCAATGCACAGCTTTCCTCAGGACCCACTTACTGGAACACTGCTCAGGAGGGAATTTAACTTCGCAAAACCGCGTTCAAATCAGACAGCTCTACCAGGAGCTGCTGTAGTGAGAGACGTGGGGATGCCTGCAAAGTCCTTTGATTTGGGATGCTGGAATAATGCATCCCTGATCCTTTACTGCACACAGCTTTACCTGTGTTACCTGCTCAAGGTAGGTAACTACCTGTGTTACCTATTAAAGATTTTAACTTCATGATTTTGTTTTGTTTCAAGTCCTTTTCCACCACTGGGCTGCAGTTTTTGGCAAATGTCTCACTCCATCCGGTCTTTGTCCCTGGCAAACAGGAGACAGTGGGAGGCAGTTAAGGTATTGTCTTGAACATACTCGGACAAACTGCAAATGTAAAGAAAACATGGGACATTACCACAAAAACATGCTGTTTTTTACTCTCTCCTAAATGAAACTTAGATACACATAGTTTGATCAAGAAGACCTGCCAAAAACCAGACACAAAACAAAACACCCAAGAAACAACAGCTCAGCTATTAGCATTGGGCAATGAGTAATTTCTTACAGAGACCCTACAGCAACTTCCTCTTAGAGACAGAAAGCGCTTGAATGGAGGGGGCAGCTGAGAATGGTTTGATCTTTCCTTTTCAGTATTTTTTAAAAATGCTTCACTATTACAATCTAACCTGGTGAAACTACATTTTAACTTTGTTTTCTAGTTAAACCATTAACTTTTAATCCTCTTGCTGTGAACAGCATTGCTACTATTCCAAACGGAGTTCAGACAGTAATTATTACTGGCACCTTAATAACAGACACAGTACGTATACCTAACAAATAATTTCTCGTTTTGAATGTACTAACTTTTGGACAGTAGAAAGTCTGCCCCACAATTTGGAAGCTATTTCTGAAGGACCTTATTATTCTCTACTAAGAATTACTAACATAAAAACCTTCTTCCAAAGCACCAAACACCAGGCACTAACACTGCATGTGTCTGAGTTTTGAACATAACTTCACTGAAATGACACAGCCTAAATCAAACCTGCCTTCTCTGAGAGGGAAGACATTATTGCCTGACCAAACCATGCCAACATTGCTCCAGCTCAGGAACCCCAGCATCTCAAAGTGATGTCAGGAAACTTTTACTAAGGACTTAATACCTAATAACAAACTTGAGGGCAGAAGGGCAAGTGTCACCCAAAAATGCAACTGTTGAGTCATAAAACAGGGCAGCATTACAGTAACTCAACAGAAACGTATGTCACCATTCAGTGCATATAATCTCTTAGTAAGAATTTATCCTACTGGTCTATTTTAGAAGAAAGCAAAAAACCAGAATACTGGATGGTAGAAGGAGCCAACATCATGAACAACTGAACAAAGTCAGTGTGCTCTCCTTGCTGGGGTCCCATCAGTGGGGGCAGTTACACAGTTAAGGTCATAACGGAGCTACTGCAGATGCTGCATTTTCAATCCTGCTTCAAAACTATTATTTAATTCCTAATATATTGCTGTCTCCATCCGAAGACCAGAAATAGTATGAAATTAGGATTCAGTACTTATTCATGAGATCAAATTTAAGCAATTCTTCTTTTTGGGATTGCAGGCTTGATTCTCCTTCATTTGCTCTCACACAGCAAAGGAGTTACTGCCGAGGTCAATGTCAGTGCAAGAAAGGGATGAGTCATTTCTTAACTGCAAGTCTGTACTGAAAGGGAAGAAGTGACTTCCCAGCCAAGGCAGCACAGACAACAGAAGCAGTGAAGAAGCAGAGCTATGAGTTTCAGCTGCACAGGACTGCTGAGCCGTATGTTGTTGTATCTTTACTGTTATTCGTACTCATTAAAGCCAGCTCCAATGCTTTCCGGCATGCTGGGTATCAGACTTTCTTCTCAAGAACAGACAAAAGCAAGGCAGTAAGCATGCTGTTTTACATCCCGTGGGGCTTGCTAGGTGTAACTTGGAACAGCATGATGGACCTCTTACGTCAGTGGAAAATCACTCTACTTTAATTTTAGAAGTCAGGAGGTTACAGGATATACCTTTTACCCTTTTCTAACATTCCAGGGTAAAAGACCTAGCCTTTCACACCACTGTCAATACTATACTCAAAAAATTCAGTGGGTGAACCAGCCAGCGTGATAAGCAAACAAGCTCACAAATGACTCAGAAATTTTACCTCCTTGCAGTCACACTGGGAACACAAACAGTACACAAAGACACCAGCAAAGTAGATTAAAGTCCTCTGAAATGACTGCAAGGAGGTTTACATTTAATTAACAGGATACAAGATTCAGATGGACAGGCAAAAATAGACAAATGAAACACAACCCTGAAGGTCCTTCCTTTACACAGCAGAAAAGAACTGAAAAAAAAAGTCATGGATACTTTACAGGTATCTGTATTAAGAAAGACCTCTGTATTCCTTTTACTTTCCTGTGAGGGAGCACCTTCTGTTATGACAATCACAATTTCTTTGACAGAGAAAAATGCTCTAACTCCACAAGCTACCAACCTGAACTACCTCTAAGGAAGGCTCAAAGACCAGTGAGTACCACACAGTCTGGGGTACTCAAAACTATGAAGACCCCTTTTAAAATCTTGAGAACAAGCACCACAGCCTCACACCTACTGGAAATCAACCAGAGGAGAAGGAGCCACTATATTTGCAAAAAATTTTATCCAGGAATACAAAGCCAGTACAAAGAAACCAGCCCAGCCAGCCAGTATGTGTCAGAATCAGAAGAGTGACACAGCAGACAAGTCACACCAAGCAGCACAGCAAACAGCAGCAGCTGAATGGCCAAGAGCACCACAGGGATCTGCAAGTGAAATGGCACATAGGTAACAACTCTTCCCCACACCTGCTCTCACTCTCTCCTGGGAATGACTGATTTGTAACTTGATGGGATCTGAAGAAATCCCACCAGAACGGGAGAAACTAAGTTTTGTGAAGTTTAAAACCAATTCCAGCTTTATGGAAAGGACATAATGGTGTGGCTTGGATAATACAATAAAAATGGAGAACTCATATTTACCATTCTCTATTCAGGAAGAATCAGAAACTTTGCAAAACACAGATCAAATGAGCTCTGACCTCACTGGACATGTGCGATCTTGAGTATTAGATCCATCACTAACACACAGTGATGCCACTAGGCAACTTTTTTAAACTAGCCATACACGTCCAGATTATGGGAACTCACCAACCATATGTCAGAAGAAAGTGGGACAGAGAAGGCCACACTGGGCCAGAGGATTTGGCACTGGAAAGACTCCTCTGAGACTGGATTTATGAAGTATGCAAAAGTATGCTGGAGTGCAAATACATCTACCATTTAAGTGGCCAGTGAGTGCCTAAAGAGCTGGGATAGATGTTCTCCTCTGCATTGCATCTGCCTACTGAACTGCTGAACTTTAAAATACCACCCCCCTCTGATGCTGAGCCATCTCCCTCCCCAAAACACCCCAGTAGCTTCACTAAGCATGCCCCCCCCTCCTCTGGGTGCCCATAACATTCTCTTGGAACTGACTTCGGGAATTTCTGTCTGATGCCTTTCATCACTTAAGTTCTCACCCCTTTTAATTTGGCAAGTCTAAGGCATTACACGAAGGGACTCCAAAGGCTGAAAAACTAATAAATTAATAAATTATCTGGATCACGCCTTTGCTGCTTGAAAAGAAGGATTTTTTCTTCCATACGAATTACTACACTTCTTTGCTTGGCTGCTACCTGCATGCAGTAACCATCAGAGATATTTGTTGGGAAAACGAGCAACTGTGTCTCAAAAATGCACTGAAATTATTGACTCCCGCAAAGAGGATTTTCTAAAAGCTGATTATTTTGGCCATGTGAAGTCAGCATGAACAATCTTTTCTGGTAGGAAATACAAGAATTTTTCTATATCAGATTCTCATCTGTTTCTCAGAAATTCCCCAATCACTACTTAAGAACAAGGTAATTTTTTTAATCAAAAGCCTATTCAGTGAGCTGTCTGCCCCCAGGTTCATCTCATTCATCTCTCTGGACATGGGTTTCAGTTTTCTTCTCCAAAGAGGTTAACAGATTGCTGTAATTGGATGGCCCCAAGGAAAGTGCTTAAAGCACCAGAGCAGCTAGAAACAGAACCCAGCCCATGCTCTGAGCAATGAAAGTGTTCCCCCTTATTAAATATTGCTAACAATGTGTTTTAATTACTTCAGGAAGAAGCATGATCTAAGAGTTAACTTACTTGTATACTGCTGTGAAAAGGTCTTCCTTGGCATGCAGGTTAAAACTGTCCATATCCCACTAGTAGTAAGCAATAGAAAAATATTACTCTGACTAGTGGTTGCATCTTTTAAACATCTGTAAACTGTTAAAATTCTGTAACTTCCTTCCCCTACTGACAACTACTACCGCCA
Organism: Chamaea fasciata; assembly: GCF_029207755.1. NCBI lineage: Eukaryota > Metazoa > Chordata > Aves > Passeriformes > Sylviidae > Chamaea > Chamaea fasciata. The sequence continues at coordinate 132,763,472 of NW_027094086.1, forward strand.
CAGAAGCACAGTTCCTCATGTCTTCGGCTTTATTTGCAAACATATCTTCTCAATTATTTCCTAAAATTATTTTCTGAAAATGCATAAATAAGAAACGATGTCTTATCTGACCTCTAACCTTGTGAAATCTGAACCGTATTTGTCATCATTTAAAAAGCACACTTGGTTCTGCATTCTTCCTGTGTTTTCATTTGCAGTGGTTTTTATAGGAGGATTTTTAAAAGGTTAGAAGGTAATTTGCTGTAATTACAAAAAAGCAGAAAACCAAAACAATTTTCAACTAATTACACACAGAGAGTTAAAACAGATGTCTGAACAACATACAAAGCTATGTGAAGCATCACCCAAAAAAAAAAAAACCAAACCCCCTAAAACTTATCAAGTCACATAATTCACCGCAATTAAGATTTCCTGAAGTTTTAGTCTGAATATGTCGTGCCTTTTAATTATTGAAAGAGCTGATATATCCACAGAAAATCAGTGAATATTTATTGAGAGTTAGCATAACACTGAATAACCAAACAACAGTAAATATGTGTGCAGTCCTCTGTGAAAAAGAAACTATGTGAAAACCCCTAACTACCAAATCAGATTAGACTTTTCAGCATTACAAGATAAACTGAAGTTTTCCTTAACATTTCATTTTAACAAAACTGAATATATAAACTCTGCACTAACAAAAACTCAATTGTTATCTGTTGATACCACTCACAGATAAAAGCGGTCCCTGGGATGGCTCAGCACCACGTAACAGCAACCTCCAGTATGTGGTGTATGGGGAGTAAGTCCCACAGTACCCAAAACATTGAATCAAAGATGATACATCTGGACAATACCAGTTAAATCCATAAATATGATGACTCACTGGAAAGATAATAAGATACAATCTCTTATTGAATCAGAATGTGCAATGATAGATACTCTGAAGAATGATGTATACGCTTCAGTCAGAGGGAGAATCTCTGCTAGACACAAGGTTGTCAGAGGCAGATCTGAAAAAGAATACTTACAGACTTCAGATGAAACACAAATATTATATCAAAAGCATTTGCTGTATCACTTAACCCAGGCAAAGATATAAACCACTTTTAAAAGCAGGTCTTCCAGAAAAATTCAGTTATCCAAAATACTTTTCTTCTATTTCCTGATGCCAGAATTTTGAAGCAATGCATTAATCAAAATTGCTTCTAAGAACCAGGTTGTTTCTTTTTCCTTTTTGTTATTAGGGTTGGGAGAAAGTAGTGAGGTGAAAAGGACAACAGACTCATTCATTAAATTACACACACATACATATTCTTTTGCACACAGACTTTCAAGAAAGTAAAAAAAGATCACCATCGCCCAAGTGTGAATAATAAAATTCAGTTATATTGAGAGTTCCTGTTTCAAAGGCACTGGGATTACCTGTCACATCAGAGCACTGTTCTGCGGGTCTGAGGGACAACTTTGAAAGGCATTTGTCACTGAACCAATTCACCAAAGCTACTGAACCAATGAGCACAGGAAAACCATTTCAACTGGCAATGCCTAGGAAACAGCTGGACTGAAGGGAAGAAATAAGTGCTCAAAATCTGAACTGTGTAAAGATGTGGGGACAGAAGACGACAAGAAAAGCTTAAAAATATCTGAGCAATCAGCTTGGACTGCTATATGAAACACAAAGGGAGAGTTCTCTGGGAGCAGAAGCCCCAGAGAAGCATTTGTTCCACATTAGGCCCAGCTCCCAGGGACATTCCTGATATTATTTACATGCCCAGGAGTTCTTGCAATGCACCAAACGAAGGCAGCTTACCTGCAAAGAATGACTTGATGACAAATGTTATTTCTGCAAAACACATTCTCCTTAGAAGTACTGTCCTTAAATCGTACTACAGATCTAATATATTTACTAGGAACTCTGCTTCCTGTGATTTCCCAAAGCCTTGCTTTATGATTACTTCTCAATGTTTTTCATCAGGCTCTAAAACAGCCTGCTGACTTCCAACATAAAAACTAAACAGATCTTCCAAAGCATCAAAAAATACAACCAATAGATGAGACCACTTTATCTGACTTTTAAAAATACTGTTGCTGGAGTTATAAATCTAGGAAACATAAATAAGAACTGGGACCACTAGATGTTATTAAAAGAAAACTATTTCATATCATTATATGGTTGCTTTGAAGCTTCTATAACTCTGTCAAAGGGCAGGTGAGATATTTCATGGGTACAAGAAAAATATTTTTTAAGTTCTATGTATTTCAAAACTTGTCCAAACCATATGCATGTTGACCATATGTGAAAATGAGATGGACAAAGATCTCCTATGTAATCTAAGGTGCAGACTGCAGTTTCACAAATGTCATGACTTAACAAACAAGTCACCGTCCCTACACTGGGCTGCGGAGTTACACCTGAGGAGCTGCTCCTGCAGGAGCTGTCTGCACATGTCCTCCAGCCACCCAGTAAATGGCAAGTGACTCCACAGGAGGGGTACAGCACCTTTGCCTCAGGACGTGAAGGTGAGTTCTGGTAGGTCTCAGGGTCTCAGCTGGTGTGCTGGAAGGTGACATGACCCTATGACTGTGCATGTCACCCTTGCTCTGAGCCCCAGTGCTGAAGAAAGGGCAGGGAACCTTGTAACAGCTGAGGTCTTAAAAACAGCTTCCAGCGCCAAAAGCTGAATTGACCCTGAATTAATTGTGGCATCTCAGCAAGTGCAGCTGTGACTCTGTGTAGACCATGGGTCAGCAACCTTGCCCAAGTGTCATGTCAGATTGAGTGTACCCAAACCACAGAAACCCAACAGGTACCAGAAGACACTCTTTCTCAGAGGAAAACTCGGCTCCTTTTATCTTTCCTCTGCAGAGGAAACTACTCCTCCAGCTCTTCGAAGATGGCAGCTTGGTGGGGAGCAGGTGCCAGAGACACTCCTTTTCAGGGACACCTCTCGGCACAGTACAACACCTCAGCTGCTCTTCTGCTAAAGGCACTCGAGGTACGTGACGTGACCCTCTGCAATTCACTGCTGCACTGCCCACACAAAACAGACACTGGCATAACAGGAGGTGCCCACCCAAGTCTCAATGCGTCTCTCTTTAATTTGTATCACTCTGCCCTCCTGTCAACCACAGGTGATTTCTGCATAACCTTCTTTGAACTCCCATTCCTGCATCACTGAACAGTAAGTTCTCCTGCTCAGAGAGCTTTAGGTGGACCCATCTCCAATAACCTGACTATTATGCATTTACCCCTGAACGTGAGTACTCTGGCTGCATTCAAGGAATGTCCAGGAGATGGAAACACAGCTCCTTCCAAAGGCAGAAGTTGCCATCTGGAGAGCAATGGTGTAGCCAGATGGAGTGCCTGAGTTAGGTGATGGCATGTGTTATGGACCACTACTGCTACTACGGAGCAGATTTCTGTCTGGTCCATACTGCCCAATTTCTCTTCTGTGGGAACACTGGAGAAGGGAATATGAAAAGGAGTGATCTGGACTTCAGACAGCAGCAGAATGAGGCTGGAAACAAATGACGTGCTAAACCCCAAACCATCTCCTTTCTTCTGTCCAGATTATCCCTCTTTAAACTCCTGGATTATGACAAGCTTTTGGTAAAGTTCCTTCTTCCACTGGATCATGTCACTGTGTAACAGCACTCTAACCACAACACCATGGTTGATCATTTCCTTCCCAGGGTGGAGAGTTCAGATCTATTTCTGCAGATTTGCATTTTTTATTGTATGAAGTTTTCCAATAGTAATTATTTTAAATAATTTAAGTGCCTTCCCTTCCTAACTGGGTAATGCCACTGAAAACCTGTAAGCTCTGAGTTTGCAACTCCTCAACTTTTTTTGCTGTACACCTAACCTAAAATTATAAATTCTGTTTTATCACCCAACAGACTAATTTTTCACATTTTTTTTTCAATATGATTCCAGGCTGAAGAGATTTTGTTACAGTTTTTTAGATATGGAGTACACAAGTCATTTTTAGATACTTTTGCAGGTATACATAATCTTAAACTAATACATATTTTGAAAGTTACAGAATAAGAAAAATTGTTTTACAGGCTTCAATTGCACAATGAACTCCTAGACAAAACCATTATTTTTATCATGATTGTGCACCTATTTACAATTTCTGCTCAATAAAATCCAAAAGAAAAAAGACAGAATTAAAATTTCTTTTTTGCCTTTATCTAAATTACACAAGTCCTATGTGTCACATTCTCCCTGCTCAGCCCATCTAGGTTGTGTTACCCTTTCATTTAAGAATAGACTCAAGCCTTTGCAGTGAAATAAACAAACAAAAAATATTTCCCAGAGGAATAATTTTATCCTTCTCTAGGTAAGTCTCTCCCCTCCATCTTTACATTCTTGTATTACTCTTGAAAGACACTGACAGCAGACTGAAGGCACTGTCAGACAAAAATTACTTCTGCAGCAGACAGGAATTCAATCTTGTAACACTTCTTTTTGATCAGATAAAATTTTTTGTAGACCCTCTCCTAAAATGGAAAGTATGTTTTTAATCACATTCATCTTCTGGCAAAACAAGCCTCACAATTTGAAAGGAGGATTGCAAACAAGATGGTTTATTGGAGAGGGAAATGATAGCTACTGGCTTTTGGACTGTCAGAAAAGAGGAACATAATTAAAACATTAGCCATCCACTATTGAACAGGAGGCTACAGGAGGCAGGTATTTGTCAGAATATCCCCAACACTAAAACCGTAACTACCTGGTTTGATGTTTCACAAATAAAATGAGAGAAAAGTGAATCTGAAGGAGAAATGGTTTTAGGTGGAAAGCAGTGTTTCAGGCTAGATATAACACACTTGTGATGGTAGAACTGAACTAGTCCCATTGCAAGCAAAACACTTCAGTTAAGGACAAGTAAAAATCCAGCCAGGGCTGTCCCAAAATATTCCTGGTTCTGTAACAAGTAATCCACCACAATATAATACATTTGAACCTCACAGTCTGTACTGTTGCTCTAAGCATGCTTCACTAATGAATAAAACCACTAAAGTTGATGTATTAGCTGCTTTTTTTTTTCCTCAAGGAGAGAAAAATACTATTGAACAATAAAGAAAACCTTAAATAAAAGAAAAACTCAGGAAGATTATCAAAAGAGCATTTTCCTCAGCAACACTGAAAAATAAGAGCAACAAAATATATATAATATACAGTGCACATTATATATGTATATATATTATATACACTGTATATAAACTTTTAATTTCATTTTTTACACATACCTGTTTTACGAAGCATACTTCCGGATTAAATACAACAATGCTATAGGAAAAAGTTTACATCTGAAATATATTTTTACTTTAAAACACTGTGCCATGACAGTCAAGTTTTACAAGCTGATAAAACACCTCTGTTATTGAGCAGAACTACTCTTCAGAGCTTTCCTACCACTTCACCTTTGTGTCCAACAATGCACCCAATGTGGAGTCTGACAAACAATATCTATTTGGCTATCTCTTACTGTTTAAAGGGTTTAATAGTATTTTGTGTAGATAACTACACTGCATGCAAATTCTTTGTCATTTATTTTGGTGGTGATGTATGTAGAGTTTAGTGTTAGCCACAGCAAATGCAATTTTTTAAAGGAAAACTACCATTGCTTATTCTTTAAACCTGCATTTTCCACCTTTTGAGCGTAAGCAGATAAATTTTCAGTGTCACTATTGCTGAGATCTCCTGCTATTTTTATTTTCTACTGACAGAATACTCAAAGCTGACAAATGTTGTAGAACAGACATAGATATTAAAAGCTTCAATTTATAGCAAATAGTGACAGTTTGCTTTTGCTGCTCATAAACCAAAAATCTTAGAGGTGTAAATAGAGGAAAGGTGGCAACAAAACACTTAAATAGATTTTTTAATAATTCTACAAGCAATAATCATACAGAGTAACATATCTGCTTTCACTGGGCATACATAAAATCATCAGGTTTATGGATCCTGAAATAGCCCTTTTAGATGTGGCTTATATATAAAAAAATCAGGTACCATATGTGTAAGTGAACAAGAAGACCAAAAAGATAAAATGTATAGTATATCTAAGCACACCTTTTGAACTGCTGGGCTTTGCTGTGAATATTGCTACTCTACTAAAGTTGTGCTTATGTTTGATGAAGTGGTGTCAGCCACCTCTCCAGCTTCAGTCCCTAAAATGGTTCTTTCTCCTGCCTCACTCCCCTCTCTTCTGCCACCATAAAGCATGGGTAACAAATACCACCGAAGCTTTTCAACACCCAAAAAGTTTATATCTATCTTTCAATAAGCATATCAGATACTTTTATTACAGCACACTGGTCTCTCCATCTGATTAATTTTAAGAACTTTTGTACAACAGTGAGGTAGTTGTCTGAGGTGCTGAGGATCCATACATTCCTGGTATTAAACACTGAATTGCTGGCTGCATGTCCTGTAAATTATTAATATTAAAAAGGAAAGTCTGAAGGATAAGGAAGGAATTTACAGCTGCCACTTCATGATAAAGACTGTGCTACAGACAGCTGAAATACTTGGTATTTATGATATGTGGCATCACTGTGCTTCCTAGTTCCCACATTCTGCCTACCCTCTGCACCTGCAGGAAGGCTGAGGTAGTTGGAGTATGTTGGACCACACCCCACAAAGGACCTAAACACGTCTGTGGATGGGCAGCTTCCCCTGCCTGATGGATCTTAAGGTGTTTGACCTCCTTGCACTGGCAAAGAATACTGGCACAAGAAAACATGATTTACTGAGTGGCAGAAATTAAATATAAAATCATCTTCCCCTGAGATCATAAATAAACACGTTGAGTAACTATTCTGTGACTGCAGTGTCCTGTGCTCCTGACCTGGCTACTATGCACAGACAAACAAGTCTGACACGAAATTTAACTCTTTAAGAGATTTTCCCTTATTTTTTACTCCTGTTCCACGGAGAATTTTTTCCCCCAGGTATTCTACTCTATCTAACAGAAGACCTGCCTGTGCTTGAAAACCTGCATTAGTAAGTCTGCATTCTGCACAGTTGACACTAAGCATTTTTGCATATTTTTTCCTGCCACTGCACTGTGGAAACTCCCATCACATGCAAAGCACAGCACATGCGACTTTGCTCTCCAGTAAGTTAAGAATTTCTAGTAAGAGTAATTGTCAGTACACATCACTCTTCCAGGAAAATATTTTTTACTTTTGTTATAGTACGCACAGCAATTGCCTCAACAAGAGCAATAATCCTAACGTTATATGCTTCATGCATCACTTTTCGGGTTTTTTCTTACCTTTTCCTAGTGATCATCTCTGGGAAAAAAAAAAAAAAAGTAATGCTGAATAACAAAACACTAAACTCTATTTATTTTGTCTTTTCACACTGAAATTTTCAAAGATTATTACAGAAGGCAATTTTTCAGGCTTCACTGCTGCTTCCAAAGTCTCCAAAGGAAAAATCTTTTGAAAGCCAAACTTGACAAGAGCAGAAAACAACCTCATAAGGTAGGCAAAGTATGCTGTGGCACATTTCTCTACTGCAAATTTCTATTTTTGCTTACTAGAGAAAATTGGGAGTTTTATGCTCACATTCTTTCCTGACAAAGTTGTGCTTTCAGCTACACAAGGATATTTTAAAATCTCTTACTTTATTTTTAACTTAACTTTTACTTTACTTTTCAAGTAAACTAACTTCTTTCCCTTCTCCACTCATCTATGTTAAGAGTCTTCAGGGTTGGGACAGAAGATTATTAAAAAAAAATTAGCAAACCTACTTGTAGTGTCTTATCTGTAGTTCACACCTCCCTCCAGCAATACATCCGCTATGAAGAAATATGATGGGTGAAATAAGAGGACTACAAATCCATGACAAAGGCTAAGACAATGGAGGCTATTGTCTTCCAATGAACTCTGCTGAGAAAGCTGAAAGCAAACTGAACCTGCATTCCAGATTTCATATTTCCTTTAGGAGTAGTTAAAGATCTCCAGTGATGAAAGTAGTCAATTTGAGAATTTGAACATTTTTGTCTTATTCTCACTCAAGATCACACTTTTTTCCTTTCTTCTTCAAAGACCAGCTTGAAAATATTTTAACATACTTTTTCAGGGAAGACCCCTAAACTTCATACATCTTTCCTCGTAACTGTTTCCTCGTGAACTGTTTTAACCTTTGACTTTGCTCGTTTCTCTGCTCTGGACTTTCTCTAATTGCTCCTCATCTTTTTGCAGCTGGATACATACCCTAAAATAGGGCTGGCAGAACTGAGCACAGCAGGTACATTACTTCTGCCATGTCCCATGAGGCACCTCTGCAGCCGTGTGGTGGCACATGCTGATCCTCTGTGATGCCAGAGCTCATTCTGCAGATCCAGTGCTTAGCAGTAATTCCCTACCATGTATTCCTTCAGTCAGTATTTTACACTCAGCCCTGCTGAACTGCAGGCTATTCTTTTCAGGACACAGGACTATCTGTATTTGAAATGCTTTTTTATTTTCCAAAATCATCAAGGGTGATTTTTTAATTGTAACTCTGTCTCCTGTCCTGTTATCTTCTCTTCAACCCTGTTAATCACTTTATGCTGTCATGCCTACAGAAAAAATACTTATGAAATATGTAAGTTCCCAGCTTTTCAGAGGAAGACTTTCTATACAAATTAACTGTATGACTGAACAGTCATTAGGCAAGCAATAGAGCAAATAGAAGAAAAAGAAAATCGTCTGATATAAATACTGATAGACCTTGTCTCTGCTATTCATGGTCTCATATACCTTTTATTTTTTTCCCTTTATTCTTAGCTAGCAACTGCTTATACTGCAATGTCAGGACCAAGCAGTAAAAGGGAATGTGCTGTAACCTCTTGTGCAGTAGAGCAGAAACTTCTGCCAAACAAGCAAAAGTGTGGGAAAGACAATCAGACCTGGACTATAATAAGGGGTTAAAAACAGCATCCAGGAAACCTCTGCTTCAAAGATCTACTGAAACATCTGATTCTTCCCACTGCACTGCTGGCTATTCCAGGAAATCAGCCACTGCCTTTGGCTCAAGAAAAAGGCTGAAAACTTGAAAATGTTCTTAAACATTCACAGTCATTCTTAAGAGTTATTTTCCAATGAAGACACCTGCACTCTGATCCAGTAAAGTGCAAAAATTAACACCCAGCAGGAGCAGGCCTGGCAGGTGTAGGAATCTATAGCTATTAAATGAATTATACAACACCTCTATTCATGGGCCTCGAACAACATGCAGAGCAATGACACAGAGGGAGTCAAAGAGGAGGTATAAAGCTGTAAATAGAATATAGATTGGATAATGTGAGTAAGGTCTTGGGTCTTTGCTTCACAATAGTCTGAAGATCTGGCCATTCGCTAATGTCTATATAGCAGAGCATAACTTCCCTCTGCCTATGTCACTCCTGTTCAGAAGTTATTAACAAAAAAAAATCACCCTTCCTCACTGCCTTGTCCTCAATTTTTAATTTTTGATTTCTCTTTAGTTGGCTCTACTCAACTTCAACCTGATAGGAAAAGACCATGTCTTCCCCCCCACCATCAATCCCATTTCCTCTGCCTTATCAAGGATGCTACCTTTATTGCCCCACCCACCTATTTCCCACATTGTCCTGGTTTCAGCTCGGACACAGTTAGCTTTTGTCTTAGTAGGCAGTACTGCATTTAACACAATGCTTACGTTGATAACACACTGCTGTTTTGGTTGTTTTTCAGTAGTGCTTACCCTAATCAAAGATTTTTCAGTGTCTCATGCTCTGACAGTGAGAAGCTGAACAAAAAGGTGGGAGGGAGCACAGCTGGTATAGCTGACCAAACAGGCCAAAGGGATATTCCACACCACAGAACACCATGCCCAATGTAGACACTGGGGAGTCATCTATGAGAGACTGATTGCTGCTCAGGGATGGGCTGAGCGTCAGTCAGTGGGTGGTGAGCAATGGTTATTGTACATCACCTGTTTCTCTTGGGGTTTTACTCTTCTCTCTTTCTCATCGTAATTATTATTGCTATAATAATTATTATTACAATAATTTACTTTGTTTCAAATATTAAACTGTCCTTATCTCAATCCATGAGTGTTTACATTTTTCCTGATCCTCCTCATAATCCCACCTGGGGGTGGGAACTGGAGAATGAGTGGGTGCAAGGTTGCCAGCTGGGGATAAACCACGACACAAATAGAAAACTCCTGATGTGCTTTCACCAACCCATGTATGGACAAATCTCTTCTGGCATACTGTGGCAAGAATTGATCTCATTATAACTCAACATTTTCAATAAGGCCCCATTTATATTGTAAAGCATCTAAACAGTTATCAAAAATAATAATGAAATTATAAAGCACTTTGAAAATGTTTATTCCCTTTGACACTTTGTCTTTCAGACTCCTCAGTTCTCAAGATTAAGAATTGTCTTGTATTTTGAATATAGTCCAGGACATTTTGGTAGCATCCAAAATCTAATAATCGTAACAGAAATAAAAGCAGTAACACATTTCAGACGCTGTCCTTAGAGACTTCATGTTTCAGAGGGTTCAGCCAATTAATGGAAAAATCAATGTTGCCAGTAATTGCTTTTAGAGTCAGTTGGTTCAACTCATTTGAATATGATGGTTATATTTCCACCCACTGGGTAAACAACCATGATGGGAAGCTCATTTGCATGGTTTTTAGAACACACCAGCACAAACTGAAGTGATCTGCATGATTTGCAAGACCTACAACATGATGTTTTTGTCAGTGCATGTGCCAACAATAAAAAAAAGCCTTCTCTTGCAACTCAGTATGGGAAGAGGGTATTAGGAAAAAAAAATCCTAATAGAACCATGTCTTTTTAGTTTTAACACATTTTGAGCTTCTTCCACCACTTAGTCAACAAAATTAGCAATCAGTAGAAATCCTAAAGTGAGACGGATGGTTTAGTTACTGTCAGTAACATATTTCAGAGGTCTGTAACAAATAGCAGCATCAAATGAATAAATAATGTTCAAAGCCTAACAGCCGGCTTCCGTAACAGTGTGAAAATATGTAAATGTTACATCGCTTTACTCTTCAAACTGGCTCTCCTTTCATTCCTCAGAGACTCCTCTGTCAGAATAACAAGCTAAAAACAAAATATGAATGACAAGTGCACATACTGAGCTGATTGAGAACATAGAGTCGAACAGTAACCATATTAATCTCGTCTCTCAAAGAGGCTGTGTGAATTCCAGGCAGAAATATTGATTTTGATCTAGTCTACTGCAGTGTAGATTGCTAATTGGAGTTCAAAATCTATGCGGAGTGCTTTCCTAAAAAATGGCAACTTTCAGCACTTCTCTTAGTTCAATTAGGACACCTAGAATTTTATACTTAAAACTCATTTACATTGTCAAAAGCCTCTGCTATCTCTATACATCTTTTTCAAACATCTGATTTGTGAACTTTCAGTATATAAATAATCATAGCCTGAAGATATAAGAAAACTGTAAATGTTACCAGTGACTTTACCCTTGATCTAGATTTTTTCAGTGAAGCGAGTATGTGGTGGGCAGGTTGAAGGGGGTCATTCTGCCCCTCAGCTCTGCTCTTGTGAGGCACCACCTGGAGCACTGCATCCAGCCCAGGAAGGACATGGACCTTTCGGAGTGAGTCCAAAGGATGGCCAACAAAGTGATTAGCAGGCAGGAACACCAGCCCTATGAGAAAATACTGCAGCCTTTCAGTACTTGAAGGTGGCCTATAAGAAAGATGAGGCCAGACCATTTAGGAGGATCTCTTGCCATAGAACACGAGTAATGGTTTTAAACTAATAGAGGGTAGACTCAGACTTAGATATAAAGAAGGAGTTTTTTACAATGAGGATAGTAAAGCACTGGAGCAGGTTCCCCTGAGAGGCTGTAGATGCCCCATCCTTGGAAACATTCAAGTCAGCTTGGGCAGGGCTCTCTCTCCCTGAACCGTATCTCCTACTGCCTTTTGGGGGAGGCTGCTGGGCTCAATGAGTCTGAGGTTTACCACAGAAAGTCTTTTCCTACCTCCTTAGGATGCCTACTGTTGAACGGGAGCTAAAGCAGTCAAACCACAGGTAAGATTAGCCACAAATGAATGATGTTGTAAAGGTTTTATCAAAAAAAAAAAAACAAACCAACCCCAATATTATTTGTCCAAAAAGGTCAAGAATCATTATTTTATATCTAGCCATGAAAAACTCTCAAGCTACTAAATTAAACTGAAACATTTCATTTAGTAGTTTCATTGTGAAAGGTTAGGGGAACAGTTGCCTAAATTCCAATTAGTGCTGTATCCCGTGATTTTCACACACTAATTCACAAAGGCCCATTTTAATTAAAGGAAAAACGCCAGGTCACTTTTGTTGGCATCATTAGGTGGAAAAAACCTCCATGACACCCAACAAACCAACAGCAAAAAAAAAAAAAAAAAAAAACCAACCCAGCAGGCACAAGCAGCTGTTTACCACTCTCTAATGCTGTAAATAACAATTACATTAAACTGAGGTTCAGCAACAAGGTCCAAAGTTTGAGCTAGTGTTACTCTTTACTGACTCTAAAAGTTTCTGAGATTGTAATAGCAAGAGCATTAAGCATTTCCCCTCAACAGACTAGGTTCACAGGAAACCAAAGGATATAATAAAACTGATGACAGTATTTCCTTGGCTGCTATTACAGAAGGACTGACCAAGGGTAGTTATTGGCCCAAATTGTCCATTATGTTGGTTAAAAAACAAGACTGAAAAACTTCCAGCCTTCCCTGTTGAAATTGATGTCACATTGTTCTGAGAGGGAAAAGGGCTGTCTGCCCTCTGAAGGAGAAAGGAAAGGTTAAGCTTTCCAAGTGGTCCATCTTTCATCCCCAAAACAATTGTGCTGACAGTAAACCATGAGCCTGCCACCACCTGGAGACCCACAGGTAGCAAGAAGTGTCACTGCTTGCAGAGACTTAACAAAGAAATTAATACCACTGGCTTGCTATTAGCCTGTAAATGCAAACCCATCCTGGTCTCTCAGTAGCTTCCAGCCAGCAGTCTGCTTCTTTTTGTGCTGGATATCCATTGAGAGACACCTTCTAATTATAAACTCCCAGAAAGTCCATCAAATATCTTTTATCTACACTGCTTGTGCTGGCAGAACAGATGGGAGAGGCTGTTTGGAGAACCATGTGCTTCTCTCAAACTGCCACCCAGCTAAAGGTGTAAAATGTTGGACTGCACACAGAGAAAATCCCTCTGCTAACCATAGACAAACACTCTTACACAGACAGTTTGAGGGATGTCAACCCTCTCAAATCAGCGCATGGTTTGACACTGGCTTCTACTGAGCTCTAAGGTTTCAGAATCCAGTCACTTCAGGTATTTTTCCTGTTCATCTTTTGCTATAGCAGAAACTTTCAGTAACCACCATCTGAACACTGATTTCTGTTATGACAACACTTCAGAGAAGCACACCAGGATACAAAGCATTATGACAAGCTGGGAAGAGGCACAGGGTTAATCTGTAAGAGGAGCTTTTGTTCTGCCCAAGAGAAAATGAAGTTGGAACAGTGAACTTTAATTATGATCCTGCTGCTCTGAACCACTTTAACACACATTGTGTAAAGGAAAAAGACCTTTCATGGTATCTTGCTGAAAAGTTAAAAGAGAAGGCAGCACCGACAACCTGGCACATCACTCTGAAATATATAAGCACAGGAATTAAATGAATAAACATCAGTGTGGAAAAATATTTTACTTAGTTTATGTAAGGATGAGCTCAGACAGGAGGTGGATAAATAAGCTGGGCAAAAAAGAAATTTTTTGGATTTTCCTTATGGATACTTACACTTGGCCAGCAAATCCAGCCACAAACCTCCCCAGAGAGATAAGGTAAACCAGATGTATCGCACCATCTTTCTCCAGGCTTTCCTTATTTCTCATTTTCCCCCATTTTATTTGCAGAATTACACCTATGTGGAGGACTTCACTCTGGCAACAGTATTTCCTGCTTGGATCTCTTGGAATCTAAATGATTTTGATGCTCTGCAAAATTTTTGATAAACACAAAGATGCTGCACTTCTTAGGGAACAGGGAGTGCACAGCTGGGACTGTCTCTTTTGTTTCAGTGTAAAGCAATTGCTGTGCCTCAGGCCTTCTACAGGCAAACTGTGGTCATGGCTGCAGTGGTCACAAAGCTTTTTGTCATGCTGATTTGCCATGGTTAATTTTCACACTGATCTGTTTGGTTTTTTCATAAAGTGCTTTCTATTTAATTATAAACAGGAATCTTGAGTGTATTTCAGCAAGACATGAAATAACTATCTAAAAAGGGACTGTTCCTTCATTCAACACCAAGACATTTAACAAAGGCAAAGTGTTCATCACAAGGTTTACACCCAATTTCATTAGATTCTAACTGCTTTTGACAAGAAGTGAAAAAAAATCTGCATCAAGAGGCAAATGGCAGCACAGTAACCTGTTTCTAAAGTATTCACAAAGCAAAAGATTTCAGCTGCAGTATCAGAGCCAGCAGATAAGGTAACTGTGACTATCTTACAGTCACTATAACTGCACATCATGTTGGTAAGAAGCCTCCCCATCCTGCTTTTTTTATCTTAGCAGAAGTCCTGTTGCCCTGACAGGCTTGGGGGAGGTGTAAGACACTACACACTCCATAGGTGTATATAATAGATTTTTGTAACTTTGCTAGGACATCTGTGGGTAAGCCATAAAAATGCATTATACACGTTTCACCACCATATGATATTTTTAAAAGAACCAATTTATAGTTGTAAGCTGGAGAATGGATAAGCCCATAGAATTTAATTAAATGCATAGGCCTAATTTTTTCAATGTATATCCCTTTTTTCATCTAAATAAAACATTTTTTAAAAAAAGAACAGCAAACAATTATATATAGAAAATATGTACTGCTACTAAACCTTTTGAAAGTATTCTTAAATGTAAACTGAAAATACACATTTTTAAGAGATGCTGATAGGGGTTTTGGAAAATGCCCCATGGATTATTCTAAAATTCAGAAAAATTTCCAATATAATGTCATGATAAAATGGGTATGAAAATGTATTGAAGCAAGACATAAGAATAGAGCAGTTCATCTAGACTGCAACCAGTTATGAATAATTTTAATAAATATGCAAAGACTACATTCTGCCACATCAAACAGCTAGTCAGTTGTAAACCTACAATACTTTTTAGGCTATAGTATGTGTGTATCTAGAATTACGTAATTAATGATGATCCTCATGAATACAGTAATTTGGATTCTGCAATATCTACATTTGGCATCAGTTCATCCCATGATTCATTTTGATAATCTCAGATATTTTACCTATGAATATTATTTTTACAAATTTATTTTTAACACAACTTTTTTTAAATTTCATGTCAACAGACTTCTGCACTTCAATGCCCATTGTTTTCTACATCTATCCTTCTCCTGGTAAAGAATGAATTGGAACGAGTTAATGGATGCACTTACTGAACAATAGGTAATTTAAGCACTAAACCAAATATATACAGGAAAGTGGGAGAATATTAATAGATGAGTGAGTGTGTAGAGACACATACACCACGAACATATAAACCTTTCAGAAGTCTACCTCTATCCTTTTAACAGGAGGTGTTTCACCTCATCTTAATCCAGACTCCCTACTTTTCCAATACATATATTCTTCAGTGATCATGTATGTTCCCATGCCAATGTACAAATGTTTAAGTGGAAGCAGCATTTCTGAGTCCCAGCTCCATTGTCTGTGAAACATACAGAGAGGCAGATTTGGTGTGAAATACTTCCTAGTATTATCTAACATCACAAATCAATCCTTTACAGGGAAATAAGAATTACGAATGTTCACCCTTGATACACCCTTACACATAAATGCTAATAACTTCTTCAGTGAGGAAATAATGAAAATGACTCACGCTACTTACTTCGTGAACACAGGTAATCCTGACTCTAGCAAACCAAGTTTCAGAGTATTAAAACCAAACATTAAGCTTAATGAAGCAATGAAACTAAGTAGATTAATAATTGTACAGATTAGTGGATACAGGAGTTGCCAAGCAAAGAGAATATGAAGTTTCAATTACCATTCTTAACACCATAAGCCACAGAATACCTGGCATTTTTGCGCTGATAAGCAAATACTACTAAAAAAAAAAATCAAGTAGTGCAATACTTAAAAAGAAGCAACCATCAGTACAGCCATAACTCAGTGGGAATCCCAACACAACACCAATGTGTAAAAGGCCATTGTTTATCTTTGCAAACTGAAGTGTCAAAATATTTGTGATTGCTCAAGTCCCCGTCACTAGTCTAATAAGGTGCATCTGTGGGTTTCAGGCTGGTTGTCAAGAACCTTTACCTGCAAACTCTCCTCCATAAAACAATGTGGGATGTACAGATTATTGCAATGCTTAAATATATATTTGTCCCATCCAAAGTTATGAATCTGTGCGGTAAACCACTTGGAACTGATACACCATTAGCAGTCAGATGTGGACCACAGGCACACCTGAACCTCTAGGGCAATCTAGTTGGTAATATCTCATCATGTGAACAAGACTGTACTTAAGAGGAAAGCAGGAAAAAATTTACGTATCTGGAATAGATTAAAATCTCATTATAGCATGCATCTACAGAATAATCTCAAAACTGAAGCAAAAAGTAAACAAATTAATCAAAACCTAAATTGTGAAATGCCAGACTGAATTCACATGAATTTCACCTGCAGAAAGAAACTCTTTTGTTTCAATTCCCAGAGTGAAACTGCAAATTAAAGTAAACCAACCAACAAAGAAAAAGGAGTCAATATTACTAATTAAAAACAAAACAAAAAACCCAAAATGGCTCAGTGAGGAAATTTGTAGGCAATATAGCATAATTTGATATACCAGTGTGTAAAACTGTTCTTGAACCACCTCTCCTAGTCATAGCAAAAGTATCACACCAGAGGCCACCTCAGATGCATCAGGTCAGGCAGAGCAAGTATCCAAATACACCAAACAGAATTCACCCTCAACAGCTTTCAATAAAAATGCAAGGTACAAGAGACAACCTCATGAAAACAAAAACATCATCTGTTCCTCAAGTTCTCCACATTAGTGATTAGAGCAGTTCTTGACTCTTTCCACCAGTGATAAGTCCCATGGACTGCGGGACCCTGGACCTAAACTCTGCTTGACCTCTGGGTGCTGAAGAGTAGATTTTTATGCCTTTGTCCTGTCCAAGGCACTCAAGAAACTCCTCCTGAAGTTATGGAAAACAAAGCCCTGGCTAGGTAGATTTCACACTGGGAATGAAGTGAACTGAGTTCCCAGTGAAGGGAACTGTATGCTCCAACACTGGTCTGCCTCTGACTGTCTGATTTCTCACCAGCCATCTGACCTGCCAATTCCCCACTGCAAAATCCACGTATGCCTTTGTCTATTGAAACGGTTTTTGGGAGGTTATGGCCCTAAGATGAAGATAGTATGTTTTGGGATCTTTGAAAATTATTAAAGCTACACATGAGATCTGTGACAGACATGGAACTGGGCTCCATCTTACACCTTGTCAGCTTCTGTATACCTCTTCAATTTACAGAAGGACTTGAAACTCAAATGCCCACTTCACTAATCATCCAGCGGATGCTTCCAAATTTACTCCAGGAGTACTCTGAACTACTTAAGTATTTCAAGCAAGCCTCCTTAGCCACTGTCCAAATCACAGCCTTTAATCCACAGAATTTAACAGTTCTTTTAACTGTAGTTTTATATATTCTACCAAAAAGCTGTCCCAAACATGGACCAGTCTGAACCCCAGTCTGCCTTAAAATCAAGACCAGAGAAGATTAGTCCTTTCTACTCTGAATGTAAATACTGCTAAGCAGCCACACAAAAAGTACACAGAGATGGTTAGTTATTTTGATATGTTAATGACAAATACAACAGCTTAGAAATTCCATGTCTCATTATTGATTTGTCCCAAGAATAAAAGGAAGATAAAAATCTACTCTTTAAGAAAGATTCACACAGATCAAACTGTAAGTAGGCCAGCAAAGACAGCTAAAGAAAATGTGCAGCTGCAGTCAGATTTTAGCATTGACTACTGGATGTTCAGAGTATGTTTTAAAAGCACCACAACTTTACAGCTCTATCTAGAAGAGATGTAAGAGGACTGTATCTAGTTCCCTTACATCTTACATCCACACCAAAGTGAACAACACACAGCAACCATTTTCAGCCATAACTCACTTGAACTGGAATCAGACCAGAGAGGCAAACAATAGAGGCTACAAGACAATAGCATTTCTATAAGCAGCTCATCCCACAGGCAGCCTTACTTTCAGTCACACTTAAGACCACAAACACAGAAAAACGTAATGCTGAAGTTAAATATGTTTCTCCTGGAAAAGCATGCATTGGCTGGAATAGGGAACAGTAGGGTTTCTTTTGTATTGTCACAGTTCTGCATCACTTGGTAGCAAACCAGAAACATCCTTTCTGGTTATTAACACAGAATGAATTCAATCTCCGTTCAGTTATTTTTTATTACACAAAACTATGAAAGCTACCTACAATGAGACTTGCGTATTTTCAGCATCACCAGATTCATGTGAAACACAGGCTGTCGGAATTTTCTCCCTCCCCTGTCTTCTGAACACAAGAAAATTCCAGACTTCTGATTAGCTTTCTGATGCTGTGTGGGGTTATCTTTTTAGTTCTTAAAAGCACTTGTGTTCTCCTCATAGGAGGTTTGCCTCACTGGTGGATGAAGCAGACTCAGGTTCTCCTCCTCATGCCTTTGGACACATGGCTGAGGGGCTGATGTAAGCAGCCCATGGAGCTTAACCCTGCTCCAGCTGGGCCACCTCTGCCATGGCTGCACCGCTGCTCTCTGGGCTACTGCTGGCTGTCAGGCACTGAGTTCAAGGAGGTAATTCAGACTGAAACTGCCAAAAAAAGTTTCCTGCTGTATCAGCCCCTGAACATCCTTGTGGCATGGTCACACGAGAGCCAGCACCAGCTGGGGCACACAGGAGCCTGCCATCAGCAACAATGGCGCCCAAGGGCCCAGCCGTTCCCCTCTGCGCCTCAAGAGCAGGGCTTAGTTATTTGCTGAACTGTCTCAGTCCTTGAGGTGTTCAGGTGATCACAGGGACAACCTAAAGTGACTTTTTTTTTCTCATGACTGCTTGACTTATATATATATATATATATATATATGTATGTATGTATGTATGTATGTATGTATGTATGTATATACAAAAAGAAAAAAAAATCCTACACTAAAGGTAGCAATTGTGTCATAGTTATGAGTATTTTAATGAAAATGCAAGCAACACCTCTGACTAGCAGTAAATGCAATACACAAGTGTCAAAAGCATGTAGTTTTGAATGATCTTTTACATGCCACTTTGTTCACCATATTAAGATGCTAGTTGCTTCTTTGATTTATCTGACAATAAATTTTTTATGACTAGTGAGTCTCATAAAAATTGCTCTGGTGCTGACTACTTTGATTAATAAGACCAAAGAATCGAAACTGTCAGAAATTCATGGGCAAGAGTAAATTACTGCCAAACATAGATCTGATATTCCATAAAATATAGACTAAAAAAGGTTGATTTGGTAATTTTATCTTGCATCAATTTGCTTGATATAATTTACATTCCGGATCATCACTGTCATTCTTTGCATACCTTTCCTTTTTTAAAAGTCAACAATAGTGTAAATCTGAATTTTGGAGAAATGAGCAGGAGACAGAACATCCCAATACCCAAAGTTCACACCTGGAATTTAGCTTGGAAACTATATCCAGTTGAAAGGTGACTCGAACCCATGTTCTAAGAGCTGCAGCTTTTTAAAGCAAATTCCCCTTTACATTAAGAATCAAAACTGACACACATATATTCATGCCTAAATTCTATTCTAAAACTATGATCTTTCTTCTTTATAGATAGCAGGTACTTGAAATGCATCTTTGAGGAGTTCTGGATCCCACTTGCATACCTTGGATAATTCCCAAAACATTTAATGTGCAGAAAGTACCACAAAATTGGATGCTGAAGCAGGTCAGAGGTAGCAATCTGGGTACACACGTGACTAGAGATCAAGCATAAACTCTTCCTGCCAAGAGGAACCATACTTACAGCACTGGGTATTTGATTTGCTCCATTTACTTCTGCATATATTTACCATCCCGTGACAGCAATTTGGTGCAAGATGTATCTTTTTAGGATTGAAAATCTACCTGATCAAAAATTTCTGTAAATAATCAAAAGGATCTAGGGAATCACTGTTCCACACTCAGTGAAACAAATGCTACTGTTTACATTCAGCGCTGGAGACAGCTTCTTAAAACATGTGGCAAACTATGAAGAGGGCTAATATTCCTGCATCCATCATTATTGCTTTTGTGAAGCTGGAGAAAATGGAATGGTCAGTATACTATGTAACTCTATTTAGCATTTATGCTCCTGCGCACTTCACTTTAGACTACAATTTCTTTTTCCAATCAAGTATAATAAAGAAGAAAAATTACAAGGTATTCTTTTCCTGGCACATTTGATACTGATTTTCAGTGTATCCGATTTTTCGGGTTCAATAATTAAAATGGTTGGGTACAGAATAGAAGCAAAAAAAGGCATTGCAAAGCTGTAATCAAAAGGTGCTGCCTACACAGGACCTAATTTCGACTATCCCCAGCTTTAACAGTAGGGCACTTCTTGTTTTGTCAGAGGAAAGCATTGAAATGCAGGACTGAGAAATCCTGTGTCATATATAGTGGAAATTCTTGCTTTTCACCTTATACTTTTCAAGAAGTTGTTAATTTTAATGACAAGAATTTAAAGTAAAATCCGATCCTAACCATTTTCAACACTCTGTTTTAGGTGTAAGGGACTGTAAAAGAGCATAAAAATGGGATGACAATGATACCTGCTAAAACAAAATACTGGCTTTTAAGAAGTTTATCAGAGCTTGAATTACAAGTGGCTACAGCAAATTACACCAGAATAATTCCAACCTCAGCCTTCCACTGCATAAATGGTTGATAAAGGCAATCATAAAATCAGGGACGCCTCTCCATCTAGGTGATAGCCCTCACCAGAAGGGTAAAAATATTGCCAAAGATCACACAAAACCCTGAAATAATGTGAAACTGAAGGAAGAAACTGGAGTTCAATAAAAACCAGCATGCAATAAAACAGATACGACTGCATAGAGAATAGAAATTGCAGACAGATCTGCTTGATTATAAAAGCGCCACTTTTTAATTTATTTCTCAAATAAAAACAGCAAATGTGTGCAGTAACTCTTCTTGTTTGGTTATAAAGAACCTATCTGAAGAAGAAAACAAGAAAGCAAATTAACTGAATTTCTGGAAGAGTACAAAGGGTTAAGAGACCACTATCTACTGTTAGCTGCACCACTTTACCAGAAACCCCTTATTATGTGGAAAAATTATGTTTTCCACATTAGTCCTTTCCCAGTATTATTCTGTCTGCTACTTCAAATCTATTCTTTGTCCTTTTGCCATCTCAAGGATTTTCTTTAAAATGCTCTATTCCTTTTTTGTCTACTGTGAAGTCCAAATTCTGTTCCCTCCAATATCTTCTCCAACAGACAAAAAACTCCAAACCCCAGGGACTGAGAAATAACTCACCTTCCCAAAACAAAACAACAACAAAAAAACTCAAACAAAACCCCAAACAAACGAAAACTCATAAACAAAAAAGCAAACAAACAAACAACCTCAAACCCCAAACAAGACTAGGTGAGTTACCCTCAGAGACTATCAGCTGAATTTCTGAATTGCATGTATTGTGGACACAATGCCGTTGGTTAGGAACAACACCCCCCAGAAATGTTGAGAAAATCCCTTTTGGGTTGAGATGATGGACTCACCATGCTCACAGCAGTCAGAGCAGCAGTACACACTACTGGATACAAGGCTGTACAACTGTAGCAGTTCTGGTAAAGTCTAAAATCAGGCAATAGATCATCACCTTAGGATACGACACAGAATGTCTTAAAATCCATCATGGATCATACAATAACCCTCACACTGAGATTTTGCACTAAAATACATTTTCCCATAAAGTATCCTGAGGCAACAGGAGGACAATAAAAGAAAAACGAATATGTTACTTTCCCTGGAAGCTTGCCCTATTAAGTTGTACCTTGCTTTCCTTTCCTTATCTGCTTGACTTCTTATCTCAAATAATTGAGGTGTCTGTATTTAAACACTTTTTCAACATCCCTTTAAAACTACTGACACCAGACAGAATTCAGCATCAGCCCCAGCGGATGTCAGATTAGTGAGTATGGGAGTAAGAATTTACAACTTACCACATCAGCTGGGGCTGCTGCTGAATTCAGTGAAACCTTTCAGATGTAGCACTGAACTGTGAGCTGACAGCGCACTTTGGTTATATTACGCCTCTTGAAATGTTTTTCAGTGCTGACTGCATTCTGCAAAGATGTATTCACTTGTTTTTACCTCCTCCTGTAATCCTAACCACACCATGTGGTATACCTTGCGTATCTTATCCACAGATACGTAAGTCTTCTTTGAGCTGCTTTAAAATACACTGTGTACAGGAACAGTTCATTAAATGACTCAGGACAGCCTGCACCTTCACTGTTATCTTTCATCAACTTCCAGGTCATCAAAAACAACTGTGTATTTGCTTCCAAATACCTGAGAAGAATATTTAATTAATCCTAGGTCAGATATCTGTGGAGCTCACCAGAAACATTCTCTTTGGTAATTGTCTCCCAAGGCTTATCGGGGAGTTGATAATTCTTCTAGGTGTTTTATTGAAATTATGCAGTGCTCATTTTCTAATGACAATGTTTTATAGCTGAACAAGCTAAATGCCTCACAAAATTCTATGGTTCAAGAGTTGCTTTGACCAGCCAAATCTGTAATATTTATAATATGTAATATTTTGTTAGGAAAAAGTTCTCAAAATCACAGTCAAACTTTAAAGTGTATTAATGACATTCATATTACAGTCACTTTTTAAATATTATTACTAGTAGAATCTCATGTCTCTTTCTCACTATTTAACCCAAAACTAATCTCAGAGTAAACTAGTTCATAATAACCCAATTTGGTCCATTCACCTTCCTTGATGCTGGAAAGATACTAGTACTTCTGTCACTTTTTGGGTCTTTCACTGACACAGTAATTTAATTAAGACAGAACTCTGGTGAGCCCAGACTCTGTCAGTCAAGTCTTCTAAACTGTCTGGGTGCGTGCCCAGAGGCTTGGATGTTTAAAACCATTTCTCACAACAAAATGCTGGTCAGGCT